>NC_054598.1:37874708-38546708 GCF_004785595.1 Juglans microcarpa x Juglans regia | reverse complement strand
TATAAATCACATATTTAATAAGAGAAAAAAATAAAATATTATGTATATACGCTATGTGTGGTATTAAAATGATAAGTATAATTTTTTTGAATTTTTTACTTTTTTATTTACAACTGTTTTAGAATTTATTTTATAATCAATGTCATTTTATTAAAAAAAATTAATATTACAAAACTACTCGTAATTAAATTTGAAAGATAATCCATACGGAATATTGTATCATTCATTAAGTATAACTCCAATCACACGTGGCAAGAGTCAAATCATGTCATGTGACATCTTCAAAAACATAAATATGAGTCAAATCAAGTGAAACTAGTCGGTTTGCAAGTTGAAATGGTCAGTTCAACGCAACCATGAATCGCGTGTTTGATTGGTCGATTATAGAGTAACCATACCCATATAATATATTTTATAATATAAGAATATTTTAATGAAATGATGTTATTTTTACAAATTAATTTATAAAATAACTTTTTTTTTAAATATTATTATATAAAATATTATGAAAAATTATGTGTGTTTATTATTTTTCTTAATTATTACATAATCCAGCTTACAAAATTTTCCACGAAGTTTTCAGTGCGCGCTATTCAATTGCAACTTCATTGTACGGTAGGTTTTCATAAAATTGTAATTCCTTATATATATAATTCAGTAAGCTTTTCTATAGGCTATAGCGCTTGTTCTTTTCTATTGAAGAAGATTTTGGAATAAATAAACCTGGCGAACGTTAGAGAGCCTCGGCGGCCTAACTAGCTAGTATTTAACTAATTAATGTGCTCGATTGCTAATAAATATAATATAAAGGAAACCCAGCCCATTTCAAAACCACTAGATGATCATAAGCTGACTATTAAAGTTAATTTAATTCATTAACTAAATGGTTCGGTCGTTAATGTAAAGTCCTGATCGATTATTAGTCGTCACAACTCGTTTAAAGCTCAAATCAACTCCTACAAACTCAAATAATATTAGTTTCATGTTGTTTGAAAACATGCTCCATTAATACTGGTGTTGATTTTTCTAATCAATGGCTGGACATCTTCTTCAAGCCCACAGCTTGCTTAATTAATCAGTGTATGACTTTTCAAATGTAATGACTTGACTATCCACGTTATGATGACTTTTCTTCATTATATGTGGTTTAGATAATTCCAATTCACATTATTGGCATGTCATGGTCTAACATGCAAGTGTATCTCACATTTATAAATTGGTATGAAGACATGCAGGCCTGAATTAGTTCTTAGAATTCTTACTAAAATGTAAATTGGAAAATATTTTATCTAGCTAGCACATGATCTTTCGTTAGTCTTCAAAAATTAGAGCATATACAAGAATTTGTTGTAAAATTATTTGTAGATAAACGTCTTAATTTTTGGAATATTTATATACTTTTTTTAAATGAAAAACAATATATTTATATTTTTTTATAAAAATAAAATAAAATAAAAAAGAAGACGAAGAAGAAAAGAAAGCAGCCAAAGTAGTCTCAATCTTCTTTTTTCATTTTTTCTAGCCCAATATATACGTATTAGTTTTTGGAATATCTTTTTAGTTTTTGTCAATGAAAAGCAATTATATTTTTCTTTTAAACAAGAATTAAAGCAGTCTCAATCTTCTTTTTCCACCCAAATATATATGCAACGCTGAAATCTGACAGATGTAAATATTACAAGTGGTAGACCGTATAATCAACGTCCCATAGAAGATTGACTCGACCACTATATATATAGAAGACAAGTCCCTTGATATTGAAAGAGATAATAACATTGCAGAAATCTAATTGGTAAGAATTGGTAGGCCACATAATCAACATCCCATATATAGAAGATGGGCCCCTAGACATTGAAAAGATCACAGTGTCATTCCAACAAACAACTTGTACAAAAGTTTGTCAATGTTGATAGATCGATTTAAGTTCTAATCAACGTCAGAAAAGATGACCCACATAAAAATACTTATCTTTTAACGAATTGTTTAATTTAGACCTCACATGCATTCATGTTGACTATCAATATAATTGATAATCCTCAACGCATTGCATTATATATATTATGTGCTCAAGTAAAATACTAAAGGTTAGGTAAGAATTTTGATGTGTAAGCGGATACAAAGTTTGAACACAAAATATAATTAACATGTAGAATCTAAAAGAAAGAAATTATATGAGCATCATGAAACATTCATTATAGTAGTGGTCGAGGAGAATTTCGACAATTGATAGAACATGTAGTCTTCACAAAAATAACTTATTATGCATAGGAGATTTTATAAAGTAAAAACTCTTTTTTTTTTTCTTTTTACTTTTTTGAGGATTTCAAATTCTTGGATGATGTTTTTATAAGGTTGTGAATGATGTACAACAAGGAGATTGTTACCCCTGAGGTACTTTTCTTTTAGGGATTGCAACCAACAAGAAATAAATAAATTAGTCCTAAACATAAAATGTAACTTGATAGTAAACTCAAGTTGTGCTTGAATAAAATTGGATCATCAACCACTCCTAAAATCTAACCATGCATGTACGAATTCAATTTGTTTACGCACCTTTGTAAATCCCAACAGTTTCTAAGAGATTTCTTAGATATTGATGGATCATAGAAAACATACTTTAGTACTATTGTTGTTGATTTTTCAAGTCAATGGACATATTCTTCACGTCTACCGCCTGCTTAATTTAGTAGTGCACGGCATTTCAAATTTAATAAATTGACCATCAACGTCGTGACTTTTCTTCATTTTAGTTTAGATCGATAACCTCAATCTACATTATTGGCAGGGGTCCTCTCGATAGTGGAGCACGGAATATCTTTTTACTTTTTGTCATTTCTTTCAAATCAATCGCAATCTTCTTTTTCTATACAATATATACGTAAATAATGCAGAACTTTGATTGATGTAATTGCAAGTGATAGACATATTGTAGTAATCCGAGTTGTAGATATTATAGTAATCAGAATATATTTTATAAGCTCACCACTGTTTTATTTTATAAGGCATGTCACTTTCTTTACTTCATCTTAGATATTGTGTAAATCTTAATATTTCTTCACTGCGTTATATAAACATTCTCATTTCTTTCCTTTCAAAAATCATCTACTTTCTTCTTTTCCTATTTATCTTACTTTCAAATTATTACTTTCTAATAATCATGTTTTAAAGAACTCATCTCTTTATAGCAATTATTTTTTTTTTTAAAAAAAAAAAATTGTACTTTCTTGATTGGACAAAGTACTGGAGAGAAGAAGAGAGATGTTTGGGAGCGGATTGAAAGATAATAAATATTTGAGATGAGATAATGGAGAATAAAGACAAGACTATTACAAATATTTTTAATGAAATTTATTTCATCCATATTTTTTTGAAAAAAATTAATCCTAAAAGAATTAAGTTCGGCATCTATCAAATTAATTTTCTTCAATAAAGAGTAGTAAATCACATGTTTTTTTTTGGGGGGGGGGTGAATAATGCTACTTTGACACCTCATATATTTTATTTTATTTTAATTTTTTTCTTTACTTAATAGTTAAGAAAGTGATTATTAGTGTATTGATTTTTTTTAAAAAGAAAAGTGTTTTAAAATGATAAAAAAATATAAATTAAAAAAATAAAAAATTGATTTTGACCTAACAGTAACTTGCAACGAACTACTATGAGTGACAGAGTAGCACCGCTTTTTAGGGGGCGGGCTGAGAGAGAGAAGTGCAAAGGCTTTGACCTTTTCGACTTTTTGCACTCTTTTAGAGATGGGCTTTTAATTACTCTCTGGGCTATGAGACATATTGATATAGGTCTAGGCTAGTGATTGGCCTTCATCAATTCCTAGGGTACCACAATGTCCATAACTATCTCTTCAACTTATATAAAATAAAAGCTAAAGAATTGTTTGCATATAAATATTTTGGAAAAGGAAAGAATAAAATTTTAGTTTTTGTTCAACTTCTATAGAATGTGTGCAAAGAGCTCTTTAATCTTCTAGAAATTGATAGTTATAAAGTGAATTTTTTTGGCAACAAGTATGCATATTTGTGTGCTACCCTTTTGTTTTGTCTCAGTTTCTGATTTTTTTTTTTTTTTGGGATATTGAGTTGAAGATGCTGCTTCTGTTGGTTTTAAGTTTAAAATAAAGAAGCTAATGCAGTGCTCATTATACATGATTTAGCCAGACCACTGCTCTATATATTCAAAAAGTTTCTTTTTTAGATTTTCAGCCTAGAAGAAGGAAAAATTATAGTTTGCATGTGTTTCACTTATAATCAATAGGTTTTCTTTAAGAAAAAGAAAATGTAAAATGGGTTGAAAAATAGAAAGATAAATAATATGTACAATATGCTTTGTAAACCAATCATGAACAAAGAAAATAATAAATATATTGAAGAAAGAGAGAACCTGATATTGAGGTGTGTTATGATAGATGTTTTTTCTTATATGGAAAAATACATTCTAAAGAGAGTGAAGAAGTGTTCACTCGGCTCAAAGACTACCTATTGAATCCCCCCTCGTGAGTCAAATCATACAAGGAGAAACCTTGTACCTATATCTGTTTGTCATAGTGGAAGCCATGTCAGTAGCGTTGGTATGAGAAGAAGACAAGGCACAAAGGCTAGTCTATTATACCAGCAGAAGGGGGCCTAAACTAGATACCCACCGATAGAGCTACAAGCATTTGCGTTGGTGGTAGCAACCCTCCGTTTGAGACCTTATTCCCAAGCAAACCCGATAAAGGTTCTAACAAAAGCCCATCTCAAGAAAGTGTTTCAACGACTAGACACATCCAAGAATTTGGTATGCTGGTCAATCGAGCTTAGCGAGTTCTACATCGACTATCTTCCTTAGACTACCATCAAAGGGCAAGCCCTTGTGGATTTTGTTGTCAAGCTAACAAATCCCCGCGAAGATGTGCCTGCCCGCCTACCGAAATTCAATAGCAAGTCTATGTCGACGACTCGTCTTGCCGCTCGTGTGGAGGTGTAAGTGTATACATAATATCAAACTCTGAGGAAGAAGCCTATTACTCGGTTAGGCTTGAGCTCAAACCAACAATAGAGCAGAATCTAAAGCCTTACTTGCGGGACTCGCCATGGTAAAGGCACTAGGTGCAACAGAAGTGGAAGTAAAGGCGGACTCTCAAGTGGTGGTGAACCAAGTGAAGGGGAGTATGTGGAGAAGAGCATGTTAAGATCAAGCGTTTACCACTAGGCCAATAGCAATTGCTGGCCAGAGCGCACAACTGGCAAGGCCTCGAACCCCCGGCTCCTTGCAAGGATTTAATCTATCCCCCAGCATGCACTCCCTGGGTCTAGAGGGACTCGAACCCGGGTGCCCCCACAAGGGCCTTATGTCTATCCCCCCACATTACCATCTCACAAACAAGCAATTGCTATTAGTAGAAGTGCAACTGTATTTCCTTATACACTTTGGCAGCGCAAAGCCTCACATCTATACGTGCTACGAACGGGCATGAGGGGTTTCGCAGTGCGCACAAGGTGCACCGGCGAGTTGGGCTATCAAGCATTGATAGACTCCCATAAGTTTAGTGAGTCCTTAAGGGAGATTGTTGAACCCCATAATCCAACAATCTTCCCCCAGCGACCTCGCTCTGATATCACTTGTTAGGATCAAGTGCTTACCACTAGGCCAAAAGCAATTGCTGGCTAGAGTGCGCAGCTGGCAAGGCCTCGAACCCCCCACTCCCTGCAAGGATTTAATCTATCCCCCAGCACGCACTCCCTGTGTCTAGCAAGACTCGAACCTGGGGGCCCCTTCAAGGCCCTTGCGTCTATCCCCCCACATTATCATCTCACTAATAAGCAATTGTTGTTAGCAGAGGTGCAACTTTATTTTCTTTTACACTTTGGCAACGCAGAGCCCCACATCTATACATGCTGCGAGCAAGCATAAAGGGCTTCACAATGCACACAAGGTGCACCGGTGAGTTGGGCTGTCAAGCACCAATAGACTCCCATAAGTTTAGCGAGTCCCTAAGGGAGATCGCTGAATCCCATAATCCAACAAAGCAAAAGACTCTCACTCTACTTACAACGAGTATGGGAAGAGCGAGACTGTTTTCGAAACTTCATTAAATTTACCGGAAGGACAATTAGAAGGCAAATAGATTAGCACAAGCTGCATCAAGTATGGACGACACAGCACTACCATGGGCAATGATCACCAAAACATTGGAGACTCCCACCATTGGACTTGAAGTCTCAGAAGTAGGGGCTAGAATACTCAAATGGGCATGTGAGATAACCAAGTTCTTAAACACCGGAGAGATGCCAAGTGAAAAAGAAAAGGCGAGGAAGGTGAAAAATAAGGTGGCCCGATTCACCCTCTTGAATGGAACATTATAGAAGTGAGGATTCTCCTCTCCCCTCCTAAGGTGTATCTCGTTGGAAGAAACCCAGTACGTGATGGCTGAAATACACGAAAATGTGTACGGGAATCACTCGGGTAGAAGAATCTTGGCGGGAAAGGTCATGAGAGCAAGTTATTATTGGTGTCGGGCACCTAAAGATGCAGAACAATTAGTCAAGACATGCACGAAGTGCCAAATACATGCGCCAATTCTGCATTGTCCGCTTGAGGAGCTAACAGCAATTACATCTTTGCGGCCCTTCGCATAATGAGGACTAGATATCATAGGACCCATGCTCTTGGGAAAAGGAGATGTACAATTCATCATAGTCGAGGTGGACTACTTCATAAAGTGGGCAGAAATGGAACCCTTCACAACAATAACTCTCGCCAACATCACCAGGTTCTTGGAGAAGGTTGTGGTATGCCGATTCAACATACCATGAGTCATCATTACGGATAATGTGCAACAGTTCGACTCTAATTACTATCAAGACTGGTGTGCGTAGCTGAGCATAAAGGTCAGATACTCCTCCCAGGGGCACCCCTAAGCCAATGGCAAGTCGAAACGACTAATGAGACTTTGGAAGGGATCTTGAAGAATAGACTGGCGACCGAAAAGAGGGCTTGGGAGGAAGAACTCCTAGCGATTTTGTTGGCATACCGAACCACCATCAAAACCCCGACAGAAGAAACTCCCTTCGTCCTAACTTACGGATTTGAAGCAATGACCCCAATGGATGTAGGATTGTCAAGCTATAGAGTCTAATACTTAGACAAGAATGAAAAGACATTATGTGAGAACTTGGACTTGGTAGAAGAAATCAAAGAAGAAGCAGAAATAAGGACGACTACCAACAAGAGGAAAACAGAGAATATTTCAATAGAAGAGCGAGACCTATATCGCTCAAAGTAGGAGACATGATCCTGAAGGAAGCTAGAATGACCTCCCAAGAAAAAGGAAAGCTCAGGCCCGTATGTGGTTTTGACCTACCACTGACCCAAAGCCTACTGGCTAAGGGATGTCGAGGGAAAAGAGTTGCAGCGCCCGTGGAACGCAGAGCATCTCAAGGTGTTCTCCCCTAGCCACCACCTAGTGTGGTCAAGCTCATCTTCCGCCTAGATCTCAAAGCTGAGTGTTCCTACACTCATGTGTACACTCAAGTGGCAATCACAGAATGGGATACTCCTCCTAAGCATGCATCTCCCCGCCGACTAGCACAACAAAGTCGAGTGTTTCTAAAACCACATGGCGGTTGGAAGAAGGAACACATCCCCAAAGTGTTCCCTTCCTTGCCGAATTGTGTAGCCAACAAGGAAGCTAGGGCAACTTTCACAGGTAATTAAATCGCCACCACCCAAATGCTTTCTCGGGGGCTAAAAAGGAGAGCTCGTATCATCCACCAAGTAAACTAGATGGGCCCAAGTCGTGAAGGCCTAAACCATTCGGGTTACTCACACTCAATGAAACCCGAGTAAATAAACAAAGTTATTGTTCGGACCACATCCATATTAATATTGTTCGGATCAACAAAAAATGTCTAAAAATATTCATCATCGATACAATCACAAAGGTAAAACTAAAAATCAACGTTTTGGGGTTGAAAGAGGAAAGGCAACGAGTATCAAATCCTTACTTAGAGAGTCGAGGAATTGAAGTGACTAGCGGTCGGGCTTGAAAGTCTTCAAGGCTAGAGTATTCAAGTCGGTCTGAGGGTTCTCCATCAAATGGTCTCTCAACGTCTCCAAACCCAACTTGTATCTATAACCCCAAGCCATGTTGCGAACTACCTTTGTCGTTGACAACTGGGGAGAAAGTTAGCCCAATTCCTCCCTAGAAGAAACCAACTCAGATTTCAAAGTAGCTATCTTTTAGTCTTGGGAGGCTAGTTTCCCCCTCGTGCATAATAAGAAGTCACTAATCTTGACAAATTTGGCCTCCACCTTCTCCCACTCCCTCTTAGCGACTGCGTACTGACTATCAAGACTTTCCATCTCGCCTTTGAGGCTGTCAAGGTCCGTACGTAAGTCCCGGCAGGTCCCTTTTGCTCGATTCACCATGGCCACATACCCACAGCATTGCTCCTTAGTCTCCTCCAACTCTACCTCCAAGCAGGCTAGCCGATCCTGCCCAGCATCTTGCTCATCTTCAAACAACTTAGCATCAAGGTAGCAACGAGTTATCTTCTCCTTTGATTTTTCTAGGTCACTCCAGAGGTAGGACGCATCCTCGTGGAGAGCAAAGATGCTCCTTTCTAATGAGCAGGAGTAAGCATCCACATGAGCAAAGGTGGCTTCCGCCTCATCCCTCTCGACCCTCACCTTGGTGACCTCTCGATGAGCTTGGACCACAAAAGACTGTAATACTCGAACCTCATCTTCTAGCTCAGCCTTACCATCAATGATCCATGTAGCCATAGAGTCAATCCCCTAACATGCTATCACAAATTGGTCAATAAAGGAATGATAAAGGAGAATAGACTAAAGATGAGCGTTGAGAAAGCTCATCGAGGAAAGGAAACTTCTAAGCTTGTCGGCTGTTTCACGAATAAATTCAACCTTGACATTGTGCGCACTTAGATCGGATCCAGAAGGACGAGACCTAGAAGGATGGGTTCCGAAGGGCACGGGAAATCCAAAGATACCACGCCTTTCACCCCGAGTAGTCGACCTCAAGCCTCCCAACTGCCCAAGCTGGTAGGAAGGAGTAAAAGAAGAAGCCCGAGACAGAAGATTCACACTTTCAGGAGCGTTGGACCTTTGCTCACCCAGAGGCTCTACATCACCCGCCAGAGGATTTGGTGGCATGGTTTCCTCCATAGCCACTGGCAAATGAACCTCCAACTTCAAAGAGGTACTAACGGGTGAGGAAGGTATCGAGACCCTATCCTCACTCAAATCCACGGTCAAGGGATTGTCTTGGGAGAAACCCCTAGGGTCAAAGGAAAGAGTCGGGGTGTCACCACTAGAAACGATGGAGGGAATAGAGCAGGGGGTGTGGGTGCCACAGTCAGCACCTCCCCAGAGAATGTCAACAGGTAGGTAGGAAGGCACCCCGAAGTCTTCACGCATGTCTCGACATTATCGTCCAAAGGTGCGGGCATCTCTACAATATCCTCAAATGGCATGCCCAGAACTGGTTCATGAGAACCCCTCGGAACAGGTTCAAGGAAGGCAGAGTAAAAGTCATTTCAAGTTCCTCCTTGTCCTGGCTGGAAGCCTCAATCAGCCCCTGATCACCTAGCGGGGTAGAATGTAGAATCAAGGAAGGTGATGGAGCCAAATGAAGATTAGGCGAAAGGGCATTCAAAACCCAGCTCCATAGCCAAATCAACTTCCTCCTTTTCCAAGATGTCATTAAGGTTGTTTGGGTTGGGTGATTCATGCCGAGTTGATCCACCAGCCCTCGATAATGACTGAGCTAGCAGGCTTGGGCCCCGAACAGTTGCAAACTCGCATCAATTCGTGGATCAGCTCGTCCTATGTACAAGGTTTCTTCTCCTTCCCCTTCGACAGAGTGCCAAAAGGCTCTTTCGGCCATGAGAAGCGAATAGCTCCCTTAGCAAATGGTGACTGCTAACACGCAACCGATCTAACATCATTAAGAACATATCAATATTAGCTCTAGCAAAATAGGCGTTAGTCCAAAATTCTTCCTAGTGTAATCCAACCCAAGAATAGACATTCTTTAAGTGAGCCTGCTCCAAGAAAGATTCAGAGAAAACACCATGTCGTCTGGAACAACTCCCCACACAACTCGAATGGGAAACTCCTGGTAGTCAACCTCGCCGATAAAGAATTCTCAATCGTGACCCGACATGAAAAGGAATTTTTAAACCAGTCCTTGACATAAGAAAAACGGGATTCCAGGCAAGCTACTCGATAGTTGGTACAGGAGCGGGAAATACACAAATTACCGTCGTGGCACCATATCCCATGGGTGTAAAAAACTCCCTGGTAGTCAAGTTAGGGTAATCCCCATCGTCAGTTTCCAAGACCAACTGCCATGCGATGCAACACGAGAGAATATCCTCCAAATGTTAGGATGAAGCTTCAAAGGAGCCAAAGTGAGATAATCTATATGACATCCCAAATGGGGGGGCAAAAAGGGAGCCGCAATCCGTTCGAGAACATGGGGGATACAATGCTTTTAGCACATTTGAGTACCTTGGCAGAATAGATATTAACTGGAAACTAAACCCTTCCACTTCTATATTTTACAAAAGTCTTCCTCTCTTTTTTCAAAATGATAGAAAAAGAATTATTATTTTCAGAAAAATTATATGACTTTTTACTTTTTTAGCTATGAAATCTAATTATTTATCTGGTATCATGAAATTTTTAGTGTCACATTGATCAGACCAAACAAATCAAACGACAAATGTTATCCAATATCTCAAAAAAAAAAAAAAAACAAAACAAAACAAAACCGAATGTCATCCAAAATTGCTCTTTTGCTGCTTTACCACCGTCGGAAGGATAGCTTCAAAAACGCCCACTAAAATTAAGAGCAATGATAAGAGTTACAAACCCATTTACATTTTATTTCCTATTTATCAATAAAATAATTTTTTTTTTAATTTAAACGCATCAAATAAAAATTAATATTCTTAAAAACATTATTTTATTTAAAGATGGTAGAAAAGTTGTAAAGATCGTTTCTCTAAAATTAAACACGAGCAAAGGGCAAATTTTTGCCATGTACTAGGTCCTCGAAGAACAACCAGACCACAAATTCTGCTATCGCATCAGAGAAAGAGAAAGAGAGACATACAGTTGAAGAGGGCGATAATGGGTGGAGAAGCACATGTCTTGAAGAGGATTCCCCGCATTAGATTCCCACAAAGACACCCTAAATCCTTTGCTTCAGGTCTCTCTCTCTCTCTCTCTCTCTCTCTCTTTTAAGTCTCATGTTTTTTCCTTCTTTGCTCTGCTTACTGTAAATTTAATTTGTTATCAACAATTCTCTCGCTAGAAGTGATTGAACAGAAATCCTGCTTTGGTTTGTGCATGTTGCTTTTATTTAGCAAAAAAACTGCATGTTACTTTTCTTTTTCTTTTTCTTTTTTTGCTTTATGTATATTCAACAGATCATTATTTCGCTTTTATTTTGGAAGAAAAACACTGTATAAAATGTAAATTTCGTAAATATTTAACTTGGATTGCTTAATTTTCTCTCCAATTGTATGCCTATCATGAGCTATTGAGATGGATGTGCGATTTGCTACCGAGATGGGCAGAAGTGTAATGAGATGTCTTTTAGCTATTTCGTGAAAACCAATGGTTGCATTTTTCTTTTTTTGAAGTCTCACCCAAGATTGAATGTTAGGTCTTCTAGTATTGCAGTGGGGCATTACAAGGATAACAAGAGGTCAGAAAGGGCATGGTTTGAGAAGAGAAATGCGGGAGCAATGGTATCATTGAGAGAGTGGGTTTCACAGCCGTTCCAATAATATATGATTCGTTAAGGATTTACTCAAGTTAACTCAGTTATGAGAAGTTATATGTAGCAATAACGGAGACAACGTAAAGAAATGTAGGCCGTGCTCGTTCTCTTATGATCAATGAGACTCATTGACGGCTTTCTGAGTAGTACAGAGCTCAATTATACCAGTCAAACTATTTGCTTCTCCATTATATATGTTCTTTTTGGCTTCCCTTTTGTTCTTCAACAGATTTAATCTGGTAAGGTGTTTTTCATTTTTTTAACCTGTCTTCTGCAAATAGATTGGTTGAGATATCTGTGCAAAAGTCCAGGCACCACTGAATCATGACCATGAATGGTGCACCTTAGGCTTATTCAATTTTTTAAGAATAGAAGCTATATAAGCGGTATAACACAACATATATTATGATGCTGCAGCAGCATATTTGCATAGCCTACTGATCAATGTCTTGCCTTTATGATGACAAGTTAGTTTCAGCACAAATAAGGGATGAGGTGGAGAAAGATGGATGAGAGTGTGGGTGTGGTCGCAAGTTTAGGAAAGTGTGACAGAAGCATAGACTTCATGGTTGCGGTTGTATGGGCTAGTACAATAAGTTGGGCATCACAATGACTAAGCAAGGCAATAAAGGCCCATTATGAGGACAAGTTCAAGAAAAGACTGCTTATCATTTCACAATACCGTAGAATTCGCTCATGTCAATGGCTTGATGCATCAATTAAAAGATTCAGGTACCACTAATTAGGGGAATTGTCAGAAAATGTTGACCGAGACTGTTTAGATATGGGTAAGATAGATAATGATTTCACTCCTGAAGAGAGGTAAGGCCATGGCATTCATCAATAAATCTTTGGTTGAGGGCGCTAAAAACCCAGAAGGTAAGTTTGGCAAGGATTTGGTATCTTGGTTTTTCTCATGAAGAATGTTTTGTAATGCTATAATGAGCAGATGAAGGTTTTGTAGCTGATCCCAAGAGATGGGATGGGCTTTTTGCTCATAAATTAATCTAGTAATGTCTTATTTAAGTTGTACCTTATCACTATATCAGACCACAATTTGATCAAGTTGTCTGCTGAAACCCGGTACTTATAATAATGGCTAGTTTTCAAACCCTCTGTTTATTCATTTTGAAGAATTTGAGCTTCATCAATGGTGAATGCAAGGCAATATGACATGTCAGTAGTTTTGTGTAGTCTGTTGGTCTGTGTATTGCCTCTGCCCTGTATCCATATTTAACTTAATCGTCCCTAAAAATATTAGCATGTGTTCCTACAATCTTTGTACAAACGAAGATCTTCCTCTTCCCCCTGCACTGCTGTTCACTCGTAGATTTGATGGTCCCAAAAGGTTGGATTCAAGATGGTTCCATATATTTTGATACATGATTTACTTAAATGCAATCCTGAGGAAATGGGAAATGGCTTCATGATTAATGCATATATGACATTTTGGATACTGTATGTTTCTTGGTTGAGCAGATCAAGTATATTTGGTTGTGTGAAGCTTTAAGCAGTGACTTTAAGTGTTTCTACCTTTTTTTTTCTTTTGTTCACTGATGTATTCTCAATGATTAACCATTCTTAAAGGCATGGTTAGGGTCCAAGGGATGTCTCTCCCCACATATCTCCATCCCAACGCTTAGCGAATCATGGTAGCGAGTTGCATTAACTTTCAACAAGTGTTAGGTAAATTTCCTAGAAGAGAATCCCAACTTGACTACTCAGGATTCTTGTCAGTCTATCGGATCTAGCGTCTCGAAGGCTGCATGTGCAGTTTCCAAAGTCGGGACGCCGAGAAGCATTTCGTCACTCTGGAGATGTGCTTCTCTTCCATCAAGGAGTGGCAACGACACTTCTTATTTGTTTTTGGCTTTGGTTGGGAGTATGCCAAAGGGAAGAAAATTTGTCAGGAATTTCCTGTCTGGGCCAATGTACCGCGAAGGAAGTGCCTCTCGATCAAACTATTCGAGTGAGAGGAGCTCAGGGTTGCAACCTTATTATCTTGGGTTGTAGGCCACCCCGTTGAGTCTGAGACTGGTGCGTTGTTGGCAGAGCCCAACATCAAGCGGCATCTGCTCCTTTCCGACCTATCATTTGTGCTTGGTCAGAAGTTTCTGTCTGTTCCCCCTTCTTCCCCAAGAAGGATGCCTCATTTTTCCCCTCCAGCGACTGATGATCGGGGCAAACAACGTCGGACCGGCAATAGCGAAGCTGGGGTCGCTTCCGAGTCGTGGATTGGGGGTATTCAACCTCGCTGCTCTAGCTCTTCCCGCTTTGTTGCACCGAGCTCCTCTCGTGGGGCTCCGGCCAGTTCATCTTGTTGGGCCTCGACGGGATCCCTATTTAGTGAATTCGGTGCTGCTTCTCGACCGGCTCTGTCGGGCGTCCCTCGCAATACCTCTAGCAGCTCCCTTCGCTCGATCCAGACAGGGCTTGTCTAGCTCTTCTTGTCAGGTCCCAGTCACTGACACACCTTGCCCTTCATTTGCACAGCCTGTGGTCCCGCCGCCACTAGCTGCTTTTGGTGATGATGATGAGGAGGAGGAGGACCTCACCCTCAACGCCACCTTTCTCAATGCCTTTATGAATCTCGCACATCGCGGGGTCTTCCCGGCAGTCGAGTCCCTGCCTTCTTTTGAAGATACTCTTGTCGGAAAGGAAGCTTCTCAGGCTGAGCCCTCGGCCAGGGGGTGGCTCCCCCATCTCCCCCAACATCTTCGATCCTTGCTCACCACGTGGAGACTGAGCCAGGGTCCCACCCAAATACCGAAGTGTAGCGACAATTGGGTGTCCATTCCTTCGCCCGTAATGGGGCACTCTCCTGAGCCCGACGTCGAGTCTTACTTGGTCTCGGACGACCAAGTGCTATAGGCCCTCTACCAGGACCAAGGGTTGTTTCTCAAGTAGACTGAACGCCCATAGTTGTGGAGGTGACCTCCTCCGCCACGTCCGTTGTTCACACTCTGTACATGACCCCAGAGGTGCGAAGCGCCCTAGGAGGTTCGAAGGATCTCTTGATGGGGAAGTTCATTCATGGCGAGCCGGAGTCTGGTGGCATGGGCCACAGGTTGGATGAGTTTGGCATCACGTGAAATAGACATATGTTTCGTGACATAGCATAACGTGAAACAGATAGAAATTTTGTAATATAGTATAACATGTAACAGATAAACATTACGTGACAGAATATAATATGAAATATTACATGACAGAATATATTGTGTAACAAACAATTATTTCATTACAAAATATAATATGTAACAGGCATACATTTAGCGATGTGACATAGCATGACATATAAGATAACATAAGTTACATAAGTACATATCCACTAGTTTCCTTACCAACATACATACATAGTAATATGACTGTAAGTTAGAAGCCAATATACAGTGATTGTCGCGTTATGGAGTAAAATGTGCGGAATACGAGAAACTGTAAGTATGGATTTCTAAACCTTAGGAATTTCATCACAAATAGTTTACAAACATGAAAATACTATCTTAGAGTAAAATTACCATTTTACCCATCTATATGTGGAAAAATGACTATTTTACATCCTAACTCCAAAACTCACTAAAAATTATATTCCTCTTATCAATTTTATCCTAAATCTAAATATCTAATTAGAAAAAATTAAAACACATCACAACCATATATAACAAACTCATCAAAGCCGAAGCACACATAGGCCATTTTTCATATTTTTGTTACAATTCTATAAAACTTCATTTGTCATGCTTAAACCAAAATATTGTAATATAGAAAACTTCATTTCTATAAAACTTCATTTTTTTTTTTTTTTTGGAATTCCATAAATTTCATTTCTCAGTGATGACGCATGGAGCTCACGTGCAACTTTTGTGTCGTGTGAGAGTCACGTGCTAGTTCAACAGCACCATTTCTTGGCCCATGTAGTAGATCATTGCCTGGGGACTGTAGTGTTTTGGAGCTTGTCCAAATTTGGTGACCAAAAGGCATTATATAAGATATTTTTTGACCTAGTAGAGAAAAAAATACAAAATCTAATTTTTGATAAAAACAAGTAAATAGGAGACCCACATGAAAAAAAATCTAATTTTTTAATAGTAGACCCTACTCTTTTTTAAAATGATTGTGCAGTACTTGTACACTCCATGAGTCTTCTACAACATGGCAATCGATCAATCAGTGAGGTTGGTACCATGCCTGTTAAAATATATAATATGCTCGGTCTTTTAAATGGAAGAAGTTTGCTTTCTTTCCTTGTTGACGTTAACAATCTTCTTAAAAATTTCGTGAAAGCGAGCTTATTTTCTAGATAACAAAATTTTAAAATTGAAAAACAGGAAAAAAAGTGCAAAACTATAGGTATGCATTGTTAGAGGGAGTCTGCATTTATTTATAAATTATCATACACTAGTATTTGATTCCATCTCTAACTCTATATGTTTATCAAGATTATATAGGTTTAGTTTGAAGGCCACTTCGAAGTGTTCCCTTAAAGACAATGCCATAGCCACCTTCACCTAGTTCATCCTTAAAATTTTTGTTTATTTTCCTAACTCTGAATACGAATACCTTATTGGCATGAGATTATTGTTATTTTGTGAATATTCTTCAATGATGTCAAATGCTGATAAATGTCTCCTGAGCCATTTATATATAAAGAATACAAGCACAAATGGGGTCCCCATTATAATTTTTGCTCCATGGCATAGTCCTATGAAAAAGCATCACCAAAATAGATCATAATTGGCTGGAAACTTATGTGTTGTTTCACTTCTATTAATTAAGCACAAAGTAATTTCAGTGTAAATTTCATCAAATGCAAAATCTGCTTTTTCTTTCTATCTTAATTATGTCCTTCAAACATTAACATGTTTAGTAATCATTTCATTTATGTTTTTACCTACACCATGCATCCTCACGTGTAAATCACATTCTCTCTTATTTTCTTTAATAATTAAGTAGATCTAGCATGAGATCAAATATTTAATTCATACGGCTGAGGTTTTGATCAGTTTTCTTTCGAACTCTACCATGTTACTATACTAAATTATCAATTATCTTAATTATGTCATACAAACCTCACCTGCATGATCATACCAATAATATATAAAATACTTGTAGAATCGTAGATAAAATCATTGATATGCCTTCGATCCTGCTTCGACAAAGAAAAAAAAAACATCAGCATTTGCAAAGTCAGATTTAAAAACCAGCAATTTATCAAGTCGAAAATATAGTTAATACATACATAGAACTAATTGCCTTCCTAATCAAAGTACTTTCTTAAAATTTTCAAGTAACTGTCCTTAAAAATTTCTTTTAATTGGCCAAATGCTGAGACTTTTTTCATGCTTCAAAGAGCAATGAATGATCAGGTAAAGAATTCAGTTGATTTTTGTGATTTTAGAATTGTTCTTTTCTGTAAATTTAATAGAGTGGGGAATTCGCCTAAACCTTCGGCCACTTCGATGTATTGAATCGCTGGGCTTTGATTATTATTATATGTGGGACCGGAGCCCCTCGTGCAAATTAATTTAGAGGCATCAGAAAATCGAAATCCAGAAAAATTTATCTCTCAACTGTCTCTGTTGAGTGAAGCTTTTACAGTGGAAATCAAATTAAGGAGCCCCTTGTGCAAATTAGACTCGGGGAATGATATCACTCCCCGCACCGAGGGCTGTCTGCGTTACTTTATCTTCTATAACTACAATAGTTAAAAAAGTATATACATGATAAATTAGCTTCCATGAAAAATAATTAATGAAAAGGTGACTTGAAAATAATTTCAGACGAGTATATACAAACTTTTTGTTCAATAATTTCATTGTGATTTCGATCACATATTCTTCAATTTTTAGATAAAAATTAACCTCACCATTGTAAACCCAAAATGGTATTCCAAGGATTCCTTTTTTTTTTTTTTTTGAAACAGAATTTTCATTTCTGTATTACCTCAAAACGAACATTACAGAGTTTGTCTTGCAATACAAAGGAGTTAATTCCTGAACGACCTCTTCTGTTACATTGAGACC
Source organism: Juglans microcarpa x Juglans regia (assembly GCF_004785595.1). Lineage (NCBI taxonomy): Eukaryota > Viridiplantae > Streptophyta > Magnoliopsida > Fagales > Juglandaceae > Juglans > Juglans microcarpa x Juglans regia. The sequence goes on along the minus strand of NC_054598.1, from coordinate 38,528,876 downwards.
CAGTTTAACTAAAGTATGAGCTACTCTATTGTTATCTCTATGTGTGTATTGTATTGACCAATTCAGTCTATTGTGTAAAAGCAGTTTTATATCTTCAACTATCTGTCGATGCCACTCCCGACAGCAGCTATTCCTATTTACAGCTTGTATGATCCCCAACTCATCACCTTCGAAGATGACCCTCTGCCAATTCACCTCCTCACAAAGCTTTAAGGCTCTCCACAAAGTTTGTTACTCTGCAACTGCTGGTGTACATGTACCTGCAACCTTACATGTACACAAAGCTATTCCTATTTTTTCCACTATTCCAAGGATTCCTGGTTTGACAAACAAAAGAGAAATAATGTTAGCGGTTGCAAACATTCCTATATATTATGGGGTATACATGCATAAAGAAATTAAATAATTCATTTGAAAGACATTTACATCACACATCAAATTAAAATTTACAGATGAATTTTAAAATTTAAACCTAATAAATCAAGTTATGTCCTTAACTAATTCGTGGAATAAAAAAGCCATCAAATAGAAATTTCATAAAATAGCATTCATCGTTTATTTAATAAGAAATCGGATCCCGCATTGTATGCTCACCCGTATGTCTTTTGCAGCAATAACATTTCTCGGAAAACTCGAAGAAAGCCCAAAACCGTATAGCAATAGGTTTTGTACAGGAAATTCTACTTGGGTCATTTGGTAGATTGAGGCCTCGTGCGCCACGATGTCCAAAATATTTGCTCTACTTCGAACAAGTCATCCACAGCCCATGCACTGGTCAGCATATATGTAGCATATCTAAAACCGGCCTCAGGCTTGGATGAAGATGAGTTGGAAGTATACACTCTATTGCCAAAGCAACTAGATTTGTTCAAATACCATCGGAAATCCACTCGCTTTTCACAGTTCAAAAAAACTACGGCGTTCAACAACTCTTCGTAGGGACAGAAATATGTACCATAAGTCGTTGATGTACTGAAATTATTTTTGCTTAGAAAATGACGAGGGTTGGAGGAGTAATTATCCTACTGAATACCTAAATCTACAACTCGGATTATTTGGAAAGTGTAATTGATTTCCTGTACATTGTACTCTCCGGCAAATAAGTGTAACATGGTTTGATTTTCCTGACATGATAGGTTATAGTACCATTGGTTGCCGCATGATTACGCCCAAAGAATAATACTGTACTTCTAGCACAGTTTTGAAATATCGATTCTACCGGGAGACAAATTAAAAGAATATATAGAATGAAAAAAAAAATTAAAGAAAAATATTAAATGATTGATGGAGAATAAAAATTAATTTTAAATACAAATTAAAGTAAAGCAAAGTGACTAACAAAAAAAAATATTCAAATTTGACAAATAGTAAATCGTCGAGAATCTCTTACACAAATCTGGTGTTTTAATTATCCTTAATTTATTGAATAACTCAATTGGGAACTCAATTCTTAGAATTCCCAATCGGAAGGTATAGGTTTATAAACCAATATTAAATCAAATGTAACTATTTGAAAAATCATTCACCACTTTTAAAATACGTAAATTATTATCACTATTAAGAAAATCTAACAACGACAATATACTCAGGAAGCGATATTGCAGCAAAGAATTAAATTAATATAGAAAAATAATTGATCCAAACATAATCAAAGAGCCAATCCATTCAATAGAAAAGGCATGAATGAATCTATAAACAGAATAAATTTTATGATTATTTGGAGAAGAAAACATCAACAATGAATTGAGAATGATAAAATACAAAAAAAAAATTAATAATTAAAAATCAAATACATAAATTAAAAATAAATTAAAAATACTATTTAATGTGCAAGTTCATTCCTAACCCTACTTGAGAATTTAGCTACCCATAAATATAATGGACAACAAAAATCTAAAGAGAAAAATAAAGCAAACAGCGGTCATGGAAATTAATTTCGTTTCCCTCTCTTCAGAACTGAGCCGTCTCCCTTTTTTTTCACCCCCAATTTCGTGCTAATGAAATACTTATATAGGGTAGGAAATAAACCCTAATATCTTTCATATTCCCGCATACAAAATCGTCTAATTTTAAGACTCAAATTTGCAGCCATGTACGCACTTCAGGAGTTTGAATTTGGAAATCCTTATTAGACATAACTTTGTAGCCCTTTAAGATAGCTTTCCAACGCATAAGAATTGAATCTATCCGATATTTGAACAGAAAGTTATGATTAAAATACTAAAGTATGTACAAGTTGTGTCTTCTAGCAAATTTCAGACAGACTTTTTCTCTTGATCCAAATTACTCTCAAACCCCATAATTATCCTTATTTGAAAAGTCTTACTCTGAAATTAAATATGAAAATCTACTCAAGAGTATTCTAAAGTAAATAGAAACTCAATTCAAGAATACACATTAATTCCTATTATTTCTATTCACATTTTAGCATTTTAATCCAATAATAGAGTATTTAGAGTACACTTTCATACACTCATCACCGCAGTTTGAAGGATCGTCTTCCAATCGAAATGGAGAACTTATGTTGGGGATATTGCCGCAGGAAGAAGGAATACAATCCCGATTTGAATCCTTAGCACTAAAAGTTTGATGAAGAAGCAGCACAACTATAACGATAAGAGCCATGAGTTCTCCATTTTGATATCAAGCCTCGTAATGTTTTGTTAGAACAAAACTTTATTCCAAAAATTTATGATTTTGGTCTTGCAAAGTTGTGTTCCGAGGATCAAAGTGCAGTATCTATGACCACCGGTAGGGGGACCATGGGTTACATCGCACCTGAAGTGTTCTCTAGAAACTTTGGGACTGTGTCTTATAAAGCAGATGTTTATAGTTTTGGAATGTTGTTGCTTGATATTGTTGGAGGGAAGAGAAGTACTGACGTTACGTCGGAAAATACTAGCCAAGTATACTTTCCAGAATGGATCTACAATCTAGTTTTTATCGAGATGATGGAGATATGAAATTGCAAAAAAACTTGCAATCGTGGGACTTCAGTGCATCCAGTGGCACCCAATGGCTCGTCCTTCCATGAAACTTGTGGTTCAAATGTTGGAAGAAGGAGATAAATTAATTATGCCTCCTAATCGTTTTGCCTCCCCAGGCCCTACGAGAATCTATGCACGGCTAAAGCCTATGACTATTTAGGCCAAGAATTATTGGACATTATCCTAGAACTAGATTAGACTCCGTTAAGATTTAGAAAGTGTTTCATCTCATCTCATCTCATCTATATAATTTTTTCAAATTTACATACAAAATATAATAAACAATTCAACTTTTTCAAATCTCAATTCAACTTTTTCAAATATAAATACAATAATAATATTAAAAAATAATATTCTAACAATATTTTTTTTAACTTTTATCTTTCATCTAAAGTCATCTCATCTCATTTCTGAATCCAAACCAACTTAAGTGTTAGGAGTCTGTTTTGAAGATATTGAAATCATGTTATAGTTGAATATTATTACTTTTGATGTCGGAGTGATCATAAAGGAATTCAAGGTTGCTTCCTATATATGAACTTGATATGATCATATTTGTTTCGAATAAAATTTGGTAGTTCCGAAGGAGCTATATAATCGTTATTGACTAGTACTCTTATGGTAGACACACTGCATTAGTGATATCTACCAAGATTCCCATTTCGTATTGTATAGTTGTAACGCATAATGCATGACCCATTAATCATTAACGCATAATCACTTTATACTATTAGTATTAACCATATAAGAATTTAATAATTAAATTATTTGGTGAAGATGGAGTTTAAGTTGTATATGGCTCAAATCTAACTTGAGGGAATGTCTACGACTTTCTCTCGTCTAAGTCCCTCCTATTTGATTCTTAACAGATACTTTTATGCGAGTATTTAAACTTCTCACAATGCATGCCATGTAATTGTATAAGCATAGTTCAATACATAGTTAATATATATATTATGATAACAACTTCAAGCTAGTTTTCACTTTGTTTAATTGTGAACTAATAAATATTCACGAGTAGAGTTCGTTTCCGATTAATTTTTTTTTTCTTTTAAATACTCGCATCCTTCAAGGAATTAATCAAAACATAGAACGGATTGGTTGAAAGAATTAATCAAAAGTTGTGGACTAATTGTAAACTACAAAACGATCTATTGCGGCGAGTTCAAAATCGGTGCAAAAACAATCGCCGCAATAAACCCTTTTTTGCAATGATTTTCAAGTCGCGATGGCTTTTAAAGTCAACCTTTGATTTTTCGGCAAAGCTACCACGGGACAATTTTTTGCAGCGATTTTATGCGATTTTGCAATGATGTATTCCGTCACAATATGAAATAAATTACGACGCTGGAATTGACTTCGATGCTGTTGTCTGCATTTTCGTCTACCTTCAAAATCCACGAACCCTAACTTTGCGCACGGCTTGATCTCCGTTTGAGGCTCCGTTGCTTCAACTCCTCCCTCATTCATGGATGCCCATTTTCCGTGTCCCATTTTCCTACACCCTTCTCCCCTTCTTCGTGGTTCTCCATTTTCGGCTACCTACAAATCCACCCATTGGCTACTTCAATTTGAATTTTTCTCTCCATTTTCGGCTACGAACGTAGCTTTTACTCCTTCACTTGATTCTCCTCCCGCGGAAGCTAGGCCCTACCTTTCCTTCCTCTGCAAAATCCCTGCACAGTGCCGAAATTTTCTTTTCGGAGTTATTCTTTTTGGACAGTCCAGCATTGTCGACCGAGGCTCCAGGGATTATCTTCCGTACAGGTATCTCTGCATTTCATTTGTCTAGCTCTACCCCTTAGGTTGCTGTGCTGCAAAATTGATGTTGAAAATTGATGGTCATGTCCGCATTGATGAAGAACATATTTTACTTTCAAATGATCTTTGCCGGGTTGAAAAAATAAAACAAATGTTTAAATAAAGAACTCATGCTGCTTTTTTACCTTGCACATATATCATCATGATCATCAAGATCAGTTGATAATAGAACATCTAAAACTTTTTAGGCCAAGAAATTCTTTAGCATGCTTGCAAGTAATAAGGATCATACTCTTGTATTAACCTTAGTTGCTTCAGAATTGGGGCGAGTTATAAGGATCGTGCTAGCTAGGGGGCATTACAAAAACCCAATATCAGATCTTTTATTTGATAAAATCATGCTAAGCTGGATACAGTTAACCATATTTTCACTAACAAGCCACAGCAATTAATATAGAAATCTAAAAAATAAATTTATGGATTTTCCATACACTCCGTATAAATTAAGGCCTAAATTAACAAATATTTTTTATTGTCCATCTTTTCCCTTTTCCTAATCTCTAGTATGGTAAAAAGCTGCTAGAAGTCTCACTAGTTATCAGAATTCCGTGAGCTAGGGATCCCTAGCTCACTAAATTCTTGTAGTTAATCATATTCCAGGTGCATGAAAGTTCTTTCCATTTTGATGAGGGCCACCCACATATTCTCCTTGGGAGAAAAAAGTTTTTGAAGTTCTGATAATAATTTATATCTATTATAAAAGGGTCAATTATAATTTGTGATAAATCTCATATGATTTGGGTTTTTCTTGATCTATGTATTACAAATAATATCATCAATCTCACTTTAGCCATGATAAGTAAGATCGTGCAATTTGTCATGATCTTAAGTGCTGGTTCTTTTAAAATGAATTGGACTTATTTCTTTATATTGTTATAAATATATTTTAAAATACCATAAATGAGATTTCACATTATTTGTGAGATGGAAATTCTTTTAGTTTACAAAACTAAATGGATTCCATTAATTATAACATTCACCTATTCTTTTACTAACATATTTTACACAGCCTTTTTTTGTATAATTTATGCCCCTTTTTTTTACCGTCTAATCTGTAGGTAAGTGATTTCTCTATGCTTCAATAAGATCGTCTAGTTTTAAGCACATGCCAATCATCATATTCGATTCTGATGTCTTGCTAGCAGTTATAGCATTACCTTCTACATTATTGGCTTGTTTATTCTTGTGGTTGTAATAGTGTTAAAATTAGCTTCCCTTACCATTAACACTTGATTTAAAGGATAAGCAAGTCTGTATCTACAAAGGTTATAACACTGCACTGGTTTGTTAGCATAAGCCTCCAGACACAGGGCATTAATTTTTGCATGGTTTAACTGTAGATTATAAGTATATGAAACATAGTAACATTTCGGAAATTTTTTGATAACATGTTGTGATAGACATTCTTTAGCATATTTATTGGCTGTGGAATAACTATAAGACTATTGTGAGCTAATAATCAGTACAACTACCTCATCTATGGTGAGCCCATTTAAGTACTTTTCTATGTGCTCCTTGGTTATTGTACTAGTTTGATCACCATATATTTTACTGTCCAACTTGCTTGATGGAGGGAATTCCTGCAGATAAATTAGAATGGGTATGTTTTGGCAAACGAACATGATGACCTACTTGGAGATTTCAAAACATATAAACATATATATCATATATGGATTTCAAAACTTCTTCCAATTTCATTCATTTTTCTGTATGTTTCCTGTTCAAAGAGTTTCTTAGACATAGATTAATGAAAGCAAGTTTACTTGGAGATGTTGAATGATGATGGGGTTTACTCCAGCCAGCATTTCCCTTGCAAAATTTTCATCAGTCCTCCAAGTAGATCTATCCCCTACTCCACCAAATCATTAAAATAACCAAATTAAAGTGAAATAAAGAATCAGATAAAAAATTGAAATAAAATCGATGCAAGAAGTAACTTTTTTCCTGCGATTTTAAAATCGTCGCGGCCTTTTAACATCGACTTATAATTTAAAGTCTGTGGTCCAATCACTTTATTATTTGCAGCGATTTATCACCTTATAAGTTAATTCATCCCATTAGAATATTGGAAGAGTTAGCATCCATCGATACTAACTAGAATTTTTAGTGCATTTCTCTGTTTTTTTAACAATAAGGTTCATGCTTCAGATGCTCTACATGTGTTTAACATCTATTTTATATTTCAAATTAGTAAAACTTTTAAATAAAATATAAAAGAAAGAGAAGTGGTCTTCAGCTTGTGTTTTGTGCATTCAACTAGCCTTTGTGACTGCACGAACCACAAACTTCATCTGTTACGTGGTTCTGTTTTAGTGCAGTGGCATTTTAGTGCACATGACAGTTGTGGTTGTTTTTTTGTGCATCTGAGTTGTGAGTCTTTTTTGTGCATCTGTGTTGTGGGTCTGTTTTGTGCATATAAGTTGTGGTTCTGGGTTGGTTTGTTAATTATTTTGGTTTCGTTTAAAATACACTACTACCATGCCATCGAATTGTGTTTCTGAGTTGTGGTTCCAGTGCTTGATAGCAGCTTTGGTAATGAAATTTTTATAAAATTTATTTAGTAGGAAATGGGATTTCACAAACATTTACTTGGTCAAGCAGCAAGTTAATTAATCAAGCAGCAAGTTAACTAATCAATCCACATGGATACTAATAAAAAATAAAAGTATGAATCTGTCAAAATGAATCTGCACGCTGGGTTTTCATTAAAATGTGTTTTGCGGCGATCTAATGTGTTACTTACGACGAATTTGTCCTTCGCAAGGTAAAAAAATTTTTCGTCGCTATGATTTTCGCCAGGATTGAAGCATAGGGGCGCCAAAAGCACAAAATGCCTTTAATTTCCCCCAACTTATTTCCCCTGATGTTTGCCCACTTCGACGTGCAAGCACCCTTTTGCACTTTGACCCATTGCACCAACAGACTCAATTTTCAAATCCTGCAAGCTCCACCCTTCCCAGTGTTCTCTCACAGCGTCAACTCCTCTGTCGTGAGCTTTTAGCCCATTTTCCGAGTCCCATTTCCCCACATCGGCCTTCTCCCTTCCGTTCTTGGTTCACCAATTTCACATAATAACTTCAAACCCCACAATCGGCTACCTTAGTGTGCAAACAGCCTTCTCTCCACTTGAATATTGTCTCTCTTTGGGAAGCTAGGTCCTACGTTTCCAGCTTCCGTTACAAATTTCAATTCCGTGCCTCCATTTTGACATAGAAGTTAATATTTTGGGGTTTTCAAGAATGATCGATCGAGGCTGCAGGTATCTCTTGTTGCCATTGCATTTATCTTCCCCCTTCACGAGTAGGTTGCATTACAAAAGTAGTCATTTTTAGATGTATAATAATTTTCTTTCCTCTGTGAAACTGTTGTGCATGTTCCTCTGTTTGAGGTTTAATGTTGTGTATCTGCCTCTTGTGTTTGAGCTGCTCAATCAATTGTGGGTATTAGATAATTTTAATTCACCAAATATTGCTTTTTTTTTTGGCCGAATCATAAGCTTTTTCTTGTAGAATTTATGGCCCTGTTTTTTTTTACCTTAATTACTGTAAGTGAATTCTTATAATGCTTGAAGAAAGTGCTACCATTTTTCCTAGAGTATATGAATTTGTGAAGTTGTTGCACAAAGTTGGGGATTTCCACACACTACGGGACATTTCACGTAACTGGCCCTTGTATATATATTGAGTTACCCACCTTGATTGTTTTCTGGGTTCTGTTATGCTGCTCAAAAACATAATGATAAACAACGTGACAAGTTTGAACTTGCTAAAAGCTAGAAAGTTCAGTATCATGAGCTATAGGTCAAATGGCATATCTTTGCCCTATACGAATGTTCAGAGAGTGTCATCATTGTTTTAAAATATGCAGGTCTGCTTATATAACTTATGACAAGAAAAAAAGAAAACAGTTAAGACTAGAGTCTAAAGGTCCAAAACTCAGCCTCATAAAGATAAAGAGATTGATGATCACACCTCAACTATTAGCAATGCTTAAGCCACTTATCTATGCCATCAACACACATAGAAGAAGTATACGCTTGGACTTTTTGCCATGTAAGCCACTTAACAGTAAGTCCCACATTGCTTAAGTATGACTATTGTATTGTCTTGACCTCCTACATAAAAGTTGGTCTAGGAGGCCAAGGCAAGTTTTTTAAAAAATGTATATATCTATATACAATATATTTATATAAATTATTTATATAAATATTAAAAATATATATTTTTATGTTAAATATAGGAGCGGTGCGGAGCTGGGTCAGCCCCCTCCCCCTGGCACATGGGCAGTTCAGGGTAGCTCGGCCTCCCATGCGAGGGTGGGGCGGATGGGGGCGAGGTAGCGGGGGACGGGCCCCCGCTGCCCACCCCTAATATATTTTATAAGTTCACCACAGTTTTATTTTATAAGGCATGTCACTTTCTTTACTTCATCCTAGATATTGAGTATATCTTAAGTAACTAGGTCGATCAATTTTCTTCAATAAAGAGTAGTGAAGCACATGTTTTGGGAGGTGGGCTTTGAGAGAGAGAAAGAGAGGGAGAGGGAAGTGCATAGGCTTTGACCTTTTTGCACTCTTTTGGAGATGGACTTTTAATTACTCTCTGGGAAGTGAGAGATATTGATATAGGTCTAGGCAAGTGATGGGCCTTCATCAATTATACCACCATGTCCATAACTCATCTCTCCAACTTAATTAAAATAAAAGCTCAGAAGAATTGTTTGCATATAAATATTTTGAAAAATGAAAGAACAAGATTTTAGTTTTTTTTCAACCTCTATAGAATGTGTGCAAAGACTCTCAAATCTTCTAGAAATTGATGGTTATAAAATGAATTTTTTTGGCAACAAGTATGCATGTGTGTGCTTTTCGGTTTCTGATTTTTCTGGAATATTGAGTTGAAGATGCTGCTTCTGTTGGTTTTAAGTTTAAAATAAAGAAGCTAATGCAGTGTTCATTATACAAGATTTAGCCGGACCACTGCTCTATATGTTCAAAAAGTTTCTTTTTTAGATTTTCAGCCTAGAAGAAGGAAAAATTACAATTTGCATGTGTTTCTCTAATAAACAATAGGTTTTCTTTAAGAACAAAAAAATGTAAAATGCGTTGAAAAATAGAAAGATAAATAATCTGTACAATATGCTTTGTAAACCGGTCATGAACAAAGAAAATAATAAATATATTGTAGAAAAAAAAAAACCTGATATTGAGAAGTGTTATGATAGATGCTTTTTCTTATATCGAAAAATACTTTCTAAAGAGTGTGAAGAAGCATTCACTTGGCTCAAAGAATACCTATCGAATGCACCCCTGTTGAGTCAAATCGTACAAGGAGAAACCTTGTACCTATATATGTCCATCATGGTAGAAGCCATGTCAGTAGCTTTGGTACGAGAAGAAGACAAGGCACAAAGGCCAGACTATTATACCAGTTGAAGGGGGCTGAAACTAGATACACACCGATGGAGCTATTAGCGTTTGCCTTGGTGGTACCTGCCCTCTGTTTGAGACCTTATTTCCAAGCAAACCCGATAAAGTTCCTAACAAAAGCCCCTCTCAAGAAAGTGCTTCAAAGACTAAAAACATCCAAGAATTTGGTAAGCTTGTCAATCGAACTCAATGAGTTCGACATCGACTATCTTCGTTAGACTACCATTAAAAGGAAAGCCCTTGTAGATTTTGTTGTCAAGCTGACTAATCCCTTTGAAGCTGAGCCCACCCCGCCTATCCGGAGTCACTAGCAAGTCTACGTCGATGACTCGTCTCGCCGCTCGGGTGGAGCTGTAAGTGTATACATATTATCAAACTCTGGGGAAGAAGCCTATTACTCGGTTAGGCTCAAGTTGAAAACCACCAACAACAGAGCAGAATCTGAAGCCTTACTTGTGGGACTCGCCATAGTAAAGGCACTAGCTGTGACGGAAGTGGAAGTAAAGGCAGATTCTCAAGTGGTGGTGAACCAAGTGTAAGTGTATCTCGCTGGAAGAAACCCAGTACGTGATGGCTGAAATACACGAAGAAGTGTGCAAGAATCACTTGGGTAGAAGAATCTTGGTGGGAAAGGTCATGAGAGCAAGTTATTAATGGTGTCGAGCTCTCAAAGATGCGGAACAATTCGTCAAGACATGTGCGAAGTGCCAAATACATGCGCCAATTCAACATTGTCCGCTTGAGGAGCTAACATCAATTACATCTTTGCGGCCCGTTGCGTAATGAGGACTAGATATCGTAGGACCAATGCCCTCGGGAAAAGGAGATGTACAATTTATCATAATCGCGGTGGGCTACTTCACAAAGTGGGCAGAAATGGAACCCTTCGCAACAATAACTGCCGCAACATCACCAAGTTTCTTGAGAAGGTTGTGGTATGTCAATTTGGCATATCACGAGTCATCATTACGAATAATGTGCGACAGTTCGACTCTAATTACTATCGAGACTGGTGCACGTAGTTGAGCATAAAGGTCAGATACTCCTCCCCAAGGCACCCCTAAGCCAATGGGCAAGTGGAAGCGACTGATAAGACTTTTGGTAGGGATCTTGAAGAATAGACTAGCGACCGAAAAGTAGGCTTGGGAGGAAGAACTCCCAAGGATTTTGTTGGAGTACCGAACCACCATCAAAACCTCGACAGAAGAAACTTCCTTCACCCTAACTTATGGAACTGAAGCAATGACCCCAGTGGATGTAGGAATGTCAAGCTACAAAGTCCAATACTTCGACAAAGAACTGAACGAAAAAATATTACGTGAGAACTTGGACTTGGTAGAAGAAATCAGAGAAGCAGAAATAAGGACGACTACCAACAAGAGGAAAACAAAGAATACTTCAATAGAAGACTGAGGCCTAAATTGTTCAAAGTAGGTGACTTGGTTCTGAAAGAAGCCAGAGTGACCTCCCAAGAAGAAGGAAAGCTCAAGCCAAAATGGTAAGGACTGTATGTGGTTACGACCTACCACCGACCTAGAGCCTACTTGCTAAGGGATGTCGAGGGAAAAGAGTTGTAGCACCCGTGGAAAGCAGAGCATCTCAAGGTATTCTCTCCAAGCCACCTAGTTTGGTCGAGCTCATCTTCCGCCTAGATCTCAAAGCTGAGTGTTCCTACACTCATGTGTGCACTCAAGTGGCAATCACAGAAGGGGATACCCTTCCTAAGCATGCATCTCCCCGCCGACTAGCACGGCAAAGTCAAGTGTCTCTAAACCCACATGGCGGTTGGAAGAAGGAACACATCCCCAAAGTATTCCCTTCCTCGCCGAACTGCGCAACCAACAAGGAAGCCGAGGCAACTTTCACAGGTAATTAAATCGCTACCGCCCAAACACTTTTTTGGCAGCTAAAGAGCAGAGCTCGTATCATCCACCAAGTAAACTAGATGGGCCCAAGTCATGAAGGCCTAAACCATTCGGGTTACTCACACTCAATGAAACCCGAGTAAATAAACAAAGTGAGGTACACACACAGAGATCAGGAAATGTTACCACATCGATATTAATATTGTTTGGATCAACAATAAAAGGTCTAAAAAATAATCATCATCGATACACGCACAAAGGGAAAACTAAAAATCAACGATTTAGGGCTGGAAGAGGAAAGGCAATGGGTATCAGATCCCTACTCAGAGAGTTGAGGAATTGAAGTGACTGGTAGTCTGGCTTGAGAGTCTTCAGGGCTAGAGTATTCAAGTCGGTCTGAGGGTTCTCCATCAAATGGTCTCTCAACGTCTCCATCAACTTGTATCGATAGCCCCAAGCTATGCTGCGAACTACCTTTGTTGTTGACAACTGAGGAGAAAGTTAGACCAAGTCCTCCCTAGAAGAAGCCAACTCAAATTTTAAAGTAGCTATTTGTTGGTCTCAGGTAAGGATGTAACCGGTCTGGTTCAATCCGGTTTGGACATATTTTAAAACTAAACCGGTATATACCGGTTTTTAGATTTAAAGAACCGATACTGCACCCGTTATATTCTTAAACCAGTACTTCCGATTTTTCCTATTTCGGTCCGGTTCGGTCTGGTTTTTCTGGTATATTATATAGTATCTATAATATAGTATATATATAATATAGTGATAATATATAATGATATAATATTAGTATAACTACTAATACAATAGACTATAGTGATAATATATAGTTATTTATATAGGATTTTAAAATTTAATATTATATTAATTAGTAATTTATCAAATAATACAAAATTATTTTATATATAATTATATATAAAAATTAAATATAATATAAAAAATCATATAAAAAATATTTTATACAATATAAAAATTAAGAAAATCTATATATGAACCAGTCCGGTCTGGTTGGGTCCTATCTTAGAAAAAGGAAAAACGGAACCAGGCTGATTTCGACAGGTTTTGAGAAAAATGGAACCGGTACCAAACCTGATACGAGACCAAACCCACCGGTTCGGTCTGGTCCAGTTTACCAGTTCATTGCTTTTTTTTCACCTCTAATCTCGAGAGGCAACTTTCCTCCTCGTGCATAACAAGGAGTCACTAATCTTGACAAATTTGGCCTCCACCTTCTCCCACTCCCTCTTAGCGATTGCATATCGACTATCAAGACTCTCCATCTCGCCTTTAAGGCGGTCAAGGTCCGTACGTAAGTCCCGACAGGTCCCTTCTACTCAATTCATCGTGGCCACATACCCACAACATTGCTCCTTAGTCTCCTCCAACTCTACCTCCAAGCAAGGTAGCCGATCTCACCCAGTATCTCACTCATCTTCAAACAACTTAGCCTCAAGGTAGTAGCGAGTTATCTTTTCCTTTGATTTTTCTAGGTCACTCCGGAGGTAGGACGCATCCTCGCGGAGAGCAGAGATGCTCCTTTCTAATGAGCGGGAGTAAGCATCCACATGAGCAAAGGTGGCTTCGCCTCATCCCTTTTGACCCTCACCTTGGTGACCTCTCAATGAGCTTGGACCGCAAAAGATCGTAATAGTCAAACCTCATCTTCTAGCTTAGCCTTACCGTCGATGATACATGTAGCCACGGAGTCAATCCCCTAACATGCCATCACAAATTGGTCAATAAAGGAATGATAAAGGAGAATAGACTGAAGATGAGCGTTGAGAAAGCTCATCGAGGAAAGGAAACTTCTAAGCTTGTCAGTTGTTTCATGAATAAATTCAACCCTGACGATGTGAGGACTCAGACAGGATCCAGAAGAACAAGACCTAGAAGGATAGGTTTCGAAGGGTCCGGGCAATCCAAAGAAACCACGCCTCTCGCCCCAAGAAGTCGACCTCAAGCCTCCCAGCTGCCCAAGCTGGTAGGAAGGAGTGAGAGAAGGAGCCCAAGGCAGAAGATTCATGCTCCCAAGAGCGTCGAACCTTTGCTCACCCAGAGGCTCTACGTCACCTGCCAGAGGAGCTGGTGGCATGGTTTCCTCCATAGCCACCGGCAATAGAACCTCTGACTTCAAAGAGGTACTAAAGGGTAAGGAATGTATCGAGACCCTATCCTTGCTCAAATCCACGGTCAAGGGATTGTCTTGTGACAAACCCCTAGGGTCAAAGGGAAGAATCGGGGTTTCACCACTTCACCACTAGAAACGGTGGAGGGAATAGAGCAGGGGGTGTGGGTGCCACCATCAACACCTCCCCAGAGAACGCCAACAGGTAGGTAGGAAGGCACCCCAGAAGTCTTCACGCATGCCCCGACATTATCGTCCAAAGGTGCAGGCATCTCTATAATATCCTCAAATGGCACACCCAAAACAGGTTCAAGGAAGGCCAAGTAAAAGGTCATTTCAAGTTCCTCGTCCCGGCTGGAAGCCTCAATCAGCCCCCTGATCACCTAGCGGGGTAGAATGCAAAACCAAGAAAAGTGATGGAGCCAAACGAAGACTAAGCAAAGGGCATTCGAAACCCAACTCCATAGCCAAATCAACTTCCGCCTGTTCCAAGATGTCATCAAGGTTGTTCAGGTTGGGTGATACACGCCGACTTGATCCACCAGCCCTCGATAATGACTAAGCCCACAGAAAGGGGCTAGAGCCATCAAATGGAAGGGGAGCCTCCTGCTCGAGCCCCGAACGGTCGCAAACTCCCATCGATTTGCAGATCACCTTGTCCTCCGTACGAGGTTTCTTCTCCTTCCCCTTGGACAGTGTTAGAAGGCCTCTTTTGGTCATAGGAAGCGAATGACTCCCTTAGCTAATGGTGACCGCTAACACGTAACTGATCTAACATCACTAAAAACCAATCAATATTAGCTCTAGTAAAAAAGGCGTTAGTCCAAACTTCTTCCGAGTGTCATCTCACCCAGGGATAGACATTCTTTAAGCGAGCCTGCTCCCAATCGGAAAGATTCAGAGAAAACACCATGTCGTCTGGAACAACTCCCCACACAGCTCGAAGGGGAAACTCCTGGCAATCAGCCTCGCCGGCAAAGAATTCTCAACTGTGACCCGACATGAAAAGGAATTTTTTAAACCAGTCCTTGACACAAGACGAGCGGCATTCCAAGCAAGCTACCTAGTAGTTGGTACAAGAGCGGGAAATACACAAATTACCTTCGTGGCACCATATCCCATGGGTGTAAAAAACTCCCTGGCAGTCAAGTTGGGGTAATCCTCATCGTCGGTTTCCAAGACCAAGCACCATACGATGCAACACGACATAAGGATCCTCCAAACGTTAGGATGAAGCTACGTAGGAGCCAAAGCAATATAATCTAGAACATCTCGAATGGGACGGCAAAAAGGGAGCCGTAGTCCATTCAAGAACATGGGGGATACAATTGTTTTAGCACATTTGAGTACCTTGGCAGAATAGATTTTAACTGGAAACTAAAATTCCTACATTGGTCATTTGTGAGGGCATACTACAAATTTGGGATCTATGGCATGCACTACCAAAAGAGGTGATGTGGGAAGAGGAAAACATAGATCTCTAACTTAAGGGAATGAATGGGAGCGAGTCTGGGAGCTATGAGTCGACGAGAAGGTTCTATTCCCTCTGTGTCTCAATACCTTCCACTTCTATATTCTATTAAAGTCTTCCTTTTTTTTTTCAAAATGATAGAAAAAGAATTATTATTTCCATAAAAATTATATGGCTTTTTGCTTTTTTAGCTATGAAATCTAATTATTTTTCTTGTACCATGAATTTTTATTGTTGATCACACCAAACAAATCAAACAACAAATGTTATCCAATATTTCAAAAAAAAAAAAAAAAAACCAAATATTATCCAAAATAACTTTGCTGCTTTAAGACCAGAAGGAGAGCTCCAAACACGCCCCTAAAATTAAGTGCAATGACAGAGTTACAAACCCATCTACATTTTATTTACTATTTATCAGTAAAATAGTATTCTTTTTTTAAATTTAAGCACATCAAATTAAAATTAATATTTCTAAAAATATTATTTTATTTCAAGATGGGAGAAAAATTGTAAAGAGATGGTAAATCGTCTCAAGTTGAACACGAGTAAAGGGCAGATTTTTGCCATGTACTAGGCTTCCTCGAAGAACAACCAGACAACAAATTCTGCTATCACATCAGATAAAGAGAGACGTGCAGTTGAAGAGGGCAATACTGGGTGGAGAAGCTCATGTCTTGAAGAGGATTCCCCGCATTAGATTCCCACAAAGACACCCTAAATCCTTTGCTTCAGGTCTCTCTGTCTCTATCACTTTTAAGTCTCATGTTTTTTCCTTCTTTGCTCTGCTTATTGTAACATTTCTTATCAACAATTCTTTTGCTAGAAGTAATTGAACAGAAATCCTGCTTTGGTTTGTGCATTTTGCTTTTATTTAGCCAAAAAACTGCCTTTTTTTTTTTTTAGTATGCTTTATGTATATTCAACGGATCATTATTTCGCTTTTATTTTGATAAAATGTAAATTTCGTAAATATTTAACTCGGATTGGTTAATTTTTCTCTCCAATTGTATGCTTATCATGAGCTATTGAGATGGATGAGTGATTTGCTACCAAGATAGGTAGAAGTGTTATTTTTCTTTTTTTGAAGTCTCACCCAAGATTGAATGTTAGGTCTTCTAGTATTCCAGTGGGGCATTACAAGGATAACAGGAGGTCAGAAAGGGCTTGGTTTGAGAAGAGAAATGCGGGAGCAATGGTATCATTGAGAGAGTGGGTTTCACAGCCGTTCCAATAATATACGATTCATTAAGGATTTACTCAAGTTAACTCAGTTATGAGAAGTTATATGTAGCAATAATGCAGACAACGTAAAGAAATGTAGGCCGTGCTGGTTCTGTTGTGAGCAATGAGACTCATTGACGGCTTTCTGAGTAGTACAGAGCTCAATTATGCGAATCAAACTATTTTCTTCTCCATTATATGTGTTCTTTTTGGCTTCCCTTTTGTTCTTCAACAGATTTAAATCTAGTAAGGTGTTTTTCATTTTTTAACCTGTCTTCTATAAATAGATTGGTTGAGATATCTGTACAAAAGTCCAGGCACCACTGAATCATGACCATGAATGGTGTACCTTAGGCTTATTCAATTTTTTAAGAATAGAAGCTATATAAGTGGTATAACATGACATATTATGATGCTGCAGCAGTATATTTGCGTAGCCTACTGATCAATGTCTTGCCTTTGTGATGACAAGTTAGTTTCAACACAAATAAGGGATGAGGTGGAGAAAGATGGATGAGATTGTGGGCTTGGTCAACATAAGTTTAGGAAAGTGTGACACTAGCATAGACTTCATGGCTGCAGTTGTATGGACTAGTACAATAAGTTGGGCCTCACAATGACTAAGCAAGGCAATAAAGGCCCATTATGAGGACAAGGTCAAGAAAAGACTGCTTATCATTTCACAATACCGTAGAATTTGCTCATGTCAATGGCTTGATGCATAATTAAAAGATTCAGGTACCACTAATTAGGGGAATTGTCCGAAAATGTTGACTGAGACTGTTTAGATATGGGTAAGATAGATAATGATTTCACTCCTCAGGAGGGGTAAGGCCATGGCATTCATCAATAAATCTTTGGTTGAGGGTGCTAAAAACCCAGAAGGTAAGTTTGGCAAGGATGTGGTATCTGGGTTTTTCTCTTGAAGAAGGTTTTGTAATGCTATAATGAGCAGATGAAGGTTTTGTAGCTGATCCAAAGAAATGGGATGAGGCTTTTTGCTCATAAATTAATATAGAAATGTCTTATTTAAGTTGCACCTTATCGCTATATCAGACCACAATTTGATCAAGATGTCTCTGCTGAAACCCGGAAGTTATAATACTGGCTAGGTTTCAAACCCTCTGTTTATTCATTTTGAAGAATCTGAGCTGCTCAATGGTGTATACGCATTATGACATGTCAGTAGTTTTGTGTAGTCTGTTGGTATGTGTATTGCCTCTGCCCTGTATCCATATTTAACTTAATCTTCCCTAAAAATATTAGTCTGGGTTCCTCCAATATTTACCCATATTTAACTTAATCGTCCCTAAAAATATTAGTATGGGTTCCTCCAATCTTTGTACAAACGAAGATCTTCGGCCTCTTCCCCCTACAGTGCTGTTCACTCGTAGATTTGATGGTCCCAAAAGGTTGGATTCAAAATGGTTCCATATATTTTGATACATGATATACTTAAATGAAATCCTGAGGAAATGGGAAATGGCTTCATGATTAACGCATATATGACATTTGGATACTGCTATGTTTCTTGGTTGAGCAGATTAAGTATATTTGGTTGTGTGAAGCTTTAAGCAGTGACTTCAAGTGTTTCTACCTTTATTTTTCTTTTGTTCACTGATGTATTCTCAATGATTAACCATTCTTAAAGGCATGGTAAGGGATGTCTCTCCCCACACTTTTTTTTTTTTTATTATTACACTAGTGCATTTACTTGAATCGAACTCAGGTATAGATTTCCTATATTGCCTTGATAGTTTTCTTCTTAGTGTGTGCTTACAAATATGTCTATTTCAGATTTCCATAACTTTCCGTGCACAAATTCTTCATCTCAAGCTCAAAATAGGGATGCTCGAAACATTACCATTTTATACAGTCTTTTTTATTTTGGGAGAAAAAAGACTGTATAAAATGTAAATTTCTTAAATATTTAACTTGGATTGGTTAATTTTCTCTCCAATTGTAAGCTTATCATGAGCTATTGAGATGGATGGGCGATTTCCTACCAAGATTGGCAGAAGGGTAATGAGAAGATGTCTTTGAGCTATTTCGTGAACAACCAATGGTCCAATGATGGCATATTGCTTTTGTTTTTTTGAGTTTCACCCAAGATTGAATGTTAGGTCTTCTAGTATTGCAGTGGGGCATTACAAGGTCTTCTAGTATTTAAGTTTCACCCAAGACCGCTTATCATTTCACAATACCATAGAATTCACTCATGTCGATGGCTTGATGCATCAATTAAAAGATTCAGGTACTGGTCGGTTGGATTCCCCCTCTCTCTGTTCTCTTTTAAAAAGTTACTAATTCTTTTTCATCAGTGTTTCCACCAAAGAGAAGCCTCTCCATTCCTTTTCCAGTACATGTCTGTGTGAACTGTAAAAACCATCATTTAAGATGGCACCCTCTTGGCATGGTATGAGTGGGGACCAAGATTTTGGTCCCAAAACCCGATTTTTTTTTTTCCTTCTTTCACTTTTGTGCTATGGTTATGGGGTATTTGTTGGGGAATCCCACTCTCCTAATGTATCTCGTTTTCCATATCTAAATGATATATCTGCTTGCTTAGAAAAATGTTGGTTGAGACTGTTTGGATATGGGTATGATAGATAATTGATTTCACTACTGTCAACTGAGGTCAGCTAACACCATTCTCAATGGTTCCTTTATCCTATCATTTAAAATATATTACCAAAATCTTTTTTTTTCATACGAACTTTTATAATATACCATACATTAGCTTATCTATTTTTTTTGTCTATTAAATATTATAATTTAATATTTTTTATTCATTTCAAATATTTCCTCTAATTATCAATGATATCCTCATATCTTTTGATATTTGCAATATCTACTCATATACAATGTTATATAATTATGTTCTATTTTAGATTAATCCAAATTTATAAGCCAGACCAAAATTTAAATTGATTCAAAATATTAAAAAAGATATTATATTATGAGAATATTTTCAAAATATATTATGAGAATATTCATTTTTCATAATTGTGAAATAAAACTCTCAAGATAATTGTAAAAGGATGTTCCCTTTAGAGAGCTTGTTGAATGATGTACTCTGAAGGTTAACTACTCAATCAATGGAAGTGACTATATAATGAGATATTATCTTATCGATGGTATATATCCTTCGCGGTCAACATTTGTCAAAAACAATTCATCCTCTGCATGGAAAAGAAAATATTTTACTGCAGCTTAAGAGTCGACAAGACAATATGTAAAACAGACATTTGGAGTGCATTATGCCCAATTTGCAATTTTACATGGACTTGCAGGGTTTTTTAATCTTCTAAAGGAAATTATGATGGCATCATGGCATGCATAATTTTGCAATCAATGTTTTACATGCAAAAGATATTAGATACTCTAATAGTCCTAGCCCTAAATGATAGTTGATATTGAAGCATGATAAATCGTGTTTAGTTTGAACATATCCTTTTAACTTGTATTATTCTCTAATTAACCTAATAGAATAATGCTACTCATCATTCTCTCATCATCCCGTGATGTGGTATTAGATGATTGGTTCACAAGTGAAATATAATATATAGTATCTAATCATCTAATGCCATATCATGGCATGATGATGAGAAAGAGGATGATGAATAGATTTGTTGAACCTAATATTTACTTGTGATTACATAATAATCCAATCACATTATTATGTAATTATAAGAAAGAAACCTGACTACCATCTATCTTCCTTATTTATATTGTTATTATATTTAATATTTGGATTTCATTTTGAGCAATGTTATATAATGCACTCCTCTTCAACTTTTATCATACTTGAAAATGTGCTACTTTCCATTACCTTTGAATCATCTTTTTTTTTAAAAAAAATCAAAATCAAAATCAAAATTATACATCAACATAGTGAGATAATGGTATTGTAGATAACATTTTCCTTTTATTTTATAGCATTTAGCTTTTCTAACTTTATAAACCTTGATGGGTGCTTTAAGCATTATGCGTATATACAGAGACATGCATAAATTGCATTTCTATACGCATAGATATGTATATATATTGATATATTTTTTTGCATGCATGAGTTTATATATATATATATAGTGCTATATTTTCTAATTGGGTGGAGCTGTGAGGTGATTGCATCTAACTCTCTTAATAATAGTTGTTCTATGATTCGCTAGTATACTTAGATAGCCCAAAATTAGTCTACACATGCATTTATATAAGCGCGACTAAATTATATTGATTGGTCCCATAGAATATGCAAAATTCAACAAGCTAGTGGAGACAACAAATGAGAATTGAATATTAACGCCATACCTTGTCGAAGATTAACTAAAAACCCATTCAATAGTTTAGCGTAAGCAAATTGAATTCAGAAATAAATGATGTAGGACGAAGGAAAGCTAACACTGATTTGTTACATATATAATAATATGAAGAACCTTTGAACTGTCAAGTATGAGAGATTGCCATCCTTGGCTTGGCGACTAGCTTTTTCTTGCAGGCAAATCAACAAACTGACATATCATTTAAATTGCATTGGCGATTGTGTATACTGACTTGATTCGCTTGATTGAATTGATGACCAAGACTGATTTGAACTTTCTTCAATGTCCGGTTGTATGTATCTCTCTGATAATGACAAGAAAGGTTTCGGAGGTATTTGTAAACATTCAATATCTCCTTCAAGCATTTCTATGACTTTTTTCATTGAAGGACGATCATTAGGCTTCATTTGTATACACCATAACGCAACTATGATCATCTTTTTAGTCATTTTCTTTTCCTCCTTTGTGGCATCTTCTATTTCTATGCCATTTTCATTGTGCAATTGGTCATAGACACAAGTAGGGAAGTAGGTTTCACTAGATTGATCTGCAAATGTATTCAAGTTCCTTCGTCTACCTGTCATGTCCATCAATAACATTCCAAAACTATAAACATCAGCTTTGTATGAGATGCCCCCAATATTTTGATAGCACAACTCAGGAGCCATGTATCCTAATGTCCCCCTTACAGCAGTCAAAGAAACGATGCTATCATCTGCTGAAAAAAGTCTTGCCAAGCCAAAGTCTGAGACCTTAGGTGTAAAATTCTCGTCGAGAAGAATGTTGTGAGGCTTGATATCGAAATGCAAAATTTGCATTTCACAACCTTCGTGTAAATATTTAATGCCACGAGCTACTCCAAGAGCAATGTCAAGCATTTTTTCAAAGCTTAGAAGAATACTTCCTTCTTGTGAAAAAATGTATTTATTGAGAGATCCATTGGACATGAATTCATACACAAGAGCACGCTTTGATCCTTCAACGCAAAAGCCAATGAGTTGCACTATATTAACATGGTGAATCGTTCCAATGGTTGCAACTTCGCTGATAAATTCTTGGCCATTAGCTTTGGATTTTCCTAACATTTTTACGCCTACAAGTTGGCCACTTCGAAGTGTTCCCTTAAAGACAGTGCCATAACCACCTTCACCCAATTTATCCTTAAAACCTTTGGTCATCTTCTTTACTTCTGAGTAAGAGTACCTTATTGGCATGAGGTCATTGTGTTTTTGCAAAAATTCTTCAACAGCGTTATACATTGATAAATGTCTCCTACGCCACTTATATATCAAGAATGCAAGCACAAATGGAGTCGCCAATATAACTTTTGCTCCATGGTATAGTCCTACATATATATGGTATGGCATCACCGAAATAGATCATATATAAGAGAAGTAATGATCAATAGTTGCACAACTGTCAAAAATTGATCTTGTAACAAATTAAGGATAGTAACTATTAGTTTTTATTTTGTCAAAAACTCATTTATGTTTTCCATTGCGTTTATTTTTATTCTTCATAGCCTAAAGAATGATGTGCTAAAAATGTAGTTGAAAAATAAAAAAAAAAATAATGAAGACCAAAGGCAAGGTGCAGGTTCTTACCGAAGTCGATGAGAATGATCATTAGTTGGACTGAAAGTACTGCATGAATATGAAAGGATAAACTAAGTAATCAAGAGACTTGGACAAATTTAAGTTCAAGGCGTAAGAAAATTGCATAAATAAGTGTCCCCCAGGGCTATATATGCCGGAGAAGAAATAAAGAAATAACCGACATGTATATATACATATATATATATATATATAGAGGCTCAATGGTAAGGTAATTTTGGCCATTTTCTAAGGCTCCATCCTATGTAAGGCCTCCAAAAAATAAAAAATGAGGTGTTTTTTTTTAATTTATTTCAAAAATAAAAATAAAAACCATTTCATTAAATAAAATTTTAAATAATTTTTATAGTTTTTACTGTGTGTAAGGCCCCATAATACTAAATTAAATATTTAATACAATGAATTTCTTTTTTTAATATGTAATACAATGAATTATTTATATTTTAAATAATTTTTTTAAGATTTTGCTAAATTTAGGCACAAAATCTGTATTGAGACCTTATTTTAAGTTGTTGTTGTAAATATAAATTCACAAAAACTGTATTTAAAGATTTTAAATAAAATCTTATTTTATTGAAAATTTTGAAAATATTTCATATAATAATTTATATTTTATTGTATTATAATTACAAATGACTCATTTAAATTTCGTCTTAGGCCTCAATTTGTATTGAGCCACCCCTATATATATAAAAAACAATTAATAATAAAAAAAAAAACTAAAACCTCTAGATTTAAATGTCTAGGCTAGCTTTAAATTGAGTTGAGCTCGATTCTATATATGCCAGCTTGTCGACGTTATTGAGCTATCATGTGGCTCATAATTGAGGCTTGTTATAAATTAAGAGGTTTCAAATACGAAAAAAAGATCAAATCCATCATTGGGTAGACACTTCGGTTATTATCCTAGCTCTACTAAATTGGATAATCATGATATAGAGGACACAAACCATCCAATTCTTCTAGCTAGGTCATTAATTCATGTCATGCCTTTCAATCATATATCCTTCAAACAACATGATTTTAATTTATAGATAGAAACCTCACCTCTGTCACGTTGATATAAAAACCTTGAGATCCGATCCCTGACTTCATCTCCTGCATTAATAATGAAGAAAACAATAACATCAGGTATTTGGAAACTCAATCAATCAGCTTTCTATTAAAAGTGTCATTAATTAATAGCATTATTTTTTTCATGAACGTCATGTCAATACAATAAGCGCCTTCAATTTCTAAGTGTTGGAACTGCTTAATATTACGCTTAACATTATTAACGCTATATATGAATGATACGAAAAGGAATTCAGTTTATTTTTGTAACTGTTTTTAATTAGGACATGTGTCAGTACAAGATGATTTTTCATTATTGGCTGCGGCCTCATTTTGTACAGTTTTTTTTCTTTCCTTATCTTATATATATATGATTCACTCACTTCTTGTATCTTAAAAAATGAAAAGATTAAAAAATAATGATAAATTAAAGAAGAAAAATAATATAAAAATAAATTAAAGAGAGTTATGGATTCTTACCGTGATCTATCTGTGATATAAACTTTTCTGCAATAGCTGCGGTGACAAAAAGATTAATAAAACTTATTAATAAGCGAAAAGCTGACTTAAAGTACGATGACTATGGAATGATTTAGTTAATAAGTTGGATAATTAACTAATAAGAAAATTCTTCATTCTAAGCCAATTAATTTCTTAAGAAAATTCTGTTTTATTATAGTGTCATCCTAACATATATCGTATATATTCAAACATCTTTTTGAGAAAGAAATTAACCTCACCCAAGTATAAAGTACGTAGTATGCCGCGGAATCCTGTTAATTTGACAAAGAAAAGAAAAGAATATAATTAGAAATCAACTAAACATCAAAGTGATTATATATAATTTAAAACTAAATTTTATTTATGTCATGAGTATCACAGCCTATATATATAGAGAGAGAGAAAAAAAAGACCGCACCTTTGAATGGCCAAAATAGTTCTTTAGGGAGTCCAGGTTTGACAAAAAAAAAAAAAAAAACACAAGGAATAACGTTAGCGTTTGGAAACAAAATAGTTATTTATAGCTACTATTACTATTATTAGTCGTGTATTTCAACAAAAATAATATTGGATTAGAAATCGGAGCAATACGCATTCTTTACTCACCAATACATGATACGTCGCTACGATCTGCATAGACTAGTGTGCCATCCGGGTCAACGGCGCAATAAACCCATTCGCCACACTTATTTATACAATAGCTACTAAACCATCTAAGCTGAAAACCATAGGCCAATTTGTTGTGGTAGTCTGTACAGGAAAAGTTTCTTTGATCATCACCTGGTAATAGGCCGCCTTGCTCCGATGTCCAAAAAATCTGCTCTACTTGGCACGATGGTACAATATCCCTTGCTTTCGTCCAGCCATATGTAACATAAGCAAACCCCAGCTTGGATTGGGTCAAATTAGGAGAGTTTGAAGAAAACACTCCACTCTCGAAGCAACCAGATTTGTTCAGATAGATCCCAGGATTATTCATTGGTTTTTCACACATCAAAAAAGCCACTGCACTCGTGCTCAGTGTGTCTGACAGATAATATGGAGGAGCATCGAATGGTGTGAAGTAATTAAGAAAATAACGAGGAATAGAGGAGTAATTATCCTTCTGAATACCTGAGTCCACGACTCGTATTGTACGGTTACTGTAATTGATTTCCTGTACGTAATATTTTCTGGCAAATAAGTATAGCGCAGTTTGATTGTCCTCACATGATAGATTATACCATCGGTCGCCGCAGTTTCTTGGCTGGTCTCTCAATCGAAACGGATAACTTATGTTGTGGATATTGCCGCAGGAAGTAGCACAGTGATCATTGTCCTTAGCGCCGCAAGTTTGATGGACTAGCAGTAGTAGAACAATAACGGCGGTGAGTCCTGCAGGGAGGGACATGACACCTCTCGTCATTGAGAGAGATCGAGAGAGAGAGAGAACCAGGAAATTAGGGGATTATGAATTTATGAGAGAGGGTAAAGTATCCAACCCTGTAAACAAGCATGTAATATATAGGTGTACGTCTACACGCGTAAGCACATGCGTCACATAAAAATGTGAGTTTGTCTTTCTGACTCCCACTGCTAGACCAATAATGGCTATATATATATATATAATTAGATAAAGTGCGACTGTTTCAAAGGCTGAGAAACCAAACCTTCCATAAATTAAACAGATTCAAAATTATTTGCTTATAAGAAATGGCAATGATGATCATCTCCTACTTCTTCTTGTTTGTCGTAATTTTCATCTTACCCACCCACGTACAAGGCCGAAATCATGAGTGTGCTGATTCATTACGGTGTGGAGGCCACGGCCAAGCCGTCCGATTTCCTTTCCGACTTAAAGACCGACATCCAGACCACTGTGACTTTCGTCCAGGATTTCTTCTATCCTGCACTGATAAAAACCAAACGGTGCTCGACCTACCGGATTCAGTAAAACTGTTTGTCGAAAACATTGACTTCAAATCTCGGAGAATCCAATTGTATCATCCTGATCGTTGCTTTCCAAGAGACATTCGCCATCTCAATTTATCTTCCTCGCCTTTCCAGTTCACAACAGATTACGCTTTAGATGACTATGCCTTTTTCAATTGTTCCCGTAAAAAAACAGAAGAAGATGAATATTACACTCGGATCTATTGTCTTAGTGGCCCTACCCACCAAGTTCATGCCTTGGCTTTTGAAGATTCCATCATCTACTTTCCGTTACCGCCTTGTACAAGGATTTATAACGTTAGATCGATTCCACGACGTTATTTGGAATCCAACGATGACCCAACTATTTACATGAAGTGGTCCAGATCACCAGATGAAGCGAAAGGTATATATCCTATTCTATCTAATTTCCAACTTTGCACTCAATTTATTCACACTTTTATTAATGCCTAGCTTACAAAGGCCCTTCTGCAGAGACAGCAGCGGCGAATTAATTTCTGCATTAACGAAATTTTAATTTTGCACCAAAGAAATATGAAATTAAATATATAATATATATATATACACATATATTGAAGGGTTTTATCATGAATTAATGTTATTCCTAAAATTTGGAATTAGAAAACTAAATTTAGAAAACAATAATAAATAAAAAAACGATGCCGGTTGTAAAATCACCACTTCACTCAATAATAAATAACATTTACTTTCACGAAACTAGTCATGATAACCATGATGAGAATTTGATATGTTCTCTCTGTTTTGTAATGATCATAAGCATGATGAGAATCTCATATGTTAAAACATTTCGCAGGTACATTTTCAAAAAAAACAAAACTAGTCACCGCTGGTAAGTTGTCCCTTGGCTATATGACATTTTCATCATGGGGCAAGATCATGGGATATGGGACTTCTTGATCACTCACGATTGTTCAATACGCAGGTGCCGTCATAAGTTCATTTCTTGTACTACTGGTGGTCTTTGCTCTCCAACGTGCCTATATTAATAATATGGTAGAAAAAGAATATCGGGCAAAGATTGAAAAGTTCTTGGAGGATTATAGAAATTTCAAGCCAACGAGATACTCGTATGCTGATATTAAAAAGATTACAAATCAGTTTGCTGAGAAGTTGGGCCAAGGAGCATACGGTACAGTATTCAAAGGAAAACTTTCCAATCAAATTCATGTTGCCGTGAAGATCCTGAACAACAGTTCCAAGGAAAATGGTGAAGAATTCATAAATGAAGTGGGAATTATGGGTAGAATTCACCATGTTAATGTGGTTCGCCTTGTTGGCTTTTGTGCTGATGGATTTAGGCGAGCACTAGTTTATGAGTTTTTATCGAATTACTCCCTAGAGAAGTTCATATTTTCAGCGAATGTCAAGAACCGTTTTCTTGGATGGAACAAGTTGCAAGATATTGCTATTGGAGTTGCAAAAGGAATTGAATATCTTCACCAAGGATGTGACCACCAAATCCTCCATTTTGACATCAAACCCCACAATGTTTTGCTTGACGATAACTTTAATCCAAAAATTTCTGATTTTGGTCTTGCAAAATTGTGTTCCAAGGATCAGAGTGTAGTATCTATGACTACAGGCAGGGGGACCATGGGGTACATTGCACCCGAAGTGTTCTCTAGGAACTTTGGGAATGTGTCTTATAAAGCAGATGTTTATAGTTTTGGAATGTTGTTACTTGAAATTGTTGGAGGGAAGAGAAATGTTGATGTCACAGCGGAAAGCACTAGCAAGGTCTACTTTCCAGAATGGATTTATAATCTTTTAGACCAAAAAGAAGAGCTAAGAGTCTTTATCGAAGATGATGGAGATACTAAAATTGTAGAACAACTTGCAATTGTGGGACTCTGGTGCATACAATGGCATCCAATGGATCGCCCTTCCATGAAACTTGTAGTTCAAATGTTGGAAGGACAAGGAGATAAATTAGTTATGCCTCCTAATCCTTTTGCCTCCTCAAGCCCTACAAGAATCCAAGCACGGAAGCCTACCACGCGTTTAGGCCAAGAGTTGGAGGCTATCCAAGAATTAGATTAAGTATAATTGTTTAGAGTTTGTTTTGAAATCTTGTTGTAGTTGAGCATTATTACTTTTGAATTTGCCATCGTAAAGGGATTCAAGGTTGTTTCTTTTATATGAGCATGATATGATCATATTGTTTTAGATAAAATCTAGTAGTTTGGAAGGGGCTAATTAGTACATATTGACTAGGACCCTCGTGGTAGCTAGACACATTGCCCTGTCAGGATTCCCATTTTGTATGGTATGGTGTGTTGCAACACATATTAATCATTAAGGGCAATGACTCAATGCTCTCAATTAGTTGTTTGTTATATACTAAGTTATGAATTCACCTTATGCTATTAGTATTAACCATCTAAGGATTCATTTGATTTCCTAATGAGAATAGATTTTAAATTATGACTCACATCTAAGGGTGTAACCGGTCCAGCTCGATCTGGTTTTATACATTTTCTTAGAATCGAACTGGTGTATACCAATTTTTTAAAATTTAAGAACCGAGACCACATCTTTTCATCATTGAGACCAAAACTTTTGATTCTTCCAGTTTCGGTCTAATCTAGTCTATTTTTTTAGTTTTACATATTATTTGTGTTAGTAATAATATGATCTTTATATATACTAAACTGTTTGTCTATTTATATAATAGTATAAGTACATTATTTTATAATAATTAACGCAAATAGTATAATATTAAATTTAACTATAATCTAAGTTATAGATTTTTTATATGAGTATATATAATCAAATGTGTAAAAATATATTTATAAAAATAATATATATTATAATTATTTTTCCAAATAGTGTTGTTACACCCACCGAGACTTTCCATTGAGAGTATCCACCCAGACGGCCAAATTCTTTTTTTTTTTCAAACATTCTTTTAAACTCCTTAAATATTTTCAAAAAAAAAATCACAAATTCATTAAAAAATACCTCCTTAATCATTAAGTAAAAAAAAAAAAAAAAAGCCAATCAATGGAGTGTCTCGGTGGGAATATCATTTCCTTTTGCCAAAATGTATTTATGCTTGATGTATATCAAAAGTAAGTTTATATTAATAATTTAATATTAATATTCATGGTTAAAATAAAAATTTTATTAATTTTATATATGTTATAAGATTAATAGACATAAATAATAAGATTAAAATTTTAGTTTATATTAATTAGCAGTTTACATCTATAATATAATATAAAAACTTATATATAACATAAAGAATTATATAACAAATATTTCATATATAATATAAAATAATATATATATATATAGATATAAACCATTCTGATTCGATTCAAACCGATTTTTAAAATGTGAGAATCGGTACCGGATCAGTTTCCAACTGGTTTTTTGTTTTTAGAAATCGAAACCTAAACGGATTGATTGGCGGGTTCAGACTGGTTCAATCGGTACAATCGGTTTTTCAATTTATTTTTACGGCCCCACTCAAATTTGATTTAAAGGAGCGCCTACGATTACCCCGTCTAGACCCCACCTATCTAATTCTCAACAAATAAGATATTATTTTGTGAGTATTCAAACCTCTCACTATGCATGCGACGTACTTCACGAATAAGCCTAGTTCAGTACATAGTTACGACAAGAATCTCAAGCTAATTTTCACTGAATGTAAGTCATTACAATTAACTAGCTCCTTTCCAATTAATTGTTTAATTTTTTGAACTACTCGCATACTTCAAGGACTTAATCAAAGTTAATGAATTGGTTGAATGGATGAATCAAAAGTTGAAAGATATTAAATTTGAAAGATAATCCATACAGAATATTGTATGATTCATTGAGTATAACTTCAACCATACGTAGCAAGAGTCAAATCATGTGACATCTTCAAAGACATAAATATGAGTCAGATCAAGGGAAACTAGCCGGTTTGCAAGTTGAAAGGTTCAGGGCAATGCAACCATGAATCCCGCATTTGATAGATCGATTACAGAGTAACGATATCCACCTAATATATTTTATAATATATCTTATAATATAAGAATATTTTAATAAAATAATCTTATTTTTATAAAATAATTTATAAAAATAATTTTTCTTTTAAAATATTATTATGTAAAATGTTATAAAAAATTATGTTTGTTTATTATTTTTCTTAATTATTATGTAATTCAACTTACAACTGCAATTGGATTTTCCATGAAGTTTTCAGTGCGCGCTATTCAATTGCAACTTCATTGTGCGGTACTATGTTTTCATGAAATTGTAATTCCTTATATAAATCGTTCAGTAAGTTTTTCTATAGGCTATAGCGCTTGATCTTTTCTATTGAAGAAGATTTTGGATGGAATAAACCTGGCGAATCTTAGAGAGCCTCGGCCTAGCTAGCTAGTATTTAACTAATTAATGTGCTCAATTGCTAATAAATATAATATAAAGGAAACTAGCCCAATTCAAAACCACTAGATGATCATAAGCTGGCTATTAAAGTTAATTTAATTCATTTACTAAATGGTTCGGTCGTTAATGTAAAGTCATGATCGATAATTAGTCGGCACAACTCCTTTAAAGCTCAAATCAACTCATACAAACTCAAATTTTAGTTTCATGTTGTTTGAAAGCATGCTCCATTACTGGTGCTGATTTTTCTAATCAATGGTCAGACATCTTTCTCAAGCTCACGACTTACTTAATTAATCAGTACACGACTTTTCAAATTTAAAAACTTGACCATCTATATTATGACTTTTCTTTATTGTATGTGGTTTAGATAATTTCAATTCATATTATTGGCATGTCAAGGTCTAACATGCAAGTGGATCCCACATTTATAAATTGCTATGGAGACATGAATGCCTGAATTAGTTCTTAGAATCTTTACTAAAATGCAAATTGGGAATTATTTTATCTAGCTAGCACATGATCATTCGTAAGTATTCAAAAATTAGAGCATATTATAGAAGAATTTGTTCTAAAATTATTTGTAGATAAACGTCTTAATTTTTAGAATATTTATATACTTTTTGTAAATGAAAATATATATATGTTTTTTTATTAAAAGAAAAAAGAAAAAAAAGTAATCAAAACAGTCTCAATCTTCTTTTTTATTTTTTCTAGACCAATATGTACGTCTTAGTTTTTGAAATATCTTTTTACTTTTTGTCCATAAAAAACAATTATATTTTTATTTTAAATAAGAATCAAAACAGTCTCAATATTCTTGTTTCACTCCAATATATACACAACGCTAAAATCTAGTTGGTGTATATATTACAAGTGGTAGACCGCATAATCAACGTCTCATAGAAAATGTGCTCGACCACTATGTAGAAGACAAGTTCCCTGACATTGAAAGAGATAATAACATCGCAGAAATCTGATTGGTAAGAATTAGTAGGCCACATAATCAACGTCCCATATATAGAAGATGGGCCCCATGACATTGAAAAGATCACAATGTCATTCCAATAGACTACTGCACTAAAGTCTGTTGATGTTGATAGATTGATTTAAGTTCTTATCAATGCCAGAAAAGATGACCCACATAAAAGACTTACCTCCTAATGAATTGTTTAATTTAGACCTCACATAGATTTATGTTGACTATCAATTTAATTGATAATCATCGGTGCATTGCATTATATATATTATATACTCACGTAAAATGCTAGAGGTTAGATAAAAATGTTGATGTGTAAGCTTATACAAAATTTAACACTAATTAGACTCTCCTTCAATATGTAAACCTAATATATGAAATATTAATTGAGATTGAGTGTAGACACGTCATTTGACTTTAAGATATTTATTCTTATATTATGTCAAATCATTATTTATTTAAAAAAAAGTTAAATTAATAAGTAAAATAAATTTAATTATTTATATTAAATCGTTAACAATCCCCTCACACTCCATACAACCTATACTTCTAAGTGTCTTGCATTGCACTGCCACGCCCACCTAGCTACATACGGCACGCAACAACCAAGAGGAAATCTCCCATCCATATATAGACATGCATGGTGAATGAGGAATTGAGGAAGATCTCCTAATTGGTGGCCCCCTCACCCTCAAGTTGAAACTGATGATTTATAGTGGAATAAAGTTAGCGCAATTAAGAAGATTATATATATATATATATATGTATTTTTTTTTTTTTAGTTTTACTATTTATCATCTCTATATACCATACACCATATTTATTCTTATTTATTTATTATTTTTTAAAATTTTTTAGTTTTATTCTTTTTAAACTAATTAAATTTTTCTATTCATCATCCATACACTACATATTTAATAAGAGAAAAAAATAAAATATTATGTATATATATGTGATGTGTGGTATGAAAATGATAAGTAATTTTTTTTTTTTTTTTATCTTTTTGATTTACAACTCTTTTATAATCAATGTCATTTTATTAAAAAAAATTTATATTACAAAACTCATAATTAAATTTGAAAGATAATTCATATGGAATATTGTATCATTCATTGAACTCCAACCACACGTAGCAAGAGTGAAATCATGTGACATCTTCAAAGACATAAAAGAGTCAAATCAAGTGAAACACTTCGTACTGGCCGGTTTGCAAGTTGAAAGGTTCAGGGTCAATGAAACCAATGTATCCCGTGTTTGATAGGATAATTATGGATTATGATATCTACATAATATAAGAATATTTTAATAAAATAATGTTATTTTTATAATTAATTTATAAAAATAATTTTTTTTAAATATTATTGTGTAAAATATTATAAAATCCAGCTTATAATTGCAATAGGTCCAAAGTTTCAGTGCTATTCAATTGCAAAATAATGCCTACTCGAAATACAAAAACAAATAGCAAAAGCCAAGGACGGGGAGGTAGGGATAGACAGTAGGGGAGGTGGGGCTTTAGCAGGAGGCTTGGAGACTGCCATTGGTGGCAATTTCTTTGCTTTCTTCGAGTAAGGGATGATAAATCGTGTTAACAGATAGTATTAAACAGTATATATTATACGATAGAAGTAAATTTAAATACGACCCGTTAAATTTAATGGGTCAAATTTTCAAATCTTAACATGACTAATTAAAATAACAGATTGACACAATACAACTCATTTTGATCCGTTATAAATTAATTAAAAAATATATTGACATAACACAATCTGTTTTGACTCTTTTAACCTATTCATGTAAATGGGTTGAATTAACTCAAATAATGCTTTTGATATAATTAACGTAATTTCACATAAAATTTAAATCATAATATCTCTAAAAGTATAAAATTAACTATATAAGTCTAAAATTACAAACAAACAAATTGAAACACCAAAATTATAATCCAGAGGAAGTGTGGGAGGTGGTTGTGACTCGTGAGAACTAACTCAACTGAGAATTGAGAGAGAGTTAGAAAATATAAAATAGGATTAGACTATTTTTGTTTTTAAGTTAAAAAGAATACGCCATACTTATTCTTATTTTTTTTATTATTTTTTAATTTTTTTAATTTTATTCTTTTTAAATTAATTAAAATTTTCTACTCATCATCTATAAATCACATATTTAATAAGAAAAAAAATAAAAGATTATATATATACGTTATGTGTGGTATGAAAATGATAAGTAGAATTTTTTATTTTTTTTATTTTTTTATTTACCACTCGTTTAGAATTATTTTATAATCAATGTCATTTTATTAAAAAAAATAATATTACAAAACTACACGTAATTAAATTTGAAAGATAATCCATACGGAATATTGTATCATCCATTGAGTATAACTCCAACCACACGTGGCAAGAGTCAAATCACGTGACATCTTCAAAGACATAAATATAGTCAAATCAAGTGAAACTAGCCGGTTTGCAAGTTGAAAGGGTCAGTTCAACGCAACCATGAATCGCGTGTTTGATTGGTCGATTATAGAGTAACCATACCCATATAATATATATTATAATATAAGAATATTTTAATAAAATGATGTTATTTTTACAAATTAATTTATAAAATAACTTTTTTTTAAATATTATTATATAAAATATTATGAAAAATTATGTGTGTTTATTAATTTTCTTAATTATTACGTAATCCAGCTTACAAAATTTTCCACGAAGTTTTCAGTGCGCGCTATTCAATTGCAACTTCATTGTACGGTAGGTTTTCATAAAATTGTAATTCCTTATATATATAATTCAGTAAGCTTTTCTATAGGCTATAGCGCTTGTTCTTTTCTATTGAAGAAGATTTTGGAATAAATAAACCTGGCGAACGTTAGAGAGCCTCGGCGGCCTAACTAGCTAGTATTTAACTAATTAATGTGCTCAATTGCTAATAAAGATAATATAAAGGAAACCCAGCCCAATTCAAAACCACTAGATGATCATAAGCTGACTATTAAAGTTAATTTAATTCATTTACTAAATGGTTCGGTCGTTAATGTAAAGTCCTGATCGATTATTAGTCGTCACAACTCGTTTAAAGCTCAAATCAACTCATACAAACTCAAATATTAGTTCCATGTTGTTTGAAAACATGCTCCATTAATACTGGTGTTGATTTTTCTAATCAATGGCTGGGCATCTTCTTCAAGCCCACAGCTTGCTTAATTAATCAGTGTATGACTTTTCAAATGTAATGACTTGACTATCCACTTTATGATGACTTTTCTTCATTATATGTGGTTTAGATAATTCCAATTCACATTATTGGCATGTCATGGTCTAACATGCAAGTGTATCTCACATTTATAAATTGGTACGAAGACATGCAGGCCTGAATTAGTTCTTAGAATTCTTACTAAAATGCAAATTGGAAAATATTTTATCTAGCTAGCACATGATCTTTCGTTAGTCTTCAAAAATTAGAGCATATACAAGAATTTGTTGTAAAATTATTTGTAGATAAACGTCTTAATTTTTGGAATATTTATATACTTTTTTTAAATGAAGAACAATATATTTATATTTTTATATAAAAATAAAATAAAATAAAAAAGAAGACGAAGAAGAAAAGAAAGCAGCCAAAGTAGTCTCAATCTTCTTTTTTCATTTTTTCTAGCCCAATATATACGTATTAGTTTTTGGAATATCTTTTTAGTTTTTGTCAATGAAAAACAATTATATTTTTCTTTTAAACAAGAATCAAAGCAGTCTCAATCTTCTTTTTCCACCCAAATATATATGCAACGCTAAAATCTGACAGATATAAATATTGCAACTGGTAGACCGTATAATCAACGTCCCATAGAAGATTGACTCGACCACTATATATATAGAAGACAAGTCCCTTGATATTGAAAGAGATAATAACATTGCAGAAATCTAATTGGTAAGAATTGGTAGGCCACATAATCAACATCTCATATATAGAAGATGGGCCCATTGACATTGAAAAGATCAGAGTGTCATTCCAACAAACAACTTGTACAAAAGTTTGTCAATGTTGATACATCGATTTAAGTTCTAATCAACGTCAGAAAAGATGACCCACATAAAAATACTTATCTTTTAACGAATTGTTTAATTTAGACCTCACATGCATTCATGTTGACTATCAATATAATTGATAATCCTCAACGCATTGCATTATATATATTATGTGCTCAAGTAAAATACTAAAGGTTAGGTAAGAATTTTGATGTGTAAGCTGATACAAAGTTTGAACACAAAATATAATTAACATGTAGAACCTAAAAGAAAGAAATTATATGAGCATCATGAAACATTCATTGTAGTAGTGGTCGAGGAGAATTTCGACAATTGATAGAACATGTAGTCTTCACAAAAATAACTTATTATGCATAGGAGATTTTATAAAGTAAAAACTCTTTTTTTTTTCTTTTTACTTTTTTGAGGATTTCAAACTCTTGGATGATGTTTTTATAAGGTTGTGAATGATGTACAACAAGGAGACTGTTACCCCTGAGGTACTTTTCTTTTAGGGATTGCAACCAACAAGAAATAAATAAATTAGTCCTAAACATAAATGTAACTTGATAGTAAACTCAAGTTGTGCTTGAATAAAATTGGATCATCCACCACTCCTAAAATCTAACCATGCATGTACGAATTCAATTTGTTTACGCACCTTTGTAAATCCTAACAGTTTCTAAGAGATTTCTTAGATATTGATGGATCATAGAAAACATACATTAATACTATTGTTGTTGATTTTTCAAGTCAATGGACATATTCTTCACATCTACCGCCTGCATAATTTAGTAGTGCACGGCATTTCAAATTTAATAAATTGACCATCAACGTCGTGACTTTTCTTCATTTTAGTTTAGATCGATAACCTCAATCTACATTATTGGCAGGGTCCTCTCGACAGTGGAGCACGGAATATCTTTTTACTTTTTGTCATTTCTTTCAAATCAATCGCAATCTTCTTTTTCTATACAATATATACGCAAATAATGCAGAACTTTGATTGATTTAATTGCAAGTGATAGACATATTGTAGTAATCCGAGTTGTAGATATTATAGTAATCAGAATATATTTTATAAGCTCACCACTGTTTTATTTTATAAGGCATGTCACTTTCTTTACTTCATCTTAGATATTGTGTAAATCTTAATATTTCTTCACTGCGTTATATAAACATTCTCATTTCTTTCCTTTCAATAATCATCTACTTTCTTCTTTTCCTATTTATCTTACTTTCAAATTATTACTTTCTAATAATCATGTTTTAAAGAACTCATCTCTTTATAGCAATTATTTTTTTTTTTAAAAAAAAAATTTGTACTTTCTTGATTGGACAAAGTACTGGAGAGAAGAAGAGAGATGTTTGGGAGCGGATTGAAAGATAATAAATATTTGAGATGAGATAATGGAGAATAAAAACAAGACTATTACAAATATTTTTAATGAAATTTATTTCATCCATATTTTTTTGAAAAAAATTAATCCTAAAAGAATTAAGTTCGGCATCTATCAAATTAATTTTCTTCAATAAAGAGTAGTAAATCACATGTTTTGGGGGGGGGGGGGGGGGGGGGGGTGAATAATGCTACTTTGACACCTTATTTTGACACCTCATATATTTTATTTTATTTTAATTTTTTTCTTTACTTAATAGTTAAGAAAGTGATTATTAGTGTATTGATTTTTTTTAAAAAGAAAAGTGTTTTAAAATGATAAAAAAATATAAATTAAAAAAATAAAAAATTGATTTTGACCTAACAGTAACTTGCAACGAACTACTAT
The DNA here is from genome assembly GCF_004785595.1 of Juglans microcarpa x Juglans regia. NCBI lineage: Eukaryota > Viridiplantae > Streptophyta > Magnoliopsida > Fagales > Juglandaceae > Juglans > Juglans microcarpa x Juglans regia. Next base: position 38,491,324 of record NC_054598.1, on the reverse strand, counting down.
GAGTGACAGAGTAGCACCGCTTTTTAGGGGGTGGGCTGAGAGAGAGAAGTGCATAGGCTTTGACCTTTTCGACTTTTTGCACTCTTTTAGAGATGGGCTTTTAATTACTCTCTGGGCTATGAGACATATTGATATAGGTCTAGGCTAGTGATTGGCCTTAATCAATTCCTAGGGTACCACAATGTCCATAACTTATCTCTTCAACTTATATAAAATAAAAGCTAAAGAATTGTTTGCATATAAATATTTTGGAAAAGGAAAGAATAAAATTTTAGTTTTTGTTCAGCTTCTATAGAATGTGTGCAAAGAGCTCTTTAATCTTCTAGAAATTGATAGTTATAAAGTGAATTTTTTTGGCAACAAGTATGCATATTTGTGTGCTACCCTTTTGTTTTGTCTCAGTTTCTGATTTTTTTTTTTTTTTTTTGGATATTGAGTTGAAGATGCTGCTTCTGTTGGTTTTAAGTTTAAAATAAAGAAGCTAATGCGGTGCTCATTATACATGATTTAGCCAGACCACTGCTCTATATATTCAAAAAGTTTCTTTTTTAGATTTTCAGCCTAGAAGAAGGAAAAATTACAGTTTGCATGTGTTTCTCTTATAATCAATAGGTTTTCTTTAAGAAAAAGAAAATGTAAAATGGGTTGAAAAATAGAAAGATAAATAATATGTACAATATGCTTTGTAAACCAATCATGAACAAAGAAAATAATAAATATATTGAAGAAAGAGAGAACTTGATATTGAGGTGTGTTATGATAGATGTTTTTTCTTATATGGAAAAATACATTCTAAAGAGAGTGAAGAAGTGTTCACTCGGCTCAAAGACTACCTATTGAATCCCCCCTCGTGAGTCAAATCATACAAGGAGAAACCTTGTACCTATATCTGTTTGTCATAGTGGAAGCCATGTCAGTAGCGTTGGTATGAGAAGAAGACAAGGCACAAAGGCTAGTCTATTATACCAGCAGAAGGGGGCCTAAACTAGATACCCACCGATAGAGCTACAAGCATTTGCGTTGGTGGTAGCAACCCTCCGTTTGAGACCTTATTCCCAAGCAAACCCGATAAAGGTTCTAACAAAAGCCCATCTCAAGAAAGTGTTTCAACGACTAGACACATCCAAGAATTTGGTATGCTGGTCAATCGAGCTTAGCGAGTTCTACATCGACTATCTTCCTTAGACTACCATCAAAGGGCAAGCCCTTGTGGATTTTGTTGTCAAGCTAACAAATCCCCGCGAAGATGTGCCTGCCCGCCTACCGAAATTCACTAGCAAGTCTATGTCGACGACTCGTCTTGCCGCTCGTGTGGAGGTGTAAGTGTATACATAATATCAAACTCTGAGGAAGAAGCCTATTACTCGGTTAGGCTTGAGTTCAAACCAACAATAGAGCAAAATCTAAAGCCTTACTTGCGGGACTCGCCATGGTAAAGGAACTAGGTGCAACAGAAGTGGAAGTAAAGGCGGACTCTCAAGTGGTGGTGAACCAAGTGAAGGGGAGTATGTGGAGAAGAGCATGTTAAGATCAAGCGTTTACCACTAGGCCAATAGCAATTGCTGGCCAGAGCGCACAACTGGCAAGGCCTCGAACCCCCGGCTCCTTGCAAGGATTTAATCTATCCCCCAGCATGCACTCCCTGGGTCTAGAGGGACTCGAACCCGGGTGCCCCCACAAGGGCCTTATGTCTATCCCCCCACATTACCATCTCACAAACAAGCAATTGCTATTAGTAGAAGTGCAACTGTATTTCCTTATACACTTTGGCAGCGCAAAGCCTCACATCTATACGTGCTACGAACGGGCATGAGGGGTTTCGCAGTGCGCAAAAGGTGCACCGGCGAGTTGGGCTATCAAGCATTGATAGACTCCCATAAGTTTAGTGAGTCCTTAAGGGAGATCGTTGAATCCCATAATCCAACAATCTTCCTCCAGAGACCTCGCTCTGATATCACTTGTTAGGATCAAGTGCTTACCACTAGGCCAAAAGCAATTGCTGGCTAGAGTACGCAGCTAGCAAGGCCTCGAACCCCTCACTCCCTGCAAGGATTTAATCTATCCCCCAGCACGCACTCCCTGTGTCTAGCAAGACTCGAACCTGGGGGCCCCTTCAAGGCCCTTGCGTCTATCCCCCCACATTATCATCTCACTAATAAGCAATTGTTGTTAGCAGAGGTGCAACTTTATTTTCTTTTACACTTTGGCAACACAGAGCCCCACATCTATACATGCTGCGAGCAGGCATAAAGGGCTTCACAATGCACACAAGGTGCACCGGTGAGTTGGGCTGTCAAGCACCAATAGACTCCCATAAGTTTAGCGAGTCCCTAAGGGAGATCGCTGAATCCCATAATCCAACAAAGCAAAAGACTCTCACTCTACTTACAACGAGTATGGGAAGAGCGAGACTGTTTTCGAAACTTCATTAAATTTACCGGAAGGACAATTAGAAGGCAAATAGATTAGCACAAGCTGCATCAAGTATGGACGACACAGCACTACCATGGGCAATGATCACCAAAACATTGGAGACTCCCACCATTGGACTTGAAGTCTCAGAAGTAGGGGCTAGAATACTCAAATGGGCATGTGAGATAACCAAGTTCTTAAACACCGGAGAGATGCCAAGTGAAAAAGAAAAGGCGAGAAAGGTGAAAAATAAGGTGGCCCGATTCACCCTCTTGAATGGAACATTATAGAAGTGAGGATTCTCCTCTCCCCTCCTAAGGTGTATCTCGTTGGAAGAAACCCAGTACGTGATGGCTGAAATACACGAAAATGTGTACGGGAATCACTCGGGTAGAAGAATCTTGGCGGGAAAGGTCATGAGAGCAAGTTATTATTGGTGTCGGGCACCTAAAGATGCAGAACAATTAGTCAAGACATGCACGAAGTGCCAAATACATGCGCCAATTCTGCATTGTCCGCTTGAGGAGCTAACAACAATTACATCTTTGCGGCCCTTCGCATAATGAGGACTAGATATCATAGGACCCATGCTCTTGGGAAAAAGGAGATGTACAATTCATCGTAGTCGAGGTGGACTACTTCATAAAGTGGGCAGAAATGGAACCCTTCACAACAATAACTCTCGCCAACATCACCAGGTTCTTGGAGAAGGTTGTGGTATGCCGATTCAACATACCATGAGTCATCATTACGGATAATGTGCAACAGTTCGACTCTAATTACTATCAAGACTGGTGTGCGTAGCTGAGCATAAAGGTCAGATACTCCTCCCAGGGGCACCCCTAAGCCAATGGCAAGTCGAAACGACTAATGAGACTTTGGAAGGGATCTTGAAGAATAGACTGGTGACCGAAAAGAGGGCTTGGGAGGAAGAACTCCTAGCGATTTTGTTGGCATACCGAACCACCATCAAAACCCCGACAGAAGAAACTCCCTTCGTCCTAACTTACGGATTTGAAGCAATGACCCCAATGGATGTAGGATTGTCAAGCTATAGAGTCTAATACTTAGACAAGAATGAAAAGACATTATGTGAGAACTTGGACTTGGTAGAAGAAATCAAAGAAGAAGCAGAAATAAGGACGACTACCAACAAGAGGAAAACAGAGAATATTTCAATAGAAGAGCGAGACCTATATCGCTCAAAGTAGGAGACATGATCCTGAAGGAAGCTAGAATGACCTCCCAAGAAAAAGGAAAGCTCAGGCCCGTATGTGGTTTTGACCTACCACTGACCCGAAGCCTACTGGCTAAGGGATGTCGAGGGAAAAGAGTTGCAGCGCCCGTGGAACGCAGAGCATCTCAAGGTGTTCTCCCCTAGCCACCACCTAGTGTGGTCAAGCTCATCTTCCGCCTAGATCTCAAAGCTGAGTGTTCCTACACTCATGTGTACACTCAAGTGGCAATCACAGAATGGGATACTCCTCCTAAGCATGCATCTCCCCGCCGACTAGCACAACAAAGTCGAGTGTTTCTAAAACCACATGGCGGTTGGAAGAAGGAACACATCCCCAAAGTGTTCCCTTCCTTGCCGAATTGTGTAGCCAACAAGGAAGCTAGGGCAACTTTCACAGGTAATTAAATCGCCACCACCCAAATGCTTTCTCGGGGCTAAAAAGGAGAGCTCGTATCATCCACCAAGTAAACTAGATGGGCCCAAGTCGTGAAGGCCTAAACCATTCGGGTTACTCACACTCAATGAAACCCGAGTAAATAAACAAAGTTATTGTTCGGACCACATCCATATTAATATTGTTCGGATCAACAAAAAATGTCTAAAAATATTCATCATCGATACAATCACAAAGGTAAAACTAAAAATCAACGTTTTGGGGTTGAAAGAGGAAAGGCAACTAGTATCAAATCCTTACTTAGAGAGTCGAGGAATTGAAGTGACTAGCGGTCGGGCTTGAAAGTCTTCAAGGCTAGAGTATTCAAGTCGGTGTGAGGGTTCTCCATCAAATGGTCTCTCAACGTCTCCAAACCCAACTTGTATCTATAACCCCAAGCCATGTTGCGAACTACCTTTGTCGTTGACAACTGGGGAGAAAGTTAGCCCAATTCCTCCCTAGAAGAAACCAACTCAGATTTCAAAGTAGCTATCTTTTAGTCTTGGGAGGCTAGTTTCCCCCTCGTGCATAATAAGAAGTCACTAATCTTGACAAATTTGGCCTCCACCTTCTCCCACTCCCTCTTGCGACTGCGTACTGACTATCAAGACTTTCCATCTCGCCTTTGAGGCTGTCAAGGTCCGTACGTAAGTCCCGGTAGGTCCCTTTTGCTCGATTCACCATGGCCACATACCCACAGCATTGCTCCTTAGTCTCCTCCAACTCTACCTCCAAGCAGGCTAGCCGATCCTGCCCAGCATCTTGCTCATCTTCAAACAACTTAGCATCAAGGTAGCAACGAGTTATCTTCTCCTTTGATTTTTCTAGGTCACTCCAGAGGTAGGACGCATCCTCGTGGAAAGCAAAGATGCTCCTTTCTAATGAGCAGGAGTAAGCATCCACATGAGCAAAGGTGGCTTCCGCCTCATCCCTCTCGACCCTCACCTTGGTGACCTCTCGATGAGCTTGGACCACAAAAGACTGTAATACTCGAACCTCATCTTCTAGCTCAGCCTTACCATCAATGATCCATGTAGCCATAGAGTCAATCCCCTAACATGCCATCACAAATTGGTCAATAAAGGAATGATAAAGGAGAATAGACTAAAGATGAGTGTTGAGAAAGCTCATCAAGGAAAGGAAACTTCTAAGCTTGTCGGCTGTTTCACGAATAAATTCAACCTTGACATTGTGCGCACTTAGATCGGATCCAGAAGGACGAGACCTAGAAGGATGGGTTCCGAAGGGCACGGGAAATCCAAAGATACCACGCCTCTCACCCCGAGTAGTCGACCTCAAGCCTCCCAACTGCCCAAGCTGGTAGGAAGGAGTAAAAGAAGAAGCCCGAGACAGAAGATTCACACTTTCAGGAGCGTTGGACCTTTGCTCACCCAGAGGCTCTACATCACCCGCCAGAGGATTTGGTGGCATGGTTTCCTCCATAGCCTCTGGCAAATGAACCTCCAACTTCAAAGAGGTACTAACGGGTGAGGAAGGTATCGAGACCCTATCCTCACTCAAATCCACGGTCAAGGGATTGTCTTGGGAGAAACCCCTAGGGTCAAAGGAAAGAGAGAGTCGGGGTGTCACCACTAGAAACGATGGAGGGAATAGAGCAGGGGTGTGGGTGCCACAGTCAGCACCTCCCCAGAGAATGTCAACAGGTAGGTAGGAAGGCACCTCGAAGTCTTCACGCATGTCTCGACATTATCGTCCAAAGGTGCGGGCATCTCTACAATATCCTCAAATGGCATGCCCAGAACGGGTTCATGAGAACCCCTCGGAACAGGTTCAAGGAAGGCAGAGTAAAAGTCATTTCAAGTTCCTCCTTGTCCTGGCTGGAAGCCTCAATCAGCCCCTGGTCACCTAGCGGGGTAGAATGTAGAATCAAGGAAGGTGATGGAGCCAAATGAAGATTAGGCGAAAGGGCATTCAAAACCCAGCTCCATAGCTAAATCAACTTCCTCCTTTTCCAAGATGTCATTAAGGTTGTTTGGGTTGGGTGATTCATGCCGAGTTGATCCACCAGCCCTCGATAATGACTGAGCTAGCAGGCTTGGGCCCCGAACAGTTGCAAACTCCCATCGATTCGTGGATCAGCTCGTCCTATGTACAAGGTTTCTTCTCCTTCCCCTTCGACAGAGTGCCAAAAGGCTCTTTCGGCCATGAGAAGCGAATAGCTCCCCTAGCAAATGGTGACTGCTAACACGAAACCGATCTAACATCATTAAGAACATATCAATATTAGCTCTAGCAAAATAGGCGTTAGTCCAAACTTCTTCCTAGTGTCGTCCAACCCAAGAATAGATATTCTTTAAGTGAGCCTGCTCCCAGTTAGAAAGATTCAGAGAAAACACCATGTCGTCTGGAACAACTCCCCACACAACTCGAATGGGAAACTCCTGGTAGTCAACCTCGCCGATAAAGAATTCTCAATCGTGACCCGACATGAAAAGGAATTTTTAAACCAGTCCTTGACATAAGAAAAACGGGATTCCAGGCAAGCTACTCGATAGTTGGTACAGGAGCGGGAAATACACAAATTACCGTCGTGGCACCATATCCCATGGGTGTAAAAAACTCCCTGGTAGTCAAGTTAGGGTAATCCTCATCGTCAATTTCCAAGACCAAGTGCCATGCGATGCAACACGAGAGAATATCCTCCAAATGTTAGGATGAAGCTTCAAAGGAGACAAAGTGAGATAATCTATATGACATCCCGAATGGGGGGCAAAAAGGGAGCCGCAATCCGTTCGAGAACATGGGGGATACAATACTTTTAGCACATTTGAGTACCTTGGCAGAATAGATATTAACTGGAAACTAAACCCTTCCACTTCTATATTTTACAAAAGTCTTCCTCTCTTTTTTCAAAATGATAGAAAAAGAATTATTATTTTCAGAAAAATTATATGACTTTTTACTTTTTTTAGCTATGAAATCTAATTATTTATCTGGTATCATGAAATTTTTAGTGTCACATTGATCAGACCAAACAAATCAAATGACAAATGTTATCCAATATCTCAAAAAAAAAACAAAACAAAACAAAACCGAATGTTATCCAAAATTGCTCTTTTGCTGCTTTACCACCGTCGGAAGGATAGCTTCAAAAACGCCCACTAAAATTAAGAGCAATGATAAGAGTTACAAACCCATTTACATTTTATTTCCTATTTATCAATAAAATAATTTTTTTTTAATTTAAACGCATCAAATAAAAATTAATATTCTTAAAAACATTATTTTATTTAAAGATGGTAGAAAAGTTGTAAAGATCGTTTCTCTAAAATTAAACACGAGCAAAGGGCAAATTTTTGCCATGTACTAGGTCCTCGAAGAACAACCAGACCACAAATTCTGCTATCGCATCAAAGAAAGAGAAAGAGAGACGTACAGTTGAAGAGGGCGATAATGGGTGGAGAAGCACATGTCTTGAAGAGGATTCCCCGCATTAGATTCCCACAAAGACACCCTAAATCCTTTGCTTCAGGTCTCTCTCTCTCTCTCTCTTTTAAGTCTCATGTTTTTTCCTTCTTTGCTCTGCTTACTATAAATTTAATTTGTTATCAACAATTCTCTCGCTAGAAGTGATTGAACAGAAATCCTGCTTTGATTTGTGCATGTTGCTTTTATTTAGCAAAAAAACTGCATGTTACTTTTCTTTTTCTTTTTCTTTTTTTGCTTTATGTATATTCAACAGATCATTATTTCGATTTTATTTTGGAAGAAAAACACTGTATAAAATGTAAATTTCGTAAATATTTAACTTGGATTGCTTAATTTTCTCTCCAATTGTATGCTTATCATGAGCTATTGAGATGGATGTGCGATTTGCTATTGAGATGGGCAGAAGTGTAATGAGATGTCTTTTAGCTATTTCGTGAAAACCAATGGTTGCATTTTTCTTTTTTTGAAGTCTCACCCAAGATTGAATGTTAGGTCTTCTAGTATTGCAGTGGGGCATTACAAGGATAACAAGAGGTCAGAAAGGGCATGGTTTGAGAAGAGAAATGCGGGAGCAATGGTATCATTGAGAGAGTGGGTTTCACAGCCGTTCCAATAATATATGATTCGTTAAGGATTTACTCAAGTTAACTCAGTTATGAGAAGTTATATGTAGCAATAACGGAGACAACGTAAAGAAATGTAGGCCGTGCTCGTTCTCTTGTGATCAATGAGACTCATTGACGGCTTTCTGAGTAGTACAGAGCTCAATTATACCAGTCAAACTATTTGCTTCTCCATTATATGTGTTCTTTTTGGCTTCCCTTTTGTTCTTCAACAGATTTAATCTGGTAAGGTGTTTTTCATTTTTTTAACCTGTCTTCTGCAAATAGATTGGTTGAGATATCTGTGCAAAAGTCCAGGCACCACTGAATCATGACCATGAATGGTGCACCTTAGGCTTATTCAATTTTTTAAGAATAGAAGCTACATAAGCGGTATAACACAACATATATTATGATGCTGCAGCAGCATATTTGCATAGCCTACTGATCAATGTCTTGCCTTTGTGATGACAAGTTAGTTTCAGCACAAATAAGGGATGAGGTGGAGAAAGATGGATGAGAGTGTGGGCGTGGTCGCAAGTTTAGGAAAGTGTGACAGAAGCATAGACTTCATGGTTGCGGTTGTATGGGCTAGTACAATAAGTTGGGCATCACAATGACTAAGCAAGGCAATAAAGGCCCATTATGAGGACAAGTTCAAGAAAAGACTGCTTATCATTTCACAATACCGTAGAATTCGCTCATGTCAATGGCTTGATGCATCAATTAAAAGATTCAGGTACCACTAATTAGGGGAATTGTCAGAAAATGTTGACCGAGACTGTTTAGATATGGGTAAGATAGATAATGATTTCACTCCTGAGGAGAGGTAAGGCCATGGCATTCATCAATAAATCTTTGGTTGAGGGCGCTAAAAACCCAGAAGGTAAGTTTGGCAAGGATTTGGTATCTTGGTTTTTCTCATGAAGAATGCTTTGTAATGCTATAATGAGCAGATGAAGGTTTTGTAGCTGATCCCAAGAGATGGGATGGGCTTTTTGCTCATAAATTAATCTAGTAATGTCTTATTTAAGTTGTACCTTATCACTATATCAGACCACAATTTGATCAAGTTGTCTGCTGAAACCCGGTACTTATAATAATGGCTAGTTTTCAAACCCTCTGTTTATTCATTTTGAAGAATCTGAGCTTCATCAATGGTGAATGCAAGGCATTATGACATGTCAGTAGTTTTGTGTAGTCAGTTGGTCTGTGTATTGCCTCTGCCCTGTATCCATATTTAACTTAATCGTCCCTAAAAATATTAGCATGTGTTCCTACAATCTTTGTACAAATGAAGATCTTCCTCTTCCCCCTGCACTGCTGTTCACTCGTAGATTTGATGGTCCCAAAAGGTTGGATTCAAGATGGTTCCATATATTTTGATACATGATTTACTTAAATGCAATCCTGAGGAAATGGGAAATGGCTTCATGATTAACGCATATATGACATTTTGGATACTGTATGTTTCTTGGTTGAGCAGATCAAGTATATTTGGTTGTGTGAAGCTTTAAGCAGTGACTTTAAGTGTTTCTACCTTTTTTTTTTCTTTTGTTCACTGATGTATTCTCAATGATTAACCATTCTTAAAGGCATGGTTAGGGTCCAAGGGATGTCTCTCCCCACATATCTCCATCCCAACGCTTAGCGAATCATGGTAGCGAGTTGCATTAACTTTCAGCAAGTGTTAGGCAATTGCCTAGAAGAGTATCCCAACTTGACTACTCAGGATTCTTGTCAGTCTATCGGATCTAGCGTCTCGAAGGCTGCATGTGCAGTTTCCAAAGTCGGGCCGCCGAGAAGCATTTTGTCACTCTGGAGATGTGCTTCTCTTCCATCAAGGAGTGGCAACGACACTTCTTATTTGTTTTTGGCTTTGGTTGGGAGTATGCCAAGGGGAAGAAAATTCGTCAGGAATTTCCTGTCTGGGCCAATGTACTGCGAAGGAAGTGCCTCTCGATCAAACTATTCGAGTGAGAGGAGCTCAGGGTTGCAACCTTATTATCTTGGGTTGTAGGCCACCCCGTTGAGTCTGAGACTGGTGCGTTGTTGGCAGAGCCCAACATCAAGCGGCATCTGCTCCTTTCCGACCTATCATTTGTGCTTGGTCTGGAGTTTCTGTCTGTTCCCCCTTCTTCCCCAAGAAGGATGCCTCATTTTTCCCCTCCAGCGACTGATGATCGGGGCAAACAACGTCGGACCGGCAATAGCGAAGCTGGGGTCGCTTCCGAGTCGTGGATTGGGGGTATTCAACCTCGCTGCTCTAGCTCTTCCCGCTTTGTTGCACCGAGCTCCTCTCGTGGGGCTCCGGCCAGTTCATCTTGTTGGGCCTCGACGGGATCCCTATTTAGTGAATTCGGTGCTGCTTCTCGACCGGCTCTGTCGGGCGTCCCTCGCAATACCTCTGGCAGCTCCCTTCGCTCGATCCTGACAGGGCTTGTCTAGCTCTTCTTGTTAGGTCCCAGTCACTGACACACCTTACCCTTCATTTGCGCAGCCTGTGGTCCCTCCGCCACTAGCTGCTTTTGGTGATGATGATGAGGAGGAGGAGGACCTCACCCTCAACGCCACCTTTCTTAATGCCTTTATGAATCTCGCTCATCGCGGGGTCTTCCCGGCAGTCGAGTCCCTGCCTTCTTTTGAAGATACTCTTGTCGAAAAGGAAGCTTCTCAGGCCGAGCCCTCGGACAGGGGGTGGCTCCCCCATCTCCCCCAACATCTTCGATCCTTGCTCACCACGTGGAGACTGAGCCAGGGTCCCACCCAAGTACCGAAGTGTAGCGACAATTGGGTGTCCATTCCTTCGCCCGTAATGGGGCACTCTCCTGAGCCCGACGTCGAGTCTTACTTGGTCTCGGACGACCAAGTGCTATAGGCCCTCTACCAGGACCAAGGGTTGTTTCTCAAGTAGACTGAACGCCCATAGTTGTGGAGGTGACCTCCTCCGCCACGTCCGTTGTTCACACTCTGTACATGACCCCAGAGGTGCGAAGCGCCCTAGGAGGTTCGAAGGATCTCTTGATGGGGAAGTTCATTCATGGCGAGCCGGAGTCTGGTGGCTTGGGCCACAGGATGGATGAGTCTAGCATCACGTGAAATAGACATATGTTTCGTGACATAGCATAACGTGAAACAGATAGAAATTTTGTAATATAGTATAACATGTAACGGATAAACATTACGTGACAGAATATAATATGAAATATTACATGACAGAATATATTGTGTAACAAACAATTATCTCATTACAAAATATAATATGTAACAGGCATACATTTAGCGATGTGACATAGCATGACATATAAGATAACATAAGTTACATAAGTACATATCCACTAGTTTCCTTACCAACATACATACATTGTAATATGACTGTAAGTTAGAAGCCAATATACAGTGATTGTCGCGTTAAGGAGTAAAATGTGCGGAATACGAGAAACTGTAAGTATGGATTTCTAAACCTTAGGAATTTCATCACAAATAGTTTACAAACATGAAAATACTATCTTAGGGTAAAATTACCATTTTACCCATCTATATGTGGCAAAATGACTATTTTACATCCTAACTCCAAAACTCACTAAAAATTATATTCCTCTTATCAATTTTATCCTAAATCTAAATATCTAATTAGAAAAAATTAAAACACATCACAACCATATATAACAAACTCATCAAAGCCGAAGCACACATAGGCCATTTTTCATATTTTTGTTACAATTCTATAAAACTTCATTTGTCATGCTTAAACCAAAATATTGTAATATAGAAAACTTCATTTCTATAAAACTTCATTTTTTTTTTTTTTTTTGGAATTCCATAAATTTCATTTCTCAGTGATGACGCATGGAGCTCACGTGCAACTTTTGTGTCGTGTGAGAGTCACGTGCTAGTTCAACAGCACCATTTCTTGGCCCATGTAGTAGATCATTGCCTGGGGACTGTAGTGTTTTGGAGCTGTCCAAATTTGGTGACCAAAAGGCATTATATAAGATATTTTTTGACCTAGAAGAGAAAAAAATACAAAATCTAATTTTTGATAAAAACAAGTAAATAGGAGACCCACATGAAAAAAAATCTAATTTTTTAATAGTAGACCCTACTCTTTTTTAAAATGATTGTGCAGTACTTGTACACTCCATGAGTCTTCTACAACATGGCAATCGATCAATCAGTGAGGTTGGTACCATGCCTGTTAAAATATATAATATGCTCAGTCTTTTAAATGGAAGAAGTTTGCTTTCTTTCCTTGTTGACGTTAACAATCTTCTCAAAAATTTCGTGAAAGTGAGCTTATTTTCTAGATAACAAAATTTTAAAATTGAAAAACAGGAAAATAAGTGCAAAACTATAGGTATGCATTGTTTTGTAAAGAACGATTTCCTCTACGATTCTTAGAGGGAGTCCGCATTTATTTATAAATTGTCATACACTAGTATTTGATTCCATCTCTAACTCTATATGTATATCAAGATTATATAGGTTTAGTTTGAAGGCCACTTCGAAGTGTTCCCTTAAAGACAATGCCATAGCCACCTTCACCTAGTTCATCCTTAAAATTTTTGGTCATTTTCCTAACTTCTGAATACGAATACCTTATTGGCATGAGATTATTGTTATTTTGTGAATATTCTTCAATGATGTCAAACACTGATAAATGTCTCCTGAGCCATTTATATATAAAGAATGCAAGCACAAATGGGGTCCCCATTATAATTTTTGCTCCATGGCATAGTCCTATGAAAAAGCATCGCCAAAATAGATCATAATTGGCTGGAAACTTATGTGTTGTTTCACTTCTATTAATTAAGCACAAAGTAATTTCAGTGTAAATTTCATCAAATGCAAAATCTGCTTTTTCTTTCTATCTTAATTATGTCCTTCAAACATTAACATATTTAGTAATCATTTCATTTATGTTTTTACCTACACCATGCATCCTCACGTGTAAATCACATTCTCTCTTATTTTCTTTAATAATTAAGTAGATCTAGCATGAGATCAAATATTTAATTCATACGGCTGAAGTTTTGATCAGTTTTCTTTCGAACTCTACCATGTTACTATACTAAATTATCAATTATCTTAATTATGTCATACAAACCTCACCTGTATGATCATACCAATAATATATAAAATACTTGTAGATAAAATCATTGATATGCATTCGATCCTGCTTTGACAAAGAAAAAAAAAACATCAGCATTTGCAAAGTCAGATTTAAAAACCAGCAATTTATCAAGTCGAAAATATAGTTAATACATACATAGAACTAATTGTCTTCCTAATCAAAGTACTTTCTTAAAATTTTCAAGTAACTGTCCTTAAAAATTTCTTCTAATTGACCAAATGCTGAGACTTTTTTCATGCTTCAAAGAGCAATGAATGATCAGGTAAAGAATTCAGTTGATTTTTGTGATTTTAGAGTTGTTCTTTTCTGTAAATTTAATAGAGTGGGGAATTCGCCTAAACCTTCGGCCACTTCGATGTATTGAATCGCTGGCCTTTGATTATTATTATATGTGGGACCCGAGCCCCTCGTGCAAATTAATTTAGAGGCATCAGAAAATCGAAATCCAGAAAAATTTATCTCTCAACTCTGTCTCTGTTGAGTGAAGCTTTTACAGTGGAAATCAAATTAAGGAGCCCCTTGTGCAAATTAAACTCAGGGGAATGATATCACTCCCCGCACCGAGGGCTGTCTGCGTTACTTTATCTTCAATAACTACAATAGTTAAAAAAGTATATACATGATAAATTAGCTTCCATGAAAAATAATTAACGAAAAGGTGACTTGAAAATAATTTCAGATGAGTATATACAAACTTTTTGTTCAATAATTTCATTGTGATTTCGATCACATATTCTTCAATTTTTAGATAAAAATTAACCTCACCATTGTAAACCCAAAATGGTATTCCAAGGATTCCTTTTTTTTTTTTTTTGAAACAGAATTTTCAATTCTGTATTACCTCAAAACGAACATTACAGAGTTTGTCTTGCAATACAAAGGAGTTAATTCCTGAACGACCTCTTCTGTTACATTGAGACCCAGTTTAACTAAAGTATGAGCTACTCTATTGTTATCTCTATGTGTGTATTGTATTGACCAATTCAGTCTATTGTGTAAAAGCAGTTTTATATCTTCAACTATCTGTCCATGCCACTCCCGACAGCAGCTATTCCTATTTACAGCTTGTATAATCCCCAACTCATCACCTTCGAAGATGACCCTCTGCCAATTCACCTCCTCACAAAGCTTTAAGGCTCTCCACAAAGTTTGTTACTCTGCAACTGCTGGTGTACATGTACCTGCAACCTTACATGTACACAAAGCTATTCCTATTTTTTCCACTATTCCAAGGATTCCTGGTTTGACAAACAAAAGAGAAATAATATTAGCGGTTGCAAACATTCCTATATATTATGGGGTATACATGCATAAAGAAATTAAATAATTCATTTGAAAGACATTTACATCACACATCAAATTAAAATTTACAGATGAATTTTAAAATTTAAACCTAATAAATCAAATTATGTCCTTAACTAATTCGTGGAATAAAAAAGCCATCAAATAGAAATTTTATAAAAGAGCATTCATCGTTTATTTAATAAGAAATCGGATCCCGCATTGTATACTCACCCGTATGTCTTTTGCAGCAATAACATTCTTCGGAAAACTCGAAGAAAGCCCAAAACCGTATAGCAATAGGTTTTGTACAGGAAATACTACTTGGGTCATTTGGTAGATTGAGGCCTCGTGCGCCACGATGTCCAAAATATTTGCTCTACTTTGAACAAGTCCTCCACAGCCCATGCACTCGTCAACATCTATGTAGCATATCTAAAACCGGCCTCAGGCTTGGATGAAGATGAGTTGGAAGTATACACTCTATTGCCAAAGCAACTAGATTTGTTCAAATACCATCGGAAATCCACTCGCTTTTCACAGTTCAAAAAAACTACGGCGTTCAACAACTCTTCGTAGGGACAGAAATATGTACCATAAGTCGTTGATGTACTGAAATTATTTTTGCTTAGAAAATGACGAGGGATGGAGGAGTAATTATCCTATTGAATACCTAAATCTACAACTCGGATTATTTGGAAAGTGTAATTGATTTCCTGTACATTGTACTCTCCGGCAAATAAGTGTAACATGGTTTGATTTTCCTGACATGATAGGTTATAGTACCATTGGTTGCCGCATGATTACGCCCAAAGAATAATATTGTACTTGTAGCACAGTTTTAAAATATCGATTCTACCGGGAGACAAATTAAAAGAATATATAGAATGAAAAAAAAAATTAAAGAAAAATGTTAAATGATTGATGGAGAATAAAAATTAATTTTAAATACAAATTAAAGTAAAGCAAAGTGACTAACGAAAAAAATATTCAAATTTGACAAATAGCAAATCGTCGAGAATCCCTTACACAAATCTGGTGTTTTAATTATCCTTAATTTATTGAATAACTCAATTGGGAACTCAATTCTTAGAATTCTCAATTGGAAGGTATAGATTTATAAACCAATATTAAATCAAATCTAACTATTTGAAAAATCATTCACCACTTTTAAAATACGTAAATTATTATCACTATTAAGAAAATCTAACAACAACAATATACTCAGGAAGCGATATTGCAGCAAAGAATTAAATTAATATAGAAAAATAATTGATCCAAACATAATCAAAGAGCCAATCCATTCAATAGAAAAGGCATGAATGAATCTATAAACAGAATAAATTTTATGATTATTTGGAGAAGAAAACATCAACAATGAATTGAGAATGATAAAATAAAAAAAAAATTTAATAATTGAAAATCAAATACATAAATTAAAAATACTATTTAATGTGCAAGTTCATTCATAATCCTACTTGAAAATTTAGCTACCCATAAATATAATGGACAACAAAAATCTAAAGAGAAAAATAAAGCAAACAGCGGTCATGGAAATTAATTTCGTTTCCCCCTCTTCAGAACTGAGCCGTCTCCCTTTTTTTTCACCCTCAATTTCGTGCTAATGAAATACTTATATAGGGTAGGAAATAAACCCTAATACCTTTCATATTCCCGCATACAAAATCGTCTAATTTTAAGACTCAAATTTGCAGCCATGTACGCACTTCAGGAGTTTGAATTTGGAAATCCTTATTAGACATAACTTTGTAGCCCTTTAAGATAGCTTTCCAACGCATAAGAATTGAATCTATCCGATATTTGAACAGAAAGTTATGATTAAAATACTAAAGTATGTACAAGTTGTGTCTTCTAGCAAATTTCAGACAGACTTTTTCTCTTGATCTAAATTACTATCAAACTCCATAATTATCCTTATTTGAAAAGTCTTACTCTAAAATTAAATATGAAAATCTACTCAAGAGTATTTTAAAATAAATAGAAACTCAATTCAAGAATACACATTAATTCCTATTATTTCTATTCACATTTTAGCATTTTAATCCAATAATAGAATATTTAGAGTACAATTTCATACACTCATCACCGCAGTTTGAAGGATCGTCTTCCAATCGAAATGGAGAACTTATGTTGGGGATATTGCCGCAGGAAGAAGGAACACAATCCCGATTTGAATCCTTAGCACTACAAGTTTGATAAAGAAGCAGCACAACTATAACGATAAGAGCCATGAGTCCTCCATTTTGATATCAAGCCTCATAATGTTTTGTTAGAACAAAACTTTATTCCAAAAATTTATGATTTTGGTCTTACAAAGTTGTGTTCCGAGGATCAAAGTGCAGTATCTATGACCACAGGCAGGGGGACCATGGGTTACATCGCACCTGAAGTGTTCTCTAAAAACTTTGGGACTGTGTCTTATAAAGCAGATGTTTATAATTTTGAAATGTTGTTGCTTGATATTGTTGGAGGGAAGAGAAGTACTGACGTTACGTCGGAAAATGCTAGCCAAGTATACTTTCCAGAATGGATCTACAATGTAGTTTTTATCGAGATGATGGAGATATGAAAATTGCAAAAAAACTTGCAATCGTGGGACTTCGGTGCATCCAGTGGCACCCAATGGATCGTCCTTCCATGAAACTTGTGATTCAAATGTTGGAAGAAGAAGGAGATAAATTAATTATGCCTCCTAATCGTTTTGCCTCCCCAGGCCCTACGAGAATCTATGCACGGCTAAAGCCTATGACTATTTAGGCCAAGAATTATTGGACATTATCCTAGAACTAGATTAGACTCCGTTAAGATTCAGAAAGTGTTTCATCTCATCTCATCTATACAATTTTTTTTAATTTACATACAAAATATAATAAACAATTCAATTTTTTCAAATCTCAATTCAACTTTTTCAAATATAAAAACAATAATAATATTAAAAAATAATATTCTAATAATATTTTTTTTAACTTTTATCTTTCATCTAAAGTCATCTCATCTCATTTCTGAATCCAAACCAACTTAAGCGTTACGAGTCTGTTTTGAAGATATTGAATTTAAAAAAATCAATATTCTATTATAGAGTTGAAAGATAATTATGCCTAACCGATTCTCTATTTTCATTGCGTGCTAATGTTTTAGAAAACCAAATTGCAGCTCGGCCAAGCATTATACTTATAACGAGGATGAATGATATTTACAAATTTCAACACCCTTTCTACCTTAATCATCCATTTGCATTATATCATAAACAGTAGCCATCTATATTATCAAAGAACCACAAAGCAAAAATCCTGGCTGATTGTCTGGTTTTGACTTGAAGGCCTACCACAGCAAGCTGAGAAAACAAAGTAAAAGCAGGCCCAATGCACAAAGAAGCCCATCAAAAAATAAAACATACCACAACAGCAAAGCCTTTTTTTTTATTGGGGCTATTTTTGGAATTAAATAAGACATACTAGCCGAAGTGCCAAACCCAAAAGAAATGGAGAAGAGAAAAAACAAAGAAAAATGCTACTTTAACAACTAAATTTGACACCTTATTTTGAAATTTTTTTTTTTTTTTTTTACTTAATGGTTAAATAACTATTAGTGTATTAATATTTTTTATATTTTTTAAAAATATTTTAAAATGATAAAAAAATCAAAAACAAAATGGTAAGCTCCGTTTCCGAGTCCTTGTTTTCTGATCAGTCCGAGTCCTTGTAATACCCAAGGGCGAGGGAGATGATTACAAGGACGGTGCATGTTGTGGTTAACAAACCAAATCAAAAGAATTTATTGTAGTATTGAGTCTATGACACAGGTGTTCCATAAATTTTTACATATAGCTCCCATCCGGCCACCGTTTCCCGTGGTTCGATTTCCTCATCCAAATCCTTGGTCAGTTTCCAGATTGATAGCTTTTTGCATTCGGAAAAGCAACCCAGAAGAGTAAATGCCATGATGATCAGGGACTAAATGTAGATTGGCAGGTAAGACTATGAACCGACAAAACCTATGGGTTTCCTCAGCTCAACTACAATAACACTAACGTTATCTTTGCTTCCCCGAGCCAGTGCTAGCTCAGCCAATAATGCTGCTGCCTCGGCCGGGCGGCATTCAATATCAACCTCCTGCATGGAGCTCCTCCTCATTTTTCCATCAAGACATCTCTTCACAATCCGGCATGCAAGTTCATTAGGGATAACGTCCCACAAGCCATCACTGGCTAGTACGAGGAATTCATCTTTATCGGTTCGCCTGGTAATGGTCACTTCTGGTTTGGAAATTACGTACGGTCTAAGGTAATGATCACCTACATTCAAAATAGGGCTTAAGAGAGATCCAGAGTTTCGAGACACAGAGATTGAGAGAGAATTTAGAGACCGAAAGATCTAAGCAAATTGCTTAGAAATGTCACGATGTAAATCTATACAAAGAGCGATGGTGTTTTTCATACTAAATTTAGATATCCTTAAGTCATTCCTGTCAATATAACATAGTTTAAGTGAATATTGTCTACTTATGCAAATGCAATTACATATACAAAGCCATTTAAAAATTTTGCAACAAAACATGTATAATTAAATATGACAAAACTTAAGATGAAGAGTGACATTATTCTTATATGAATTATAAGAACGTGCAAAAAAAATCTCTAAATTGAATTTCTCTCCATAAACAAAATAAATTAACTTTCTCACTGGAGTGACCCTTTTTTGCTTTGTAAAATTGCATTAACATATACCTATCAACTTTGTTAGGAAGTTTGCTTCTGGAACATCTTCATTAATGACTGGCAGAAGATGTCATGGAAAATTTTATGGCCTCCAAGAACTGGTGTAAGTTATTGATCATGTTTTAAGGCTTTTGTTCTTTAGCTATGTAAACTCACCATTTTGTTTCCTACACTGAGCTAGAAATTTCATTCACAAGAATACTATTCTGAAAAAACTAGAACACTTCCAAGGAAGAGACAGAAATAAAGACTTCTTATAATTACATACCTATTGATCTTGAAGTGGCAAGAACACCAAGAACGCGTTGCCCATTCCAATTTATGACCCTTCCACCAGCAGATTCAATTCTGTTCAACTCATCTGGTCTACCAGGCTATATGCACGCAAATGACATCACTCGTATGATTTAGGTATTGTTGACATTAAAATCAATTCTCATGACAGAAAGATAGATCTCCTTGTTACCATAATGCAAGTGAATGGTACGAGAGGACCATGTAAATATCAAGTTGATCTACAACACGCAAAGCTCACCATGAACGTTCAGATAAGGCAAGACTTATAACCAATCCAAAAGATAACGCTGAAGTAATTGAAAGAATGAATGCTATCACCACCTTCGTGACACATTCGCTAAGATTGACCAACACAGAGAGCCAGAAAACTAGACTTGGACCTACGAATTCTATGACACAGATTTCCCAGAGAGAGAAACATCTGTACATGGTAATTAGCAAACACAATACTGTGTAAATATCATAGGGTCTGACGTGGTGTTTATCTGACTCTTGATTTAAACAAAAGAAATGATATTTGAAGGTGCACTCATTTTGAAAGAAGTGAGTAGATCTAAGAGCTACGTAAAATAATAATTTTTTAATAACAAATCCTACTTTTTCAAATGGAGTGTACGGACTTATACACCTTGCACTGATATATATATATATATATATATATATATATATATATATAGTATTACTCTTTAAACAAATAAATATTAAGAGCATCTTATACCTAAAGCTCGTTTCCTTTGTTCATCCATCCTCCTCAACTTATATGTGAAGAAATAAAATACAAAAATTGGGCTGCATGTTAACATACCGCAAAATCAGAGAAATATGGTGACAGTTCACAAAGTTAAGAGTATTGTCTAGTAGCTACAGTAGATGAGAGTCACAAAATGACTGGCGGGACAGGGGCGGTAAATAGTCCCTTGGAATGATTAAGGGATTTAATTAATTGACAAAGTGCATGCATGCCTCCGGCCCCGAAACACGGCTGTTCTAGACAAGGTTGCCCTAAATAAAGTTCACGCCAATAGAAAATAAGCGCTCCCTGGGGAAAGAAAATTGTGCAGAACTGAAGAAATAGACAACCCTGCAATTTATTATTCTCGAAACCTCAATACATGGCTCTCAAGAGTTAAAGCATTCCATGAAATTTCACAGGAAAATTCGCAGCTTCAAAATTAAGGTCACATTCATCCCCCTATTTGTAATCTAAATTGCAGCTGGGTGAAAGGATGGGAAGAACTTAGGGTCAATAACTATCATTTTTGTAAGGTCAAAGTATCAATTTCGATTTTTCTGTACCCAAATATAACTGTAATTAAAGTGTGCACCTATCCTATTTACACACTTTTTAAAGCCTTCAAAATCTCATTCTTGTTACTTCTGAGAATTTGGGCACTAACCAGATGTCTATGTTCTATGTTACCTTGTTTTTTGTTTTTTGAAAACCATCAGGTTTATTGCACATGACTGACTTACAGCATTTCACTAATAATAGTGGAATGTATACAAGCTGGCTAATCTTCCAGTACATTTTCCTCAAGGGATAGAGCATTTCTAGCTAAAATGTGGGCAGTTTTGTTTCCTTCCCTCTTGACATGGGAAGCTGACCATGAATGAAAGGTATTAAGTATCTTTTTGGTGTCTGCAATTAGGACTCCTCCTCGGCTTAAATCAGAAGTTTCCTTGTTCAGAATGTCGACATCCTGTATTCCCATGTCTCGACAGAATATAGCTGCTAACATTAGTGCATAAGACTCTGCAATGAAGGGTATGCCAGTAGGTCTCGGTGGGCTTGGATTGGGCCATTAACTTGATCCATAGGGTCCTTATGACAGAACCAATCCCAACTTCACCAGCATCTCTATGTTACCTTGTTAAGCTTGAAGTCCAGACATCCCTTATAGAACTGTTTTTTTTGTTTTGTTTGGTTGTAACTTTCTATGTGGCATGTGCCTGACGGGGCAAAAACGCATTTGGTTGTAACTTGACCGATAAGGCTAGTTTGTTTTCATTCTACTCTCTTTAATTATTACAATTTTTTAAAATTTTTATATAAAAGAAAATAATTAATTCAATTTTTTCAAATTTAAAAAAAATAATAATATTAAAAAAATATATTTTAATAATATTTTATGTAACTTCTTTTAACTTTCGAGCGAAAACAAACGAAGGCGTAGACTTTCGTTACACCAAACAGCTGCAACAGAACAAACAACGTGTCGACCTCAAAGACCCCAAGCCGCTGCTTCCAATGGCGATTTTTCTTAAATTTTCTGATACGAAACAAAGGAAAGGCAAGAAAACGTACGTACCTTGTGTTCCGTAGACAAGGCCAAGGCCACACCACCACTACACATCACCGCCCTGCAATCCCCACAGTTTGCCACCACCACCTCCTGCTCCCCACCACCGCCACAACAGCTGTCGATCCCACTGTCCTTCCCAACCCGTTATCCCTCACCTCCTCGTCCATTTTACCAAAACACGCCTCCATCACCCTCTGCCAATAATCCATCCCTTCATCCTCACCTTGAACATGATCATCTCTCTCCTCAACCAGAACCCCATGCAACCTCTCCTCGCACGCCGTCGCCACTTGGAGCCCTCCGTGCCCATCGTAAACTCCGAAAAAATCGTACTTTACGGCAGTCTTACTCTTTTTCATGAACCCTAACTCCGCTCTCACCGCATCTTCCATTTCTCTCCTCCTCCCTATCAAGGACACCGAGCCGTAGGTAGTAAAACTCTCCCGACTTTCTCTACGGAAAGACAAAACCTCGTCGTTTTCGTAGGAAGATGTCAAAGATAACGATATCTTCTTCTCCACCGTGTGGTGATAATCATCCTGATTCTCGTCTAGTAGCTGTTTCTCTTTCTGTCGCTCGACGTGGATCTTCGTTCGATACGTGTACTTTAGTCGCCTGACCTTCAGCCTCTTCCGACGGGTATTCTTTGTTTTTGTCAAGGTGAGTTGGCTGAGCTCTTCGGAATCTAACGCCATTTTCACAGGGATGTGATCGGACGTCGGCTTCGGTTTGGGTTTCTTTTTCATTTGCTTGGAAAGCCGCAGCAAATGACGCGGGAGTAGTATATAAAAAAAATACATGAAATCCTGGCCGTTGGTTTTACGTGGCCGTTAGATTGGGGACAGATGGGTATGATGACCACTGACTTGGATTTTTCAAAAACAGAGACGTGGACGGTAGAGATGAAGATATTGGACGCGTGGAGAGACGATCGGACAGTTAGTGATTCGGTACTGGGAAAAAGAAAGATTTTATGAGTGCTGGTGGGGTCCAACAGGGATGGTGGGTGGCTAGAAATACCAATACGTGGCGTCTCGTGTGTTGGGTGCCACTTTTTGCTCTTTTTTCTTTCGGAAAACTCTAAGTAGTAACCACTATTTGCTACATCCAATTTGCACATATGACGTGTCTTCGTTCCACTCCTCCCAAACGGAAAAAGTCACTTTCATTTTGAATTTTCATCCCTTTTGTGCGTTTCGTTCCTCTCCCCCCAACCCCCATGTTTCTTTCTTCCTCCCTCCCTGTTTCTTTCTTCCTCTTCTCCCTTCCCCTTTTTTTCCTTCTTCTCCCCCCACCCACCCCCCCAGCTCCCGAACTCCTCTGCAACGTGATTTCTCGAGAAGCCCTGCACTGAGATTTCGAGTTCCTCCCCTGAAGCCCCGAGCTCCTCTGCAATGTGATTTCGAGTTCTTCTTCTTCTTCTCCTCCTCCTCCTCCGAGATTTTTTCTTCTTTTTCTTCTTATCTAAGGTAACCATTTTTTTTTATTCCTCCTTCTCCCTATCGCACATTTCTCACTGGCCCTTTTCAAACTTCTTCCCCGTCGCCCATCCTCTCCCCCACCCCTGTCACCCATCCTATGCAAAGTTGCCATTACCACAACAGCACTTCGTCTGTGTGAAACTTCGTCCATTACCACGTTTCTCTCTGGCCTTTTTGAATTTTCTGCTGCATTTTTTTTTACTGTGCAGAACTTAATTACTCTCTCTGTTCTCTCTCTCCGTGAAGTTTTTTATTTTCATCTTCATTTTGTCTGTGTCTAATCGAAGTTTTCTGTTCTAGAAATTTTTTGATTCATCTCCATATTTAAGAAATTTCTCTTGACTCAGGAAAAGCTCTTAAAATGTAGAATCGGGAGCGGGGAAATGGGTTTCATATCTCAACCGAGAGAAGAAGCTAGATTCTATTGTTGGTCGCCGTCCAACTTCTCATTTTTCCCGAAAGGACTATATATATATGCCAATGTTGGAAGCTGTATTATGCTAAAAAAATTTATTCATCTTTAAGTCAATACTTTTGTTTAAAGCCAGTATTTGTCGGCAAAAATTGCTTTTGGTTTCTCATTTGACTGCATCTCCCAATGTATCATTCCATCAATATTCATCACTGCAAAATATGTTGTTGTGGATTTAAGCCTCTTGCCTTCACAGTCATTTTGAGTTTCTCTGTCCATTTAACTTGTTTCAAAATGGTTTACTGAAAATAATACAATTAACTGAAGTAACTAATAACTATTGCGGTTTCTGTATGGAAGACAATGCTTATGGATATGTTTTATAATGCCACTGATGGAATTGTTAATTAAACATTGAAGAAGGCATCACTTTAATGAGTTGTGCTTTTGTTTATGTTTTCACAACACCTGGTCCAAGTATGATGCAGAACATCGTTCCTGCATTCTATATGGTCTATTGAAGATATGGCATCTGACTATGGTGTTCTTGAACACATACGGAGTAAGTTATGTTTGATTTTTATTTTCTTATGCTCAGGCTATACTTAAAATTAATGAACATATGCATAAGATATGGAAAAGCCAGGTGGAAGAAAAGTCTTTGCAGTCTAGTGTTTCTAGTTGGATTATGAACCTTCCATTTGATACAAAAGTTAAAGAATGGTTGGCTGCAGAAGAAAGATACAAGCAAGACATACAGATGAAAAATATTCTCCCTACTGTAGCAGACAAGTTTCTAAAATTGAGTTGTCACAATTGTAATACTTTTAGTTTGGTTGGATAAATTGTATGTAAATAGCACGTTGTATGGAATATATCGTTATTGAATAGATCAACTGTAATGGTACTCCTCCTATTGTACAAAAAGATCAGCTGTAATGGTACTCCTATTGTATAAAAAGGGTACCTGTAGGTTCATTAAATTAACCTTTGTAATGAAAATAGCTTGTGCACATCTCATGAATGATTTTAGTTTTGATTCCATTGTTGCTAATGGTGCAACATGAACCTAACTTCGCTTGCATTCTCAAGTTGATAGTACCGGTTTTTAAAAAAATATGCAATTAGTCACAGTTTGAATTTCTTCTTTTACCTCATAATCTTGGCACCCAATCAGAACATATTTAGTTACCCAACATAATAAAACTAAAAGGATTGGCTACATCAAGATTGCAACACAGTCTGTATCTGGTTTTTGATATCATGCAAACGGAATAATAATAACATAATACAATCTGTATTTGGTTTTGGAATAATATGAGAAAGGAAAAATAAAAGAAAAGCAAATAAAGATCAGGACTACTCTTTCAAGGAAAAACTGTGAATCAATAAATTTACATACATTTTCTATGAAGTGAAATATAACACCGTCTTAACACTATAATACACTGAATTAACACTGTCAACTCTTTCTCATTCCCCTCTCAAACGATCTAGATGTTCCATCTCTTTGATGAGTAGCAGATGAAGCATCTTTCATTGGTGATTCTGTTAATATCCTTGAGAGCCCGAAATCACAGATCTTGACAGTCCAATTCTTATTCACAAGGCAGTTTGCACTCTTTATATCACGATGAACAATCTTCATCCTATGTATGCACATCAAACCCCTACATTGACAGCAGGAAGCTCAACTCAACATGAAATCAATATTTTTCATCACTTTAAAGTCATCTCTAACAAATGGACTTTTCAATTTTGATAACGATCATGGCTCCAATCATAGAAATTGATTAAATAATAATAACAGTAGCAAGACGTAGTTGTAATATAATGTATACATCCAACCAACCTCACATTGTCTTGCAAGATGACACAGAGTGAGTCTTATTAAATGGTGTCATCATTTCTTTCTTTCTTAACAATTTAACTTTTTCAATCACAGGGTCTCTACTCTTTGACTCTGCTCACTTGAATTCTCACTTCCCACAACTCATGAGTCCTAAACACTATCCAACTCAAACCATAAGTTAATCAAGATTCTATCCTATATGGCTCAAAGTATATCAATAGTCATAGACTATATATCTTAAAATAATGGCCTCCTGTTCAAATATTTTTTTGATAAGTAAAATAAGAATTTATTAAACCACCAACTGTCAATTACAAAGATAGAAAAGCCCTAATTATGTAGCTCTGATCCCCTCTTATCCTCGTAGATATCTTTCCTATGAATATAGAAGCTCAGGAAAATGGCAATAGGAGATTTCTAAAATAAATCTTACAGAAACTTGCATTGCAAAGTTGATGAAAACAGAATACTAATTGTTGCATTTAGCGACTAAACAGAATCTAGCCAGTTCAATTTAATGAAAATTATGCTAAAAGTTTTTTTATTAAAGAAATAAAAAACATTGGCAAAGAACTTACCGGAACAGACCATACAAGAACTGTGATTCCTTTCATGGGATACTTGAGGTTTGTCATCATATCCTTTCTCACAGAGCGGTGAAATGGGCCAATTATATATAGAACTACTTATATCGCCCTTTCCCACTAAGCGGTGAAATGGGCCAATTATATATACAACTACTTTTATCGCAGCAAGAAGCAGCAATATATGCCAATCATAAATGTGATTCCATGCAAGAGTGGCACCATGAGATTGAATAGTGTGCGTTCCAAGCTCCACCTATCCTGTTCTTTGTTGCTGTAACATGCACATAACACCAAAGGTATGATGATTCCTTTTCATGATTTACTCATGCTGGACCATTCAATCATCTTCTGAAGCTTTGGTCATATATGTACTGCTTCCTATATGATTCACAGCGCTTAAATTCAAGCCAAAACCAATTAAGGCAACAAGAGTGGGTCTGTTGCAAAAGAATTCCAGTTTAGACATTCGAATACTCATATGAAAATATTCAATTCAAGATATTAGCGTTATAAACTGATGTTGTCAAGTCTAACTCAAAGTCCAAACGCTCAGCTCAGGTACCTGTGCTGAGCTGAACAAATTCTATATTCTGGCCATCTTCTGGCCTAGCCAATCTATATTCTACACAATAGATGGCCTCCTCAACAAATTTACTTTTACATAAATAATAATAATAATAATAATAATAATAATGAAAAGATCAAACACATTGTAGCAGACAAGAATCTCAAAAAATGTACTAACAAAAAAATACCTTCTCAACAATGGATGTGAGCTTCAAAGTAAGATACAACCCTGTCATTAGTTATTAAAAGAGGCTTCCATATTCTCTGTCTCGGTGGATTAGAACACATCTCAATGACCATACAATATTAGAGTTTATTAAGATCTATGCATAAAGATAAATAAATTTATGTGCTCTATGAGAAATCCTTTTTTCTTCTTTTGAGAGATCAATGTCTTTATGAAAAAACTGTACATTAGACATATCCATAACAATTGTTTTGAGATCTTTACAGTGTAAAATATCTTGGAATAGAGCTCTTTCTGTACAATTAGATACTTAGTTCAGTAATGAAAAGGCATTATCCACGCATTCTTCCAAGCAAATCTGGGAAACAGAGGCAGCTAAAATGTGGTGAGTGAATTACAAGGGCATCGCTAGAGATGGTTCTTCCAAGCAAACATAGAGCAAACAAATTGTCCGACCAGAAATAGTCTTGAAAAGAGAGGGAGAAGGGGGATGGCGTTTTCAGAGCTGGTGGTGCGACATTAAAATCTTATCTAGGTGACTCTAATTCCTCTGTTTCAAGGTGAGAGAAAGAGAGAGAGAATAGAGCAGTTAAGGACCCTAATTTTCTGGAAATTTCTCCATGCCCTAAGCATACCCATCTCAGAAAACACAAAAATCACATCTTGATCTACACATGAAGAACATAGCATGTATGGACGGGAAAATTGTAGTACAATATTTACCTACCAAACCATTTGGCGAAATAGAGCACTCGGTCCAGTTGTTGATTTGGTCCTTTCAATCAGCTCGCAAGGAGAGGCGGCGCTGGGCAGACGTACGAGCTTCGCAAGGTGGCGCTGGCAAGAGGAAGCCGTCGCGAGGTGGGCTGGCAAGAGGAAGCCGACGGACGCAGGTTCGTGGCCAGGAAAGGGGGTTCGCGGGATTCAAAAACTGTTTGCTCCGCTCAATAAGCTTGCGGGACAGTGGAGGCGCTGGGCAGACGGAGGAGTGCCGCTCGGTGGCACTGACGAGAGAGACGGCGTCGCTGGGAGGTGCTGGGTTGTGGAAGCAGACGTGGGTTGCGATGGAGGAGGGGTTTCGCGGCATGAATTCGAATGGGATGAAACAAAACATACAATTTCAAAATACGTCTTGAATCAAAACGCACATTTTGATTTAAAAATAAAAAACAGATGCATCCACGTAGTGTGTGCATTGAGTGCACCACTACAGTGGATGCCAAATAGAAGAACTCTTTTCTTTCCTTTTGTGTTTGGTCCTTCCCGCCTCTGACAATGAATGTTCCATCCATGAAGTCACATGTCTGTGATGGAAGAGTACAGGTGTCGTGAGATGCAGGATCGCGTGCCCAAGTTGGACCTCGTACCTCGTGTCCTGCTGATATTTCGCGTCCGGTTCTCTTTTACCTTTTTATCCTTTAAATAAATATTTATTTTATATTATATAATTTTTGGATTAAATTTTAATTAATATGACATGAATTTATTTTTATCTATTTTATTCACATTCAATTCTCAAATTAAATTATTCATATATTCTCTACCGATAATATGTTAATTAATAATAATATTATAACCTAAAAAAGCTGCTGTAACCAAATTATAGTTGGAAATAACGAAAAATTTGTTTTTATTCATTTAGGCCATGCTACAGTAACTATCAAATTCGACCCACAACACTAACTTACCGTAACAAATTAAAAGATATTTCCTTTTACATTTACATAATCTAATGCAATACATTTTGAGACTTTATTAGTCAAACACTCTAATGGGAGTGCTCTAAAGGGTGTGAGCATTGTTTATATAAAAAATCGTAAAAATATGTCCTAATGGAAGAAAAAATTATTTACGAGTCATAATAGTAATTCAAGTTTCGATACGGTATTCTTTATGTTAATCCATAAAAATAAATAATAAATAAAAATAAATATAGAAAAATACTGAAATTTACGTAGTTCGACGTAATGCCTACATCTACGAATTGTTTAGAGACGAAAATCACTTTGATAGGTGTAATGGACCCATGAATTCCTTCCACTTATACTAGATAATTGTAGAGCAGAAAGATATATATATATATATATATATATATATATATATGGAGAGAGAGAGAGAGAGAGAGAGATTGAAGAATAATTGCTTCTGAAATGATCATCGCTGATCTTTCCTCATTTTTCCTTCAACTGTATATTCTTCCCAAACAATAGCATATTACAATTACAAGTTAAAGGTAAAATGAAATGTATGACTTAAACAACTAAAGACGACACCATATCAACTCTCCATTACAAACTACAAATGTAAACGATACCGTTCCATTTATTAAAAACGACATCGTACAACAAACACAATTTTCCTCCATTCACAAAATGACACTACTATATTTTCCCAACTTAACTACTTTAACTACCACTTGCCTGAAACTCCAACCTTCCTCAATTGCTAAATCCCCTTTTTAACATAGTTAACTCTCATTATGCTCCATAACTTGAGCTACCATCAACCCATGACATACCCCTCATTTTCAAAGCATCTGGCCCACAATGTCAGGGTAGGTGTTCCTTAATTGCCAATAAGACTCCTAGGTGGCTTCTTCCTCATCCATTCCTTTCCATTTCACCAATACTTCCACCAAAACTCGATTGTTCACTTGCTTGTTGTGATGCCGTAAAATTTGCTAAGGTTTAGGTCTCAACTCACCCGATACATCCACTGGAAGGAGGGTATATAAAGGTGAGATATGCTGGCCCAATTTCTTCTTCAAAGTTAATACATGGAAAACATGATGAATCTGAGAATGAGACTGTAAATCAATTCTGTAAGCAACATCTCCAATTCTGTGAGTTACCAGAAATGGCCCAAAAAACTTTGGAGAGAGCTTCATATTCCTTCTTACTGCCATTGATTGTTGCCTATAAGGCAGCAACCTCAAGTATACCCAATCCCCCACTTGAAATTACCTTTCAATCTTATGCTTATCATACTGCATCTTCATTCTCTCTTGAGCAGCTAGCAAATTTGTCTTCAAAATTTCTGCTATCTGTTCCCTTGTCTTCAACACCTCATCCAATGCTTGGTTACTATTTAGGCCTGGCATATAAGCTTGAAGTTTAATAATTTAGGCCTGGCACATAAGCTTGAAGTTTAATAGGTGCAACACCATAAACTGCTTTATAGGGAGTCAACTTAGTGGAGGTGTGAGGACTTGTATTATACCACCATTCAATAAGTGGTAACCAATCAAATCATAAATGTAACATATCACCTAAAAAATATCACAAGTACTACTCCAAACACTTGTTGATAGCTTCTATTTGTCCATCACTTTGAGGATGGTAAGCAGAAGTATAGGAAAAATTCACTCCCTGCAGCTTAAAAAATTCCTTCCAAAAGGAACTTATAAAGGTAGAACCCCTATATGAAATAATGCTTCTGGGCATCCGATGAAGTTTGAAAACATTAAATAAAAATAATGAAGCAACTGTAGAAGCCACAAATGGATGCTTAATAGCCATGAAATGAGCATACATCGATAATCTGTCTACCACCACCATTATAACAAAATACCCTTTAGAATCAGGTTGACCTTCAACAAAGTCTATAGAAACATTAGTCCAGATCCTTTGTGGAATTGGAAGGGGTTGCAACAACTCAGCTGGGTGAATACTCTCCACTTTATTCCATTGGCAGACATCACACTCTCTAATAAACTTGTTTAGGTCACTCTTCATTCCAGGCCAATAAAAGTTTGCCCTTGCCTTTTGTAGTGACTTGTGAAAACTAGAATGGCTTGCAAGAAGGCTTGAGTGGATAAACTGCAATATCTTCATCTTTAACTCAATGGAATATGGAACATAAATTCTATCTTTTCTAACCAAAACCCCATGTCTAAGAGTAAGATTAGACTTTTGAGAATCACCATTATAGAACAAAGCCAACTGCTGCTTAATAAACTCATCAGTTTCATAAGCCTTCTTCAATTCCTACAACCAAGAAGGATTAGGAAAGGAAATAGCATATAAGGATAAGGACTCTTCATTTTCACTTCTCCTCGACAATGCATCAGCTGCTTTATTTTCTACACATTTTTTATATTCAATTGAGAAGTCATATCTAATCAACTTTGAAATCCACTTCTGATGGGCAGGTGTTCCCACTTTCTGCTCAAGTAAAAACTTTAAATTGTGATGGTCAGTACGTATAACAAATGACCCCCCAAACAAATAAGGCCTCCATTTTTTTACTATTATTACCAGAGCAAGTAAGTCCTTCTCATATGTGGACAACTGCAAGTTTCTACCCTTCAAAGCTTGGCTAAAAAAAGCCAATGGTTTATGACTCTGCATCAACACAGTACCCACTCCACTACCACATGCATCACACTCAATCACAAAAATTTGATTAAAATCATGTATGCTTAAAACTAATGGTTTTGTGACTGCCAACTTCAACTGCTCAAATGCCTCAATAGCTTCTTCAGACCATAGAAAATTATCCTTATTCAACAAGGATGTTAAAGGGGCTGCAATCTGACCATAACCCTTTATAAATTTTCTATAATAACCAGTAAACCCTAAAAAGCCCCTTAATGACTTGATGTTCTTAGGTATTTGCTAGTTGATCATAGAATCTAATTTCTTAGGATCTGCTCTCACACCCTCCTTTGAAATTAGATGGCCTAAGTATTCAATTTCAGAGCAAGCAAATCGACACTTAGACTTCTTTGCATATAGTTGATGTGTCTCTAATGTCTTCAAAACAATACTGAGGTGTTGCGAATGGGACTCAAGATCCTTGTTGTAACAAGGATGTCACAAAAAAAAAAAAAAAAAATTACAAACTGTCTCAAAAAGGGCCTAAAGACATCATTCATGTGTCTTTGAAATGTAAAAGGTGCATTAGTAAGTCCAAATGGCATCACAAGGAACTCACAATGACCTTCATGAGTTCTGAATGCAATTTTCTGTATATTTTCATCCCTCATACAAATTTGGTGATAACCACTTCTCAAATCCAATTTAGAAAAAACTGTTGAACCAAAGAGTTCATTCAACAACTCAGCTACAACTGGAATGGGATACTTGTCTTTAACAGTGGCTTGATTAAGAACTCTATAATCGATACACATCCTCCATGTAGCATCAGCATTTCTCACCAATAAAACAGGAGATTGGTTAGGCCTGATCACCCTAGATTGCATCAACTCCCCCACAATTTTTTCTATTTTAGTCTTCTGAAAATATGGATACCTGTATGGTTTGACATTGATAGGTACACTCCCTTCTTTCAACTGTAAACTGTATCTTATGATCATGACTTCTTCTAGGAGACAACCCTTTAGATTCCTCAAAGACTTTCTCAAACTAAGTTAAAAACTCAAAAACTTCTTTACAATCAACCAAACTCGACTCCTTAAAGTCAACAGAAATTAACTGCAACAAAAGGCCCTTATTCTCCATAGGAGAAATTTTACTAAACCTTCTGCACATGCATCTTTGTAAGAGGCTGAGACTTAAGAGTTTCCAAGATAGAATTACTTTGATTAGATCTAAACACATTAGTCCCCTTGTTTTGCTGAGTATTGTCATAACCCTCATTCCTCCACTGCTTCTCAGTACTCCAAATGTATTGCTGCTGAATCCTGGCCAACCCAAATGCATCATTAAGGTTGGTATGATTCAACATCCTCACTAGAAGTCTGATCTCATCACGTTACTCACTCAAGAAACAACTCAGTTTGTTTCTTTATGAAATTCCTCTAATTATGTTAGAAAGAACTTCAAAATCTGCTTTGTAAGCTGTGACCGTGCTAACCTACTTCAGCCTTTTAAGTGCCTCCATCGGATCATCATATGGAGATGATCCAAATCAAACTTGTACTGCTTGAATGATCCCTCCCACGAACGAAAGACCCCAGCTTCACTAGCATCTCGAAACCATATTAATACATCTTCATCCATATGAAAAGAAACAATGAAAATTCTCTGACCAGGTGGAATTTGATGGTATAGAAAATATTGGTTTGCTCTATATATTCATTTAGATGGATTCTTTCCAATGAATCTTAGAAAACCCTACTTGATTCCCTTGACAATGCCTCTATCAAAAGTATCACGATGGTTTACTTGACCCATACCTTCATTCATATCTACATTCTGCCCAAACGTATGGTTATCTTGATTGTTCCTCCCAGCCCCATCATTCTTTGCCACTACATTCATAGAAATTCTTGAGATTTGTTGAACCAGATCATTAAATCTATTATTTTGATTTTTCCTGTCAATTCTTGTAATTTCTTGCTATTGAACCAAAATGGCAATGGTATGTTCAATTTGCTTCTATTGCCGATCTTGTTGCTGCCAAATATGGTACAAGAATCCACCACCAGTGCATAGGATCGTGTCCCCTCAGCTCTGGTTACTGATACGACTATTTAATGGACCCACGAATTCCTTCCACTTATACTAGACAATTGTAGTGTAGAAAGAGAGAGATATAGAGAAATAGATATATATATATATAGAGAGAGAGAGAGAGAGAGAGAGAGAGAGATTGAACAATGATTTTTTCTGAAATGATCATTGATGATTTTCCTTCTATTTTCCTTCAACTATATATTCTTCTCAAACGACAACGTATTACAATTGCAAGCTAAAGGCAAAATGCAACGTATCACTTAAACAACTAAAGACGACATCATATCAACTCTCCATTACAAACTAAAAATGTAAACGACACCATTCCACTTATTAAAAACGACATTGCACAAAAAACACAATTTCCCCTAATTCACAAAATGACAGTGCTATATTTCCCCAACTGAACTACTATAACTACCACTTCCCTGAAACTGCAACCTTCCTGAATTGTTGAATCACCTTTTTAACATAGTTAGCTCTTGTTATGCTCCATAACTCGAGCTTCCCTCAACCCAAGACAATAGGTGATTTTATAATCACTTATGGCTTCACATATCTCACAATACAATGGACGAATTTAGAATTTCAGAAAGTTGAAGAAGATGCCTCCCTTGAGAGAAGATTTTTTAAAGTCAATTTGCATGGAGGTTGGGTGGAGAGAAGTTGTAGAGTGCCTATCAAATTTGTTGGAATCTCCTCCTTATATAGAGATCTATTTCTTTGGAGTGATTGGGTCCAACTTGTCTTGTGAACCCCTTTTCTTTTAAGAGGCTAAGTATCTTTCATTTTAGGAGTTTGAGTTTCTTTCATTTTAGAAGTCTTGAGTCGCTTTCATTTTAGGAGTCTTGAGTCTCTTTACTTATCTCTTCTTAGTCTTATCTCTAAACTTGATTTTTGACTTTATCCTAAAACTAAATTATAGGCAGTTAATTTGAACCTATCAATTAGATTCTCAAAAACACTATAGTCTCACCTGTGTCAAGGTTTACATGCTATCTTTAGCTTTTGAATATTATAATTACACCATAAATCGACCGAACCACAAGTTGTTTTTTTGCTGACAGGCATTTTGTAATGAATATATAGATAAAATATTTAATCTATAAGAAATTTTATATAAAATCGATTACAAACTAAGGTAGTTTAATATAATGCATTCAATATATTTTATAATATTTTTTTTATAATTTTAAAATTACATTCAATTATGTAAGTTTATAATTTTTCTTTTTTGTATAAAAAATTTCTATTTAAACTTGATACATCTTTATTTTAAATAGTTTAAGAAGCAATCAATTAATTTCTAAACACTAGTTCAATTACTTTGCCAAGAATTTAGGCCATTTTTGGTGAATAAATTTTGTATTGAGAATAATAAAAGTAGTTGGTAAGAGTTAAAAGTTGTTTGAATATAATTTTTACTTTAGGTTTATAGAATTTGTATTGATTTTGAATTTCTGACTTTTTATTAAAAGTTGAAATAGTAAATTTTGTTGATATTGAAACATATTTGGTTTTGAAGTTGAAATGTTTTTTTAAAAACTCTTGAAAATTGGCCTTAACCAACTAGTAGAGTAGTAATATTCGCTTAGCAGCCTATCGATTGGAAGTGATTGCCAATAGTTTAAAGATGCATGCATGAAAGCAAAAACATAAATGCAAACTGTGATCATAAATATGTATGATATGACTTGACAAATAACATGGTACGTGTTGACATGACTTGAACTAACATGAGAAGAACTGAACTGACGTGAAATAGACATGACATAAAGCTGAATTTGAAATTGAACTGAATGTGAACTAACTGAAATTAAACATGAATTGAATTGAACATTAAATAACATGAACATGATTATGAAATATATGAATTTGAAATATTGTTCAGTAATTAAGCATGATTAATAAAAGTGATTATATGGGTGCTACACGGTTCCCCTTAATTCATGTGTCTCTACCGATTACTGCATCAGAACATAGGTAACTGCACCAGCTGTAAGTGCATTAACATGCGTACTAGTTCATAGGTATCTACACCTATTATGGAAAAAGTAATGTTTGTATATTGTGATAGGTATCTTCACCAGCACAAGTACATATAATATGAAATTGAAAGCATGGAGATACCATCAACATTAGTGCTTGACTTCGCTTCAGTGACTAGTTAATTAGGCCTTATTTGAAACCTTTTGATCTTTACCTTGTCAACCTAGAGAATTTCACACTAGTATAAATACTCCAGCATGAATAAAAGAGTTTTACTAGGATATTACTCCATCCTAACACTTAAGGTCGTGATAAATATAAATAGATTAGACTGACGTGGAAATACTATTTTCGAGATATATAAACTATACTCGAGACATAAAGTGACCTGAAACGAAAGAACAAATGATCTAACGTAACGTAATGTGACATGTACGTGAGATACATGACGTGACATAACATGAGACAAACAACCATTTCTTGACATGGCATAACGTGAAATAGACATACGTTTCGTGACATGGTATAACGTGAAATAGATAAAAATTTTATAATATGGAATAATGTGTAACAGATAAACATTACATGACAGAATATAACATGAAAAGTTACATGACAAAATATATTGTGTGATAAATAATTATTTCATGACAGAATATAATATGTAATAGGCATACATGTAGTGATGTGACATAGCATGGCATATATGATAACATAAGTACATATCCACTAGTTTCATTACCAACATACATATATAGTAATCTGACTGTAAGTTAGAAGATAACTCACAGTGATTGTCGCGTTATGGAGTAAAGTGCGCGAAACATGAGTAACTGTAAGTAGGAATTTCTAAATGCTAGGAATTTCATCACAAATAGTTTACAAACATGAATATATTGTCTTAGAGTAAAATTATCATTTGACCCATCTACATGTGGAGAAAAATGATCATTTTACATCCTAACTCCAAAGCTCACCAAAAATTAAATTCCTCTTGTAAATTTTGTCCTAAATCTAAATATTTAATTTGAAAAAATTAAAACACATCACAACAATATATAACAAACTCATGAAAGCCGAAACACACATAGGCAATTTTTCTTGATTTTTGTGTTAGGCTGTTATTTTAAGGTTATTTGTGTTGGTTTTGAAGATATGATTTTTTATACTTGAAAAAGTTTGGTTAGGTCACAAATTTGAGGTTTCTGGATAGATCTACGTTTTGGGTTAATTTTTAGTCGTGTGATCTTGAGTTTAATCTTTTGATCTACTCTAAACCTTTCTTCCAATATGATCATACCACACTCTTAAGAACTAACATACTTTGAATTATCAAGCAAAAATCACAAAAGCTGCACAAATCCATTTTGAAGTACTCAGTCTCGACACTTTCACCAAAACCAATTTTCTCAAGGTTTGGTTTTTATCAAACAACTTGATCTAAAATATTTCATGAAAATAATCATAAACTAACAACATCATGCGGTTTAGAGTAGATCCAAACATTAAACTCAAGATCACACGACCAAAAATTAACCCAAAACATAGATCTATCCAGAAATCTCAAATTTGTAACCTAATCGAACCTTTTCAAGTATAAAAAAATCATATCTTCAAAACCAACACAAATAACCTTAAAGTAACAACCTAACATGTAAATAAAAGTCTCAAGATCATCATATAAAAACATCAAAGCCATTTGAACAAGTTTTCTCATCAAAAGACTCGAGCTTAAATAAAGCAGAAACTGTTTTACTCATTCCAATTTTCAACTTCTTAGATCTAAGTAAAAATTTTATCAAAAGCTTATAACATGCAATACATCCTTATCAAAATTTCATATAGGCATGTTAGCTATACTTCATAAAAAATTCAGACCAATAGCTTGCTAGTAACGTGATCAAAATCATCAAAATATCATATATCGTCCAGTTTATCGCTCTGACTAACCTTTCCAAACTTAAACCAACTTTTGACTAATTAAATGACACAAGAAAATAAACATAAAATATCTCCACAGAAACTAGATGCAAATAGAAACAACTTTTGTGAAGGTGACTTTGTGAGAAAATGCATACATATTCTTCAAAAAGATCTCACAAATTGAGACAGAAACTCAGCCTGAGAGTCTCTCTGGTTTGCTCTCTAAAAAAAGAGTTGGAAAGTGATGAAATGAAGTGGGAAGAGACTTGGAATCCTTTTGAAATTTTGAAGGGTGATGGGAGGCTGTGAATGACACTTGGAATGATGGTTATGTATGCTAAAACAAGCGGCAAAACCAACCCATAGTTTTATGCCTTGGACCGTCGAGTGACAGAGAGCAGTGAGGTGGCCTTTTGCCTTCACATCATGTACTATTTGGGGCTGATTTGGGCAATGTTTGGTCAGCCATGGTAGGGAAAAACCTCCTCGACAAGTCTTGCCAATGTGGCTCAATTTCGTTGGCCTTAATCGAATGGGCTTCAATTTAGGGTTTCGATAGGGTTTGGTTAGGGTTTAGGTTGCTATCAACCTAAAATATAATTTTTCTTAACCTAATAAAATTT
This sequence comes from Juglans microcarpa x Juglans regia, assembly GCF_004785595.1. NCBI lineage: Eukaryota > Viridiplantae > Streptophyta > Magnoliopsida > Fagales > Juglandaceae > Juglans > Juglans microcarpa x Juglans regia. The sequence goes on along the minus strand of NC_054598.1, from coordinate 38,453,397 downwards.
TCAAGGTTTAAAAGAATAAATAATAATGTCATAACATGAATTTGAATGGTTAATAGCACCTGAAAAATGATTTAATCAAGTGATTAAACACTAAACTAAAATCAAGTCCATTTAAGACAAACTTTGGGATTTGGAGAAACCGTTTAGAGTTTCGATTTTAATCAAAATTTTAGAGTTTCAATTAGATTCTAAGTGTTTAGGGTTTCTCTAGGGTTGAAACTCTCTTTGATTTGGCACAAGTTGGATTGTTGGATGGAATAAGTTTTTCCTTAGATGGCATTATCATAAAACTTGATTTACTTTACATTTCTATATCATGGTTCATTTGGTGCCAAGTGTTCAATAGTATTTACCAAATGTGGCTAAGATCTTGCCAAATGTCTAAATAAACATTCTTTAACTTAATTTAGACATTTCACACTGTGATTTTGAAAACACTGCTTTATGTGCTACTACCAAGGTTATTATTCACTCTGAAAAAGTGAAAAATAAACATTGAATTACAAAATACTAAATAATTATACTAACATCAAATTGCAAATCGTTTATTGAAATTTGATTCTGAAGTGTCTCAAAATAATCAAAACGCATTTTTAAACAGGTGTTTTGTCCAAAAATTACAAATGATTTTATTGCACTAGAAAAACCTAAATATTCAAACGAAACTAATGGCTCAGACCGTATCTCATTCGAACACTTCTAGGTACCTCAAATAAATAAAATCGCGCTTCTGGCACCATAATGAGTGATAATACTGACTATACTGACACACTAAAATCTATGAGATTGAGTCGATTCGTGAAAACTTTTAGATTTTCATGAGGTTCTTAAAGCCTAAAAGAACTCATTACTTGAATTTCTGGCGGGTTATTACAGATATTGCAGTCAATTGTTCTGGTGCTTTTGTAAGAGAACTCTACTTCCATAACTTCCATGAACCCATTCTAGAAAGGAACATAATGGGATAACTAGATACAAAAAGCCATGGTATCACCAACAACATCAAATGAGGATTGGCAACTATATCGGCGTGTGGCTCTGCATGGCGATGGGAATAGGGTGGGGTCGGACACATTGTAAAAATTTAAGCCCAATGACTCCATTGATGCCGTTGTGTAGTCATTGGAGTGTTCAAGTAGCGATGACGCTTGTAGCTCATGTGCAACTTTTTGTGCCATGTGAGACTCACGTGCTAGTTCAACGACACTATTTCTTGGCCCATGTAGTAGATCACTGCCTGGGGAGTGCAGTGTTTAGGAGCTTGTACAAATTGGGTGACCAAAAGGCATTATATGAGATTTTTTTGACCTAGTAGAGAAAAAAAGTACAAAAAATTAGGAAAATACACTATAAACATAGATTTTTAGAGAGGTATAGACTTTTCTTTACCATGTACAACCTTTGTTTTTCTTATATTATAGTTAAACAAACAAATGTAGCACGAAAGAAAAATGATATTTACAATCGTGAGTGTGCAAGCGCCGCATAATATTTTTGATAAAAGTAAGTAAATAGGGGACCAGCATGAAAAAAAAAATTAATTTTTTAATAGTGGACCTTACTCTTTTTTAAAATGATTGTACAGTGTTTGCACTCTCCACTACTATATCAAACATTATTTAGTAAAAAAATCTTAGATTCCACAAATAATAAAGTCTCCAAAGGAAAGAAAAATTGTTAAGGGAGTTAGCATTCCAGATAATGGATCATCCAACATAATAGGAATAGAACCAATATATAACTAGGAAACAACTACATGATAAAATATTGAAAAATAGTTTATATACAACTCTATATTAAGTGGGGGGGTAATATTGAAAATTTAAATTTAAAATTTATTGGAATGGTATACTAGCATTGATTGATTGTAAAATAATTATAAAGAATTATAAGTATATTATTATCCAAAAATATACATTTTAAATTTCTTTAAATTTTGTTTGGATTTTAAAAGAATCAATATTTTTTTTTGGATATTGTATTATAGAGTTGTAAAATAATTATGCCCATAATGATTCTCTATATTTATTGCATGCTAAAATTTAGAAAACCAAATTGCAACTCGGCCAGGCTCGATATTTATAATGAGGATGAAAAATATTACAAATTCCAATACCTTTCGTACTTTCCTTAATCATCCATTGGCATTATATTATAAACAGTAGAAATTTATATTATCAAGGAACAACAAGCAAAAACCCTGGTCGATTAGCTGATTTTGACTTGAAATCCCATAGCACGCAGAGAACACAAAGTAAAAGTAGCCCAAAGCAGAAAGAAACCCATCAAAAAAGAAAAACGCACCACAACAAAGCCCTTTTTTTGTAATACCCTAGGAGATGATTACAAAGATGGAATTGTGGTTAACAAACCAACACAAAAGAACTTTTCAGGGTCTTTTTCCTCGTTGTCGGTTATTGTTTTTTTCGAGCACACAGGTCAAATTTTGTTTTCCTATGATGTGTCACGTTGAAAGGAAATTCATTAATATTTTTTAGAAGCTTCTCGCAAGCGATTTTTCCAAAGAAAATCCCTATTAAATTATTCGTTTAATATTGTCAACTGAACATAAAAATTGTAGTAGATTTCTTCTCATGGTCTTCATGATCTTTGTTTGTGGTTATGTCGCCTAATTTTAGATCTCGTTTATTTTTAAGAAACATCTCATCTTATCTCACTTTATCATTATAATTTTCTCAAATCTCTACACAAAATAAAATAAACAATTCAACTTTTTCAAATTCTAAAATAAAAATAATATTAAAATATATTCTAACAATATTTTATTCAACTTTTTAACTTTAATCTCGTCTCATCTTATCTTATCTCTGAAAACAAACGAGCCACTTGCTTATTTTTTGCATGCATACAAATAAATCAATATTTAGTTCATCATGCGCCACTTCTATTAAATGTGCACTATTTTACAAGTAATTATTAGATAGTTTTAAAATATGGACAAGTGGTACTCTTAATATATCTTAAAATGCTATGCATGTTATAAGAAATTAATGTTTATACAAGCAGTTTTAATGTTATGGCATATCATAATAAGTTGGGAGTATCAAGTAGCTATATTTTGTGGCTATTTAATACTTTTCCTTGTTCAAGATCAAATGATCGTATTTGTAATTTCTTTTCATGTGTTTGGGAATAAACTATACTAAAATTGGAAAAAAAGACTTGATAATTTGAATTTGTTATGAAACTTGTTACTATACAATATATATATATATATATCTGTAGGGATCAGATCGCCTTAATTTAGCATTAAGATAAGACCAAAAATCAAGCTAAGAGATAAAGTCAAATAGAGATAGAACAAGTTGACTCAGATTCCTAAAAAAGAAAGAGACTTAGACTTTTAAAAGAAAAAAGTTTCACAAGGCAAGTTGGACTCAGTCACTCCAAAGAAATAGACCTCTATATATATGAGGAGATCCCCCACAAAACGAATTGACTCTCAACAACCTCCTTGTGCCAAACTCCACTACAATGCTAAAGGATCTTCTCTAAATTCTCCTATTGTATTGTGAGATATGTGAGGCTATGAAAGATTGTAAAAACATCCATTATAGTGGATTTCATCCCAAACAACCTGTGGATATAGGTATTATGCCGAATTACGTAAATCTCTGTCTCTTTTTATTTATTCTTATTTGTTATTTATGTTATAGATAAATGCAAAGAACGCCGTATTAAAACCTGAATCATCTCGTGGGTCGGGATGATTTTTTCCTCACTTCCAGTTTATTGTGCAAATTAAAGTATTAACAGTTGGTGCCATTTGTGGAATTGACTAATCTTTTGCACCAAAATTAGAAAAAGATATTTTATGACTCACGAGATCATCTTCGAAAAACCAGATAAGAGGAAGAACATAGGACAGGTGCAGCATGCACAACGCACCTAGTTCCTTCAAACTAGAAGCAACTACATATAATATAAGCAGCTGGGCTTAACTAACACAATCTTGGCCTATATAAAACCCATGGCCTAGGGGTGCTACCCGCCCCTTATGGGGCAGGGCCACCCCTATCCCGCCCCCCGCCCCCGCATGAGTGGGGGTTGGGATTTTTCTCCCGGGCTCCGCCCCTGTCCATGCGGGGGCGGGGTACCCAGTCCGTTGACGGGAGTGCGGGAGTGGACCTCCAACCGTCTGCCTCCCGCCCTCCAATCTCTACAACAATTCAGTGATTCACAATTTCACAGCACATTGAGCACAATCAAGCAATTTACAAAACCACATGCACAATCAAATCCTCTACAATTCACAATCTCATTCTCCTATAATTCCATCCTCCAATCTCCAACCATAAATAATAAAAAAAAAATATGGGGCAATTCACGATGAGATACCAGAGTGAGCCATTAAGCCCTACTTACATTTGCCCAGCGCTAAGGTTGAGACAACGATAGAAATCTGCGACAGCAACGACGACTAGAGATGACGATGGTGATTGGTGAAACAAACGACGAATTGGAGAGAACGAGACGAGAATCGCAAAGAGAGAGAGATAGGAGAAGATGAATCGCGAGGAAGAAGAGAAACAAGGGCAGGGGGCTCTTCGACTAAGTATTAACCCATAATATGGGCAGGGTTATTAAAAAAATAACCAGGCACAAAATGACGTCGTTTTGTGCTTAGATATTTCTTTTTATATAATACGTATTATATATATAATATATATAATTAATATATATTACAAACGGAGTGGGGCAAGGTTCCACCCCATCCTACCCCCGCCTCTGCTTGTAAGCCCATATGCGGGCGGGGTCCCCTTGCTCCCTGCAGCGGCATACGGGGTAATCCGCCCCTCCTCATGAGGGCAGAGTGGTTGGGGGACTGGGCAACGAGGGCCCGTCCCCGCTGTCCACCCCTATCACGGTCTCTATCTAGCTTTATATATGTATGGAGTTGGAAAGTGTAAAAGGATATTCTGAAAGTTTGTTGAAACTGGTATTTTTCATCCGGCGGAATTGGGAGCCTCAAACCTCCCAAGGTGTGGTCAAATTTCATCCATCTTCTTCAATTCATCTCTATTTCTATCTACGCTGTGTTCTTAATTCTCTGCTTTATTTCTCCTTATCTTAATTTCTCATTTGGGGTTCATAACACCGATATGAGAAATTGGGTTCAAAGCCAAGGTCACCATCCCGGTATGAAGGTCCTCTGATTTTTCAAAGGAAAATAGGGCTTTCTCACCTTCCAAAGAGATCCCAGAAGGGAAAAGGGGTTCGGGGACAAATTTGGAACATGCAGTGCCGCCTCTTTCATGGATTTATCTGAGAGTTCTCTCTCTTTCTCTCTCCCCTGCCGAAATACTTTTTCACCGCCATAGTGAAAGTTCTCTCTTTCTCTCCAGCCAAAGAAATTTTTCACGCCATAGTGATTTGTAAAGTTCTCTCTCTTCCCTCTCTCTCTCTCTCTCTCTCTCTCTCGCTCTTCCTTATCTTCTTCTTCGTTGTTGAACTTGTTGTTGTTGTATTGCTCTCTTTTGCTGGCATTTTTGCTGCTTCATCGATGAGCGAGCCGTGCTTGTAGCTCTTTTACCCCTCTAGATCTTTTGTTTAACTTTGATCCTGTACAGATAATCGGTGAGTTTTATATTCTACCATGCTTCATGTTTGGAATTTTTATCTGCCTCTGTTTGCTTCGAAGGGAATTTATTTTGAATATACAGTATTTTACATGGGTTTTTGCCTTTCGGGCTTCCTCATTGTGGTCTGTTCGATTCTTTGAGGACCAACTTGCTCCTCGTTTCTATAGCGGGAGGATAGTTTTGTGTTTTGTGATTGTAAGAGTTTTCTTGTTATGTTCGTACTGTAATCATAGCAAGGCCAGTTTCGATCTGCAAGTCTCTCCCTCTTTCGTTTATTGTTTTATTGTCTACAATACGGTTTTTTGTTCCATTAGGATTATTCTTAATTTTGTGAATTTGATGCCGTGGAGGTGAGTCTTCTATTATCTTGTCACTGAACGGTTTTTTACTTGATGGGTAATTTTTTGTGATGATGTTTTCCTTTTAATCTGCTGGTTTAGTTATGAATATTTTCCTAAATTGGTCTATAGTTGGTTATGGTTATTCTCCAAAATTGGTTCACTTTTTTCTTGTTTGGTTATGGGTATTTGCCAAAGTTGGTCTATTGTACGAGTCTAGAAATGTGGGCGAGGTTCTTTGTTAATTTGACTTTGAGTAGTCTGTACCTGTGTTTATTGGCTGATGATGAGTGGTTTTATGTTCCTTGAATTGCAGAGGAGTTTGCATGAGACTAGAAAATGATGGCTCTGAAGACTTTGTTGCTTTTTCTTCTTTTGAATGTGATTTCCTTTGTGGTGGTAAAGGAGCTTTCTTTGCATTTTAGACTCCTTACATTCTGTGGTTATAACTTTTTAAATCACATTCTTCTCTTATTTTGGGCTTGGTTTATATCGCATGCATTTTGCAAATCCACCAACATGCCCAGCTGGTCTTAATAAGGAATGTGGTGATTGTGAATAGAACGGAGAATTCTTTCTTGAGATTCCCAACATTAAGTATGAGGTAGGTAGAGCAATGACCATTTTGTCCATCTTATGTTCATCTGTTTCACCTAGAATGTAGAACTAGGAAACTTTTCTTATCTTGATGACCATCGCACCCTAAATCTTGGTTAAGTTTACAAGTCTCTTTGTTACTTCGTTAATCTTAAATTAACAATGTCTAAAATCTATTTGTTATGGAGGTTTAATCATAAAGTCTCAGTTTGGCTTCATAACATACCTTGGGGGCGATGGGGGGTGAAGACACCATGGCAGCCCCTGATGCCGAGGTAAAATCATTAGATCACTGAATCTACTGTTTGTTCCTTGTGGCATTTTTAGTTTTGCTGTGTTGCAAGCTTTTATCCTTACCAAACGAAATTAGCGCATTGCATGTTGCTTCCCCTCCTGGTTTATTCTACATTGGATCAACCCTCAACAATTTACTCCTGGTTTGCCCTTGCAAGTTGATGCAAAAACATTTGAGAAAAGTTAATTTTTGTATTTGCCTGTATGATTTTAATACCATTACCAAGTGAACATAATCTCAATAGAAAAAGAAAAAAAGAAAACCAGCCATTGAATATTTGATGCATGTGTTCAAAACCAAATCCAGGAATTGCTTGAGTTGCCATGTGGAGATTGGCATGCAATGCCCTTTGTTTTCTTGGAAGAATTCAGGTGAAGGGATATCTTAATAGAAGATTAGGTAGAGGTCCATCTTAACTGGTTTCAGGTGATGCATCTGTGGGAATATAAAGTATTGAGAACCATGTTCTCACTTGCATGTCTTTCTCACTAAATTGAGATTCTTATGAACATCGTGCTTAATAATGCATGCATATTTTCTCTTCCCTTGCTATTTTTTTGCAACTATAAATACATGAACTGTGTTAGGCCAGAGTGCTTTATGCTCAAGATGAAGAATGAGAGTTATCATGTGGTCTCATGCACAAAAATTGGTTGTTTTGGAGCCTAACAATTGCATTTTTTCTCTGGATCAAAGTTTTTGTGTTATTATGAGCATAAATGACCATTTGAGTTCTCTTTTGCCCGTTGATGTGCAGTTCTCAGATGGCTATCTGGACTTGATCCTTATTAGGGATTACCCACAATTACCCTTGCTATCATTGATGACTGAATTGAAGAGTGGAAATCATGTCAAATCACCATATGTCATTTACCTTAAGGTGAGTCATCAAAATAGTAAAGAGAGATCTTGTTTTCATTATATTTTCTTCTCGACCCTTTAGCCGCTGCTATAAGATGTCAAAGAATTCTCCATTATTGCTTATTTTGTGGAGACAAAATGTTTTTGACAAAATAAATTCAAGTTTTTTTTTTTGTTGGTTTTTTTGTTGTTAACTGCACCTTCTATATCTTGGAATGAACTATAGGTGAAGGCATTCATCTTGGAATATGGTCCCCGAACTCAGGACCCAACAAAGGAAGGAATCATGGACTCCGATGGCGAGGTACTGGCTAGAGGGAAAGGAACATACAAATGTGACCAGAAGACACTGATGGCCTATGATAAACTTCAAATAACTGTGGATCAAGGTTTAGCAACCCTATTTTCTTCAATAGAGGACTTAATTTTCGATTTCCTTTTTTCATGAACTTCATTTGATAGAGAGGTTCAAGCTCCTCCTCATCTTTTGCTTCTCGTTGGTCTGATTTCTGTGAGCTCATCAGCAGAAGATGAATCTTCACCTCCATCATTACTATTTGCATTCTCATTCTCATCGAATCCTTCACTTTCAGCAGCAGTTTGATAGTTTCTCCTTCCTCTCAGATGAGAATTTTGATAGCCCTGTGATCTCTTAACAATTGCAACTGTTGTGCCTTTAGCTGTTGACCACTTCTTACCCAAAGCTTTTGCTTGCCGTCAAGAAGTTTGGGCTTTGGAAGCGTGTATCTATCCAAAAAAGGAACTCATAGCGATCAATCTTACTTCTTCTCTTGGCCATGTCCACTGAATTTGTTCCATCTTCCCATGGCCAATACTTGTAGGTGCATGAAATGGGTCACTACCAGCCCCACAGAATGTGTGCTACTAATTGCGTTTGCTACTAATAGCTTGAAGGATAACATGTTGACGTTCAAATATTTGCATTTATACCAGCACTTATGTAAAGCCCCGTCCCCGAGAGTCCGGAGAGTTAATTCATGTCACTTAAAAATCATTTTTCTTCCACATAGTATATACTCTAATTTTTCTTTATCGCACAAAATACTCATATATTTACATCACTTACTCCAGAATAACTATTCTAAGACAATACAAAGTCTTAATATAAACATCAATCTCCCAACAAACCATAACATCAAAACACAACAAGCTTACTGAATGAAAACTTTCAATACCCATATAAATCTTCTATGCTTAAACCATCATTCTAACTCTTCTCACCCATGCTCCATATCCTTGATCCTCAACTGAAACATTCAAATCATCTGAAAAAGATGGTGGAGATAAGGGGTGAGTTATCAACAACTCAGTAAGCAGAGAACATATACTAGTATGTAAACATATGCCTTTTCAGAAAGTTCAGTATGCAGAAACAAAAACCTTTTATTTTTATATGCAGATCTCATAAAAACGTATTATCGGAAAATCAGAGCGACGTTTCAATCTTTTCATACTCAAAATCAACAATTCAAATTTAAGGATCAATTTCACATTCAGAAACGCTTTGGCATAACATAACTGAACATCTTTATCTTATCATATCATATCATATACCATGTTTAATCCCCTTGGTAGGGTTGTGCTATTCCCGGTGGCCAAACCAGGCAGTATCATGTAGTGAACTTTCCATTTTTCAATCTCGGAGCCCCGAGTGTGCACACAGGAAAGAACACATAAAAAGACCACTTTGTTTCCAAAGTGGGTGCACTCATATCATATCATGGTGGTACCAACCATATCACGTGAACAGTATCATCATATCAGAACCATATTCAGAACAGATAAGTATGCCAAAATTTTATCATATCCATATAATATCAAAACACGTGCGAAACATATTCATATCATATTCTTGATAAAAAACAGATCCAAATCATTTCATATCACATGCATAAAAATTTCAATGATATCATATTCGCTCTTTTGCATATTTCATAAACATGTCAAATATTGCTCATGTCTACACATTTCATGTCAAAAAACATTTCTTTTCTCTTTCATACGTATCTCATGAGGGAATGCAAAACATATACTGAGGTTGTTTTTCACTTTTTCTTTTTAAAATAACATGCACATTTTTATAAACCAACCTCAGTTCATTTCTTTTTATGCAAATCTAGCATAGGAATCCCGCTTACCTGGACGACTTAACTTTTCCAAAAATTTCCTAAAAAATGTCGAGTCGACTATAAATCGTCACCTATAAAAATAATCACGTAATTTCTGTAAGTTTCCAATAGATCACATATTTCGATATTTAAGCCTAAGCTTCTTAAATAACCTATTTTAAATTTCTCAAAACTTAAAACCTTCATAATCCCAAAATATATCATTACTTCCTAAAATCACCAATATCCACCACAACCCACGTCATACACAAAACACCAATATTTAAACCCAAACAGCCAACAAATCTCATAGTCTAAACCAATCATATAACAACTCCATCACCCAATCCAATCAACCACGTTACTCCTCGGACTCAGTCCGCCAAAACTAATCAGCAATTAAATACAGTGTAATGTGTTAGTGAAAAATACATTAAATTCACGAGAATTCTTTAGAAAATACTTACAGTGCTATATAATAATTTCTGGAAGATCACGGAGGCACAAGAAGTGGAAAAAACAGCTGCAGAATAGTGCAAAATACACTGTGGTCGTGGGTCACAAATACCCACTTTTCAACGGGTGCAAACGAACACCAGAGATTGATAGGGTAGGGCCTAGGGATGTCGGTGAAGATAGTGGTGGTGGTGGTTGGCCGTGGGTGGCGGCGCAAATGGTGGTTGGAGGCCAAAAACATCCAAATCGGAAATGAGGTTCGATGTACTTCACCGGTGACGGATCGGAGGTGGGGTTGGGTCCAATTGGTTGCTAGGAGGTCGATGATGATGTGGTGAAGAAATGGCGGCCAATGGTGGTGCAACGGCGGCGCGCGAGCACAAGAGGTGCCGCGACTTGGTGTGGCGCGTGGGGGATAACGGCGGTGCGGCTGGGGCTGAAATCGGAGGGTGGTGGTCGCCGGTGGCTGGGGAGGATGGTGGGTTGGGTGGCGTCAACCACCGCCGGCGCACGGCGGCTCTGGGTGGAGACAAAGAACGAACGGAGAGAGAGGGAGGGGGGCTGGGCTTCGCGCGGGAGGAACCAGAGAAAGAAAAAGAAAAGAAAGAAAAGAAAGGAAGAAAAGAAAAAGGAAGGAAAAAGAAAAGAGGAAAGAAATTGTAGGGAAAGAAATGATGTATAATCCTTACATCTTGGGTCACAAAAATGATCCAACGGAAACGATTTTAAAACAGCAAGTGAAATAAAATATTTCAAACGCAGTGATTAAAATTAAAATAAATAATTAAACCCGATAATAAGTTAATTTAATTCGAGAAGAAATTTAAACATATAACAATAATTAATTTAAAGAAAACACTTCAAAAATAATTTTCGTAAACTAAAAATCATAAAAAATAACCCAATTAAAAATTCAATAATTTTAAAACAAGAGAATAAATTTTTGAATCAATAAAAATAATTCCTTCATTAAAAATACACTAAAATACGGGGTGTTATATCCTCCCCCTTAAAAAAATTTTGTCCTCGAAATTTGTAGAGCCAAACATCTCGCTAAAGCAAGATACAAGATACCTCCCAAAACACGCTCGAAAAGACCATACCAACAACATTAATACAACACTCAGCAAAACCCAATGATTATTACCTTCCCACAATAAACTGCTAACCTCAATCAGCTCCTATGCTATAACTTCCAAACCTTCCTTGAATTCTACAAGTTGGTAATCTATTAGTCACTTCTAAAGTTAAACATCAATAAGTATTTCCATCATCCAGACCTATTCCCTCAAAATCAACAAGAATTATATCTTAAATCCGCATCACCAAAAGTTTAATCTCTAATTACAAGTATCATCTCAAATTTTCAAATCACTAATAATCCCTTAAGATCAACACAAGATTTGAATCCTTAATTATATCACAACATAACACCATTGAGTACGAGGTAGCTCAACACCTATTAACCAGAAAACTCTCACCACATTTGGTAGAAAATTCTTGATCTCCAAAACCATGAACTATTACACACTTTCCTCAACTCACTAAGAATTCATTCATGAATCTGCACCAACTATTATCCTTAAATTCAATACGGATCAAATCCCAAAACCTGTCGCTATAACTTCGAACTAATAACAATCATTATCCAAACTAGATCAATACCTTCAATTCTCAAAGAAATAATCCCCTTAAAAAATCTCTATATCAATAACTCAACTTCGATCAACCCCATTAATGGTCACACATTAATCAGTCTCCAAAATAAATCAAGCTAACACACCAAGCCTGCAGAATTAAAATTCCAATCTTATTATAAATCAGTCCTTCAAATTGCAATTCTAAAACCTAAAATATATAAGAATCAATTTCCGAAATCTGTAAGATCGATGAACTTATATCCAATAATAAGACAATCGACTCCCGAAGCTTTCAAGATCTAAAATATTAAAAGATAACAAATCATTTCTTAAAGTTTGTAAACCTTAATCCTTTAGTGAAATTCTCGCAAATCTATCCTTAAAGTTTGTTGAACTTACAACCTCCTATTCTAAAGCCTTGTGTCATATCTCCACAAAATCTAATACCACAATTATCCTACGCCTCAAAGAGATCACCCAGACATGCCCTTCCTTTCATGCCTCAAGATTTCAAAAGCAAACCAAGTCGATAAAAGTTCAAGCCTACTACACTAAATATTGATACCTAACAATGACATTCTCAGTCGTACCATCTTCCTGCCATAACTTAATCTTTAATCCATTTTTCAACTTTGAACAAAATAAAATAAAACAAAATAATATAAAATAAATAACATAATTTCAATTCAAATAAAATAAAATCAAATAAAATGAAATAAATTCAATTTAAATAAAAGTAATAATTTCAAATTAAACCCTTAAACTTTTCTGCTACTGTACCTACTGGACATATGGTCTTACCCATTCTTAGCCATATCTTTAACCAACTCATATAATCCTTCCTACCATCAAATATTGTAATCCCGACATCGGTCTAAACTCCCGTACATCTTTAGAATTTAAACCACAAGAATCTAAACCTTAAATCTTATAAAGATTATCTCTTATAGTCCACAAAGTAAGCTTATTGGATCTAAACTCACTAAATCTCAAAATCTCAACACTCAATCATAAAGTCTGCAAAATTTAAAATCTTAAATATCTATAAAATCAGTTATTATTCTTTACAAATCTACACCTCAAATCTGAAGTTTCTTCCTAAATCACGGATATCCAAACTTAAATGTTTTTAGTCTGCAGAATCTTAAACTTGAAATATTCCCATAATCATGTCTTAGTTCTCAATTTTCTGTATATATATCAAGTATGAAATTACTTCCTAAACCGAATCGATATCCAAAACCTTATATGTTACAGTCTGTAGAACCTCAAAGTTATCATACAATTGAACTTATGTGCACCTTCAAAACTATAAACATTACATCTTATAAAAGATCCTTACCTATAGTCAACAAAGTATGCCTACCTGATCTAAAACTCCAAGTGTAAAGAAAGTCATTTATTAAAATCTAAAGCCTTAGTTCTCTTCAAAATCTTCTTTTTAAAACACACACCATCTAAGACCTCAAACATCCTAGAATATATTCCAAAATGTTGCCAAATTCTAAAACTTTAAAAACAAATAAAATCATCTCTTATAATCTTCAAATTTCCATATCTCCAATCTGAGTTAACTTCCTAGCCCATAGATATTCAAAACCTTAGATTTCGTACGCCATCCAACATGAGTATGCAAAAGCTCAAACCGAATATCTTTAAAATCATGTCCTAGTGCTTTCAAAATTTTAAAACCTTAAATATCATCAAACATCTTATTATAGTATGCAAACCTCAAACTTGACTTTCGGTCAAACTTATGTAAACTTTAAAATCTAGACCTCCAAGTCATGTCCTACAACCTTTAAAATAAGCCCATCAAATCTGCATCCTCAAATTCCCAAAACCTCAATCCATAAACTCTACAGAATCTCAAACCTGGAATTTCCCCATAATCCTTTAGCTTGTAGTCCTCAAATTTCTATACCCCAAATATGAAATTACTCCTTAAACCAACAGATATCCAAAACCTCATGTTATAGTCTGCAAAATCTCAAACCTGGCTCTGATACCAACTGTAACGCCCCGTCCCTGAGGGTCTGGAGAGTTAACTCATGTCACTTAAAAATCATTTTTCTTCCACATAGTATATACTCTAATTTTTCTCTATCGCACAAAATACTCATATATTTACATCACTTACTCCAGAATAACTATTCTAAGACAATACAAAGTCTTAATATAAACATCAATCTCCCAACAAACCACAACATCAGAACACAACAAGCTTACTGAATGAAAACTTTCAATACCCATATAAATCTTCTATGCTTAAACCATCATTCTAACTCTTCTCACCCATGCTCCATATCCTTGATCCTCAACTGAAACTTTCAAATCATCTGAAAAAGATGGTGGAGATAAGGGGTGAGTTATCAACAACTCAGTAAGCAGAGAACATATACTAGTATGTAAACATGAGCCTTTTCAGAAAGTTCAGTATGCAGAAACAAAAACCTTTTATTTTATATGCAGATCTCATAAAAACGTATTATCGGAAAATCAGAGCGACGTTTCAATCTTTTCATACTCAAAATCAACAATTCAAATTTAAGGATCCATTTCCCATTCAGAAACACTTTGGCATAACATAACTGAACATCTTTATCTTATCATATCATATCATATACCATGTTTAACCCCCGTGGTAGGGTTGTGCTATTCCCGGTGGCCAAACCAGGCAGTATCATGTAGTGAACTTCCCATTTTTCAATCTCGGAGCCCCGAGTGTGCACACAGGAAAGAACACGTAAAAAGACCACTTTGTTTCCAAAGTGGGTGCACTCATATCATATCATGGTGGTACCAACCATATCACGTGAACAGTATCATCATATCAGAACCATATTCAGAACAGATAAGTATGCCAAAATTTTATCATATCCATATCATATCAAAACACGTGCGAAACATATTCATATCATTTCTATTTGATCAAAAACAGATCCAGATCATTTCATATCACATGCATAAAAATTTCAATGATATCATATTCGCTCTTTTGCATATTTCAGAAACATGTCAAATATTGCTCATGTCTACACATTTCATGTCAAAAAACATTTCTTTTCTCTTTCATACGTATCTCATGAGGGAATGCAAAACATATACTGAGGTTGTTTTTCACTTTTTCTTTTTAAAACAACATGCACATTTTTACAAACCAACCTCAGTTCATTTCTTTTTATGCAAATCTAGCATAGGAACCCCGCTTACCTGGACGACTTAACTTTTCCAAAAATTTCCTAAAAAATGTCGAGTCGACTATAAATCGTCACCTATAAAAATAATCACGTAATTTCTGTAAGTTTCCAATAGATCACATATTTCGATATTTAAGTCTAAGCTTCTTAAATAACCTATTTTAAATTTCTCAAAACTTAAAACCTTCATAATCCCAAAATATATCATTACTTCCTAAAATCACCAATATCCACCACAACCCACGTCATACACAAAACACCAATATTTAAACCCAAACAGCCAACAAATCTCATAGTCTAAACCAATCATACTAACAACTCCATTACTCAATCCAATCAACCACGTTACTCCTCGGACTCAGTCCGCCAAAACTAATAAGCAATTAAATACAGTGTAATGTGTTAGTGCAAAAATACATTAAATTCACGAGAATTCTTTAGAAAATACTTACAGTGCTATATAATAATTTCTGGAAGATCACGGAAGCGCAAGAAGTGGAAAAACAGTTGCAGAATAGTGCAAAATACACTGTGGTCGTAGGTCACAGATACCCACTTTTTAACGGGTGCAAACGAACACCAGAGATTGATAGGGTAGGGCCTAGGGATGTCGGTGAAGCTAGTGGTGGTGGTGGTTGGCCGTGGATGGCGGCGCAAATGGTGGTTGGAGGCCAAAAACACCCAAATCGGAAATGAGGTTCGATGTACTTCACCGGTGTCGGATCGGAGGTAGGGTTGGGTCCAATTGGTTGCTAGGAGGTCGATGATGATGTGGTGAAGAAATGACGGCCAATGGTGGTGCAACGGCGGCGCGCGAGCACAAGAGGTGCCGCGGCTTGGTGTGGCGCGTGGGGGCTAACGGTGGTGCAGCTGGGGCTGAAATTGGAGGGTGGTGGTCGCCGGTGGCTGGGGAGGACGGTGGGCTGGGTGGTGTCGACCACCGCCGGCGCACGGCGGCTCTAGGTGGAGACGAAGAACGAACGGAGAGAGAGGGAGGGGGGCTGGGCTTCGCGCGGGAGGAACCAGAGAAAGAAAAAGAAAAGAAAGAAAAGAAAGGAAGAAAAGAAAAAGGAAGGAAAAAGAAAAGAGGAAAGAAATTGTAGGGAAAGAAATGATGTCTAATCCTTACATTTTGAGTCACAAAAATGATCCAACGGAAACGATTTTTAAACAGCAAGTGAAATAAAATATTTCAAACGCAGTGGTTAAAATTAAAATAAATAATTAAACCCGATAATAAGTTAATTTAATTCGAGAAGAAATTTAAACACATAACATTAATTAATTTAAAGAAAACACTTTAAAAATAATTTTCGTAAACTAAAAATCATAAAAAATAACCCAATTAAAAATTCAATAATTTTAAAACAAGAGAATAAATTTTTGAATCAATAAAAATAATTCCTTCATTAAAAATACATTAAAATACGGGGTGTTATAACTTAAGTGTCTTGAGGTTCCATTTGAAATTCTGATTATCTTTGTGTGTTTCAAACTGAATTAAGGTTCATTTGTTTTCTCACTTTGTTCATCTTCAAATCTTGTCATGTCTGGACAAGTTAATGTAAATGGTGACTTACTCATAATGATATTGTATTCTTCATAGATACTGGAATTTTGAATGTGTTGATTCTAATCAAAGGCTTAACTGATAGCTCTAATAATGACCCCTGCAAAATTGTGGTTGAGGCGTATACGACAGATGAAAACTGGCAGGTCTTTATTGGTTATGATTTTTAGATAATTTATTGATTAGTTTCTTCTGTCAAAAGCTAATTTAACAACTTATCCTAACAGGTTGTAAATCTTAAAGAAGTGTGGGACTTTGCCAGTAACAAAAAGTACATAAATGTGTTCAATGTAATATGCTCATTATCAATAACATGAATACTGACACGTATATCACTGTGTGCATTGGGTGGCTTTTTATTCTTCTTCATTTCCTTTTTTAGGGTCATTTTCTTTCGGGGTGGGGGGAGGAATTTCTTGCTCCCTTCGTTGGAATTTGAATTGATCCACTATTTCACAATTTATTCTTTTAATGATTATAATTTAGATGTGGGGCAAAAGATTGTTCTTGTGCACATATTTCATTATATTCATGTTGCTAAAATTCTCATAAACTTGAATGGAAATCTTTGTCTATTGATCTCCTGTCTCACCTTGATATGTTCGTGGATGCCAATTTAGTTTGCTCCCGAGAGGGGGGAATACCAAAGAGATGATAATGGTGCAAAGTGAGTTTTCTTTGGTGAAGAGCGCTTTATAGGAGTATCAGGACAAGCTTATGTAATATAGATCTGACTTTTTAAGTTTATTCATATATTTTGCTAAGAAAACTATTGCTAGAATATCTCCAGTCTTTTAGTTTCCATATTACTCATAGTACCGCAACGTTTTGGTTATTATTATCTATAGATGCCTGTTAAAATTTGCATTTCTACTCCTATTCATTAAACTATTGACTAATCAATTTTATTTGAAAAATCATATTATTTTTGCCTTTTGTGGACATTTGTAATCTCTACATTTTTTTTCTCACAACTAGGTAAGCGTGCCCTGCATGATACTCCACAACTAGTATGTATGTGTATATATATACACATACATAAATGAGCCTATGCCAAGGAGTGTTCTACAACATTGCAATCAATCAATTAGTGAGGCTGGTACCATGCTTATTAAAATATATAATATGTTCGGTCTTTTAAATGGAAGAAGTTTGCTTTCTTTCCTTGTTGTTGATGTTAACAATCTTCTCAGAAAGTTCATGAATGCGAGCTTATTTTCTAGATAAAAAAATTTTAAAATTGAAAAACACATAAATAAGTGCAAAACTAAAGTATGCATTGTTTTGTAAAGAATGATTTCCTCTCTGATTCTTAGAGGGAGTCCGCATGTATTTATAAATGATCATACACTAGTATTTAATTTCATCGCTAACTCTACATGTTTATCAAGATTATATAGGGTTAGTGTAACACCCCGACCCCAAGGGTCCGGAGAGTTAACTCATAAAACCTGATAATCCGCTCTAACAAGGCTAGAGTACTGCCAAATTCAAGAATATATCCATCTTTCAAACCTCAAGTCGAACGTAAATACTTCAATTAAATAAATCAAATAAACTCATTTATCCAATATTCAGTCCAACAACCCAAATAAAATCAACTCTTCTTCATGTCTCAAATAACAATTAGAAATAATAAAACATTAACATAGTCTCCATAAATCGTCTAAATCCATTGAAGTAAACTTAAGAAAGATAATTAATCTACAACACCAACACTAATATCATGAGATACCCAACAACAAATCAATGCTAATCTTCTCCATAGACTCTAATACTGATCTTCAGCTGAACCTTCAATGTCATCTGAAATATTATGGAGATAAGGGGGTGAGTTATCAACAACTCAGCAAGCAGAGAGCATATATTAGCATGTAAACATGAGCATTTATAACATTCGATAAGCCGAACAAAACATTTACTTTCAGAATGCGGAAACAAAACTTGTACAAAAACATTAGAGCGAAATTTCTCAGAAAGATATACTTATTCCAAAAAGAGAAACCGTTGGCATTTCTAAACTGAAACATTATAATCTTATCATCGTTTAATATCACGTCGGGACAATACCATGTTTAACCCCCGTGGTAGGGTTATAAACCACCATTATACCCGTGGCTGGGCCGTATACCATGTTTCACCCCCGTGGTAGGGTTATAAACCACCATTTTACCCGTGGCTGGGCCGTATACCATGTTTCACCCCCGTGGTAGGGTTATAAACCACCATTATACCCGTGGCTGGGCCTTAACAGAAACAGAACGGATTTCATCGAAAATCCGATTACAATCATATACAGAATCAGAACTTCATGCCAATGTTTTCAGATGACACATCACATCAAAACAAAACACTGAAAAGCTTCAGATCATTTCACATGTTCGAGATAAACATAAACAAAACATTCTCATTTGTTTATAACAAAACTTTTAGAATTCCTTATTCGTTCTTTTACATAGTTCAGAAGTACAGTATACAAAACTAGCTCATGTCTACACTAGTCATGACAGAAAAACACTTTCTCTTATATAGAATTTATGCATATGCAGAATAAACATCTGAGGTTGTTTTCAGATCATCTCTTTCAAAAGAAAATAAACACATTTATTCTCAAAGTCAACCTCCTTTTATTTATTTTATGCAAAACTAGTATATGAACCCCGCTTACCTGGGCAACTTAGCTTTTCAGAAATTTCCTCAAAAATGTCGAGTCGACTATAAATCGTCACCTATAAAAATAATCACACAATTTTCGTAAGTTTTCAATCAATCACGGATTTCCATATTTAAGCCTAAGCTTCTAAAATAATCTATCTTAATTTCTCAAAAACTCAAAACCCTCATAATCCTAAAATATATCACCACTTCCTAAAAAATCACCAATATCCACCATGACCAACGTCAAATTCAAAACACCAATATTTAAATCCGAAACAGCGAACAAATTTCATAGCATAAACCAATCACACAAACAACTCCATCATCCAATCCAACCGACCCCCTTTACTCCTCGGACTCAGTCCGGCACAAACAGCAAATTCACAGTAAATATAAATTAGCGCAAAAATACATTTAAATCTCAAAAGTTCTTCGAGAAAAATACTTACAATGCTATAATATAATTTTTGAAAGATCACGGAGGTGCTAGAAGCGGCAACGCAGCAACAAAACAGTGCCAAATGCACTGTGGCCGTGGGTCTCAAAAACCCACTTTTGAACGGGTGCAAACGAAGACCCGAGATTGATAGGGTAGGGCTTAGGGATGTCGGTGAAGCTAATGGTGGTGGTGGTTGGCCGTGGGTGGCGGCGCAAAAGGCGGTAGAAGGCCAAAATACCCAAATCGGAAATGTTGATGAATGTGCTTCACCGGTGACGGATCGGAGGTGGGGTTGGGTCCAATGGGTTGGCAAGAGGTCGAGGATGATGTGGTGAGAAGATGGTGGCCAGAGGTGGCGCGACGGCGGCGCAGCGACGCAAGGAGTGCCGCGGCTTGGTGTGGTGCGTGGGGGCTAATGGCGGCGCGAGGAGGGCTGAAATTGAAGGGGTGAGGTCGCCGGCCGGTGGGGAGCACGATGGGGTGGGCGGTGTCGCGCACGGCGGCGCGACGGCGGCGGGCTGGGTGAGGGACGGTTGCACGGCGAGAGAGAGAGAGAGAGAGAGAGAGAGATGTCTGCGCGGGAAGTGAACCCAGGGGAGAAAGAAAAAAAAAAAAAAAAAAGAAAAAAAAGAAGAAAAGGAAAAGAAAAGGAAAAGAAAAAAAAACTAGAGGGAAAAGAAATGAGGTCCAAAATTCACAACTTGGGTCACAAAAAAAATGATTCAACGGAAACGATTTTAAAACAGCAAGTGAAATAAAATAATTCAAACGCAGTAATTAAAATGAAAATAAATAATTAAACCCAACAAGAAGTTAATTTAATTCGAGAAGAAATTTAAACACATAACAATAATTATTTTAAAGAAAGCACTTCAAAAATAAATTTCACAAAATTAAAATCATAAAAATAAACCCACTAAAAATCCAACAATTTTAAAACAAGAGAATAAATTTTTAAATTAATAACAAATAATCGTTCAATTAAAAAAATATACTAAAAAAAATACGGGGTGTTACAGTTAGTTTGAAGGCCTATCACCTCACTTGTTTCCTTAAATCTTAGCCTTATCACTTGCAGGTTGTTTGAGTTGTGAGTTATCTTCATCATGATCTGATTTATCAAGGAGAGAAAAAAAGTAAGATAATAAAGGTCTTCTCATAAAGTACAAATCACTCTAGAATCTCAAGCTGAGTGAAAGCTGCATTGTCTATGTAGGTGTTTTCTCCTTCAAATTATTACTTTTTGCTTAATGTGATATACATATATGAATTTATTTAAAAATTAAGCTTGGCATCTATCAAATTTATGTTTAAATTAATCAAGTCCATTTTAATAATTGAAAGAGACAACAAGTATTAATATGTCTCCGTCCGGATAACCTTAATAATCTTGTTAGGGTAGTGTTAAGTGACTAAGATCATCAATTTTCTTCAATAAAGAGTAGTGAAGCCCATGTTTTGGGGGGTGGGCTCTGAGAGAGAGATAGAAGCATCAGGCTTTGAGATTTTTCCACTCTTTCGGGGATGGGCTTACTCACTGTCCGTGAGACATGTTGACATGGGTCTAGGCTAGTGATGAGCTATCATCAATTACTAGGTACGACCATGATAACTCATCTCTCCAACTTGCTCATAATAAAATCTCAAAAGAAATGCTTGCATACAAATATTTTGGAAAAGGAAATGACAAGATTTTAGTTTATTCAATTTTTACAGGATGTGTGCAAAGAGCTCTCTAATCTTCTAGAAATTGATAATTATAAAAAGGATTTTTTTGCATCAAGGATGTATATATGTGTTACATGTACTAGAGGTAATAATGTTGTTATGTAGGGTACAAAATTCGAACACAAAATATAACTAACATGGCCTAAAAGAATGAAATTATATGCACATCAGGAAATTTTCATCAACTGTAGTGGCTGAGGACGATTTCGAGAATTAATAGGACATGCAACCTTCACAAAAATGGTTTATTCTTTTTTTTTTCCAAGAATTATGCAAAGGAGATTGTATAAAATAAAACTTTGTCTTTTCATTTCTTTTCCATTTTCATTTTTGCTTTTTTGGTAGTTTCAAACTCTTGGTTGTTGTTTTTATAAGGTTATGGAGAGCTTTAGAATGTTATCCCCATGGTTTTCTTTTAGGGACTCCAAACATCATAGGGCCTTGCTACCAATACAATGGCCTCGTGACCTTTCGGGAGCTCTTAACAATGAGTTTTATATGTGAAATTCAAGAAGCAAGTAGAGATCATGATTACATTAAAATTGAATAATCACATTGTACCTTGCCAAATTGAAATCAAATTTGTTACTGAAGTATGAGCAGATAAAATTTCCAAGTAAAAGATAATGGGAATAAGGAAAGCAATCATATGTAGCATGTCAAATATTACAAGATCTTCTTCTTGGTTAGGGCTAATAGGTTCCCCATGTAAAACCAACAATCAACATATCAATTACTTTGGATCGACGATTGAGTATATTGACTTGACAGGAAAGTTTGATTTGAATTGTCTTCAATATCTTCTGGTTGTCTCTCCAGTGATGATAGAAAAGGCTTGGGAGGCATTTGTAACCTTTCAACACCCCTTTCAAGCATTTCTACAACTTTATTCATTGAAGGACGATCGTTTGGTTTCATCTGTATACACCATAACGCAACTACAATAATCTCTTTGGCTATTTTCTTTTCATCTTCCGTGGCATTTTCTAATTTTATCCCATTTTCATCTTGCACTTCCTCATAGACACAAGTGGGAAAGTATTCACTTGATTGGTCTGCAATTGCATTCATGTTCTTTCGCCTACCCATCATGTCCATCAATAACATTCCAAAACTATAAACATCAGCTTTGCATGAGATGCTTCCAATATTTTTGTAGCACAACTCAGGGGCCATGTATCCTAATGTTCCCCTTACAGCAGTTAAAGAAATAGTATTGTCATCTATATGGTACAATTTTGCTAGACCAAAGTCAGAAACCTTAGGAGTAAAGTCTTCGTCGAGCAGAATATTGTGAGGCTTGATATCAAAATGCAGAATCTGCATTTGACATCCTCGATGCAAATACTCAATAGCATGAGCTACTCCCAAAGCAATATCATGCATTTTCTCGTAACTTAGAAGAATACTTCCTTCTTGTGAAAAAATGTATTTATTGAGAGATCCATTGGGCATGAACTCATATATAAGAGCACGTTTTGATCCCTCAACACAAAAGCCAATTAGTTGCACTACATTAATGTGATGGATTCTTCCAATTGTTGCAACTTCACTGATAAACTCTTGTCCGTTAGCTTTGGACTTACCTAACATCTTTATAGCTACACGTCGGCCACTTCGAAGTGTTCCCTTAAAGACAGTGCCATAGCCACCTTCACCTAGTTTATCCTTAAAATTTTTGGTCATTTTCTTAACTTCTGAGTACGAATACCTTATTGGCATGAGATTATTGTTATTTTGTAAAAATTCTTCAATGATGTCAAATGCTGATAAATGTCTCCTGCGCCATTTATATATCAAGAATGCAACCACAAATGGGGCCCCGATTATAATTTTTGCTCCATGGTATAGCCCTATGAAAAAGCATCATTGAATGAAATGGATTGTAAGAAAACGTATCTATTAATAGTTAAAAGTTCTAGTACTTAAGCAAAGTAGTTATTCTTTTTCAGTGTAAATCTCATCAAAATGAAAGGTACATATGATGAATTTCACATACAGCCTCCTAGATATTCGATACCACAACTACTCCTAGAGCAATATCATCATACACCTCTTTGTTTAGAAGGATCAATGCCTCTTTCGTGTGAATAAAAATGTATTTATTGAGAAGTTCTTCATATATAAGAGTACTGTTTGATGCTTAATGCAACAATCAATACCATGCATCGCATTAACATGTTGAATCCTTTCGACCCAACGGTTGAAAAAAATATGTTGTTGCGCTACTTTCAAAATTCTACTAATTAAGCAAACTACATATGTAATTATTATTTTTTGTAAATTTCATTAATATTATCTATCTTCTTCTTGTTTATATATCTTCTAAAAGGGGAAATAGAAAACGAAGAAGACAAAAGACAAAAGATATATTGTTTCTTACCGAGGTCGATAATAATGATCATTAGTGGTATTAGGAATCCTACAAGAAAGAATACATATTAATTAATTAATTAACCAAGAAAGTGATTTGAATGAATTAGAAAATTCATGGCCTAAGAAAATGGAATAAACAAGTTTCCAAGCATATAAACAAGTTACCATGCTATGTAAAATGAAATGATTGACATATCGAGTTTGCATTTGAAGTCTACTAAGTTACCATGTCAAAAAACTTAAACGATTAAGAGGTGTGAATTTGATCATATAATTTATATAATTCTAACATTTTTATCATATATAGAAACCTCACCTTTATTATCTCCATTTAAATAACCTTCGATACGATAATCAACTCGACGTCCTGCTTTGCAGAAGAAAAGAATAAAATCATCATCAACATTTGGAAATTCACAATTAATTAATAAGTAATGCTAGATATAATTTTAAAGTAAGCAAGTCTTGCATATTCTTTTTGAAAAAAAATGAATTCGGCTAGTAAAAAAATAACTTTTTTTTTTATATAGGTTCTAGATTTATCCAATTTCTTCAAATGAGTGGGCGGAATTTATACATTTTATGATTGTAAATATCATTTATCTTAATTAAAACTCAGAATTTTATCAAAACGAAATTATTATAGTTAATGCTTAGAGCAAATTGCCATCCTACCGACAGTAAGAGTACTATTTGTTATATCGTTCAAGTAACTGTCCTTAAAGTTTCATCTTGTCCAAGTGCTGAAACTAGTAATTAATAATTTGATGCAATATCGATCAGAGACCAATGAATGATCAGGTAAAGTTGATTTTTGTGCATCACTGTATGCCGTATGGTGTTGCTCCACCTTTATGCCGTATGTCGTATGATTCTCTCTCTAAAAGTGCAGTCTAACAAGCATGGAAATACTGTTTCTAGCAGAGTTTGAACTATTAATAGCGAAAATAAAAACAGAGTTAGATGATCTTACCGCGTGCTGTCTTTCTTACTTTATCCCTAATAAGGCCTGCAATAGTAAAAAAAGTATATACATAAATTAACATCCATGAAAAATAAACGAAAAGGTGATTTTAAATAATTTCAAAATATGGCCCAATATTTTGCATAACAATCTAAATAATTCTTGAGATTAACATTTGTGTCCAAAAATAAATAATTAAATATATATATAACTCATACTGTCATAATTCACATAATACATGAACTCCAGCAACTTTTGGAGAAAGAAATTAACCTTACCAGGCTCATACAAATCTTCTAGTATGCCACGTAAAGCTGCTTCGCCGAAAAAAAAAGAATAAAAGTTAGCGGTTGGAATTATCGACACGTACTAAAATCAATTCATCATCATATATATCATCACAATAATTCATCCAAGTTTTTCATTGTGCACGCTTTCGATCAATTTTTAGATAAAAATTAACCTCACCATTGTAAACCCAAAATGGTATTGCAAGGATTCCTGGTTTGACAAACAAAAGACAAATAATGTTAGCGGTTGCAAACATTCCTATATATTATGGGGTATACATGCATAAAGAAATTTCGTAAAAGTAGCATTCATCGTTTACTCAGTAAGAAATCGGATCCCGCAGTGTTTACTCACCCCTATGTCTTTGCAGCAATAACGGTATTCGCTAAACTCGAAGATGCCGCAATTTCCGCAAGCGGTCCACCAAGAAAGCTCAAAACCGTATAGCAATAGGTTGCGCAAGTCTGTGCAGGAAATACTACTTGGGTCTTCTGGTAGCAGATTGCGGACTGATGGCCACGATGTCTGGAATATATGCTCTACTTGGCACAAGTCCTCCACATCCCCTGCTTTCGTCTGGTTATATATCACATATCTAAACCCGGCCTCAGGCTGGGATGAAGATGAGTTGGAAGCATACGTTCTATTGTCAAAGCAAGTAGAGTTCAGATATCCTGGGGAATTCACTCGCTTTTCACAGTTCAACAAAGCCATGGTTTCTCTGAAATACGGCCGATAATATGGAGTATTGGCCAAAAAACCGGAATAACGAGGGATGAAGGAGTAATTATCCTTTTGAATACCGAAGTTTACAACTCTGATTGTTTTGGAAGTGTAATTGATTTCCTGTACGTAGTGTTCTACGGACATCAAGTATAACACGGTTTGGTTGTGCTGATCGCATGACAGGGTAAAGCTTGGGTTGCCGCAGTTTGGAGGATCGTCTACCAATCGAAATGGGGAGCTTATGTTGGTGATATTGCCGCAGGAAGAAGGAACACAGTCCCGATTTGAATCCTTAGCACTGCAAGTTTGATGAAGAAGTAGCACAACTAGAACGATAAGAGCCATGAGTTTTGCAGGAAGGGACAATACACCTGTCTTCATTCTGGGAGAGAGAGAGAGAGAGAGATGCGAAAAGCTTCCACGGCTGCGAAGAAAAAATATCTAAGTATACAAATTTCGTGCGTATCTTTATATATATATGTATATTCTTTTCTTGTAGAATTCCTTTTTTACGACAGATTACTTGGTATGACTATTAGGTAGTACTCTACACCTGTGTCACATGATGCTACCTATTATTAGTTTTGGCTTGTCTGCAAAGTTAGTTGGGCGCAAGCACCTGCGTCACATGTTGCTAATTAATCGTCTTATTACATTTCTTTCTATTTTATAGGATTATTTCGTCAATAAATAGTTTGATTATTTCCTTTCGAGAGAGGCCGGAAAACCAGTTCATACAATTAAGCATTTGCTCGATCGTAATAAGAATGGCAAAGTCATATTTCTTCTTGTTTGTGCTTTTTATCTTACACCACGTGCAAGGCCAACATGATGAGTGTGCCGATTCAAGGCAGTGTGGCGCCCACGGCCCAGCCATCCGATTTCCTTTCCGTCTCAATGACGGCCACCCGGACCACTGTGGCTTTCCTGGGTTTCATTTGTCCTGCTCCGATACCCTCAAGACAGTGCTCGAGCTGCCAAATTCAGTCAAGCTTTTTGTCAAAAAGATTGACTACAAATCTCAAGAAATTCAAGTTTATCATCCTGATCGTTGCTTTCCAAAAGGCATCCGGCAACTCAATTTATCTTCCTCACCTTTCCAATTCGCAGGAGTCGATCAGTACCTTGATGACTTTGCCTTTTTCAATTGTTCCCATAGAAGTAAAGGAGAAGAACACAGTGATTGGAGTGCGATTTCTTGTCTTAATGACCCTAGCTATAGCCACCAAGTTTATGCCTTGCGTACTGATGACGACATCAACGAGTTGCCCACACTACCTTGTAGAAAGATGTATACTGTTAGATCAATTCCATATATTATTGTATTTTATCCTGATGATATCCTTTACTTGAACTGGTCCAGACCAGCTTGCAGAAAATGTGAACTGAAAGGCATGAATTGTAGATCAATGAATATTAACAGCAGTAGTACCGAGTCAGAAATTCAGTGCTTCCCCAAACACAACAAAGGTATCATCTTCTATACAATTACCAACTCTTTACTCAATTTCTTAACAATTTTGCTGGCTTAGCTTATAATAGATGATCTTATGCTAATCTCATGTTTGCTTCATCAGAATAGAACGAGAATCTGATGATTATATATGTCAAATTAATATTTTGCAGGTTCATCAACAAAATTAGTGACCACTGGTAAGTTAGTTATCCCTTGGCTTTTTATATTAGGAAGTTTCAGACGCACGTACTAATTAATCGGGGAAGACGTGAGCTCTTGACTTGGTGAATGTTTGATATATATATATATATATATATATATATATATATATTAATATATATATATGCAGGTGCCATTTTAGGTCCGACTCTTTTACTACTGCTGGCCTTCGCACTTTATCGCGTCTACAGTCATGACAAAGCTGAAAAAGAATATCGGAAGAAGATTGAAAATTTCTTGGACGATTACAGAAGCTACAAGCCCACGAGATACTTGTACGCTGATCTTAAAAGGATTACAAATCAGTTTACCGAGAAATTGGGCGAAGGAGCCTACGGAACAGTGTTCAGAGGAAAACTTTCTAATGAAATCCACGTTGCCGTGAAGATCTTGAACAGTTCCAAGGGAAATGGAGAAGAATTCATAAATGAAGTTGGAATAATGGGTAAAATCCATCATGTCAATGTGGTTCGCTTGGTTGGATTTTGTGCTGATGGATTTAGACGAGCACTAGTTTATGAGTTCTTTTCAAATTATTCATTAGAAAAGTTCATATTTTCAGAGAATTCTAAGAGTCATTTTCTTGGTTGGGAGAGACTGCATGATATTTCTCTCGGTGTGGCAAAAGGAATCGAATATCTTCACCAAGGATGTGATCAAAGAATCCTCCATTTTGATATCAAACCTCATAATGTTTTGCTAGACCAAAACTTTATTCCAAAAATTTCTGATTTTGGTCTTGCAAAGTTGTGTTCCAAGGATCAAAGTGCAGTATCTATGAGCACAGGCAGGGGGACCATGGGTTACATCGCACCTGAAGTGTTCTCTAGAAACTTTGGGACTGTGTCTTATAAAGCAGATGTTTATAGTTTTGGAATGTTGTTACTTGAAATTGTTGGAGGGAGGAGAAGTACTGACATTACGTCGGAAAATGCTAGCCAAGTTTACTTTCCAGAATGGATCTACAATCTCTTGGAACAAAAAGTAGAGTTGCGAGTTTTTATCGAGGATGATGGAGATATGAAAATTGCAAAAAAACTTGCAATCGTAGGACTTCGGTGCATCCAGTGGCACCCAATGGATCGTCCTTCTATGAAACTTGTGGTTCAAATGTTGGAAGGAGAAGGTGATAAATTAACTATGCCTCCTAATCCTTTTGCCTCCCCAGGCCCTACAAGAATCCATGCGCGGAAACCTATGACTCATTTAGGCCAAGAATTGGACGTTATCCAAGAATTAGATTAAGTGTTAGGAGTTTGTTTTGAAGATATTGAAATTATGTTGTAGTTGAACATTATTACTTTTGATGTTGGAATGATCATAAAGGAATTCAAGGTTGCTTCTTATAAATGAACTTGATATGATCATATTTGTTTCGAATAAAATTTGGTAGTTCCGAAGGAGCTAATCGATATTGACTAGTATTCTTATGGTAGACACATTGCCTCAGTGATTCATTAATTAAATTATCAGGTGAAGATGAAGTTTAAGTTATGACTCAAATCTGACTTGAGGGAACGAACGTCTACAACTTTCTGTCTTCTAGGTCCCTCCTGTAAAACTTCTCATAATGCATGCCATGTACTTGAATAAGCATAGTTCACAATTTCAGGCTAGTTTTCACTTTGTTCAATTGTGAACTAATAAATCTTCAAGAGTAAAGCTCGTTTCCAATTAATTTTTCTTTCTTTTGAAATACTCGCATCCTTCAAGGAATTAATCAAAACATAGAACGAATTGGTTAAAAGAATTAATCAAAAGTCGTGGACTAACTGTAAACCTTATCTATATCTTTCACTTTCTTTTTATAAAAAGGATGAAAACGCATAAAGTTATTGTAATGCAAATAGTGAAAAAATATCCTTATGCTAACAAAGCCTTCGCCACCTTGCCTCTGATTCCAACTCTTTAAAATCAAGTGTCATGTATTGCACTGCCACATACATACAGAGCGAAACAACCAAGAGGATATCTCCAATCCATAGCCATGCCATCGTGAAAGAAGATCCCCTACTTGGTGGCCTCCATCACCCTGCAAGTTGGAACCAGGAGTTGAGTTTACAGTTTTTTCTGTTCCTTTTTTTTTTAATAATTAATATACTTACAACCTTTTGACAACCTATTCATAATCAACTAATGTAAACACGTCAATTTATTAAAAATAAATTTTAATTTTAGTCTTCAAAGATTAGAGCATAAAGATTTGCTTTAAAATCATTTGTAGACAATAGAAAAGCAAGATGTTGTGAAAAAGGATGCACTCGAGTGAGGTGTTGAGCGAGCTTTGAGTGAACTCTCCGTCTGATGTTAGCTCAAGCGACATGTCGAGTGAATGTTGAGCGAACTCTTTGCCTAAACTTCTCTCAAAGGATCTGTCCCGCGAACGTCGAGCGAACTTTCTTTCTAACGATTCTCAAGTCACCAACACGGTGAAAAAAATTTTCCGGTGGCACTGCCCTAGAGCCCCCACAAGGCTTGGCCATGTTCGCTTTGGCTTGGGTCTATCAACCCAAGCCTGCGCTCCATAGCATAAGACTCATTGAAAATCCACAAAAAAAAAACCACATCCCATTCTTGTCGAGTCGAGTCATCAAATCGAACTCCGACAAGAATAAATCAGGCTCCAAAAACCCAACAAATGTTTTCAATTATTTTGTGTTGCATAAACTATAAGCAAAAACCAATAAATACGAGCTTGCATTTGGCAACGAAATTATGATGCTATTTGAAAACAATATATCATAAATTTTCTACAAACTTTGGCATTTGGCAATGATATTATGTCTCCAAAGACTTTGTGATTCATAAACTTTTTGTGTCTGAAAATAAAATAAATTATATGTTATTCTTTTAAATAAGAATCAAAGCAGTGCCAACCTTCTTTTTCATTTTTTTATACCCCAATATATATATACACGCTACGTAGAAATCTGGTAGATGTAAATAATTGCAAGTAGTAGACCGCATAATCAATGTCCCATTGAAGACGGGCTCAACCACTATATAGAAGACAAGCCCCTTGATATTGAAAAGACATCGTCATGAAAATAAAATTAAACAAATAAAAATTGATTTTCCACGAATTCAACAACCTTACAAATTCCTAACATTTTACCAAAAACTCTAACATTGTTTGAATTGATGAAGTATTTCAATTCAACACATATTATCTCATATAATCATTATAATATTTTTAAATTTTTATATAAAATATAATAAATAATTTAATTTTTTTAAATTTTAAAATAAAAATAATATTCTAATAATATTTTATTCAATTTTTAATTTTTATCTCATTTCAACTCAATTCACTATTTAAACCTCCATGCATGAAATCTATGGTTAGTAGAAAACATGCTCATTACTGTTGCTGATTTTTCTAGTCATAATTGGCATGATCTTCTTTAAGCCCACAACCTGCTAAGTCAATGCACGACTTGGAAATTAAGCACCTTTACGTATAGACGTTGATATTAACGTCCCATAGAAGATGGGGTCGACCACTATGAATATATTGTCTCCCGATACGGCCTGGCCGACAGAAGATGAATCGCGGTGATTGAGTCAAATAAAATAAAATTAAAATTAAGCAAATAAAAATTGATTTTCCACGAATTCAATTTGTTCACATGCACATGCAACATATAAATTTCTAACATTTTACCAAAAAATTTAGCCTTGTTTGAATTGATAAAATATTTTAATTCAATATATATTATTTCATCTAATCATTATAATATTTTTAAATTTTTACATAAAATATAATAAATAAATCAATTTTTTAAATTTTAAAATAAAAATATTATTTTAAAAATATTATTCTTAATTTTTAATTTTTATCTCATATCATCTCATCTTAACTCACTAAACCACCATGTATTACTGTTGCTGATTTTTCTAGTCATTGGCATGATCTTCTTCACGCTCACAAACTGCAATAAATATATAAGTCAATGCACGACTCGGAAATTAAGCACTTTTACTTATGTTGATAGGAACGTCCATAGAAGATGGGGTCGACCACAATAAATATATGGTCTCCCGATACGGCCCGGCCGAAAGCTCTTAGACATTAATATGGGGCCGGCCTTGACATTAATATGACAGCGCTATTCCAACAGACCTCACACGCATTGCATTATCCCAATACTATTAATTTTTCCCAACACTTCATCAATATTAATTGTATTCACGGTACGTAATTGGATAGGAATCGAGAATAATGCAGAAATCGGGATTTATTTTATAAGTTCAATACAGTTCTATTTATATCGGATTCAACTTTCAATAATTATTTTGAGATCATTGATCAGAAAATTATAAAGTACTGTTTATTTCCGTTTCCGAAAAAATAAATATTAGCATCATTGCTAAAAATATATAAATAAATCGGCCAAGTTTAACTCGATAGTAAACTTAAGTTGTGTTTGAATAAAATTAGATCATCCATTACTCCTTATAAAGTCTAACCACGTATAAATTCAATTGGTTTACACATCCTTATATTAAATCCCATCAGTTTCTATGGGATTTCCTAAATATCGATAGGTCATAGAAAACATACTTTAGTACTATTGGTGCTGATTTTTCAAGTCAATGGACATGATCATCTTTATGTCCACCGCCTGCTTAATTAATCTGTGCATAACATTTCAAATTTAATAACTTGACCATCAACGTCATGATTTTTCTTCATTTTAGTTTAGATCGACAATCTCAATCCACATTATTGGCGGAGGTCCTCTCGATCGTGGAGCATGGAATATCTTTTTACTTTTGTTAATGAAAAAAAAAATTGTTTCAAAGCAGTCGTAATCTTCTTTTTCTATACAATATATATACAATAATGCAGAAATTTGATTGATGTAATTGCAAGTGGTAGACATATTGTAATAATCAGAGTTGTAGATATTGTAGTAATCGGGATATATTTTATACGTTTTCATTTAAATAAGAATTAAAGTAGTGTCAATCTTTTTTTCATTTTTTTCTATCTGTAGAATTCTGGCTGGTGTAATTAATTGCAAGTAATAGACCGCATAATTAATGTCCCATTAAAGACGGGCTCGACCATTATATAGAAGACGGAACCTTGATATTGAAAAGACCGCATCAAGAAAATAAAATTAAACAAATAAAAATTATTTTTCCACGAGTTCAATTTGTTTACACAACTTTATAAATTCCTAACATTTTCCCAAATAAGATATTGATGGTTAGTAGAAAACATGCTCATTAGTATTGGTACTGATTTTTCTAGTCATTGCCATCTTCTTCACGGCCACGACCTGTTAAGTCAATGCACGACTTGATCTCACCACTTTTATTCATTTTGGTTTAGATAATTCCAATCCACATGATCATTGGTCAACTCACATTTATAAATCATCCCGTGGACACATTTATAGAAATTTTTAATTTTTATCTCATATTATCTCAATTTATTATTCAAATCTCCATGTATAATATCTATGATTAGTAGGTCAAAACATGCTCATTACTGTTGCTGATGATCATCTTCACACTCACAACCTGCTAAGTCAATGCATGACTTGGAAATTAAGCATCTTTTCGTATAGACGTTGATATGAACGTCCCATAGAAGATGGCCTGGGTCGACCACTATAATTAATATATTGTCTCCCGATACGGCCTGGCCGAAAGCTCCTTGACATTAATATGATAGCGCTATTCCAACAGACTTCACACGCATTGCATTATTAAAATCATGTACCACCAGTACTATTAATTACCCAACACTTCATGATCAACATTAATTGTATTCACGGTACGTAATTGGATAGGCATATATAGCAAATAAGTTTATTAGACAAGAATCGGGATTTATTTTATAAGTTCAATACAGTTGATCTATTTATAATATCGGATTCAACTTTTAATAATTATTTTGAGATCATTGATCAGTAAATTATAAAGTACTGTTTATTTCTGTTTCTGAAAAAATGAATATTAGCATCAATATTACTAAAAATATTTAAATAAATCGTCCAGGTGTAAGAAAATGAATCGTGCACCGATGCAGCTCATGTAGTAAAAATTGTACGTGCCCATTGCTAATTCATTGATAAATAATATACAAATTAGCATAAAAATAGTAAAATGAACCTTATTAAAATCTTTTTTTTTATATAATAAATTGTATTTTTTAAACAAAATTTGTACATTTTTAA
Source organism: Juglans microcarpa x Juglans regia (assembly GCF_004785595.1). Lineage (NCBI taxonomy): Eukaryota > Viridiplantae > Streptophyta > Magnoliopsida > Fagales > Juglandaceae > Juglans > Juglans microcarpa x Juglans regia. The sequence continues at coordinate 38,419,660 of NC_054598.1, read as the reverse complement.
CCTGCACATCTAATTTTCCATTTGATTTATTCGAATTTTAGTTGGGTACGTACATTGAATTAATTAAGCTGTGCTCACAGATGAAAAATATATGGAGTCAGTGCAAATATATGCATGTAGGCCTAAATCATGCAATATTACAGAAAGCTCACCATAATTAAACCATAATTAGGAGAGTCTCACAAGGTTCATACCCTCACCCACAAGGAATCATGATAAGCGTTTTTGTCTGCATTTGTATTTAGACTTCTAATTGTAGGTCCTCTCGTTCGTGGTGGATGGAATATCTTTTTATTTTTTACTAATAAAAAAATAATTCTTTAGTAGTCGCAATCTTCTTTTTCTATACAACATATACGCAATAATGCAAAAATTTAATTGATGTAATTGCAAGTGATAAATATATTATAGTAATCGGGATATATTTTATACGTTTTCATTTAAATAAAAACCAAAGCAATGCCAGTCTCTTTTTCATTTTTTTTTCTATCTGTAAAAATCTGGCAGATGTAATTAATTGCAAGCGGTAGACTGCATATGTCCCATTGAAGACGGGCTTGACCACTATATAAAAGACGGGCACATTGATATTGAAAAGACCGTGTCAAGAAAATAAAATTAAATAAATAAAAATTGATTTTTCACCAATTCAATTTGTTTAGGCAACCTTATAAATTCCTAACATTTTCCCAAATAAGATATGGATGGTTCGTAGAAAACATGCTTTGCTGATTTTTCTAGTCATTGGCTTCTTCTTCACGCCCACAGCCTTGTAAATTCCTGTTAAGTCCTCAATGCCGGCCACAACTTGCTAAGTCAATGCACGACTTGGAAATTAAGCACTTTTACATATGAACGTCCCATAGAAGATGGCCTGGGTCGACCACTATAATTAATATATTGTCTCCCGATGGCCGATACGGCCTAGCCGAAAGCTCCTAGACATTAATATGGGGCCGACCTTGACATTAATATGACAGCGCTATTCCAACAGACCTCACACGCATTGCATTATTAAAATCATGTACTATTAATTTTACCCAACACTTCATCAATATTAATTGTATTCACTGTACGTAATTTGCCAATAGACATATATAGCAAATTAGTTTATTAGACAGGAATTGGGATTTATTTTATAAGTTCAATACAGTCCTATTTATAATATCAGATTAATCAACTTTCAATAATTAATTTGAGTTCATTAACCAGGAAATTATAAAAAATACTGTTTATTTCTGTTTCTGAAAAAATGAATATCAGCATCATTGCTAAAAATATATAAATAAATCGGCCAGGTTTAAGAAAATGAATCGTGCACCCATGCAGCTCATGTAGTGAAAATTGTACGTGTCCATTGCTAATTGATAAATAACATACAAATTAGCGTAAAGATATATTAATTAAGCAGCGCTCACAGATGAAAAATATATGGAGATCAGTCAGTTGCAAATATATGCATGTAGGCCTAAATCATGCAATATTACAGAAAGCTCACCATAATTAAACCATAATTAGGAGAGTCTCACAAGGTTCATACACTCACCCACAAGAAATCATAGTTTGATTATATAAATATTCTCATTTCCTTCTTTTAAAAAATCATATTTTCTTTTTCTTTTTCTATTATTCTTGTTTTCATATTTTTCATATTTAATTTTTTTAAAGAAAAATAAATCACTTTTTAGCGATCATATTTTTAAAAAAAATATATATATATATATATTGTACTTTCCTAATTGGACAAAGTGGAGACAAGAATAGAGGTGCTTGGAGCGGAATGAAAGACAAGACTATTACAAATAATTTTAATGGAAGAATACATATTTTTAAAGTTTTTATTTTATTATTCTTTGCTCAATATGGTATAAAGAAGAATACCACTGTTGTTGGAAGAATTCTAAACTCAAATCTTATTGATGTACAAGGTAAGTATTTTATATATGAATTTTGAGCATTCTATCTATGGAAGGTAGTAACGTAAATCTACTGCATTTACAAGGAAATAATTGCAGAAAATTAAAGCATTACAATCAAATCTGAAACTGATGCTAGAATCATGTGCGCACAGATCTTGCTAATTGACTCTGAGCTGTTTGTGAGTTGTCTTCCTTAATATGGTAAACATATAAAACTCTATTTAAAAACTAAGGTTGGCGTCTATCAAAATTAGGTTTAATCCAAAAAATATTAATAAGACCATTTAAATAATTGAAAGAGACAAGGACAACTATATGGGTCTCCGGCCCCTTAACTTTAATACACTTATTTGGAAAGTGTTAAGTAACTAAGCCCATTAATTGTTTTGTATAAGGAGTAGTGAAGCCCATTATTGGGGGTTGGGCTTTGAGAGTGAGAGAGAAGATGCTTTGAGGTTTTCCATGCTCTTTTGGTGGGTGGTCTTATTCTCTGTGCCATGAGCCATATTGATGTGGGTTTAGGGTAGTGATGGGCATCATCAATTACTAAGGTACGACCATGATCATAACTCATCTCTCCAGCTTGTCCAAATTAAAATCAAAGAATAGTTTGCATATAAATATCTTGAAAAAGAAAAGGATAAGGTTATAGTTTGTTCAATTTTACGGATGTGTACAAAAAGCTCTCTATCTTTTAGAAATTGACATCTATAGAAAGGAATTTTTTTTGCCAAATATAAATATATGTGTGTACGAGTTAGAGATATATATTTCCCTATAAATTTGTACAGTTTGAAGTATTAGATTTGGTAATTAAAAGTAAACAAAACTAAAATTAGAACTAAACTTAAAAATCGAATTATTTGAGTACCATGGCAGAATAGATCTTAATAGAAAACTAAAATTCCTATACCAAAGCCTTTAAGATCTCTGTGTTTACCAACTATCTTCCATTCCAAATATCAAGACCTAAACATAAATGTTACTTAGAATGAAAGAATCGGTCATTTGTGAGTGCATACCAATGCACTCACAAATTTGGGATATATGGCATTGCACTATCAAAAGAGGTGATGTGGGAAGAGGAAAAAATAGATCTTGTTGATGTTGGGTTTCACAGCCTAGGCAGCTCCGCCCTGCTAAGCTCGGTTTGGATCCTGTTGAGATAGAGAAGGGGGGACTCGGGACGCCACGGTACCTTCGATGCCTAAGTCAATTGTTGGGAGAGGGTGGCAAAGCGATTGTAGGAGAAAAAATATTCAATCAGAGAGAGCCCCCAAAAGGGTGTGTGGGAGTATTTATATACCTAGCCAATGTGATCTTCTGACGTAGGGACTCGAGAAAGTGTCGTCTGTATCTGTCAATCGGGTCTTGGGGATGTCGTCCACATCCCCTCCTATTGCGTATCGTGTCAGGCTTTCGTCAGGTGGTAGGGCGCCATGCCTGATCGTGGCAGCCACTGACACCTAAGTCCAGGCCATGTTGTGCTTGGCCTTGTCTTCCATTTAATGGCATGACCATGGTCAGGCAGACTCGCCATCAGTAATCGAGTGTAGGGGTTGTCCATGACACCCTGCTTCTGACTTGTTGAGGCTTTTGTCTGCACTGCTTTCAGCGCTTTGGTGTCAGGGTCCTTCCTGACACCTCGATTTGGCCCTGGTGCCTTGATCATGAGTGGTCAGGAGCAATCCATACTTCTGACTGGACCCCACGATCAAGGCCAATTTTCTATATTTTCAGGCTATGGGCCTTCTATGTTAGCCTGGCCCTCTTTGGTCTAGTCTCCACCCATGTTACTCAAGCGACTTGGGCTAAACTCATTCAATTCAGCTTAGGTCTAGGGGATTACTCTCCTCATAGTATCTCGCGAATTCCTAACATATTTGTAGGGTCGGAATTGAAAAGAAAAAGAAAAGTTATGGTTCTCTCATACCTGTAACCATTCTTCTACCGTATTAAAGTCTTGGCGGCATAACAGTTGCTTCCCGTCCACGCTGGAGTCAGGGTGGAAGTGTGGCGTCCATGTGCGTGTCTCCCAGCTGTTTGATTTCCTGGGAGTGTATCAGCGGTTTGGAGCACCCAAAACGACCTTGTGACGTTTTGGCTGCCCTATACAGATTTTTTTTTTGGGGGGGGGGGGGGGGTCTCCCACTTTTCTACTCAAAGCTGTCCCACCGGAGAATTTTCCGCCCGTGTATAGTGCCCGAGATTGGGCCGTGTCAACCACGCACACAACTGGTAGTAGTTGGTGCCATCACGTCACCTTGTACGTTTCCCGAGAACTGTCACATCCTTTCGATTTATGACCCATGGTCGCTTCGTTGCCTGTCAAATACCATCCGTTACCCACTTCCCTATTTAAGCCCTCGTCCCCCTTCGTTCCCCCCATTTCTGCCCCTGCACACCTGAAACTCTCTTGTTCCTTCTTTTTCAAGCTTTCCTCAATGCCTCTTTCCCTTCTCTACTCCAACATCCTCTTTGCGCGTTTTGCCATGGCCGCACCTAGTGAATCTGAAGGTCGTATCCTATCCTTTGTTGGGCAGAATTGGGAGTCAATCATGACTGTCGACAACCTTCGTGCATGGCGAAGGTCGTAGACCATTCCTCCAAAGGTGGTCATGGAGAGCCCCGACCGCTACGTTCCTGCCGTGGATACAGATGGGATGGCGGCGCGGGTAGCCTCTTCCCTTTTATGTTCTTCAACAGGTTATGACTGCCATTTTCCCCCCCCATCCGGGAAATCCATGATTTTCTGAAGCTAGCCTTTACATATCTCCATCCCAACGCTTAGCGAATCATGGTAGCGAGTTGCATTAACTTTCAGCAAGTGTTAGGCAATTGTCTAGAAGAGTATCCCAACTTGACTACTCAGGATTCTTGTCAGTCTATCGGATCTAGCGTCTCGAAGGCTGCATGTGCAGTTCCAAAATCGGGCCGCCGAGAAGCATTTCGTCACTCTGGAGATGTGCTTCTCTTCCATCAAGGAGTGGCAACGACACTTCTTATTTGTTTTTGGCTTTGGTTGGGAGTATGCCAAGGGGAAGAAAATTCGTCAGGAATTTCCTGTCTAGGCCAATGTACCGCGAAGGAAGTGCCTCTCGATCAAACTGTTCGAGTGAGAGGAGCTCAGGGTTGCAACCTTATTGTCTTGGGTTGCGGCCCACCCCGTTGAGTCTGAGACTGGCGCATTGTTGGCAGAGCCCAACATCAAGCGGCATCTGCTCCTTTCCGACCTATCATTTGTGCTTGGTCAGGAGTTTCCGTCTGTTCCCCATTCTTCCCCAAGAAGGATGCCTCATTTTTCCCCTCCAGCGACTGATGATCGGGGCAAACAACGTCGGACCGGCAATAGCGAAGCTGGGGTCGCTTCCGAGTCGGGGATTGGGGGTATTCAACCTCGCCGCTCTAGCTCTTCCCGCTTTGTTGCACCGAGCTCCTCTCGTGGGGCTCCGGCCAGTTCATCCTGTTGGGCCTCGACGGGATCCCTATTTAGTGAGTGCTGCTTCTCGGTCGGCTCTGTCGGGCGTCCCTCGCAATACCTCTGGCAGCTCCCTTTGCTCGATCCTGACAGGGCTCGTCTAGCTCTTCTTGTCAGGTCCCAGTCACTGACACACCTTACCCTTCATTTGCGTAGCCTGTGGTCCCGCCGCCACTAGCTGCTTTTGGTGATGATGATGATGAGGAGGAGGACCTCACCCTCAACGCCACCTTTCTCAATGCCTTTATGAATCTCGCTCATCGCGGGGTCTTCCCGGCAGTCGAGTCCCTGCCTTCTTTTGAAGATACTCTTGTCGAAAAGGAAGCTTCTCAGGCCAAGCCCTCGGCCAGGGGGTGGCTCCTCCATCTCCCCCAACATCTTCGATCCTTGCTCACCACGTGGAGACTGAGCCAGGGTCCCCCCCAAGTACCGAAGCGCAGCGACAATTGGGTGTCCATTCCTTCGCCCGTGATGGGGCACTCTCCTGAGCCCGACGTCGAGTCTTACTTGGTCTCGGACGACCAAGTGCCATAAGCTCTCTACCAGGACCAAGGGTTGTTTCTCAAGTAGACTGAACGCCCATAGTTGTGGAGGTGACCTCCTCCTCCACGTCCGTTGTTCACACTGTGTACATGACCCCAGAGGTGCGAACCGCCCTAGGAGGTTCGAAGGATCTCTTGATGGGGAAGTTCATTCATGGCGAGCCGGAGTCTGGTGGCTTGGGCCACAGGTTGGATGAGTCTGGCATCACGTGAAATAGACATATGTTTCGCGACATAGCATAACGTGAAACAGATAGAAATTTTGTAATATAGCATAACATGTAACAGATAAACATTACGTGACAGAATATAATATGAAATATTACATGACAGAATATATTGTGTAACAAACAATTATTTCATGACAAAATATAATATGTAACAGGCATACATTTAGCAATGTGACATAGCATGACATATAAGATAACATAAGTTACATAAGTACATATCCACTAGTTTCCTTACCAACATACATATATAGTAATATGACTGTAAGTTAGAAGCCAATATACAGTGATTGTCGCGTTAAGGAGTAAAATGTGCGGATTACGAGAAACTGTAAGTATGGATTTCTAAACCTTAGGAATTTCATCACAAATAGTTTACAAACATGAAAATACTATCTTAGAGTAAAATTACCATTTTACCCATCTATATGTGGAAAAATGCCTATTTTACATCCTAACTCCAAAACTCACTAAAAATTATATTCCTCTTATAAATTTTATCCTAAATCTAAATATCTAATTAGAAAAAATTAAAACACATCACAACCATATATAACAAACTCATCAAAGCCGAAGCACACATAGGCCATTTTTCATATTTTTGTTACAATTCTATAAAACTTCATTTGTCATGCTTAAACCAAAATATTGTAATATAGAAAACTTCATTTCTATAAAACTTCATTTTTTTTTTTTTTTTGCAATTCCATAAATTTCATTTCTCAGTGATGACACATGGAGCTCACGTGCAACTTTTGTGCCGTGTGAGAGTCACGTGCTAGTTCAACAGCACCATTTCTTGGCCCATGTAGTAGATCATTGCCTGGGGACTGTAGTGTTTTGGAGCTTGTACAAATTTGGTGACCAAAAGGCATTATATGAGATATTTTTTGACCTAGTAGAGAAAAAAATACAAAATCTATTTTTTGATAAAAACAAGTAAATAGGAGACCCACATGAAAAAAAAATCTAATTTTTTAATAGTAGACCCTACTCTTTTTTAAAATGATTGTGCAATACTTGTACACTCCATGAGTCTTCTACAACATGGCAATCGATCAATCAGTGAGGTTGGTACCATGCCTGTTAAAATATATAATATGCTCGGTCTTTTAAATGGAAGAAGTTTGCTTTCTTTCCTTGTTGACGTTAACAATCTTCTCAAAAATTTCGTGAAAGCGAGCTTATTTTCTAGATAACAAAATTTTAAAATTGAAAAACAGGAAAATAAGTGTAAAACTATAGGTATGCATTGTTTTGTAAAGAACGATTTCCTCTACGATTCTTAGAGGGAGTCCGCATTTATTTATAAATGATCATACACTAGTATTTGATTCCATCTCTAACTCTATATGTTTATCAAGATTATATAGGTTTAGTTTGAAGGCCACTTCGAAGTGTTCCCTTAAAGACAATGCCATAGCCACCTTCACCTAGTTCATCCTTAAAATTTTTGGTCATTTTCCTAACTTCTGAATACGAATACCTTATTGGCATGAGATTATTGTTATTTTGTGAATATTCTTCAATGATGTCAAATGCTGATAAATGTCTCCTGAGCCATTTATATATAAAGAATGCAAGCACAAATGGGGTCCCCATTATAATTTTTGCTCCATGGCATAGTCCTATGAAAAAGCATCACCAAAATAGATCATAATTGGCTGGAAACTTATGTGTTGTTTCACTTCAATTAATTAAGCACAAAGTAATTTCAGTGTAAATTTCATCAAACCCAACATTATGTTTTTCTTTCTATCTTAATTATGTCCTTCAAACATTAACATGTTTAGTAATCATTTCATTTATGTTTTTACCTACACCATGCATCCTCACGTGTAAATCACATTCTCTCTTATTTTCTTTAATAATTAAGTAGATCTAGCATGAGATCAAATATTTAATTCATACGGCTGAAGTATTGATCAGTTTTCTTTCGAACTCTACCATGTTACTATACTAAATTATCAATTATCTTAATTATGTCATACAAACCTCACCTGTATGATCATACCAATAATATATAAAATACTTGTAGATTAAATCGTTGATATGCCTTCGATCCTGCTTTGACAAAGAAAAAAAATAACATCAGCATTTGCAAAGTCAGATTTAAAAACCAGCAATTTATCAAGTCGAAAATATAGTTAATACATACATAGAACTAATTGCCTTCCTAATCAAAGTACTTTCTTAAAATTTTCAAGTAACTGTCCTTAAAAATTTCTTTTAATTGGCCAAATGCTGAGACTTTTTTCATGCTTCAAAGAGCAATGAATGATCAGGTAAAGAATTCAGTTGATTTTTGTGATTTTAGAATTGTTCTTTTCTGTAAATTTAATAGAGTGGGGAATTCGCCTAAACCTTCGGCCACTTCGATGTATTGAATCGCTAGGCTTTGATTATTATATATGTGGGACCGGAGCCCCTCGTGCAAATTAATTTAGAGGCATCAGAAAATCGAAATCCAGAAAAATTTCTCTCTCAACTCTGTCTCTGTTGAGTGAAGTTTTTACAGTGGAAATCAAATTAAGGAGCCCCACCCAAGAAAAAAGGAATATCTGATCACCCATGAAAATTAGAATTTAATAGAGAAAATAAAAACGGAGTTAGATGATCTTGCTGAGGGCTGTCTGCGTTACTTAATCTTCAATAACTACAAATGATAAATTAGCATCCAAGAAAAATAATTAACAAAAAGGTGACTTGAAAATAATTTCAAATTAGTAATTAGCGAAAATGACCACGTCATCTGCATACATGAGATGAGAAACCAAAGGTGTATTGCGTGGTTGTGTAAAATGACCAATTCGCCTCTTGAAACTGCTTTGATTAATAAGACGAGAGAACACTTCTTACAATATAATAAAGAGGTGCGGGGATAAAGGATCTCATTCACGGAGTCCTTTTTTCCCTTGAAAGAAACCCCTTGTCGTGCCATACATCACAATGGAGTACCATGGAGAAGAAATACATGCTTTAATCAAACCACACAACTGTGAAGAAAATCCAAAGGAAGCCAGTACGTGTAATAGGAACTCCCAATCCACACGATAATAAGCCTTTGCCATGTCAATTTTCACTAAAATATTACCACCAACAGCTTTCCTATTAATCGAGTGAATCATTTCTTGTGTGAGAATGATATTTTTGAAAATACTCCTACCCGAAATGAAAGCACCTTGTTCCTTGGAGATCATCTTTGGGAGCAAGAGGCTTAGGCGAGAGACTATTATCTTTGAACAAACTTTATAAAAGACTGAACACAGAGAGATAGGGCGGAACTTATCAAAACCTGATGGTTTGTCCACCTCCGAAATCATCACCAAATCAGAGGATGTAAAGGCTCGTGGCAATGGTACACCCCGAAAAAATTCAAACACGGCTTCAAGCAAAACTTCCTGAATAATCGACCAGTAGGTAGTATAAAACCTAGACCTAAACCCGTCCGGCACTGGGCTGCTGGCGATTGAGATACTACGAGTAGCTTCTCGGAGCTCCTCCATAGATGGCACAGCAAGTAAACAATGATTATCCTCCGCTCGAACCACTAGAGAAATAAGATTTTCTAAATTCGGCAGTGTACCATGTCTCTCCTTTCACAAGAATCCTTGAAAATAATTTATTGCCCCAAGATGGATATCTTTAGGACAACTAATCAGTTCCCCATTCGGAAGCCATATTCTAAAATGCTGAGCTTCTTTTTCTTGTTAATGACGGCATGAAAGAACTTGGAGTTACAGTCACCATCCTTCAACTAGTTCACCTTAGCCAAATGTGACAGGCTTAAATTCTCTCTCTCCAGCCAAATATTCAGCTCCAGCTTAGAAACAAGAAGATCTTGTTCAACCTCCTCACTAAACTCAGTTTGAAGTGATTCCTCCAAACTGGCTATTCGAGTTTCTAGGTCTTGTATGTGGTTAAGAGTACGGCCAAACACCTTTTATTCCACTCCCTAAGCACCACTCTAAGTCTCTAAAGTTTACTCGCAAACTTCCATAGACCAACACCATTACTCAAAACGTGCCAATTAACCTCTACCAACTTAAGAAATTCGGGATGCTCAGTCCACATTTGTTGAAATCTAAAAGGTGCAGGCCCCCTTATACCTTGACAGACATCCAGTTTAATCGCCATTGGCGAGTGATCCGATGTAGTTCTAGGGAGATATTGAGTAGTCGCTTGCGGAAATCAAATTAAGCAGTTTGTATCCATTAAACTTTGATCCAACTCCACCCAGCTCCTAGCTAGGCCTTCTTGACCATTGCACCAAGATAAACTATTACTGTGCGTAGTCATTGTTGAAGTCCCTGCCCCAAGCAAGCAGTCAACAATGATTGCTTGCTTCTCAACCTCTAGCGTGAAGCGCCCAGCGCCTAGCGCCCAACTGTCTATTGAATGCATATTAAATGCATTCACACGGTAATGCGATATACATTCGCTTATAAATTGAAGCTCCATGCGAGAGCTTCTGAAACACCCAAGAAGAGAAAAGAGAGAGAGCCTGGAGAGCTCTGAGAGAAAAGAAGAGAGTTGAGTTGAGTGGAGTGTGATCCTCCTCCTCTGTAATATTTTCTTGTGTACCACTATTTAATAGTGAAGCTCTTTTCTGTGGATGTAGGCAGTTGCCGAACCACGTTAAATTCTTGGTGTCACTGAGTGCGTAGAGTGTACTCCTTTATTACCGCTTTTATCCCTTCCGCTGTGTTGATTTCCCCGACAGTCATGTCAAGCAAACCACAACTTTGGATCCAAACATTAAAGTCTTCCATAGCCCACGCGAACGCAGCCTTCCCCTTCTACGTTCACTATCCAATCGAATAATGTTAAAGTCGCCACTAACAACCCAAGGTATACTTAAATTACCATTCCCTTCTAATTCAACCCATGGACCTCTTCTAGCCATCTAGTTACATTTGGCATACACAAACGTCAAAAACTATTCTTGGTCCTCATCCTCTACTTTCAAAGTAATAAACTGATTACTCATTCGAGAAACCTGGACCACCACCTCATTGCACCACATGACCGAGATCTTCCCCTCCTGAGATTCATTAGTAATAAACTGACCACACATGAACCGTTGAGGAAAGTTGCGGACCCTACTAGTAACTGTAAAAGGTTCAAATATGGCCACTACTTTCGGCTTATATTTCGAAATCAATTTCCTTAATCTTCTCGACGAAGTCCCCACTCCTCGGACGTTCCATGCAAAATACGGACCAATCATAAATTCAGTTTTAAGGGACGAGACACCACCCTTTTGGAACTCCTTGCTTTCCCCATCTTCACTCGTCTACCTTCCCTGGAATTTTCATGAACCTCAGAATCTGACATAGTTTCTTTAAGATCAACCAACGAGGGATTGTCATCGTCATCCCCTCTTTCCGAATGTGGTCCATCCACCTGGTCTAATTCATTCCCAAATTCATCCAGAGGCACTATCTCAATTTCCACCTCTTCACCCCCTATCAGGCTTCTCACCCCTAATCTCACTTCACCAATAAGAGTCGGCTCCTAGGCAGGAGGAGAGTCCCCACCACAGGACCAGTGCTGCTGCCTGACTTATTTTGCACCTCATCGTCTTCTCTCATCTACTCATCATTCGCCGTAGTATGGTAGGTTTCTCCCGCATCTTTCCAGGTTGGCACCCCTCTTATATCCGCTGCATCCAAGTCCTCTTTGTCCACACCTACACCCTCGTCTTGAACACCCTCAGTACTCACAAAAAGTCTATCTTCTTTGTCATTAGGCCCCATCTCTGCATGTATCATTTCTCGAACACTCAACTATTCTTGCAAATCCCTCGTTGTATTTTCAATCTCTCCCATTTTATCCTTTCCTTTAGATTCAAGCTCTGGTACCTTGACCAATTCTTGGTCCAGTTTAGTCCCTTCTTTAGGCTTCAACATTTTCGCAACTTTCTGCAATTTTTTGTCAGGCCCCCTTTGAATCTGTATGTGTTATCATTGTGTCCCTGTTTCTTGCATCGAGAGCAAAAGGCAGGCAAAGTTTCATAGATAATTTCTTGTTTCCAACTCGTCGACTGTCCAGGCGCCCCAATCCAGAAAGAATGTAAAGGGGCTAGAGATGCATCCATTTCCAAACAGACTCTCGCTCCATCTGTTCGCGTCGCACAACTCGTTGCATTATCCCTTCTCAAAAAATTTTCTGTCGGTGCAGTGAGCGTCTTTAGCATCGATAAATGATAGAAGTTTGGTGGGAGTCCAGGAAGAACCACCCAGACAGGAACTCTAGAAGGTTCATCCTCTTCATTAAAAAAAGAAGTCCATCTGAACGCGCAGTATTACACCCCGTCAATCTCACAGGCTTCCCTTGAAAGGGCTTTGTTAAAATCATCTTCCAATGCCATTCTAACGAAAACATTACGTGGCTTTCTCATCGTCGAGACAATTGGCTGCCTAGCAAGACCCCAGCGACTACGGATGAAAGATCTAATGGCATCAATGGAAGGTCGCATCCTTAAGAACTTCAGGACCATGGAGAAATGAAATGGTTTGACAGGGCGATCTATCTCTTCTTTGGAGAAAAGAAAACAGACCTCGCTATCTATTACCTTCGGGGGTCGAGAAGGAACATCAACCTCCAGTTAAGGTTGTGGAGCGGCCGTAACCATGTCAGTGGATGACCGAGGGTGGCCTGCCTGTGAAGGCAAGGCCTCGACGACCGCCATGCAATGTGTGAAAATTGAAACCCTAGCAGAGTGAAAAATCGCCAATATGGAAAGTTACGTGCAGTTGCCAACTATAAAAGTAAAGCCAATAGCCTTTAAAAACGAGGGTTGCAATACGAGTACTTCCCAGGAGGTCACCCATCCTAGTACTACTCTCGTCCAAGCACGCTTATCACCTTGCTTGTTTCCTTCAATCTTAGCCTTATCACTTGCAGGTTGTTTGAGTTGTGAGTTATCTTCATCATATGATCTTATCTATCAAGGAGAGAAAAAAAGTAACATAATAAAAGTCCTCTCATAAAGCACAAATCACTCTAGAATCCCAAGCTGAGTGAAAGCTATATTGTATATGTACACGTTTCCTCCTTCAAATTATTATTCTTTTTATGAATTTATTTAAAAATTAAGCTTGACATCTATCAAATTTAGGTTTAAACCAACCAATTCTATTTAAATAATTGAAAGAGATAACAAGTACTAATGTGTCTACATTCGGATAATTTTAATAATCTTGTTAGGGAAGTATTAAGTGACTAAGTCCATCAATTTTCTTCAATAAAGAGTAGTGAGGCCCAAGTTTTGGGAGGTGGGCTTTGAGAGAGAGAAACATTAGGCTTTGAGATTTTTCCACTTTTTCGGGGATGGGCTTACTCTCTGTCCTTGAGACATACTGACATGGGTCTAGACTAGTGATGAGCCATCCTCAATTACTAGGTACGACCATGATAACTCATCTCTCCAACTTGCCCAAAATAAAATCTTAAAAGAAATGGTTGCAATAAATGTTTTGGAAAAGGAAATGACAAGATTTTAGTTTATTCAACTTTTATAGGATCGATGTGTGCAAAGAGCTCTCTAATCTTCTAGAAATTGATAACCATAAGAAAGATTTTTTCGCAACAAAGATGTATATATGTGTTACATATACTAGAGGTAATAATGTTGTTGTGTAGGGTACAAAATTCGAACACAAAATATAATTAACGGGACCGAAAAGAATGAAATTATTTGCGCATCATCAAATTTTCATCAGTCGTAGTGGCCGATGACTATTTCGAGAATTAATAGGGCATGCAGCCTTCAAAAAAATGGCTTATTCTTCTTGGTTTTCCCAAGAATTATGCAGATGAGATTGTATAAAATAAAACTCTATTTTTTCATTTCTTTTTTACTTTTTTGGTAGTTTCAAACTCTTGGTTGTTGTTTTTATAAGGTTATGGAGAGCTCTAGAGTGTTATCCTCACGATTTTCTTTTAGGGACACCAAATAACATAGGGCCTTACTATCAATGCAACGACCTCGTGACCTTCCGGGAGCTCTTAACAATGAGTTTTATATGTGAAATTCAAGAAGTAAGTGGAGATCATGATTACATTAAAATTGAATAATCACACTGTACCTTGCCAAACTGAAATCAAATTCGTTACTGAAGTATGAGCAAATAAAATTTCCAAGTAAAAGATGATGGGAATAAGGAAAGCAATCATATGTAGCATGCCAAATATTACAAGATTTTCTTCTTGGTTAGGGCTAATAGGTTCCCCATGTAAAACCAACAATCAACATATCAATTACTTTGGATCGACGATTGAGTATATTGACTTGACAGGAAAGTTTGATTTGAATTGTCTTCAATATCTTCTGGTTGTCTCTCCGGTGATGATAGAAAAGGCTTGGGTGGTATTTGTAAACTTTCAATACCTCCTTCAAGCATTTCTACAACTTTATTCATTGAAGGACGATCGTTTGGTTTCATCTGTATACACCATAACGCAACTATAATCATCTGCTTGGCTATTTTCTTTTCATCTTCAGTGGCATTTTCTATTTTTATGCCATTTTCATCTTGCACTTCCTCATAGACACAAGTGGGAAAGTATTCACTTGATTGGTCTGCAATTGCATTCATGTTCTTTCGCCTACCCATCATGTCCATCAATAACATTCCAAAACTATAAACATCAGCTTTGTATGAGATGCTTCCAATATTTTTGTAGCACAACTCAGGGGCCATGTATCCTAACGTTCCCCTTACAGCAGTTAAAGAAATAGTATTGTCATCTATATGATACAATTTTGCTAGACCGAAGTCAGAAACCTTAGGAGTAAAGTCTTTGTCGAGCAGAATATTGTGAGGCTTGATATCAAAATGCAAAATCTGCATTTGACATCCTCGATGCAAATACTCAATACCATGAGCTACTCCCAAAGCAATATCATGCATTTTCTCACAGCTTAGAAGAATACTTCCTTCTTGTGAAAAAATGTATTTATTGAGAGATCCATTGGGCATGAACTCATATATAAGAGCATGTTTTGATCCCTCAACACAAAAGCCAATTAGTTGCACTACATTAATGTGATGAATCCTTCCAATTGTTGCAACTTCACTGATAAACTCTTGCCCGCTAGCTTTGGACTTACCTAACATCTTTATAGCTACAAGTCGACCACTTCGAAGTGTTCCCTTAAAAACAGTGCCATAGCCACCTTCACCTATTTTATCCTTGAAATTTTTTGTCATTTTCCTAACTTCTGAGTACGAATACCTTATTGGCATGAGATTATTGTTCTTTTGTAAAAATTCTTCAATAATATCAAACGCTGATAAATGTCTCCTGCGCCATTTATATATCAAGAATGCAAGCACAAATGGGGTCCCCATTATAATTTTTGCTCCATGGTATAGTCCTATGAAAAAGCATCACCAAAATAGATCATAATTAGCTGGAAACGTATGTGTTGTTTCACTTCTATTAATTAAGCACAAAGTAATTTCCGTGTAAATTTCATCAAATGCAAAATCTGCTTTTCACATCCTCATAGATATAATAAAATACTACGGGATAGTACTCCTCTAGCAGCACTATTATGCATTTTCTCGTAATTTAGAAGTATACTTCCGAAAAAAATGTATTTGGTGAGAAATCTTTTGAACATGATGCTTTGACAATTCAACGTAAAAACCAATAAAGTGCACTACATTTGTATATATGTAGGTGAATCCTCCCAATGTTTGCAAAGCAAATATGTTAATCATGTTGCATTAGTGTCAAATTGTTGTAATTTATAAGCAGGCAATTGTTATTTTTTTGGTGTAAATTTCATTAATATTATCCATTTTATTGTCACTCTTCAAAGATCTATCCATAGAATGATCTTCTTAAAAATGAAAATAAAAGACAAAGAAGACCGAACAAGAAATATAGCTTCTTACCGAAGTCTATCATGATACCGATCACGATTACTGCGACTGGACGTTCTACAAGAAAGAATAACTTAATTAATTAATCAAGAAACTGACTTGAATATATAATTAATCAAATCGCATAAACAAGTCTCCCCTCGGGCTGTGCTTGAGAAGAATTAAAAACAACAGTATAATTAATCATAATTACTGTGACTCGATTAATTAGTCTCCAATTATATTTCAAAAGCTTAAGCTAATGACAATAGGTAAAAATGTTTCCTCACGTGTAAATTAATCACATTCTCTCTTATTTTCTTTAATAATTAAGTAGATCTAGCATGTGATCAAATATTTAATTCATATGGGCTGAAGTATTGATCCAGTTTTCTTTCGAACTTTACCATGTTACTCTACTAAATTATCAATTGTCCCAAAAACTTTAGTTGAGAAATGAATTTGATTATTTAATTTAGATCATACAAACCTCACCTGTATGATCATACCGATAATATAAATTCTTGTGGATAAAATCATCGATATGCCTTCCTGCTTTGACAAAGAAAAAGAATAACATCAGCATTTGCAAAGTCAGAATTAAAACCCAGCAATTTATCAAGTCGAAACTATATTTAATACATACATAGAACTAATTGCCTTCCTAATCAAAGTGCTTTCTTAAAATTTTCAAGTAACTGTCCTTAAAAATTTCTTCTAATTGGCCAAATGTTGAGACTTCAAAGAGCAATGAATGATCAGGTAAAGAATTCAGTTGATTTTTGTGATTTTAGAAATGTTTTTTTCTGTAAATTTAATAGAGTGGGGAATACGCCTAACCCTTCGGCCACTTCAATGTATTGAATTTCTGGGCTTTGATTATTATATATGTGGGACCAAATCGAAATCCAGAAAATCGAAATCCAGAAAAATTTCTCTTTCAACTCTGTCTCTGTTGAGTGAAGTTTTTACAATGCAAATCAAATTAAGGAGCCCCTTGTGCCAATTAAACACTCAGGGGAATGATATCACTCCCCCCACCACACCCAAGAAAAAAGGAATATCTGATCACCCATGAAAATTAGAATTTAATAGAGAAAATAAAATAGAGTTAGATGATCTTACCAGTTTTTACATAAGCATTTGCAAAGTCAGAACTAACTGCCTTCCTCATTAAACTCAGGCAAATGATACCACCACCCCCCCCCCCCCAAAAAAAAAAAAAAAAAAAAAAAGAAAAAGAAAAAAGGAGTATCTGATCACCCATGAAAATTAGAATTTAATAGAGAAAACAAAAACAGAGTTAGATGATCTTACCGAGGGCCGTCTGCGTTACTTTATCTTCAATAACTACAATAGTTAAAAAAGTATATACATGATAAATTAGCTTCCAAGAAAAATAATTAACGAAAAGGTGACTTAAAAATAATTTCAAATTAGTATATACAAACTTTTTGTTCAATCTAATTTCTCTAGAAGTATAAATTAATTCATTTTTCCTTTCATGCATTTCCCAGTTCAGTGTATAGGATCGAATCAAAGCCAAAATTTTGAGATCAACAAATGTCCAAGCACGTGGTGATTCCAACACTTGGAGATAGAAATGAGCCTTACCACCATACATAATTTGAATTTGGCCACGGAGTACTGGTTTGACAAAGAAAAGAACACACGTTAGTCGTTGGATTTATCCAATTCAAATTTTTCATTGTGCTAATTTCGATCATATATATATATATTATATTCTTGATCAATTTTTAGATAAAATTAACCTCACCTGTGTAAACCCAAAATGGTATTCCAAGGATTCCTGGTTTGACAAACAAAAGACAAATAATGTTAGCGGTTTGACAAACAAAGAAATTGAATAATTCATTTGAAAGGTATTTACACCGCACATCATCCACTTAGTTTAATTTAATTTAAAAGATAAAATTTGAAATTTAAACCTAACAAATCAAATTATGTCCTTAACTAATTCGTGGGATAAAAGTAAAATAGCATTCATCGTTTACTCAGTAAGAAATCGGATCCCGCAGTTTTAACTCACCCGTATGTCTTTTACAGCAATAACGGTATTCGCGAAACTCGAAGATGCCGCAATTTCCACAATCGGGATTCATCCAATAAAGCTCAAAACCGTATAGCAATAGGTTGCGCAAGTCTGTGCAGGAAATACTACTTGGGTCTTCTGGTAGCAGATTGCGGACTGATGGCCACGATGTCTGGAATATATGCTCTACTTGGCACAAGTCCTCCACATCCCCTGCTTTCATCTGGTTATATATCACATATCTAAACCCGGCCTCAGGCTGGGATGAAGATGAGTTGGAAGCATAGGTTCTATTGTCAAAGCAAGTAGATTTGTTCAGATATCCTGGGGAATTCACTCGCTTTTCACAGTTCAACAAAGCCATGGTTTCTCTGAAATACGGCCGATAATATGGAGTATTGGCCAAAAAACCGGAATAACGAGGGATGAAGGAGTAATTATCCTTTTGAATACCGGAGTTTACAACTCTGATTGTTTTGGAAGTGTAATTGATTTCCTGTACGTAGTGTTCTACGGACATCAAGTATAACACGGTTTGGTTGTGCTGATCGCATGACAGGGTAAAGCTTGGGTTGCCGCAGTGTGGAGGATCGTCTTCCAATCGAAATGGGGAGCTTATGTTGGTGATATTGCCGCAGGAAGAAGGAACACAGTCCCGATTTGAATCCTTAGCACTGCAAGTTTGATGAAGAAGTAGCACAACTAGAACGATAAGAGCCATGAGTTTTGCAGGAAGGGACAATACACCTGTCTTCATTCTGGGAGAGAGAGAGAGAGAGAGAGAGAGAGAGAGAGAGAGATGCGTATAGCTTCCACGGCTGCGAAGAAAAAATATCTAAGTATACAAATTTCGTGCGTATCTTTATATATATATATATATATATATATATATATATATATATGTATATTCTTTTCTTGTAGAATTCCTTTTTTACGAAAGATTACCTGGTATGACTATTAGGTAGTACTCTACACCTGTGTCACATGATGCTACCTATTATTAGTTTTGGCTTGCCTGCAAAGTTAGTTGGGCGCAAGCACCTGCGTCACATGTTGCTAATTAATCGTCTTATTACATTTCTTTCTATTTTATAGGATTATTTCGTCAATAAATAGTTTGATTGTTTTCCTTTCGAGAGAGGCCGGAAAACCAGTTCATACAATTAAGCATTTGCTCGATCGTAATAAGAATGGCAAAGTCATATTTCTTCTTGTTTGTGCTTTTCATCTTACACCACGTGCAAGGCCAACATGACGAGTGTGCCGATTCAAGGCAGTGTGGCGCCCACGGCCCAGCCATCCGATTTCCTTTCCGTCTCAATGACGGCCACCCGGACCACTGTGGCTTTCCTGGGTTTCATTTGTCCTGCTCCGATACCCTCAAGACAGTGCTCGAGCTGCCAAATTCAGTCAAGCTTTTTGTCAAAAAGATTGACTACAAATCTCAAGAAATTCAAGTTTATCATCCTGATCGTTGCTTTCCAAAAGGCATCCGGCAACTCAATTTATCTTCCTCACCTTTCCAATTCGCAGGAGTCTATCGGCGACTTAATGACTTTGCCTTTTTCAATTGTTCCCATAGTAGTAAAGGAGAAGAACACAGTGATTGGAGTGCGATTTCTTGTCTTAATGACCCTAGCTATAGCCACCAAGTTTATGCCTTGCGTACTGATGACGACATCAACGAGTTGCCCACACTACCTTGTAGAAAGATGTATACTGTTAGATCAATTCCATATATTATTGTATTTTATCCTGATGATATCCTTTATTTGAACTGGTCCAGACCAGCTTGCAGAAAATGTGAACTGAAAGGCATGAATTGTAGATCAATGAATATTAACAGCAGTAGTACCGAGTCAGAAATTCAGTGCTTCCCCAAACACAACAAAGGTATCATCTTCTATACAATTACCAACTCTTTACTCAATTTCTTAACAATTTTGCTGGCTTAGCTTATAATAGATGATCTTATGCTAATCTCATGTTTGCTTCATCAGAATAGAACGAGAATCTGATGATTATATATGTCAAATTAATATTTTGCAGGTTCATCAACAAAATTAGTGACCACTGGTAAGTTAGTTATCCCTTGGCTTTTTATATTAGGAAGTTTCAGACGCACGTACTAATTAATCGGGGAAGACGTGAGCTCTTGACTTGGTGAATGTTTGATATATATATATATATATATATATATATATATATATATATATATATGCAGGTGCCATTTTAGGTCCGACTCTTTTACTACTGCTGGCCTTCGCACTTTATCGCGTCTACAGTCATGACAAAGCTGAAAAAGAATATCGGAAGAAGATTGAAAATTTCTTGGACGATTACAGAAGCTACAAGCCCACGAGATACTTGTACGCTGATCTTAAAAGGATTACAAATCAGTTTACCGAGAAATTGGGCGAAGGAGCCTACGGAACAGTGTTCAGAGGAAAACTTTCTAATGAAATCCACGTTGCCGTGAAGATCTTGAACAGTTCCAAGGGAAATGGAGAAGAATTCATAAATGAAGTTGGAATAATGGGTAAAATCCATCATGTCAATGTGGTTCGCTTGGTTGGATTTTGTGCTGATGGATTTAGACGAGCACTAGTTTATGAGTTCTTTTCAAATTATTCATTAGAAAAGTTCATATTTTCAGAGAATTCTAAGAGTCATTTTCTTGGTTGGGAGAGACTGCATGATATTTCTCTCGGTGTGGCAAAAGGAATCGAATATCTTCACCAAGGATGTGATCAAAGAATCCTCCATTTTGATATCAAACCTCATAATGTTTTGCTAGACCAAAACTTTATTCCAAAAATTTCTGATTTTGGTCTTGCAAAGTTGTGTTCCAAGGATCAAAGTGCAGTATCTATGAGCACAGGCAGGGGGACCATGGGTTACATCGCACCTGAAGTGTTCTCTAGAAACTTTGGGACTGTGTCTTATAAAGCAGATGTTTATAGTTTTGGAATGTTGTTACTTGAAATTGTTGGAGGGAGGAGAAGTACTGACATTACGTCGGAAAATGCTAGCCAAGTTTACTTTCCAGAATGGATCTACAATCTCTTGGAACAAAAAGTAGAGTTGCGAGTTTTTATCGAGGATGATGGAGATATGAAAATTGCAAAAAAACTTGCAATCGTAGGACTTCGGTGCATCCAGTGGCACCCAATGGATCGTCCTTCTATGAAACTTGTGGTTCAAATGTTGGAAGGAGAAGGTGATAAATTAACTATGCCTCCTAATCCTTTTGCCTCCCCAGGCCCTACAAGAATCCATGCGCGGAAACCTATGACTCATTTAGGCCAAGAATTGGACGTTATCCAAGAATTAGATTAAGTGTTAGGAGTTTGTTTTGAAGATATTGAAATTATGTTGTAGTTGAACATTATTACTTTTGATGTTGGAATGATCATAAAGGAATTCAAGGTTGCTTCTTATAAATGAACTTGATATGATCATATTTGTTTCGAATAAAATTTGGTAGTTCCGAAGGAGCTAATCGATATTGACTAGTACTCTTATGGTAGACACATTGCCTCAGTGATTCATTAATTAAATTATCAGGTGAAGATGAAGTTTAAGTTATGACTCAAATCTGACTTGAGGGAACGAACGTCTACAACTTTCTGTCTTCTAGGTCCCTCCTGTAAAACTTCTCATAATGCATGCCATGTACTTGAATAAGCATAGTTCACAATTTCAGGCTAGTTTTCACTTTGTTCAATTGTGAACTAATAAATCTTCAAGAGTAAAGCTCGTTTCCAATTAATTTTTCTTTCTTTTGAAATACTCGCATCCTTCAAGGAATTAATCAAAACATAGAACGAATTGGTTAAAAGAATTAATCAAAAGTTGTGGACTAATTGTAAACCTTATCTATATCTTTCACTTTCTTTTTATAAAAAAATATGAAAACGCACAAAATTATTGTAATGCAAATGGCGAAAAAATATCCTTATGCTAACAAAGCCTTCGCCACCTTGCCTCTGATTTCAACTCTTTAAAATCAAGTGTCTTGCATTGCACTGCCACATAAGGTTACGAATGCTGTACAACAAGGAGAGTGTTACCCAGTGGTACTTTTCTTTTAGGGACTCCAAACGTACAACAAGAAATAAATAAATTATTTCTAAATATAAAATGTAACTCGATAGTAAAGTGCTCAAGTCGTGAATAAATTTTACTCCACTCTTAAATTCGAACCACGTACGTACGAATTTAATATTTTTACACACCCGTATAAATTCTAACCCTTATAAATCCCAATAGAGTATGATGAGAATGAGAATAACTTTCCTTTCGAGTCAAATCATGTTAACCCCTTCACATTGTTGTGCAAGTTGGAGGGTTCAGATCTGTCAAATCACGTGGCAGCCATATATCTATTGTGTTTGGTAAGTTAATAATTATGTGGTCCAGCTTACAATTGCAAGATTTTCCTTGAAGTTTCAGTGATATTCACTTGCAACTTCCCTGGGCGGTAATGGGAAAGTATTAAACTTGTCTTATTTGATTCAAAATGATACATGACTTTATATACGTAAATAACGATAGTAGAAAAAAAAAAATTAACAGAGGAAATAAATTTTGGAAATCATCTAGATATTTACACATTAATTACAGAGTACGTAAGGAATGTTTCCATATAGTAGAGACCGAGAATCAAGGGAGCTTGACTTGAGGAGTGATGGATGGCTTGACTGGAGGAGCAACGCACGTTGGTAACTTGTCATGCCCCCGCAAGATTGACTGGCCGTTTGAGGACACCAATCTTGGTTCGATGAGTTTGGAAGTGTAGACGAGGCAGTGGCTTGGTGAGTGAGTCAGCAAGCTGATCAGAAGTATGAACGTGGGAAACACGTAGACGACCTGTAGCAACTTGATCACGAACAAAGTGGAAGTCGATGGCAATGTGTTTCATACGGGAATGGAATACTGGGTTGGCACAAACATACGTAGCACTTACATTGTCACAGTAGATGACAGGAGCAGTGGATACTGGTACACGTAGTTCTTGAAGAAGGTTCATTACCCAGTTCACTTCAGCAGCGGTAGAGGCGATGGCCCGGTATTCGGCCTCAGTGGAAGATCGAGCAACGCTCTTTTGCTTTTTAGAACTCCAGGAGATAGGATTTGTGCCAAGAAAAAGAACATAGCCAGAGGTAGAAGTTCGATCATTAGGATCACCTGCCTAGTCGGTATCCGCAAACGCATGTAGAGTCTGAGGAGAGTTTGTTCGAAGCATGATGCCATAGTCAAGAGTTCCAACCAGATAGCGAAGAAGCCGTTTAACTGCAGACCAATGAAGAGTTGACGGAGAGTGCATGAATTGAGAGAGCTTGTTGATAGCGAAGGAAACATCAGGACGTGTCAGAGAGAGGTATTGTAACGACCCAAGTGTTTGACGATTCAAAGTAGCATCAGTGGGTGGAAAGCCATCAGACAGTTTGAGAGTTTCAGTAGCAGCAAGAGGGGTAGAAACAGCCTTGGCATCTGCCATGTTGACTCGATGCAGGAGATCATTGACATATTTCCTTTGAGACAGAAATAAGCCGGTAGAGGTAAATTGAGCTTCAACTCCAAGAAAATATGAGAGATTACCAAGGTCCTTGAGAGAGAATCGTTTGGCGAGAATGGTGATAAAAGTATTCACATGAGCAGCAGAGGACCCAGTGATGATGATATCATCAACGTAAACTAAGAGATAAATAACCGAATTGGAAGAGTGGAGCATAAACAGAGAGATATCAGACTGAGAGTTGGTGAAGCCTTCCGAGACAAGAAAATTGCGAAATTCATGGTACCATGCACGAGGGGCTTGTCGAAGCCCATATATGGCCTTACAGAGGTGACAAACGTGATCAGGAAGGTCAGAGTGAGTGAAGCCAGGTGGCTGTTCAATGAAAACTTCATCAGATAAAGAGCCCTGCAAGAACGCATTATTCACGTCGAGTTGGCGAAGTGACCAACGGTTAGTGACAGCAAGAGTAAGTAATATCCGAACTGTTGCAGGATTAACAACAGGGTTGTAAGTTGCAAAAAAGTCTATCCCAGGTCGCTGATGAAAGCCCTTTGCCACTAAGCGAGCTTTATAACGAGCTATGGACCCATCAGTATTCCTCTTAATTCTATAGACCCACTTACATCCAATAACATTTTGTGTGGAAGTTCGGGGAACAAGGGACCAGGTGTGATTGGAGAGTAATGCATTGTATTCATCGCTCATGGCTTGACGCCAGGAGGAATGTTGCTGGGCCTGTTTAAATGTGGAGGGCTCAGAGGTGGGAGTGGTGGTGGTGATGTGAAGATCAAAAATTTGTTTTGGCTTGGTAATATGATTACGTAGCCCGGTATTATAAGGATGGGGTTCGGCTGGAGCAGAAGGGAGGGGGCAGGCTATAGAAGGTGAGGGACGTACCTGTGAGGAATTGGATGCATCCCGAGTTGAAGGCGTGGAGAGGGAACCCGTGCATGAGGTGTCCTGGTTCAAAGAGTCAGTCCTGCAAATATGTGACTCACCACATGAGTTAGAGGAGGATTGAGTAGTGGAGATAACAGGTAACTTGGAGATGTTAGGAGAAGATACTGGAATGAATACTTGGGTAGTATCATGAGGTGAATTGGATAACCAAGTAGCAGGGGAAGGCAAGATTGGGGGCGACTCAGTACGAGATGTGTTACTCTGGAAGGGAAATGTAGTTTCCACAAAAACTACATGTCTAGATATGAAGATTTTATTTGTGGAAGGATCAAGGCACATATAAGCATGGTGTGGAGTTGAGTAATCAACAAAGACACAAGGACGGGATCGTGGTTGGAGTTTGTGAGTGGAGTAAGGTCGTAACCATGGGTAACACAGACAACCAAAATTTTTTAGAGATAAATAATTAGGTGGCTGCTTAAAAAGATGAGAGAAAGGAGATTTGTAGGAGGTTACCGTAGAGGGCATACGGTTGATGAGGTAAACAGCAGCTTGAAAGGCTAAAGACCAATATTTGAGGGGAGTAAACGCATGATGAAGCAAAGCAAGTGCAGTTTCAACCACATGACAATGTTTACGCTCAGCAGTGCCCACATGTTCAGGGGTATGGGGAGGAGATTTGAGATGTTGGATTCCAACTTGAGAGAGAAAATGACCAAGACTAGTGGCTTCACCACTTCCATCTGTGTAAACAGTTTTAATTGTTGTAGAAAAGTAATTTTCAACAAGAGATTTAAACCGTTTAAAAACGGAAGTAACATCGGATTTATTTTTTTATGGGGTAAAGCCAAGTATATTTGGTAAAATAATCCACAAATATAACATAATAGCGAAAATTATCAAAAGAGAGGAGAGGAGCAGGTCCCCAAACATCCATAAACAAAGTTTCCAAAGGTCTTGAACAAGTTAAGGAAGAAGAGCCAAATGGAAGTTTATGACTTTTATTACATAAACATGCATTACAAGAATTAGAAAATGAAC
Source organism: Juglans microcarpa x Juglans regia (assembly GCF_004785595.1). Lineage (NCBI taxonomy): Eukaryota > Viridiplantae > Streptophyta > Magnoliopsida > Fagales > Juglandaceae > Juglans > Juglans microcarpa x Juglans regia. The sequence continues at coordinate 38,394,098 of NC_054598.1, read as the reverse complement.
TGGACTTGAACGAAGGTAATTGATGAGATGCAATGATTTGATGAAGGATTTTAGAGGACGGATGACCAAGGCAACTGTGCCAGAGACTGATGGTGGGAGGGGAAGAACTGGAACAGGTAGCTGTGAGAGCCGAAGGGTGTGGTGAAGAGAATGATCTGCTCACTGAAGTCGGCCACTCATATACGTTTCCTCTACTCTGGCCTCGCACCAAGGATGCCCCCGTGGTTAGATCCTTCACAAGAAAGAAACCAGGAAAAAATTCAATAGAAGTATTATTGTGAGTACAAAATTGAGAGACAGAGAGAAGATTTTTCTTGATTTTGGGTGCACACAAAACATTGTTGAGTTTAAAAGTGGAATCACAGGAATTAAAAGTGGTAAATCCTGTATGAGTAATAGGTACGTTATTACCATCGCCAACCATAATATCTTCATTGCCACCATACTCAGAATGAATGGAGAGATTTTGCAAGTCTGAAGTAATGTGATGAGATGCCCCTGAGTCAACTATCCAACCCGACTGATTACCTGAAGTCTCATGAGCTATGAAGTTGGCCTGTGGCCAAATGGAGGGTAAAGGACGAGACCTGCAAACTTTGGCAACATGGCCGGGTTTGTCGCACAATTGACATACGACTCGAGATTGATTCCCATTGAAGTTGGGCCGCCAGTTCTGATTAGAATGGTTGGGCGAGTATCCTTGATTATACGAACTGTTGGAGGAATTTGGGTTCCCACGGTTTCCATATGAGTTTTGTTGGAATTGACTGTTGTTGTTCCCTGGATAGCCATTTTTGTTCCCTCCATATCTTGATTGTTTTTTAGAGGTATTAAAATTGCCGCTTCTGCTTTTCTTGTTGTGTTGCTTCTGTGAGTATTAGTGATAACAGATTCTTCTTTTATTGGGTCTAATTGCTTGAGACTTGTTTCATAGCCTATAAGCTTTTCAACTAATTCTTCAAAGGAGATGGGTGATTCTCTCGCACGTAGAGCAGCTTTGAGTTCTTTGTAGTCATTGGTGAGACCATTGAGTGTGTGTACTACTATTTCTCCATCACTCAAGTCGTGCCCAATCATAGCAAGATCATCAATAATGGTTTTAACAGTTTGCATGAATTCAGAAATACTCTTTCCTTCTTGACTAACCTTGGTGAGGGAGTCAATGAGACCAACCATCCGAGTATTAGATTTATTGGCATAGGTAGCTTTGAGTTTACGCCAGGCCTCCTCAGCATTTTTGCACCGAGATACAATCGGACCTGCTGGTCCAGTGACAGCTGTTTGAATGGCAAGGAGCAGTAGTCAATCTTGCCGAATCCAAGTTTTGTACTCTGGATTATCAGCTGGTAGGCATGGATAAGTGCCATCTACAAATCCCATGAGATCATACCCGAGAAGAAGATTTGTCATCTGTGAGTTCCACATAGAATAGTTTCCTCCTTTCGAAAGTTTATGAGGAATAAGTGTGGCTGTGTTGATCGAGACAACATGTGGGGAGGAAGAGTTTGGGTTCCCCACAAAGGAAGAATTTCCACTATTGGACATAACCGTGACTTCACTTGATTCAGTCATGGCTGAAGAACTAACAGGGAATGAAGACAGAGCCTAGGGCTCTGATACCATAAAGAGAAAGTATTAAACTTGTCTTATTTGATTCAAAATGATACATGGCTTTATACACGTAAATGACGACAGTAAAAAAGGAAATTAACAGAGGAAATAAATTCTGGAGATCATCTAGATATTTACACATTAATTACAGAATACGTAAGGAATGTTTCCATATAGTAGAGACTGAGAATCAAGGGAGCTTGACTTGAGGAGTGATGGATGGCTTGACTGGAGGAGCAACGCACGTTGGTAACTTGTCAGGCGGTACGTAAGTCGATCGATTTGCTTTAAGACTATTCCTACCAAATGTCGCTATTTCGTTAGCTATCATGAGTGCGATATTTATGGATTTTGGAATAAACCTGGCGAATGTTTAACTAATCATGTGCTTAATTGCTAATAAATATAATATAAAGGAAACTAGGCCATGATATCAAAACCACTAGATCATAAACTGGCTATTAGAGATTGGCTCCAACAAATTTAAAATTAATCTAATTATTTACTAAATGTACAGACCATTCACGTTATGACTCTTTTTTTATTGTGATTTAGATAATTCCAATCCCCATTATTGCTAGGTCGAGGTCTAGCATGCAAGTGAATCTTACATTTATAAATTGCTATGGAAACATGCAAGCTGCCTAAATTAGTTCTTAGAATCTTTACAAAAAAATGGAAAATATTTTATATAGTAACACATGATCTTTCGTTATAAGTCTTCAAAAATTAGAGCATATATAAGAATTTTTTTTCAAATTATTTGTAGATAAACGTATTAATTTTTGGAATATTATATACTTTTTGTAAATGAAAAAACAATATATATCTTCTATATATATAAGTGGCTATTTAACAGAGCCTAACGGAAATTCTTGTTTTCCGTTAGTGCTCTGTTAAATCATCGTTGGTGCTCTGTTAAATCATCTCAGCTGATTCCACTGATTGAACTTGCAGAGCAACACCTGCATAAAAAGCATGCAATGAAAATACATGAAAATGCTGCACTGCATAACTGAAAGCAGGAAAATAATAAACTCAAAATAATCTAATACTCAATGGATAATGTGGAAAACTGCCAAACTGAGCTTTCACATCTTTGAAGTCTGTTTGTTGGCAGTGTGGCACGCCAATAAAGAAAAACAGAATTTGTTTGGTCTGTGCATAATATGGAATTTTTTCCTAGCTAACATGAGTATATGAGTAGTTTGTAAATCACTTTCACCACTTTCATATGTCACAGTAGTTTCAAGATAATCAACATATTTTAAACTACTAAGCTTATCTAAATCAAATAACCAACAGGAAAACATAAAAAAAGTTGTTCAACCCAATTAAAAAGCATGCAACGAAAATACATGAAAGTGCTACACTGCATAACTGAAAGCAAAAAAATAATAAACTCAAAATAATCTAATACTCAATGGATAATGTGAGAAATTGCAAAACTAAGCTTAACTAAGCTTAACTAAATCAAATAACCATCATAAACAATGCTTCCTAAAAAATAATTTATTTGAAGTCAGTTTATTGGCACCTCAAATACACTACTGATATGGAATCTTTTTTCTAGCTAATATGAGTATATGAGTAGTTTCTTTGCATGATCATGATCATGAGTATGTACATATAGTATGATTGAGGTCGTGTCCTCATGATCATGCTTTACCTTTGATAAAAATGCATGGAACCCAACTGCACTGCAGTTTATGTATTTGAAAGGGACTTGTCAAATTTGCTGCTTTTCTGTCATCCAATTTGCTGTGCCTGTTTACTGAGAAAGCAGGTTCAACCTGCAGATCAGAAAAAGTAGACAGAAAAACATAAAAATGTTGTGCTGACATATCTGCCAAATTATAAAGGATAAAAACAATAAACCCAAATAAAAAACATACAACGAAAAAAACATGAAAATAGTCAACTGGTATAACTGTCAAAACCTAAAGGAGAACTGCAAAATTGACTAAAGGATATGAAAAACATGAAAGTGGTGGACTGACATTACTGTAAAAACATAAAGGTGAAAAATAATAAACTTAAAATAACCTAATACTCAGTGGATAAGAAAACAAAAGCTGCCAAAGAAGCTGCCAAAGAAAACAAAATAACTTAATACTCTGGATTAAAAGATAAGAAAAAGTACGCATACAAGAAAGAAGCTGCCAAACAAAAGCTGCCAAAAATAACACTGCCAACAGGAAAAAAATTGTACGTTGTGATTTTGTGTTGTTATCAGGCAGCCATACTTTCTTCAAAAAAAAAAAAAATTCATGTCAGAAAGAATAGTTGAGGAGAAAGATAAAATAAACATGTACACAAAAACTGTACTCTTGCTGAAAACAAAAGAACATATCCATGCATATTTGATAGTTTTTTCCATTTATGGTTTGAGAGTTTTTTTTCCTTGTGTCTGGCTTGGTTGGTTTTGCAGTTTTTACTTGGTCTTGGAGTGGTCGTATGGGAGGAGGCGAGACATTGCAGTTTATATATAAACATAATGTCTTTTGAGAGGCCAAACTTAACCAAACCCAACCACATATATGCAGCCTCACTTCCAACTAACCAAATTCTGATCTTTGCAAAACATACAACTTCACTTCCAACTACACAAATTCTGATCTTTACTAAGGATCAAGCAAATTGTCATATAGGTGAATAAGGATCAAGCAGATTTTGGTCTTCTCTTCTCTTCCATTTTTTCCTTTTACTGTTTTTTTATGTTTACTGCTGGTTTTTACTGGTGATGATTTGTTTTCAGCTGATTTTCCAGTTCTGTGAGGTGTTCTTGGGTGAGGATCAACTGCACATTTGTAGCTCTTATCTTAGTAAGTGTATGGTATTATTTATTTCTTTCTATATATTTGGGATACGTCTTTTTTTAATTTTAAAAAATATTTATTACTTATGAATTTTTTGTTTTTAATATTGGCAGGGAGATTGTGAGCTGTCAGTACTGCAAAGGTGAGTTTGCGACTTCTCATAAGGCCTTTTCTTTTTGTACTTAATTCATTTGTCATGCAGTTTATAAACAATTTATTTAAATATATTAGTTTTTTTTTTCATTTTATTTTTTGGTAGTTGCTGATTATATATTTTTGAATTTGTAGTTGTCTCTCCTCAGCATCATGAATTCTTATACACTTCACTTAGCAACCTAGATTGTTTACTGAACTTTATTATATTTGTACAACTACCAAATTGTTGCCAAGTTTTGAAAAAAATTACAAAGTGCAATTTTTAAATGTTAGGGTATTACACAAATTCGTGCTGCTTTTGCTGTATTTGTATGTTCATGGATATTCTTCTATTAATGGCTATATATACAGATTTCACCAGTTAACAACATATAAATAATTACAAAACCCTAATAGATGCTGACACAATAACAAAAATCTTAAATTAAAAATCCCAATAAAACAATTACATAATATCATCAACCAGAACATAGATTTTGAAGTATTTTAAAAACACAAAAAAAAAAAAAAAAAAAACTTACCATGGGAATTGAAGACAAAGGGTGAGGTGAGGCCGACGGTCCGCGTGAGGGTGGGTGAGTTCCGGGAGATGGATATGGCGGCGCAACCCTAATAAAACAATTAGGGTTTTTTCATCAACCAGATTTAGATTTTGAAGTATTTTAAAAACACAAAAAAAAAAAAAAATTACCATGAATCAAAGACAAAGGGTGAGGTGAGGCCAATGGTCCACGCGAGGGTGGGTGAATAGCGGCGCAAGGTTCAACAACAACAACAACAACAAGAAGGAGAAGAAAGAAGAGAGAAGAAGAAGAAAAGATGGGAGAGAGCGGAAGGAGAAGAAGAAGAAGAAGAAAGAAGAAATGGCAGAAGGGAGGGGAGGATTCGTGCGGCGCCGTTTCCCAAGGGTTTCGGCAACACGACGAAGAAGAAGAAGAAAGAAGAAGAAGAAGAAGAAATGGGAGGGCTCGGGTTTGTGCGGCGCATTACAGAACGGAAGAGAGAAATATGAAACCGTAGGGTTTCATTTGATCTGCGCAAAAACGACGGCGTTTCAGAAGGGCTGGGCTCCCCTTTCTCTCATACGGGCTCGGCTTAAAATCATACCCACAAAGCCCAATTCAAATAGATCATTGTATAAAACCACTATAAGGCTGGGCTCCCATTTCACTCATACGGGCTGGGCATAAAATCATACCCACAAAACCCAATTCAAATAGATAATTATAAAACCACTATAAAAAGCCCAAACTCAAAGAAAAAAAACAATACCAACAATAATAATAATTAAATCAAAATAAAAGCCAATAATATATAAAAGACTATCACAAATTATATTTATAATTGTAAAGTAAACAAACACTTCGCAATTTTTAAAAAAATAATAAATAATTACAAAATTTATATAAAAAACATTAAGTTTTTAATAACAGATCTTACTCTTATATAAAATAATTACATTACATTTAGACACTCATAACGGTATATAACATTACTTTTACTTAATTCAATTTGGTCTTTCATGTTTTGTTTTTGATAAATTATATATGAGTATCAAATAGATAAATTTGTCTAAATTTTTATAAAAAAATTATATATTTTAAAAAAATTATATTTTTAATATCGTTCACTTTTTTTTTATAAATGACTTAGGTGTAACTTATCTATTCGGAGCCAAGATTATTATCCTTTAATTTTTCGTCAACCTAAAAAAGAGGCAAAGAATACATATCTTTATTAGTTGAAAGTGAGCTTTATTGGATCTACTCAAAGAAAAAAAACAATACCAACAATAATAATAATTAAATCAAAATAAAAGCCAATAATATATAAAAGACTATCACAAATTATATTTATAATTGTAAAGTAAACAAACACTTCGCAATTTTTAAAAAAATAATAAATAATTACAAGATTTATATAAAAAAAATTAAATTTTTAATAACAAATCTTACTCTTTTATAAGATAATTGCATTACGTTTAGACACTCATAACAGTATATAACATTACTTTTATTTAATTCGATTTGGTCTTTCATGTTTTGTTTTTGATAAATTATATATAAGTATCAAATAGATAAATTTGTCTAAATTTTTATAAAAAATATATATATTTTAAAAAAATTATATTTTTAATATGGTTCACTTTTTTTTATAAATGACTTAGGTGTAACTTATCTATTTGGAGCCAAGATTATTATCCTTTAATTTTTCGTCAACCTAAAAAAGAGGCAAAGAATACATCTCTTTATTAGTTGAAAGTGAGCTTTATTGGATCTACTCAAAGAAAAAAAACAATACCAAGAATAATAATAATTAAATCAAAATAAAAGGCAATAATATATAAAAGACTATCACAAATTATATTTATAATTGTAAAGTAAACAAACACTTCGCAATTTTTAAAAAAATAATAAATAATTACAAGATTTATATAAAAAAAATTAAATTTTTAATAACAAATCTTACTCTTTTATAAGATAATTGCATTACGTTTAGACACTCATAACAGTATATAACATTACTTTTATTTAATTCGATTTGGTCTTTCATGTTTTGTTTTTGATAAATTATATATGAGTATCAAATAGATAAATTTGTCTAAATTTTTATAAAACAATATATATTTTAAAAAAATTATATTTTTAATATGGTTCACTTTTTTTTATAGATGACTTATGTGTAACTTATCTATTTGGAGCCAAGATTATTATCCTTTAATTTTTCCTCAACCTAAAAAAGAAGCAATAATATATAATAATTATTCATAATAATAAATAAAATGAAATTACAGAGGCAATAATAATATAAAATATTATTTAAAAATTGAAGTTTATCTAATATATATATTATTATAATACAGAAGGCCCAATTCCAAGAAAACACTTTAATACAAAATACACAATAAATAATTATTTATTACTCTATTTAAATGTTATTCTTGTTATTTAAAATGTTATTCATGTTATTTTACGTTTTGAATAAAATACTAGAAACAAATTTTAAAAACGGTTTAAATTTTTTTTCATCGTTCCAAAATGTTTGCAAAAGACATATTTGAATGATCTTTTTGTGCTTATATGTGTATGTATGTATACAATACAATCAAAACTTACAATATCATTTGTCTAAACAGGAATTATCCTCCTTATCAAGAGATCTAAATATATAAAAGATTCAACTATTCGTTACAAGACCTGTAAGTGCCTTTTTATATAATAAATATATATTCCTTTCTTTGTTGAACCCTGCTTGCAATTTTTAGTCGATAGTTACTTTGTTGGACCCTGTTTGCAATTTTTAGTCGATAGTTACTAATAGAAATTGCATTGTTTATAGCATTTAAAATGCACTATGGATGTATGTATTTCGCATTAAGTAGTTATTAATTATTCATTTAGTTTTGGTTGTGTGGAACAGCATCCAACGTTTTGAAGAATTGTTGACTTCATTAACATAATGAGAAGTGGTAAGATTGTGTTAGTGAGTTATGTAGTATTTATTTTTAAATAATAATATTAATTTCATAAAAGTTAAGCTTAAAAAGTATTTTTTGAAGATCATGGAAAATAACCAGCAAAGAAAATCCCGTATAAAGATTTACCAGAGAGAGAAAGATATGCTAAAAAAAAGTGTCTAGAAGCAATTCTATTCAGTTAAAAGAGCCAGCTTCATTTAGGGATGATCAAATGACTACGTCAATTGATGGACCTTCAAATGATGATGTCCAACATATAAACATCATTCAGGACTTCAATGTTCTACAAAAAGTATCAAAGAGACAACGAATTTTTCGTGTTGATCCTGACATCGAAGAATCGGCATCATTTCATAAAGTATGCGTTCCTCCTGGTGTTAATGTCTGTGTGGTTGATTCAGAGGCGACTTCATCATTAAACAATGTGACGAATCGTTCTGATTGTCCGAGTGATTCTATGGATTTCTTGACACGTAAATCAGGAAACACATACATAGATGAAACAACCATCTCTAATCAACTTTTGATTCAACAGGTTTTTCTGAAATTATTTTTTTATTTTCCTTAAATTGAGCAGTCTTATGTTCTTTTTCATTGAAATCTGGAAACATCCTATTCAAATAGGCTCCATGTGTTGTTCGGGAAGAGTCAACCTTTGAAACAAGTATACCGCCACCATGTAGGGGTAAGAAACAAGTATAATTATACTATTCGTTCTTCTGATTCTATTATCAACTCTTGCCACTCTCTTAATAGTGTCTTTAGTTAGATCATTCAAAGAATTCAATGGGTTTACACCTATTGTCTTGTGTTTATTTTTTAACTCAATAGGTGGAAGGCATCGCTGCACTGTTGGACTTAGACAATTATTACAAGTCGTGTCATCTGAAGCATATTCTTTGCCATATGTGCCTTGTTGCAGACATTGTAAAGCAAAACGTTTCTATCATGAAACAAAAGGATTTTGTTGTGCTGATGGGACAATTTCTTTGGTCACAAATGATGTCCCTGATCAACTTTATGATCTTTTTACCTCCGACACAGATGAAGCCGTGCATTTTAAGACTTATGTTCGTACTTATAATAACAAGTTTGCATTTACATCTTTTGGAGTTAAATTCGATAGAGATATTTGCAGACGGAATAGAGGGATTTATACATTCCGAACTCAGGGACAGATCTATCACTATATCAATGATTTAGTTCCATTAAACGGTCGTCCTTCTTATCTCTAATTGTATTTCTATGATACTGAGCATGAATTGGAAAATCGCATTTCTGATTCAGACAGAATGAATCCATCAATTATATCTCAACTCATCGATATTCTTCGCATCAATCCATACTCTGTGTTCTTTCGGTCTCTTGGTGATTTGCCAAATTTGAAAAATCAAGTAATTCATATAAAATCAGATACTGGCCTAGATCAGCGTGTATTCAATGCCCCGACATCTTCACAAGTTGCAGCAATATGGGTTGAAAATGAAGATGCAGATCAGTTGGGAGGACGGGACATTTATGTCTTCAGTCATTCTGGTGGAAGTCATATAGTTCAGTATTATTTTGGCTGTTATGATCCACTTCAGTATCCACTGTTATTTCCTTTTGGGGATACTGGCTGGCATCAAGGCATTCGTAGGGTGAATAGAGGAAGTGTATTAATATATGATGAAATAGCTCAATCAATAAATCATCACCAATCAATGTCAGCAGAAAAGTTACTTACAAGAGAACAACGAGGTGAGAGTATAATCTTAATCTTCTTATTTTGTACTTAGTTTGTAGACGTCTAATTTTGTAATATTTCATTCTTCTTCAACTTTTGTAGCATTAAACAGAAAAATGAAGGATCCCATTGTTTCGTGTCGTGAATATTATTGCTACAAATTGCAAATCAGAGAGAATATCAGATCAATTTTGTTGCTGTCTGGTCGTCTATTGCAACAATATGTTGTTGATATGTATGTTAAGATTGAGACGTCAAGATTAGATTATTTTCGTGCCAAACAACAACATATTCGATCTGAGTTATATCAAGGTATTGTTGATACCATTACACTTGGGGAAACTAATGCTTCTAATGTTGGAAAACGAATCATTCTGCCTTCGTCATTTATTGGAGGTCCAAGAGACATGCGAAAAAGATATATGGAAGCAATGGCTTTAGTTCAACATTATGGGAAACCAGACATTTTTTTAACAATGACATGCAATCCAAACTGGCAAGAAATTTCAAATGAATTACGCCCCCATGAGGAGAGTCAAAATCGGCCTGATTTGGTTGCTCGGGTCTTTCGTGCAAAATTAGAAGAATTAAATGATCGATTATTCAAACGGCAGATATTTGGAAAAGTCTCAGCATATGTTTATGTTATTGAGCACCAAAAAAGAGGGCTTCCACATGCTCATTTTTTAATTATATTACAGAGGGATTGGAAACTCTATGCGCCTGAATCTTTTGATGAGATTGTATCGGCAGAAATACCTGATAAAAATATGAATTTGCACTTACATAATACTGTTGTGAAGCATATGATGCATGGACCATGTGGGGTGCTGAATCCAACAAATGTTTGCATGAAGAAAAATGGTTATTGCAAAAATCAGTATCCAAGAAATTTTGCATCGCGTACGACTGTTGGAAATGACTGTTTCCCAATATATAGGCGTTCTGACAATGGAATAACTGTCAATGTGAGAGGTCATAATTTGGATAATCGTTGGGTCGTTCCATATAATCCATATTTGCTTGCAACATTTGACTGTCACATTAACGTCGAAATTTGTTCCACGGTAAAAGCAGTCAAATATCTATATAAGTACATTTACAAAGGGCATGATCGTGTTGCTTTTAATTTGGTTTCTGAACAAAACCATCAACAAATTGATGAAATTCAACAATTTCAATCGGCTTGATGGATTGCTCTGCCTGAAGCTATGTGGAGAATATATGGCTTCATTGTTAATGAAATGTCTCCAGCAGTGTATAGCTTACATTTACATCTTGAGGATCAACACCAAGTAACTTTTCGAGCAAATGAAGACTTAATCAATGTTCTCAACTCTGATCGGTCTGCAAAATCGATGTTAACAGAATTCTTTGCATTAAACCGAGTGGATGAGAACGCGAGGACGTTGTTGTACAAAGAATTTCCAGAATTCTATGTTTGGAACCAACAATACAAAGAGTGGACTTGTCGAAAAAATAAAACTGTTATAGGTCGAATTGTTACAGCAAATCCATTTTGAAGGTGAGAGGTATTATCTACGGATATTGCTAAATCATGTAAGAGGACCTTTATCATTTCAAGATCTTAGGACAGTTGATGGTGTTGTGGCTCCAACATTTCGTGAGGCTGCAACTATGCGTGGTTTGCTACAGAGAGACAGCGGTTTAGAAGATTGTTTACATGAAGCATCTGTATATCAAATGTCATCCAGTTTGAGACGGCTTTTTGCAACTATATTAGTTTATTGTAATCCAGCCAATCCGAGAGAACTTTGGGAACGTTTTGAACAAGATATGTCAGTTGATTTTAGGTCAACTGAAGATTCTATGTTCAATGTAAGAATGCAAGTTTTGCGCTCAATCTCTTTTACATTTGAATCAATGGGAAAAGACATTAATTCGTTCCATCTTCTTGATGACAATATTTGTTTCGATGAAGACCAATTCGAATCTAGGGAAATTGATGATGAATTGGCTGTTGAAATTCCAGAAGAAGATATTGCTGCATTAGAAATCCTTAATAGTGAACAACAACATGTTTATAATGAAGTTTTGGGAAAGGTTTTTTCAAATAGACCTGCCACATTCTTTATTGATGGCCCTGGTGGGACAGGGAAGACATTCCTGTACAAGGCACTTCTAGCAGCAGTAAGATCAAGAAAATTAGTTGCTCTTGCAACTGCTTCATCTGGTGTTGCTGCATCTATCCTTCCTGGAGGTCGAACAGCACACTTACGCTTTAAGATTTCATTAGATGCTGATGAACATAGTATGTGTTGTGTCAGTAAACAAAGTGCCCTTGCAAAGCTGTTGCATGTAGCAAAGTTAATTATATGGGATGAGGCCCCAATGTCAAGAAAACAACACATCGAAGCATTAGATAAAATGCTACGAGACATTAATGATTCAGAGTTAACATTCAGTGGAAAAGTTATCGTTTTTTGTGGAGATTTTCGCCAAGTTTTACCTGTGGTTCGTAAAGGAACAAGACAAGAGCAAATAAACGCCAATTTGGTTTCTTCCTATTTGTGGCCTACATTCATCAAGTTTCATTTAACTGAAAATATGCGAGCGAGATTGATCCAATTTTTTCAGAATATGTGTTAGAATTAGGCAACGGAATGCCACCAATCACAGTTAATGAAACTATAAAAGTTCCTGATGGCATGCTTATTTCGTATGAAGATGACTGCACTTCTTTGAATCATTTAATAGATGTTGTTTTCTATGATATTCATGAATATTCAATAAATATTTCAGCTATGATGAATCGGGCCATATTAACACCAAAGAATAGTTATGTTGATGAAATAAATGCATCACTAATTCATAGGTTTCCTGGTCAGCTTAGACGATATTATAGCTTTGATGAAGCAATAGATGCATCTGAACAGTCAATCATGGAGGATTTCTTGAATACTCTAACTCCAAATGGACTTCCTCCTCATGAATTGTTACTGAAGATAAACTGTCCCATCATGCTGCTTAGAAACATTAATCCTTCAGAAGGACTTTGCAACGGAACACGCCTAATTTGTCGGGCTTTTGATCGAAATGTCATTGATGCAGAAATCGCAGTTGGACACCATAGCGGAAAAAGAGTCTTTATTCCAAGGATCCCATTCTTACCAAATGTTGATGAAAATAGTGGTTTTCCATTCAAACGAACCCAGTTTCCTATCAGATTAAGTTTTGCAATGACTATAAATAAGTCACAAGGGCAAACGTTGGATTTTGTTGGGATATATTTACCTCAACCTGTTTTCTCACATGGTCAATTATATGTGGCTTTATCAAGGGCTAAGACTGCATCTACAGTAAGGGTTTTAATACGGCCAGTATCGACTGAACGATCAGAAAAGAACTACACAAAAAATATTGTGTATACGGAATTATTAAGATTAGCATGTTCAGATTAATATTATATAGGTAATTATTCAATTGTATAATTTGAGTTTAACTACTTAAACCAAACTACACATTTAATAGAATTCTCTTTTCTTTATGTTTAATATTGTATTCTTGAAATATTTATTGTATTCTTTAATTTTCTTTACAATTTTCTTTTTAAATATAGTATTGAGTTTATTACACTTACATGTTTAATATATTTGTATATGAACAGCTTTAAAGATGAGGACGATTTATACATCGATAAAAGATATCACTCCAAATACAAGAAATTGGAAAATAAAAATGATCGTGGCAGACAAGTCACCCAAGCGAACAGGGCAACGCTCACCAGTAAAGTACCAAAACTTAACATTGATTGATCCAGAGGTATAGATAAATGTTGATGGTGTTCCTTTCATTTAATTATTTTCTTGTAACACATTTAAAAAAAATATTATTTTTTTAAAACACAAAAACAATTTAAAATTAAACAAAATTATTATACTCAATTATTCATAACAATTTTTTGTTTATTTCAATTTCTTATATTGTGCAGGGAAATCGAGTGCAAGCGACAATGTTTGATAAAGATATTGATTCACGGGATGATACTTTACATATTTTCCAGTCATATTACATCAGTAATGCATACGTGAAGCCACTGGATCCAAAGTATAGAATTGAAAAATATGAATACCAATGGATCCTAAATTCTAGAACAATTATTGAGGAAGTTCCGAAGGATGAAGAACAATTGGAACCACCAAAGTACCAACTCATTCCGTTTAACGAATTAGATGCTTACAAAAACTCAATTGCAGAAATAGGTAATTGACTCTTTATTTTAGAATATTTAATTATCAATTTATTAAAAATTTAAATCTCATCTCTCAGATATTCTGGCTGTTGCAATCCACATCAAGCCATGTAGAGAGATAACTTCAGCGCATGGACCGACAACTATTCAGGAAATTTATGTCATTGATCAAAGGTAAAAATATTTTTTTGGTCGGTCACTATATATAGGTAATTATGTTTCATCATTTATTTCTTACATATTCTGTTAATTCTTTTTTTATTCTAATTTTGTAGCTTAAACCCCATATGTTTAACTATGTGGGGTCAATTTGTGCAAGATGAATGCAAAAAAATATCAGAAATGATAAAGACAAAGCCAATTATACTTGGAACAGGAATAAGAGTTGGTTCTTATAATGGTATTTTTAATTATTAACAATATTATATTTTATTTTATATTGTATATGTTTGCGTTAATTATGATCTCTATTTCCAATGAAGGATTGTCTCTTTCATCGCGTCCAAAAAGTAAATTTGTGATCAATCCTGTTCTTCCTGAAGCAACTTCATTGCAAGAGTGGTAATTATCACAAATAAGTCATTATTTGTTTCATGCCACTTGAATATTGAAATCTCTTTATTTTTATTTCTTATGTCATATTTGTTTTTATGAATTTTAAGGTCAGTGATTAATGACTTATTACTTGAAAGTATTATTGCAAAAAGCTTGACATACCCGTCAACATCTCTGTCTTCTATTGGTATTCGAGAAATAATCAAGAATTGTGATGTTGCTGAGGTCATCAAAAGTTTACAACCCATGCAGGTAAAATCCTATTTTTTGTAACAAATTCAAATATTTATAGAATCAATTCACCTAAAAAATTGTTTGTAATGTAATGTAGAAAGCAAGATTTTGGATAAAGGCAAAGATATTTGTGGTTGACTTGCGCCAAATATTTTTTTATATGTCATGCATTGGCTGCAATAAAGGAACTGGGTATGATTACAATGATACTTTCCTTTGTTACCATTGCAAACATCAAAGCATTTCGCAGCCACGGTATGTATCTTTCAAATTTGTTGTTTTACACAATAAGTGATGTAATAGATTTAATGTATAACTTTTTTTAATTCTAACTTAAAATGACATTTCTATCAAATTTATAGTTGTCGAGCATATGTTGAACTCGACGATGGTACAGGAAGACTGTCTGCTGTAATGTTTGGTGAAGTTGTGGAGCAAGCATTTGGTTGTTCGGCAGTTGAGCTTATGAAGCACACTGGTGATGTATGTTTTCTTATTTTCCATTGTCTTTATCATTGTGAGCAAAAAAGTTCATCTTAAAATTTTTAACATGTTTACTACATTATCTATGAGCACATTGGACTTTATATTAAAAAATTATTAAAAACAAATTATAACAAAAATCATTTAAATTGATTTTTATATACTTGTTTATTATGCCAATTTTATTTTTATTTATAACATGCATAGTAATTTAATTAAGAACATTGCATTCAAAGATTTGTGTTAATTTATAAGACATCAATTTTTAGCATATTTGTTCTTTAAATTTTTATTAATCATGGAAACCTATTAAAAATTTCTTTTACAGGAGCATCTACCATATATAGAAAATCTTGTAGCAGAAGTTTCGCAAAAAAAATGGATGATTGAACTTTTGGTGGACCCTAATCGACTCAACCAACAGCAACACAAGAATTTCAACGTCATCTCTATTGATGCAGTACAAGATGACACAGAATGATGTATCACAGTAAATATGTGTTGGATTATGTTATATTCTAAACTAACATTTTATAAATATCGATATTTTACTGAACTAGGCAAACGTGCTTTGCACGTTATCCCGACCTAGTATATATATGTGTGTGTGTTTTTTTTTTATTAAAAAAGAGAGAGAAGAAAAAGAAGAAAAGAAAGCAGCCAATGCAGTCACAATCTTGTTTTTCATTTTTTCTAGCCCAATACGTATACAACGTAGAAATCTGATTGGTAAGAACTGGTAGGCACGTAATCAACGTCCATGTATAGAAGATGGGCTCCTTGACATTGAAAGGATCACAGCGTCATTCCAACAGACTACAGCTTGCACTTGCAACGACTGCATTGGGCGGTAGCTCTATTTGCTATAAGACTATCTCTGTAGAAAAGATGGCAATCACGAGTTCGATTATTTTATAGCGTTATCTATATATTAGGCTTTGAAATCGTAATTCCTTTATACCATTCGGTAAATTTTTCTATATGCTATACCACTTGATCTTTTCTATTGAAGAAGATTTTGTAATAAACCTGGTGAATCTTAGAGAGCCTCGGCCTAGCTAGCTAGTATTTAACTAATTAATGTGCTCAATTGCTAATAAATATAATATAAAGGAAACCAGCCCAATTCAAAACCACTAGATGATCATAAGCTGACTATTAAAGTTAATTTAATTCATTTACTAAATGGTTCGGTCGTTAATGTAAAGTCATGATCGATAATTAGTCGTCACAACTCGTTTAAAGCTCAAATCAACTCATACAAACTCAAATATTAGTTTCATGTTGTTTGAAAACATGCTCCATTAATACTAATGCTGATTTTTCTAATCAATGGCCAGACATATTCTTAAGCCCACGGCTGCTTAATTAATCAGTGCACGACTTTTTAAATTTAAGGATTTGACCATCTATATATATTATGACTTTTCTTTATTGTATGTGGTTTAGATAAATCCAATTCACATTATTAGCATGTCAAGGTCTAACATGCAAGTGGGTCTCACATTTATAAATTGCAATGGAGACATGTAGGCCTGAACTAGTTCTTAGAATCCTTTCTAAGATGCGAATTGGAAAATATTTTATCTAGCTAGCACATGATCTTTCGTTAGTCTTAAAAAATTAGAGCATGTATAAGAATTTGTTTTAAAATTATTTGTAGATAAACGTCTTAATTTTTGGAATATTTATATACTTTTTGTAAATGAAAAACAATATATTTATTTTTTTTATAAAAATAAAATAAAATAATAAAAGAAGAAGAATAATAAGAAAAGAAAGCAGCTAAAGCAATCTCAATCTTCTTTTTTCATTGTTTGTAGCCCAATATATAGGTATTAGTTTTTGGAATATCTTTTTACTTTTTGTCAATGAAAAGCAATTATATTTTTCTTTTAAACAAGAACCAAAACAGTCTCAATCTTTTTTTTCCACTCTAATATATATGCAATACTGAAATTTGATTGGTGTAAATATTGCAAGTGGTAGACCGCATAATCAATGTCCCATAAAAGACGGGACTCGACCATTATATATGTAGAAGACAAGCCCCTTGATATTGAAAGAGATAATATCATTTCAGAAATCTAATTGGTAAGAATTGATAAGCCACATAATCAACGTCCCATATATAGAAGATGGCCCCTTGACATTAAATAGATCACAACGTCATTCCAACAAACTACTTGCACTAAAGTTTGTCCATGTTGATAGATCGATTTAAGTTCTAATCAACGTCAGAAAAATGACCCACATAAAAGACTTATCTCTTAACGTATTGTTTAATTTAGACCTCACATAGATTCATGTTGACTATCAATATAATTGATAATCCTCGACGCATTGCATTATATATGTTATGTGCTCACGTAAAATATTAGAGGTTAGGTTAGAATTTTAATATGTAAATTGATACAAAATTTAACACCTATTAGACTCTCCCTCAATATGTGAACCTAATATATGAAATATTAATTGAAGTTGAGTGTAGAAATGCGATTCGACTTTAAGATTTTTTTTTTATATCATATCAAATTATTATTTATTTCAAAAATTTAAATCAATAAATAAAATTGATTTAATTATTTTTATTAAATCGTTATCAATCCCCTCCACACTCCATACAACCTATTCACGGCACGGCCCACCTACTCACGGCACGCAACAACCAAGAGGAAATGATCTCCCATCCATATATAGCCATACATAGTGAATTAGGAAGATCTCCTAATTGGTGGCCCCCTTACCCTCGAGTTGAAACTGAGGATTTACAGTGGAATTATGTTAGCGGAAGTAAGAAGATTATCTTCGTTTTGTTTTGTTTTTTATTTTATTTTTTTAATTTTACTATTCATCATCATCCCACATCATATACCATACTTATTTTTATTTATTATTTTTTATTCCTTTTAAACTAATTAAATTTTTCTACTTATAATCCATACACTATATATTTAATAAGAGAAAAAAATAAAATATTATATATACATATGTGATATGTGGTATGAAAATAATAAGTATAATTTTTTATTTTTTATTTTTATCTTTTTGATTTACAGCTCTTTTAGAATCTATTTTATAATCAATATCATTTTATTAAAAAAATATATAATACAAAACTACTCGTAATTAAATTTGAAAGATAATCCATACGAAATATTGTATCATTCATTGAACTCCAACCACACGTAGCAAGATTCAAATCATGTGACATCTTCAAAGACATAAAAGAATCAAATCAAGTGAAACACTTCGTACTGGCCGGTTTGCAAGTTGAAAGGTTCGGGGTCAATGCAACCATGTATCCCGTTTTTTATAGGTGTTTGATAGGTTAATTATGGAGTAATGATATCTAAGTAACATATTTTAATATATGTTATAATATAAAGATATTTTAATAAAATAATATTATTTTTACAAGTTAATTTATAAAAATAAATTTTTTTTTAAAATAGTAGTGTAAAATATTATGAAAAGTGGTGTGTATTTATTATTTTTCTTAATTATTAGGAAGTCCAACTTACAATTGCAATAAGATTTTCCCTGAAATTTTTAGTGCTATTCAATTGCAAAATAATGCCTATTTGAAATACAAAAATAAATAGTAAAAAAATATAGCATACATCTTCTAAACCTCTCCTCTCTCTCAAGAATCCATTCTCTCTCACTATAACTTTTCATCTCTCTCTCTCCAAGACACTCACTTACAGACCACAAAATCGGCTCTTCGTGCTCTGCCTCTAAAGAAATCGAGTTTCATGCGTGAAAATGAATTGAAGGTATAGATATATGAATATGCGAAGTCCCGTTCGAACGGGCAATTTACACATTCGAACATGAAAATTTCAAAAAGTCGTCAAATTCTGCCACGATTTAATTCAAGTGCCAACGTTCAACAGGTGATATAGTAGTTCAAGCTAACAAATCAGAATATTCATTGGCATATTCTTCAAATGTAGAGAAGATCATAGAGAATTTTCGTAACCAAATTCCACCAGTGTGTTCGAATGGGGCATTTCACGTTCGAATAAATGAATCTTCAGAATATTTGGCGCGCAGTTTCCCTCCAAATACATTCTACGAGATAAATCCGTTCGAACGAGACTCTATTATGTTTGAACTAATATTAGTATTATTATACTTATAAGTATATATAATTATAATAATCTATTATATATAATATTTTAATAATCTATAATATATAATATACATATATATACTATAGCAACTATTTTATATTATAATTGATAATATCTAATATACTTTTGGTCTAATAGTTAATATGATACTTACACCATATATAGTACTTATTAATATATAGTACTTATACAATACTTAGCGTTATATTATTATATAATTTATATGAGTATAATTATCATACCTTATAATAGTTTTATAGTAACAATATATAATATTTGTACTATACTTCTAATAGTAACATACTATACTTGTTACCTTATTATATAACTTATATGAGTATAATTATCATAACTTATAATAACTTATAACTTATATTAGTTATAATAACTTATAACAGTAACTAGTAACTATAGTTAGTGTTACAATATTATATAACGTATATGAGTATAATTATCATAACTTATAATAGCTATAGTTATATAGTAACTATATATAATACTTACACTATAGTACCTATATAATTCTTATACTATATATAGTCGGTGAGTTTTATCGTGTCATGAGATTATTTTTCTGATCAATGACTGGGCATCACCTTCAAGCCCACACAGCTTGCTTAATTAATCAAGTGTACGACTTTTCAAATTCAATGACTTGATCATCCACGTTATGACTTTTCTTTATTCATATATGTGGTTTAGATAATTCCAATTTACATTATTGGCATGTCAAGGTCTAACATGCAAGTGGGTCTCATATTTATAAATTGTTATGGAGACATGCAAGTCTGAATTAGTTCTTAGAATCCTTACTAAAATGTAAATTGGAAAATATTTTATCTAGCTAGCACATGATCTTTCGTTAGTCTTCAAAAATTAGAGCATATATAAGAATTTGTTTTAAAATTATTTGTAGATAAACGTCTTAATTTTTGGAATATTTATATACTTTTTGTAAATGAAAAACTATATATTTATATTTTTTATAAAAATAAAATAAAATAAAAAAGAAGAAGAAAAGAAAGCAGCCAAAGCAGTCTCAATCGTTTTTTTTTCATTTTTTCTAACCCAATATATATGTTTTTTTTTTTTTTTGGAATATCTTTTTATTTTTTGTCAATGAAAAGTAATTATATTTTTCTTTTAAACAAGAACTAAAGTAGTCACAATCTTCTTTTTCCATCCCAATATATACGCAACGCTGAAATCTGACTGGTGTAAATATTGCAAGTGGTACACCACATTTCAATGTCCTATAGAAGACGAGCTCAACCACTATATATATAGAAGACATGCCCTTGACATTGAAAGAGATAATAACAACGCATAAATCGGATTGCTAAGAATTGGTAGGCCACATAATCAATGTCTCATATATAGAAGATGGGCTCCTTAACATTGAAAAGATCACAACGTTATTCCAACAAAAAACTTGCACTGAAGCCTGTCGATATTTTTGTTGATAGATCAATTAAAGTTCCAATCAACGTCAGAAAAGATACCCACATAAAAGACTTATCTCCTAACGAATTGTTTAATTTAGACCTCACATGGATTCATGTCGACTACCAAAATTGATAATCATCAACGCATTGCATTATATATATTATGTGCTCACATAAAATACTAGAGGTTAGGTAAGAATGATGATGTGTAAGTTGATACAAAATTTGAACACAAAATATAATTAACAAGTAGGGCCTAAAAGAATGAAATTGTATGAGCATTGTGAAACATTCATCTGCAGTAGTGGCCGAGGAGGATTTTGACAATTGATAGGACATGTAGCCTTTACAAAAATAACTTATTATGCAGATGAGATTGTATAAAGTAAAAACTCTTTTTTTTCTTTTTACTTTTTTGAGGATTTCAAACTCTTGGATGATATTTTTATAATGTTATGAACGATGTACAACAAGGAGATTGTTACCCCCGTGGTACTTTTCTTTTAGGGACTGCAAAAAACAAGAAATAAATAAATTATTCCTAAATATAAAATGTAACTTGATAGCAAACTCAAGATGTGTTTGAATAAAATTAGATCATACACCACTCCTAAAGTCTAACCATGCATGTACGAATTCAATTTGTTTACGCACTCTTATAAATCACAACAGTTTCCAAAGAATTTCCTAGATATCGATGGGTCATAGAAATCATGCTTTAGTACTATTGGTGTTGATTTTTCAAGTCAATTGACATCTTTTTCATGTCTATCGACTACTTAATTTATCAATGCACGTCTTTTCAAATTTAATGACTTGACCATCAACGTCACAACTTTTCTTCATTTTAGTTTAGAATGATAATCTCAATCTACATTATTGGTGGAGGTCCTCTCCATCGTGGAGCATGGAATATCCTTTTACTTTTTGTCAATGGAAAAAAATTAAATTTTTCTTTCAAAGCAATCGCAATCTTCCTTTTTTTTTACAATATATACGCAATAATGTAGAAATTTGATTGACGTAATTGCAAGTGATAGACATATTGTAGTAATCCGAGTTGTAGATATTATAGTAATCAGGATATTTTATAAGTTCACCACTGTTTTATTTTATAAGGCATGTCACTTTCTCTACTTCATCCTAGATATTGAGTAAATCTTTATATTTCTTCGCCGCGTTATATAAACATTCTCATGTCTTTCTTTTCAAAAATCATCTTCTTTCTTCTTTTCCTATATTTATCTTACTTTCAAATTATTACTTTCTAATAATCATGTTTTAAAAAACTCATCTCTTTATAGCAATTATTTTGTTTTTTTTTTTAAATTGTATTTTCCTGATTGGACAAAGTACTAGAGAGAAGAAGAGAGGTGCTTGGGAGCGGATTGAAAGATAATAAATATTTGAGATGAGATAATGGAGAATAAAACCAAGACTATTACAAATATTTTTAATGAAATTTATTTCATTCATATTTTTTTGAAAAAAATTAATCTTAAAATAATTAAGGTCGACATCTATCCAATTTATTTTTTTCAATAAAGAGTAGTAAAGCACATGTTTTGGGGGTGGGCTTTGAGAGAGAGAGAGAGGGAGAGAGAGAAGCACATAGGCTTTGACCTTTTTGGCATTTTGCACTCTTTTGGGGATGGGCTTTTAATTACTCTTTGGGCTTTTAATCACACATTCTAGTGATGGGCCTTCATCAATTCCTAGGGTACAATTATATCCATAACTCATGTCTCCAATTTATGTAAAATAAAAGCTCAAAAGAATTGTTTGCATATAAATATTTTGGAAAAGGAAAGAACGAGATTTTAGTTTTTGTTCAACTTCTATAGAATGTGTGCAAAATACTCTCTACTCTTCTAGAAATTGATAGTTATAAAATGAATTTTTTGGCAACAAGTATGCATATTTGTGTGCTACCCTTTTGTTTTGTTTCAGTTTCTGATTTTTCTGGAATATTGAGTTGAAGATGCTGCTTCTATTGGTTTTAAGTTTAAAATAAAGAAGCTAATGCAGTGCTCGTTATACATGATTTAGCCGGACCACTGCTCTATATGTTCAGAAAGTTTCTTTTCTAGATTTTCACCCTAGAAGAAGGAAAAATTACAGTTTGCATGTGTTTCTCTTATAATCAATAGGTTTCTTTAAGAAAAAAAATATAAAATGGGTTGAAAAATAGAAAGATAAATAATATGTACAATATGCTTTGTAAACCGGTCATGAACAAAGAAAATAATAAATATATTGTAGAAAGAGAGAACCTGATATTAAGGTGTGTTAATAAAGAGTGAAGAAGTGTACACTCGACTCAAAAAATACCTATCGAATCCTCCCTCGTGAATCAAATCGTACAAGGAGAAACCTTGTACCTATATCTGTTTATCATGGCGGAAGCTATGTCAATAGCTTTGATATGAGAAGAAGACAAGGCACAAAGGCTAGTCTATTATACTAGCTGAAGGGGCTGAAACTAAATACCCACCAATGGAGCTACTAGCATTTGCATTGGTGGTAGCTGCCCTCCGTTTGAGACCTTATTTCTAAGCAAACCCGATAAAGGTCCTAACAAAAGCCCCTCTCAAGCAAGTGCTTCAACGACTAAACACATCAAAGAATTTGGTAAGCTAGTCAATTGAATTCAGCAAGTTCGACATCGACTATCTTTCTCAAACTACCATTAAAGGGCAAGCCCTTGCGAACTTTTTTGTCAAGCTAACTAATCCCCCCGAGGATGTGCCCACCCCGCCTACTAAGAGTCACTAGCAAGTCTACGTCGACGACTCGTCTTGCCGCTCGGGTGGAGTTGTAAGTGTATACATAATATCAAACTCTGGGGAAGAGGCCTATTACTCGGTTAGGCTCGAGTTCAAACCAACAACAGAGCAAAATCTGAAGCTTTATTTGCAGGACTCGTCATAGTAAAAGCACAAGGTGCAATGGAAGGGGAAGTAAAGGCAGACTCTCAAGTGATGGTAAACCAAGTGAAGGGGAAGTATGTGGCAAAGAGCAAAAGACTCCCACTCTACTTACAACGAGTATGGGAAGAGCGAGACTGTTTCCGAAACTTCATTAAATTTACCGAAAAGACAATTAGAAGGTAGATAGATTAGCACAAGCTACATCAGGTATGGACAACGTAGCACTACCATGGGCAATGATCACCAAAACATTGGAGACTCCCACCATTGGACTTGAAGTCTTAGAAGTAGGGGCTAGAATACTCAAATGGGCACATGAGATAGCCAAGTTCTTAAACACCAGAGAGATGCCAAGTGAAAAAGAAAAGACGAGGACTGTGAAAAATAAGGTGGCCCAATTCACCCTCTTGAATGGAACATTATACAAGTGAGGATTCTCCTCTTCCCCCCTAAGGCATATCTCATTGGAAGAAACCCAGTACGTGATGGTTGAAATACACAAAAAAGTATGCGGGAATCACTCGGGTAGAAGAATCTTGGCGGGAAAGGTCACGAGAGCAAGCTATTATTAGTATCGGGCTCTCAAAGATGCGGAACAATTCATCAAGACATGCACGAAGTGTCAATTCCGCATTGTCTGCTTAAGGAGCTAACATCAATTAAATCTTTGCAGCCCTTCGCGTAATGAGGACTAGATATCGTAGGACCTATGCCCTCGAGAAAAGGAGATGTACAATTCATCATAGTCGAGGTGGACTACTTCACAAAGTGGGTAGAAACGGAACCCTTCACAACAATAACTTCCGCCAGCATCACCAGGTTCCTGGAGAAGGCTGTGGTATGCCGATTCGGCATACCACGAGTCATCATTACGGATAATGTGCGACAATTCTACTCCAATTACTATTGAGGCTGGTGCGCGTAGCTGAGCATAAAGGTTAGACACTCCTCCCCGGATCACCCCTTAGCCAATGGGAAAGTTGAAACGACTAATAAAACTTTGGTAGGGATCTTGAAGAATAGACTGGCAGTCGATAAGGGGCTTGGGAGGAAGAACTCCCAAGAATTTTGTAGGCGTACCAAACCACCATCAAAACCCCGGCAGAAGAAACTCCCTTCATCCTAACTCACGGATTTGAAGCAATGACCCCAGTGGATGTAGGAATGTCAAGCTACAGAGTCCAGTAATTCGACAAAGGATTGAACGAAAAGACATTACATGAGAACTTGGACTTGGTAGAAAAAATCAAAGAAGAAGCAGAAACAAGGACGACTGCCAACAAGAGGAAAACAGAAAATACTTCAATAGAAGAGTGAGGCCTAGATTGCTCAAAGTAGGAGACCTGGTCCTGAAGGAAGCCAGAATGACCTCCCAAGAAGAAGGAAAGCTCAGGCCAAAATGGAAAGGACCATATGTGGTTATGACCTACCACCGACCCGAAGTCTACTAGCTAAGGGATGAAGAGGGAAAATAGTTGCAGTGCCCGTGGAACGCAAAGCATCTCAAGGTGTTCTCCCCTAGCCACCTAGTATGGCCAAGCTCATCTTCCGCCTAGATCTCAAAGTTGAGTGTTCCTACACTCATGTGTACACTCAAGTGGCAATCACAAAAGGGGATACTCCTCCTAAGCATGCATCTCCCCGCCGACTAGCACAACAAAGTCGAGTGTCTCTAAACACACATGGCGGTTGGAAGAAGGAACACATCAGCTCTATCATCCACCAAGTAAACTAGATGGGCCTAAGTTGTGAAGGCCTAAACCATTCGGGTTACTCACACTCAATGAAACCCAAGTAAATAAACAAAGTGAGGTACACACACAGAGATCAGGAAAAGTTACCACATCCATATTAATATTGTTCGGACCACATCCATATGAATATTGTTCGGATCAACAAAAAAGGTCTAAAAAATAATCATCATCAATACAATCATAAAGGGAAAACTAAAAATCAACGATTTGGGGCTGAAAAAGGAAAGGCAATGGGTATCAGATCCCTATTCATAGAGTCGAGGAATTGAAGTGACTCGCGATCGGACTTGAGAGTCTTCAAGGCTAGAGTATTCAAGTCGGTCTGAGGGTTCTCCATCAAATGGTCTCTCAACATCTCCAAACCCATCTTATATCTATAGCCCCAAGCCATGTTGCGAACTACCTTTGTTGTTGACAAGTGGGGAGAAAGTCAGACCAATACCTCCCTAGAAGAAACCAACTCGAATTTCAAAGTAACTATATGTTGGTCTTGGGAGGCGACTTTCCTGCTCGTGCGTAACAAAGAGTCACTAATCTTTGACAAATTTGGCCTCCACCTTCTCCCACTCCCTCTTGGCAACTGCATACTAACTATCAAGACTCTACATCTCACCTTTGAGGCGGTCAAGCTCCGTACGTAAGTCCCGGTAGGTCCCTTATGCTTGATTCACCATGGCCACATACCCACAACATTGCTCCTTAATCTCCTCCAACTCTACCTCCAAGCGGGCTAGTTAATCCGCCCAACATCTTGCTCATCTTCAAACAGCTTAGCCTCAAGGTAGCAGCCAGTTATCTTCTCCTCTTATTTTTCCAAGTCACTCCGAAGGTAGGACGCATCCTCACAGAGAGCAAAGATGCTCTTTTCTAATGAGCGGGAGTAAGCATCCACATGAGCAAAGGTGGCTTCTGCCTCATCCCTCTCGACCCTCACCTTGGTGACCTTTCGATGAGCTTGGATTTCAAAAGATCGTAATACTCGAACCTCATCTTCCAGCTCAGCCTTATCGTTGATGATCCATGCAGCCACAAAGTCAATCCCCTAACATGCCATCACAAATTGGTCAATAAAGGAATGATAAAGGAGAATAGACTGAAGATGAGCGTTGAGAAAGCTCATCAAGGAAAGGAAACTTCCAAGCTTGTTAGTTGTTTCACGAATAAATTCAACCCTGATTTTATGAGCACTTAGACCAAAGAAACCATGCCTCTCGCCTCGAGAGGTTGACCTCAAGCCTCCCAGCTGCCCAAGCTGGTAGGAAGGAGTAAGAGAAGGAGCCCAAGGCAGAAGATTCACACTCCTAGGAGCGTCAGACCTTAGCTCACCCAGAGGCTCTACATCACCCACCGGAGGATTTGGTGGCATGGTTTCCATAGCCACCGGCAAAGGAACCTCCAACTTCGAAAAGGTACTAAAGGGTGAGAAAGGTATCAAGACCCTATCCTCACTCAAATCCACGGTCAAGGGATTGTATTGGAACAAACCCCTAGGGTCAAAGGGAAGAGTCGGGGTTTCACCACTAGAAAACGATGGAGGGAATAGAGCAGGGGGTGTGGGTGCCACCGTCAGCACCTCCCTAGAGAACGTCAACAAGTAGGTAGGAAGGCACCCCAGAAGTCTTCACGCATGTCCCGACATTATCGTCCAAAGATGCGGGCATCTCTACAATATCCTCAAATAGCATGCCCAAAATGGGTTCATGAGAACCCCTCTAAACAGGTTCAATGAAGGCCAAGTAAAAGTCATTTCAAGTTCCTCCTCATCCCGACTAGAAGCCTCAATCAACCCCTGATCACCTAACGGGGTAGAATGCAGAACCAAGGAAGGTGATGGAGCCAAAAGTAGACTAGGCGAAGGGCATTTGAAACCCAGCAAGATATCCAAATCAACTTCCGCTTGTTCCAAGATGTCATCAAGGTTGATCGGGTTGGGTGATTCATGCCGAGTTAATCCACTAGCCCTCAATAATGACTGAGCCCGCAGAAATTGGCTATAGCCACCAAATGGAAAGGGAGCCTCCTGCTTGGGCCCCGAACGGTCGCAAACTCCCATTGATTCGCAGATCAGCTCATCCTCTAGATGAGGTTTCTTCTCCTTCCCCTTTGACGAAGTGCCAAAAGGCCACTTTTGGCCAGGGGAAGCGAATGGCTCCCTTAGCAAATGGTGACCGCTAACACGCAACCAATCTAATATCATTAAGAACCGATCAATATTAGCTCTAGTAAAATAGGCGTTAGTCCAAACTTCTTCCTAGTGTTGTCCGACCAAGAAATAGACATTCTTTAAGTGAGTCTACTCCCAATCGAAAAGATTCAGAGAAAACACCATGTCTTCTAGAACAACTCCCCACACAACTCGAATGGGAAACTCCTAGCAATCAGTCTCGCCGGTAGAGAATTCTCAATTGTGACCCAACATGAAAAAAAAACTTAAAACCAATCCTTGATACAAGAAAAGCGAGATTCCAAGCAAGCTACCTGATAGTTGGTATAGGAGCGGGAAATACACAAATTACCGTCGTGGCACCATATCCCATGGGTGTAAAAAACTCTCTGGCAGTCAAGTTAAGGTAATCCTCGTCGTCGGTTTCCAAGACCAAGCGTCATACGATGCAACATGACAGAATGATCCTCCAAGCGTTAGGATGAAGCTACGAAGGAGCCAAAGCGAAATAATCCAGAACATCTCGAATGGGGCGGCAAAAAGGGAGCTGCAATCCATTCGAGAACATGAGGGGATACAATGCTTTTAGCACATTTGAGTACCTTAGCAAAATAGATTTTAACTGTAAACTAAAATTCCTATATCGATCATTTGTGAGGGCATACCACAAATTTGGGGTCTATAGCATGCATTACCAAAAGAGGTGATATGGGAAGAGAAAAATATAGATCTCTAACTTAAGGGAATAGGAGGGAGTCTGGGAGCTATGAGTCGAGAGAAGGTTTTATTCCCTCTGTGTCCCAATACCTTCCACTTCTATATTTTATGAAAGTCTTTCTCTTTTTCTCTTTTTTTTTCAAAATGATAGAAAAAGAATTATTATTTTCATAAAAATTATATGGCTTTTTGTTTTTTTAGCTATGAAGTCTAATTGTTTTTCTTGTATTATGAATTTTTTATTGTCACATTGATCAGACCAATCAAATCAAACAACAAATGTTATCCAATATCTCAAAACAAAAAACTAAATGTTATCCAAAATAGCTTTGCTACTTTACCAACGTGGAAAGGATAGCTTCAAAAAGGCTCCCAATTATTATTCTTATTATTTGATGGAGGGGGTTTCAAAATCTAAACTTCCATTTTAAAGGTTAAGGATTATGCCAACCGGTCAAGCAAAACGCCCCCTAAAATTAAGAGCAATGACAGAGTTACAAACTCATTTACATTTTATTTACTATTTATCAATAAAACGGTATTTTTAAAAAAAATTAAACACATCAAATTAAAATTAATATTTTTAAAAATATTATTTTATTTAAAATTGGTAGAAAATTTGTAAAGAGATGGTAAATCGTTTCTCTAAAATTAAACACGAGTAAAGGGCAAATTTTTGCCATGTACTAGGCTTCCTCGAAGAACAACCAGACAACAAATTCTGCTATCGCATCAGAGAAAGAGAGACATACAGTTGAAGAGGGCGATAATGGGTGGAGAAGCACATGTCTTGAAGAGGATTCCCCGCATTAGATTCCCACAAAGACACCCTAAATCCTTTGCTTCAGGTCTCTCTGTCTCTCTCTCTTTTAAGTCTCAAGTTTTTTCCTTCTTTGCTATGCTTACTGTAACTTTAGTTTGTTATCAACAATTCTCTCGCTAGAAGTGATTGAACAGAAATCCTGCTTTGGTTTGTGCATGTTGCTTTTATTTAGCAAAAAACTGCATGTTTCTTTTCTTTTTCTTTTTCTTTTTTTGCTTTTTGTATATTCAACAGATCATTATTTCGCTTTTATTTTGGAAGACATAAAATGTAAATTTCGTAAATATTTTACTCGGATTGGTTAATTTTCTCTCCAATTGTATGCTTATCATGAGCTATTGAGATGGATGAGCGATTTGCAACCAAGATGGGCAGAAGTGTAATGAGATGTCTTTTAGCTATTTCGTGAAAACCAATGGTGGCATTTTTCTTTTTTTTGAAGTCTCACCCAAGATTGAATGTTAGGTCTTCTAGTATTCCAGTGGGGCATTACAAGGATAACAGGAGGTTAGAAAGGGCATGGTTTGAGAAGAGAAATGTGGGAGCAATGGTATCATTGACAGAGTGGGTTTCACAGCTGTTCCAATAATATATGATTCATTAAGGATTTACTCAAGTTAACTCAGTTATGAGAAGTTATATGTAGCAATAACGGAGACCACGTAAAGAAATGTGGGCCGTGCTGGTTCTCTTGTGATCAATGACACTCATTGACAGCTTTCTGAATAGTACAGAGCTCAATTATACCAATCAAACTATTTGCTTCTCCATTATGTGTTCTTTTCGGCTTCCCTTTTGCTCTTCAACAGATAATCTGGTAAGGTGTTTTTCATTTTTTAACCTGTCTTCTGTAAATAGATTGGTTGAGATATCTGTGGAAAAGTCCAGGCACCACTGAATCATGACCATGAATGTTGCACCTTAGGCTTATTCAATTTTTTAAGAATAGAAGCTATATAAGCGGTATAACATGACATATATTATGATGCTGCAGCAGCACATTTGCATAGCCTACTGATCAATGTCTTGCCTTTGTGATGACAAGTTAGTTTCAGGACAAATAAGGGATGAGGTGGAGAAAGATGGATAAGATTGTGGGCTTTGTCGCCATAAGTTTAGGAAAGTGTGACATTAGCATAGACTTCATGGCTGCAGTTGTATGGGCTAGTACAATAAGTTGGGCATCACAAAGACTAAGCAAGGCAATAAAGGCCCATTATGAGGACAACGTCAAGAAAAGACTGCTTATCATTTTCACAATACTGTAGAATTCGCTCATGTCAATGGCTTGATGCAACAATTAAAAGATTCAGGTACCACTAATTAGGGGAATTGTCTGAAAATGTTGACTGAGACTGTTTAGATATAGGTAAGATAGATAATGATTTCACTCCTCAGGAGAGGTAAGGTCATGGCATTCATCAATAAATCTTTGGTTGAGGGCGCTAAAAACCCAGAAGGTAAGTTTGGCAAGGATGTGGTATCTGGGTTTTTCTCATGAGGAATGTTTTGTAATGCTATAATGAGCAGATGAAGGTTTTGTAGCTGATCCCAAGAAATGGGATGAGGCTTTTTGCTCATAAATTAATCTAGTATTGTTTTATTTAAGTTGCACCTTATCGCTATATAAGACCACAATTTGATCAGGATGTCTACGCTGAAACCCGGTACTTATAATACTGGCTAGTTTTCAAACCCTCTGTTTATTCATTTTGATGAGCTTCATCAATGGTGTATGCAAGGCATCATGACATGTCAGTAGTTTTGTGTAGTCTGTTGGTCTGCATATTGCCTCTGCCCTGTATCCATATTTAACTTAATCGTCCCTAAAAATATTAGTATCGGTTCCTCCAATCTTTGTACAAATGAAGATCTTCCTCTTCCCCCTGCAGAGCTGTTCACTCGAAGAGGTTGGATTCAAGATGGTTCCATATATTTTGATACATGATATACTTAAATGAAATCCTGAGGAAATGGGAAATGGCTTCATGATTAACGCATATATGACATTTTGGATACTGCTATGTTTCTTGGTTGAGCAGATAAAGTATATTTGGTTGTGTGAAGATTTAAGCAGTGACTTCAAGTGTTTCTACCTTTTTTTTTCTTTTGTTCACTGACGTATTCTCAATGATTAACCATTCTTAAAGGATGGTAAGGGATTTCTCTCCCCACATTTTTTTTTTTATTACACTAGTGCATTTACTTGAATCGATCTCAGGTACAGATTTGCTATATTGCCTTGATAGTTTTCTTCTTAGTGTGCGTTTACAAATATGTCTATTTCAGATTTCCTTTCCGTGCACAGATTCTACATCACAAGCTCAAAGTAGGGATGCTCGTAACATTACCATTTCAAAGTCAGATGTTCCAGCAGCACCCACAAACACTGCTTTGGGAGGGAAAGCTTCTCTTCAGCCAAAACGAACACCAGTCTCAGAAAAAGAGATAGAGGCTATTCTGGTGAGCAAAATATCTATTGAAATTTATCAAAATTCAAATATTTGAATCTGGGATAGATAATATCTGATCCTGACCTCTAAACTTTAGAATTTGTCTAAATGGGTTTTCCACAGACCCCTGAGGTGCTTTGTTTTGAGCTCCATCTTTTATGGAAAAATTCCTGCCTAATTGAGTGTTGGATGGATTAGATTTTCTGGAAATTATATGATGGAAAAAAACCTGTTATGACAACTTGATTTTATGCAATGCATTCATAATATCGAAAAAAATTATCTAAGCACTCATTAGTAGGTACAGGCACTTGGGTTTAGAAGATCAATCCCTCTTAGCTAGCAACTCTTCAACTAGATACTTGCATTGATTTTGTTTTGTTCCTATGATCTTTCGCAGTTGGGTGGATGCTTCTGATCTAACCAAGAACTAGTACCATGGAGGTGCAATTGATCTAGACTTTTGGATCTTCTGTATATCATTTGGCATAATAATGCAATTCAAGTACTCTGTTATGGTATTATGTAACAGTTGGAATGCAAAGGGGTTTTGAGGAAGGGCTCACAGGACCTGCTTTGATCCGTCAAGACATAATGGATGGATTCGTTTTATTTTCTCTTCTCAGTCGGACTATATTCTCTCTTCTTCTTTTTCTTACTTTTCCACGGTAGGCTGGTATTTGGCGCATAAGCCCTACAGGTTTGATAGGTATTTGGCACAAAGAAGAAATTCGAGTTTATCAGAAAAGGAAATTCGTCTTGAATTTCACACATGGAATTCTAGTTATTGGGCTTAGGGTCTAGAACTGTAAACGAGTTGAGTTGAAACGTGGACGCTGTGGTTAAGGCGTCGTTTACTTTCACAAAACTTTTCATCTTATCTCATATCATCTAATTATTACAAATTTTTTAAATTTTCACACAAAATAAAATAAACAATTCAATTTTTTCAAATTCCAAAACAAAAATAATATTGAAAAATATATTCTAACAATATTTTATTCAATTTTCAATTTTCATCTCATCTAAAACTATAAATGAACCAGTTTGTTTGATAGTTCGTTCAGTACTCGCTCAGTTAAACTTGAATCGAACTTGACTTGTGAAAAAAAAAAACTCATTCGTGAAAGTAGATACCCGCTCGAATTGTAAATAACACATACTTGATAAGACTCAACTCGACTTGGCTAAGGCTTGTTAAGGTCCGCTCATTTATACTTGAGTCGACTCATTAGCTCAACTCGATTAAAACTCATTCATATATTAATAAATATATAAATGAGTTTTATATATACCTAATAATAAAAGCATACCACTTTTATAATTAAATATATAATATGTAATCTAATTACTTTTGTCTATATAGTGAATATACTTCATAAGTATATTTTATAATTTGTATAATAATTAGTTGATAAAATTTAATAATTTCATATATTAGTATGTGGGAACCATATATGAAATAGAAATATGATATCATATTAAGTGTATGCATTAATAATATATTATTATTTTGGATAAATATCAACTAGTTAGATATTAATTATTTATAAATTTTTTAAAATTTTATAATTCAATAAATATTCCACTTGTTAGTTGTATAAATTTAATATTAGATTTTTTATTTTTTTATTTTTTTAATTTATTAATTATTAAATCTTATTCAAAAAATTAAAAAATAAACAATTCGAACTCGAGCTCATCTCGACTCGAACTCATTTGTGGGACGAGCTCAAGTTGAGAGTTTAGCTTATTAAGTCGAGCTCGAATAAAGAAAAAAAAAATCTCGAACTCGGGCTCGCGAGTATTAGCTCGGCAAGCCAAAGACCGGCTTGTCTCGACTTGATTACAATCTTAATCTCATTTCATCTGTGAAAATTAACGAGGTCTTCTTATTCATTTAATTTTTATTTAAACAGAGTTGAGTTTCAAACTTCTGGCCATGTTAAATTTTATATTCATGAATAAGTTCATTTATTATTTAGGCGACACATTGAAATGGAAGTTCGAGGGGTAGGTGCCTGATCAAACGCCTTACGTGATAGGGGCTTCGAGGTGCAGAGCTTTAGGAAGAATAAGAAGCTATGCTTTACAAGAATGGTTTGGCAGTCAATCGCATGCACTTTTTTACTTCCTTAAACTACAGTAATCACTACTCGCCCAAGCGCCTATAACTTCTTGTTCAAGATTTACTTAATTTTGACCAAAAAACAAGTTTTTTATACCATATCCTATAATTTTATCTACCAATTTTGAATTTTTATAAATATCTTTAATAGTTTATATATACATATAGTGACGATTATATTTCTAAGGACCTAAACATGCTTAGTATTATGAACATGATTTCTTTTTATACTTTTAAATGTTCAAGACATTCTCATATTTTCATATTCACGAACAACTCATTCACTAATTGAATTAAGTCGAATCAAGCCGAACTTGAGTTTAGATGAACTAGGCCATCATGAATTATAAATGCAGATTTAGGTATATACGCATATTTGCTCTATCTAGGTATATCCGCATGTTTGCTCTATCGGATGGAAAAGAACTGGGAATCACACTTGCACCATGAATCATCCCTTATAAACCAAGAGCATGGGGAAGGAGAAAGGGCTTTGACTTGGTTGGATAACCCTTGATTGCAGTATACATTGTAGAGATCCAAATGTGCACATATGAGATCCAACTCAAAAGTATTCAATTCAAGTCAAAAGATTTCGGAACTAACAGATTCAAGCATGCTTAGCAACCTCAAGACCTCACAATTTCATACGGTATCAAGAATTTCCAACATGTAATTCTTAATCAATGATTAAGAAAGAAAAAAACTGTACATTTATTTCTTAACAACAACTACATGAGCTACTAACATTTTAAGCATCACGAGGTAGAACCTATAAACATCAATTGATGAAGAAATTTAACACAACATTCGAAAACCTATACCCAGCAGCAGCCCAATTGAAGCTACTTCTTGCTTTCTGCAAAACCTTGCCAACCCCCAATGAACCCACTTCTTCCTCCTGTTGTCTGTGAATTGAGCATCACTCGTTGCCCGTGAGAAAGATCAACATATAAATAATTTTTCTATGTATCTTTTTCTCTAAAATACTGTTTAGGGAGGAAAATCGTGGACGCCTATGTCAACACTCGGTGTTTGCTGCTGTCTTGGTGCCTCTTGGGAAGGCCATTATGCCTTTTGATAAGGTCTTCCCGGATCACAGGGCTAACAGCAAGGTCTTTTTCCTCTTGTATGAGATATTTGTCAACCTGTGCGGCGGCTTGCCGGCCTTCAGAGATCGCCCATACCACCAAGGACTGTCCGCGCCGGCAATCACCAGCCGCAAAGACACCATCCACATTGGTTGAGAAACGGCCATACTCAGCCTTGATATTTGATCGATTGTCCTGCTCCAATCCCATCTTCTCTACTACAATCTGGAAAATCAAATGGCAGAATACCACTAAAAGTCAGCAGAGAAGACAACTTGGAACAACAGTTTTTATCCGAGTAGTATTTGCTTTTATGTAGGAAAGAAGCTCAACTTGGCAACTGGTTTCAATCTACAGGTAAATTGAAAGGGCTAAGCAAAGTAAAGAAACTAACCGACTCTGGGCCAAGGAATCCCATGGCAAGTAGGACAAGGTCAGCCTCAATGATCTCCTCAGAGCCTTCAACTTCCTTGAACTGAAATTTTCCACTAGCATCCTTCTCCCAGTGGACACGTACAATTTCAAGTCCTTTCACAGCACCATTCTCATCGCCCAAAAACCGCTTGGTCAATACCTCAAAAGATCTCGGGTCTTTTCCAAACTTGGAAGCAGCTTCCTGATGCCCGTAATCAACACGGAATATTCGAGGCCACTGCAATTCCATAATAAAAGTAACTAATTACAGAAGCATCTACAAGTACAATTCACTCACTCTCTGGTCCTTTTTGTCTTTACAATAAGCACCTAATATTCCAATATAAAATCAAAATACTCCCAAGTAGTCATTAATCTCATTCAAATATTCTTGACTACAAATATGCACAAAAAAGATATGGTTTGAGTAAACATGGCATCAAAGGGGCATCAACAATATTCGACTACTAAAAGCAGAGCAAGTAACAAACAGATCATAGCTGGAAACTAAATGAAAATTGCTCTACGTTGGGCCATTGGCATGCGTCATAAAATAGACCTAAGGAAAAATTAAAGTCAAAACCTGTGGCCAAGGGTTGCCTGGGGCCCTAGTTTGTGGTGGTTCAGGGAGAAGCTCTAAATTTATGATGCCACTGCAGCCATGTCGGATGGATGTCCCTATACAATCTGTGCCAGTGTCACCTCCACCAATGACTACTACTTTCTTGCCCTTAGCAGAAATGTAGTTACCATCCTTGAGGTTGCTATCAAGCAAGCTTTTAGTGTTTGCATGCAGAAACTCCATGGCAAAATGGACTCCTGATAACTCCCGTCCTGGTACTGGAAGGTCCCTGCACCAAAAAATAACTAGATCCTTTGAACATGCATCGGCATGAAGTAATTTAGCTAAACATAATTTCTAGAGATTATGATGGATAATTTAGTAATCTCTATCTTTCTATTTTCTACAAATTACCTTGGTTTTGTGGCTCCTACAGCCAAAACAACTGCGTCATTCTCCTCTCGGAGCCGATCGAGAGAGTACAAAGGATCAGTTCCAACATTAGCATTAACCACAAAATTGACACCCTCCTGGTCCATAAGTTTCACCCGACGTTCAACTATATCCACCTTGTCAGCCTTCATGTTTGGAACACCATACATCATGAGTCCTCCAATTCGGTCAGCACGTTCATACACAGTCACAGAGTGACCCATTCTGTTTAGCTGATCAGCAGCAGCCAAGCCAGCCGGTCCACTTCCAACAATCGCAACTCTTTTCCTGTGACCATACACATTAGGTTATTTTCATGGAGCAGATGGGACTTATCCACACATAATTTCTCTTCATAAACTAGACTATTCTAACTGGGTAAAACAACAAAAACTGTCAGACCACAATTTAACCAAGAAAAAACCATTTCAAAGACCACCAGTTAAGGAAAACAAATATCCCCGTTTAACAAGAAAGAGTAACTTGAAAGACAATATCATTTCTCATCGATAGATTTTGAAGGCTTACTCAGTTCTCTTGAGAGGAGGCCTCGGTACCATCCATCCCTCCTCAAATGCCTTGTCTATAATAGCACACTCAATGCTCTTGATAGATACAGGATTCTCGATAATTCCCAAGACACACGAACCTTCACAAGGTGCGGGACACACACGACCAGTGAACTCTGGGAAGTTATTTGTTTCAAGGAGCCGATCTAATGCTTCACGCCACCTGTTTTGGTATACTAACTCGTTGAATTCAGGTATTTTGTTTCCTAAAGGACATCCAGAATTTTCCTGCAAATTTTAAAAATGGAGATTTTAGTGCACAAAAGTTTATATGAAACTTTGAATAGAGAAAACAAATAGTTGCATATAGACTAGTAAGTGGGAAAATCACCTGATGGCAGAAAGGAGTACCACAATCCATGCAACGTGCAGACTGAGTCTTTAAAAGTGGGCCAGGATTTGATTCCTGCATAACTTCGTTCCAGTCATTCATCCGTACATTCGGGTCCCTGTATTGAACACCCTCACGCTCATAATAAATGAAACCTCGATGTTTAACAGCATCAGTAACCTTTGTAGGCCTCTTCAATGATTCACCCTCTTCTACATTCTGAAAGTATCAAAAAATTACATCAAACAAATAATTACTATAACGATCACCAGCAAGAAGCATGCTTGATAAACCCATCTCACCCTCCATCCCCACTACCGCACCGGTTAGTAGAACCAAATAAAAGTGAAAACGAGATTCTGAAAATTTGAGGAAAGGCAAAACAGATCTAGCAGTGCGTTCAATAAAATATCAATTTTGAAAGTGAACTATAAAACTGAAGCAACAAATAAAAAAATGGTTAAACCCTGAAGTATGAGCAAAAACTCATTTTAAAGTAAGCTCATTTTGAAATTTGAAGACTAAGATCTTGTTTGGGTAACGAGGTATCCTCATATATTCTCAAAACTTCGCATAATTTCCTTTCCAGACATCACTCAAACACAACAATTTTCCATTTCAAATTTTTAACTTTTTCATATAATCATTACATAATCATTATCCAAACACAAAACCAAATACAACTTTCCCAAACTTCTAAACAAAATACAAAAAATAATATATATATAACTTTTCCAAATCTCAAAACAAAAATAGTATGAAAAAATTATATTTAAACAATTTTTAACTTTATAATATTTTTATTCATCTTTTTCTCTTTCCTTTCCCAAAACCTAATAAAACATTTTAACTCAAACCACTTCACTACTATTCACAAACCATTTCACTATTATTCACATAATTCAATATTCTAGGTGTCCAAACGAGCCCTAAAACTACCCAATCCAGAAATCAATAAGGCCATCTATGGGCTCAACTTTTAATATGGATTTCGATTCAACTCTTCACCTAAGCATGACTAAAAGCTACATCCTTCGAATGTTTTGAATTACATTATGCGACTAGGAGAATTTATGGTCCCATCAAATATAAATTCCTTGAGTGCATCAGAGAGTGAGAGAGAGCAATAATCCCAATAAAGACCAACACTAATTGCAATCAAAAGAGAATTACCTTATTGGATTTCCCATTCAAAGATGCAATTGCTAACTTCTTAAGCTCTTCAAAAGCATCTTTTCCATTTAGTTCTGCCTCAACTTTCTCCTCGTCTTTTTTAGTAGCATCTTCCACAGCCTCCTTGGAGGCTTTCTCTGCTTTAATGCTTGCAAGAACCCGCTTATACTCCCTTGGGATAACTTTAATGAATTTAGGCAGAAGAATCTCAAAGTTAGCAAGTACTTCTTTGGCTAGTTGGCTGTTTGTATGACGTTGATGTTGCTGAGCCATCATTCTAAGAGTCATGATATCCTCCTCTTCTTCAACTTTATCAAGATCCACGAGCTCAAGATTGCACCGAGAGCAGAACTTTCCATCCATGTCAAGAACATAAGCTATACCGCCACTCATACCTGCAGCAAAATTCCTGCCAGTTTTTCCAAGCACAACAACAGTCCCACCGGTCATATACTCACATCCATGATCACCAACACCTTCCACAACTGCCTTAGCCCCGAATTACGTACGCAGAACCTTTCTGCTGCCATTCCATTGAAATATGCCTCTCCACTTGTAGCCCCATAGAGAGCCACGTTACCAATTACAATGTTTTCTTTTGGATCAAAATTGCTTTCCTTTGGAGGATAAACAACAATCTTCCCACCAGATAATCCTTTGCCAACATAGTCATTGCTGTCACCTTCAAGCTCAAGTGTGATTCCAGGGCAGAGGAATGCTCCAAGGCTCTGACCTGCACTCCCATTGAATTTGATATGGATGGTATCTGTAGGAAGCCCAGCTGCTTGATAGCGTTTAGTCACTTCATGGCTAAGCATTGTTCCAACAGCACGATTCACATTGCAGATTGGTTTTTCAATGTAAACAGGAAGACTTTTTTCTAATGCAGCTTCACACAGTGGAATAAGTTTTTGGTCCAAAGCCATGTCCAAGCCATGATCCTGTTTCTGGACACAGTACTGTGCTGCTTCAGGCCGAAGTTCAGCAGCAGGTCTAAGCAATAGGGACAGATCAATATTCTCCAGCTTCTCATTGTTCTTAGTCACTTCTTTATCCACTTCAAGCATATCTGAACGGCCAACCATCTCAGTTACTGTTCGAAATCCTAGCTGTGACATTATTTCCCTCATCTCCTCTGCTACCATGAAGAAAAAGTTGATAACATGTTCCGGTTCTCCAGCAAACTTCTCTCTGAGTACTGGATCCTGAGTAGCAATGCCAACTGGACAGGTATTTTTGTGGCACTTCCGCATCATGATGCAACCAAGTGTTATGAGAGGTGCGGTACTGAAGCCAAATTCTTCTGCACCAAGAAGGGTGGCTATGGCCACATCTCTTCCAGTTTTCAGTTGGCCATCTGTCTGGAGAACTGTTCGGCCGCGGAGATCATTAGCAACCAAAGTCTGGTGAGTCTCAGCCAAACCAAGTTCCCATGGGAGCCCAGCATTTTTTATTCCCGTCCATCTAGAGGCCCCTGTACCTCCATCATGACCTGAGATCAAGACATGGTCAGCATGCCCCTTCACTACTCCGCTAGCAACTACTCCCACTCCAGCTTCAGATACCAGCTTCACACTAATTCGAGCCGTTGGGTTGGAGTTCTAAAAATTGAAAAGAAAAGCATCAGATTGTCTACAGCTCAAAAATAAAGAGTAATTAAATTTTAAGGCCCATTTGCCCCATATATCAGCCAAGCATTACTCTAACAAAAGAGGACAGCCAAAAATATATAAAAAAAATTACAAAGTCCTTGCATGAGGAAGGGAATACACTGAAGTAGCCTATGAGGGCCTTCAATGGGACAGATATTTCATTTGATTAGTTGTGCCTCAAAGTAATGAGTGCAAAAACAGCATTACCCGTACCTTAAGATCATGAATCAACTGGGCAAGGTCTTCGATGGAATATATATCATGATGGGTGGTGGACTAATAAGTCCCACCCCAGCAGTAGAATTCCGGGTAAGCGCAATTTCTCCTACAACCTTGTGGCCAGGAAGTTCACCCCCTTCACCAGGCTTTGCCCCCTGAGCCATGATGAACAAAGTTAAAACAAATTAATCACAGAGATTTATCAAATTCAGTTTATATTCAATATCATAAAATGCCAAATGTATATATGATATATCAATTAAAGATGCAAAGGCACCCAGAGGTGCTTTGCAGACACAGCATCATCTGCCATGAACTTAGGTCCATAAACAAGAGGAACCTCCGTTCCAATAGGAAATGGGGCAAAAATGAATATATTTACATTAAAATATATAAAAGATGGGCATCCATTCATAAATTAACAAACAGATACCTGAGCCATTTTTATCTGTAATTCATCAGCGTTAGTAAGGTAATAACTCGAAACTCCAAATCTCCCACTTGCAACCTGCTTAATTGCACTCCTTTTTGGGTTCATTGAACCATCTGGAAGTGGTTCCATGCGAGATGGTTGCTCACCTCCCTCGCCTTCAGCAAAAATTCAAAGGAAGAATCAATGATTTGAATATATCATTAGTATAATTCAAAGGAACAGTTAACCTTTCATATTTAACAAATTGAAGCTTCAGAAAGTCAATCGCACTATAAGCTCGTACTGAGTTGTTTTTTCAAAAAAAAATAAAAAATAAAAATAACGTGTAAGAATTGTCTAAAGAGATTCCAAACATGTAAGTGATGCAAAAATGAAAACTTCCAAAACCTGATTCAATCAAATTCGTCTATATGGTATCTGGTATTTAGCTTAACCTTGACCAGACGCTAATCAACAAAAGTGCCTTAGTTACCAAAAAAAACAATTGGAAGCTATAAAGGGAGGGGGTGGAAAACCTGTATTCGACTTTCCTCCCATTCTATTCATAGCAATAGCAAGGGTTGTGTGTGCCTCCAATGATATAGATCCATAACTCATGGCCCCAGTACAGAACCGTTTGACAATCTCACTGGCAGGTTCCACTTCATGCAAAGGAACTTCCACCTTTGCTGCTTTAAATTTCAAGAGTCCCCGCAAATTGCAAGATTTATTCAATTTATGAACAAGCTTGGCATACTCTTTGTAGGCGGCAACACTGTTAGTTCGGGCAGCCTCTTGCAGCTTCGCTATAGCTAGGGGATCGTTAAGGTGAATCTCACCACCTTTTCTCCAATGATAATCACCTGGATTAGGCAATGCTACAGCTTCCGCACTATTGGGAGGGAAACCACGAGAGGGAAATGCCAACTCATGCAGATGAAGTTTATCAAAAGCAAGCATCTCAAATGTTGCACCCTCAACTCTACTTGGAGTTCCTGCAAAGCACCTCTCAATCACTTCTGATGAAAGACCCAGAGCTTCGAATATCTGCGCACCCTTGTAAGAGGCCAAAGTTGATATCCCCATCTTAGCAAGAACCTTCATCATTCCATAGTTGCTAGCTTTGAAGTACTTCCTGACCAGCTCTTCCTTTGAATGAAAGTTACCGCCAGATTTGGGTGGGATCTTTCCATCAACTTGTAATCTCCAAATGGCTTCTATGGCCAAGTATGGGCATATAGCATCTGCACCAAACCCAACAAGCGTACAGAAGTGGTGCACCTCACGTGGCTCAGCAGTTTCAACTATTAACCCAGCTTGAGTGCGCTCGAGCTTTTTAACAAGATGTTGATGGACAGCACCAATGGCCAAGAGGGAGCTTACCGCAACACGATTAGGTGAGAAAGCTATACAATCAAAGAATTTTTTAAAAAAAGAATCAGTCAATAAATGAATTCGATACTCTGCATGTTTTTTTGTTTTGATAAGTAAGAAGACAATTCATTAAATACCAATTTCATTAAATACAAATGATCCACGTACACGGGACGGACGTATACAAAAGACATGAATGCAGATACATGTTAACTCAGTGAATGCACAACAGTGACTGCAATCAAATGTAGGCATAAAAGTAGAAAATGAGATACCTCTATCAGAAAGCACGAGCAAGGTATAACCCTCCTTAATTGCATCATGTGCTTCATTACAGATCCGGTCCAAGGTCTCCTCCAATCCCTTCCTACCTCGGTCCTTAGAATAAGTAATGTCCAGAACTTTGCTTCGCCAACCTCTGTAATTCATCTTTTTAATTGCCTCTGTTTCTTCAATGGATAAAAGAGGACCTTTTAGCGAAAGACGATGACATTGTTCTTCAGTGGTTTCCGTCAGGTCACCTTCTGGACCAATCATGCATTCCATTGAGGTGACTATCTTCTCCCGAATAGGATCAATTGGAGGGTTTGTAACTTGGGCAAACATTTGCTTGAAGTACTCAAAAGTGAGCTTTTCTCGATTAGACATTACAGCCAAGGGAGTATCGTTTCCCATTGAACCAAGGGCCTCTACACCATCTTTTGCCATGGGAAGCAACAACATTTCCAAGGCTTCAACAGTGTAACTGCATAGGGAAGCCAGAACTGAAAATGATTTCCTGTAAAGTTTAAAAACATGAAAATAAAAGCA
Organism: Juglans microcarpa x Juglans regia; assembly: GCF_004785595.1. NCBI lineage: Eukaryota > Viridiplantae > Streptophyta > Magnoliopsida > Fagales > Juglandaceae > Juglans > Juglans microcarpa x Juglans regia. The sequence goes on along the minus strand of NC_054598.1, from coordinate 38,351,231 downwards.
GCAGCAGCAAGGCAGAGATTTACGTACCCAAAAGCTTTTAATGGAGCCAATATACCATGAATTCCCATGTTTTCCATGCTGCCAGCATTGCTAGATGCCTATAGTTACAAAAGGCAAGATCCATATGAGCAATGTCCACAAAGGAATATCAAGGGAACAGTCATAAAATACTTACTGGAATCACTCTCGCAACTGGAGGAGGGACCTTTTCAGATTCATGAACAGAATCAACTATGTCCTTGAGTTCAATTTTTTGTCTTTTTAGCCACTTGCTATAAGGCCTTGCCATTGAGTATTGCTGCTTCAAGGCTTCATCGTCAACAACAATATGATTTTGAAAATCCACCAAAAGCATCATGCCTGGGTTTAGTCTTCCTTTCCTAAGCACATCTTCAGGTGGAATGTCTACTACACCAACTTCACTGGCCATTATAACTCGTCCACTATGGGTGACATAGAAACGACCTGGTCGCAGCCCATTGCGATCCAATGTTGCTCCTAGATAGCGGCCATCAGTAACTGCATATGATTTTACACATTAAAAGCTAAAAAATAGATGAAATCTAAAGCAAACTTGTGGAGTTGGTGCAAAAAAAAAAAAAAAAATAGAACTATTACATGATATAAGAGCTGGCCCATCCCATGGCTCCATCAGAGCAGAGAAGTATTCATACAGTGCCTTTCGATGAGGATCCATATTATTGTCATTTTGCCAAGCCTCAGGAATCATCATCATGATTGCTTCAGGAAGACTTCTACCAGCTCGAACCAGAAGCTCAAGGGCACCATCAAAAGCTCCTATAGAGGAAAAAAAACGTATAAAGCAAGTCAGTATAAGATAAGATGATGCACAGTATCTTATAGAACATGTTACCAATTAAATTCTGAAAACGTGACATGAAAGAGGCAATGAGATGCTAGTTCATGGAAGAATTTCCGTATGTTCACAGATGCATGGACACATGCAAGATTTTATATATATATATATATATTTATAGGTAAAAGATGCATGTACACATGCCAGATTCCAGTTAAAACTTCACCTGAATCAGATGAACTGGCATCCACAATAGGTAGAAGCTTCTTTAACTCATTCTCTGAAAGACCAAGTTCCTTGCACTTTAACAGACCCTCACGTGCCTTCATCCTGCATAAAAAGCAAAATGGGTCGGCATTGCATTTTCATTATTCTTATTCAAGATAAAATATGAATAAAATCAGCTTTGACCATAAGCCATCAATCAACCTGCAATGCCATTTACCAATTGTTTCCAACATTTTAGAAATATAGTGAATTGACAATGCACAAGCAGGTGGTTGGCAAGTAGGGCAGTGGAGAAACATTAAGATCAAGGTTATAATGTCATAAACAAGCTTGACTTCTATAGCAAGTGGATTCTCAGAGACTACATTCCTTACTACCACACAGCAATATTAATAATTTTAAACACTGGAAGTCTGGCCTATCTTCCCAGATGTTGTATGCCAGTACAAGAAGTCATTAACTGAGCAGCTGAATAGATGTTACACTTAATGAACTATCATTCAAAATTTACATTTCTTGAGAAGTAAGCACATTCAGATAAAAATCTGGGCTATTGATGCAGCGGGCATCAGCTATGTTGAAGATTTTTTCTTGCTTAGCTTCAAGAGAGAATATTACTAGCATCCATCATCATTACTAACTTGACCCATAAACAGGCATTCTAGATGTGAACTCAAGAAAAAGTGTCTAAGTTTAGGTGCCGGTAGCATATCACATCAAACTGAGAACAAGGTGTATACCATTTATTTACAGAAGGATCCTTACCAGTTAATACAGCTCAAGAATCAAGACACAATTACACTATTCACTTAGAACATAAAAGAACCTTTTTACTCGATGACATACCAGTTTACATTGCCTCTAAGTGTATTGATTTCTCCATTGTGGCCCAAGATACGCATGGGTTGAGCGCGATCCCAGCTGGGAAATGTATTTGTTGAAAATCGAGAGTGTATCTGCACCATAAATCAAAAGAACCAAGATTGTCAGTGGCAATTGCATCTGATATATTCACTTCAGAAATTGATTTGGTAACAGCACGTGAGATTCTGTTCGGGCACTTATACTTGCACTGACACTATAATGCTTGGAAACCCTAATCTAGTTTAGCCAACACAATTTTCTTCCCACCACTCCATTGACATTTTCATCCCCAACAACTGATCACAAAGAGCACGGCACCCAGTTTCTGCAAACATGATTATCTCGATAATGAAGCTTTCTTACCAACTCACCCAATGTATCTAATCCAGCATCCAAATTCAAACAGTAATCAAGGGAGTGGAAGAACTTAAGAGATCATTCAAACCTCAATGCCTCAGAAGTCATTCCTCAACCTTGCATCTCTTCAGTTACCGGTTGTTCCCATGCTGTTTGTTGGAGTATAGAGTTAGTGGAGAGAGAAGAAAAGTGAATGGATAATATATTTACCAGGGCCATGTAGCTCGTAAACCTTTCATTGCCAATATCTGCATAATAATAATCCTTCAACTGATCGGGCTTTAACTGACCTTTGTAAACAACAGTCCTGCAGAAAACAGGCAAAATCAATGACAATGTGATTGCAAAAAGGAAAAAAAAAAAAATCTTATATTACATGCTACCTAGCATCTAGAACAAATAATGTGGCTTTATGAAAAATGTACCTTGAGGAGAGAGAACAAATATAGAAGTCCTTAGCACCACCATGTTCAAGGTTTAATGCAGCTCGGATAGCAACCATTGAAACCCGCCTTAGTATGTACATCTGTAGAGAAAGAAGTGGGAGAATGCTATCATGATGTTCTAACTTAACTACATTGGAAAACAAATAAACCGCAAATGAGTATATACTTTGTGTCTTCCATATACTTTGTGTCTTCCATTTATAAATACTTCAATTAGTTTGACTGCCAGGATCATTGAATCAAACAAAGGGATTTAACTAATTAATTTAGCAAAATAATCCGGCAAAGCTTTGTTCAAATTTTTAGTAATTTGATAAGCATTACTATAATGTTATTTAGAAAACTTATCCTAACAATACCACAAAATAATCATGCATTCCACTTTAAACCTCTGTAACTGACTTGTAGAATATCAGAGATGGAACACTACCTGCTGCTCTAAATCAACTTGTGACCGAGGAGTAGGGGTAAGGAACACTTGCTCAACCTCCGGTTCCGTCTGCAATGCAGAATTCCCCAATCCTGTGTTATCTGTTGGCACAGGTCGCCACCCAAGAATAGCATGCCCAAGGGACTCCGCAACCTTCAAACAAAAGTAAAGGAATCTCATCAATAGATAATCCCTCGGAAGAGAAAAATAATAACATGAGAAGCAGAGAAAGAAAATTGGAAAACGTGATACCGAAGCACGTAAGAGAAACCACTTTAAAGGAATTAAGAGAGTCCACCAAGAAATAGGAAGTGATACTCACATTACTCCAGACAGAGCAAAATTTTCAAACTCAAAAATTACCTTTGTAAATACATTTTTGCTTTCTTCCCTCCGACTCTCAGATTTGGGCAAAAAGAACATGCCAACAGCATATTCCCCTGATGGTGGAAGCTCAAACCCATGATCCTTAGCAACCTGAAAAAAGGCAGCCCAAGAACAATAATTTTACATAATTTTATATCCCAACCACGAACGGAAGAAAATTTTAGGGAAAAGGATTAAGGAAAGAAAAAAGCCAAACCCCAGCAGCTTGACTTTAATTGCAAATCACAGTAATCAAAGGTTCTTTGGTTTGATAGTCCGCAAACATGATACTACTCGATGCAAATTTCTCCCTCAAAAGAAATTTGAGATGCTAAGGAATAACTATTTTCCCTCAAAAGAAAATTTGAGATACTATTTTCCCTCAAAAGAAATATAAAATTTAATATAACAAAAAAGAATAACTCTCAACGAGAGGATATATATTTGTAGGATTTCCCAATAAAAGGATTTTTTGTAGTTGAAAATGCTTCGAGGACCAACTAAAGCAAAATGGGAAATACAGACAGAAAAAGTTCGGGTCGGGTGTTATTATCAATACTCTGAAAGGTCAAATATTTTAACAAAAACCTGTCAAACTAACCAAAAACCAATCGGTAGAATAACAATAAAGGGAAAAGGTGGAAAGAACAGAAATACATTTTTTAGAAGTAAAAAATACCTCATTGTAGAACTCGTGCGGAAGACCGACAAGAATTCCGGCTCCATCACCAGTGTTAGTTTCGCAGCCACAAGCACCTCTGTGTGACATACGTATCAACATCTCCACAGCATCCGTAACCTACGACAAGAAAAAACCCCACAACAAAACCATCACACCTACCTCAGATCACACGCAACTAATCCAAATACTCTAACAACCAATGAACACGCATCACATGTAGGCAATGAAAGAACACAGACATACCCACAAACTCTCAAAAAATCCAATTCAAGGAAATCATATGCATGAAATCAAAACACACATACAAGAAAGATACACAGGCATACGTAGATACACGAATATATGCATACGTAAATACAAACATAGCATGTATAAAATCGATTGCAAAAAGCAGAATAGGCATAGCTCCCTCCGTTCTCGCCTCAATACATACATACTAGAAATGATATTCTTACCGTTTTACGGCTACTTTCGCCGGATAACTCCGCAACGAACCCGACCCCGCACGAGTCCTTATCGAACGACGGGTCGTAGAGTCCTAGCGGCTTCTCCGGAACCGCGGAAAGAGCCGAGCGGACGACGACCCTCAGCTTAGGGGACCTCCCCGGCCCGTCAGACCGCCAAAGTTGAACCTTTTCCGATCCGGGCGCCCGCAATCGGGCCCCCAAGAATCTCTTGTCAATTACATTCACTGACTTCTTCGCCGTCGAGTAACGTGTATTAAACCGGCTAATAGGAGCTCTCGGAGCCGCATTGAGTTTCGGTTGTTGGTTGGAAGGCTTGTTAAGCGAAGGCAGAGCACAGGAAGAGCTTGTTCGGAGATGGAGATATGAGCCCGAGCACGTGAACATTTTCGAAAATCTACCGAGATTTCAATGACAGTTGGGTTCCCGAATATATAGTAGAGGGTAAAATTAAATAATTTCTTCTATAAATTTGAGTTCTTTTAGGTCTCAAACTCAGATCTAGTATTAGAATTCCAATCACGAACGAAACTCAAAGTTCGAAAAAAGAGGAGCCTGATCCAGATAAACCCATAAATCCGGGGCGAAACATATAGAACTTGAAAATTATCACTACTACTTTCTCGAGACAATTCACAGATCTAAACCGTTCAACTTCGTCCCCAACGGAATCCAAGGCCTGTTTTTTCCTTTTAGCTCTGTGATGATATCCGAGAAAACTGAAGGAAAATCTGACTGATTCGGAGAAATTAAAGGGGAAAGCAACGAAGAAACTAAAACATAAACTATTTTTTCTTTTTTTTACAAATTTGCGAAAGAGAATCTGCTCGTCACGTGCAGAGATTTTTCGGGGCAGGAGGCTGAGCGCCAATCCAACCAACCGCCAGCTTTCCCGGAAAACAAACAAGAAAGCTCAAGAAGAGAGAGAGGAAGAGAGGGAGAGTTTTGCAGGTGGGTTCTCTTTGAAGAGACAGAAGCGATGTGCGTTATATAGAGGAGAAGAGGCGTTATAAGAGAGAGATTCAGAGAGCAGTGTGGGGACCCACAGCCGGGAAATAGAGAACTCGGTATATGATCTTCGGAAATTTACGGTACTACCCCACAGTCCGACCTCACCTTTTTCATTCAATACACAATTTTCTGGCGAAGTGACAGATTGGAATCTGCTTGATTGCCACGTGTTAGCTGCCCTATGCGGCTCGCGACAGCCGCTCATGGTGGGTCCTATCCCTTGGGGACTTCGACGATGGGCTGGATTAATTAAAGAGTCCTAGTCACCCTTCCATGCTCATAACTAAAGTAAAAAAAAAAAAAAATGCATATCATATACCGCATTTTTAAAAAAAAAAATTTATTTTTAATTTTATTATTTTTAAATTTATTAAATTATTCTATTTATTATTTATATACCACATATTTAATAAAAAAATACGAAAAATATAAAAAAAGATTGTTGTATAGTATGTGAAGATGAGAAATATAATTTTTCAAAAAAAAATGAGAAATGTTTGGCCTCGACCATCCAAAAAAATATAAAAATTAATTTTAGATTAAAATTTTCCTTATCTTATAAATTTTTCATCGGATATCTATTTATATAATGAATAATGCTATATTCAAAATTATAGTTGTATAAGTTTTACATATTTTTTTTAAAAAAAAATTATTGTTAAAAACTATTTTCTTCATATATATATTTATTTATTTAAAAAAATATGCACGATTTATACATTATATAATTATAGAAATAATTTTTTATATAATTATAGGTATAATTTCTATAATTCTCTTTGTAAATTTTGTTGGAATGAAGGTTTATGAATATCGGGTTAAGAAAATATTAAGAAAATGGGTATTTTTTATTTTAAATGAAATTGAGAAAACCTTTCCCCAAAAAATTAAAAAAAAAATGCTATTTTGGATGGAGGCTATTTTGGGTAAACAATAAATGAGAGGTCCATTGGGCAGTTGACCACGTAATAAGACGCTATGGATGACGAAAACGTGGCAGGGAGAGGAGAGGAAAATACAGGAATTTAGAAGGGTATTTTTATTTTTATTTATTTATTTATTGATCGATCACCGCATACGCGGCCAATAGTAAAAGTAATTAGCCAGTTTTATGCGGCCAACAGTAAAGCGAAATTTAATTTAATTATTTAATTTAATTTAATTATCTTTGTGCTTAATATTCTTCCATTTTCAATGGCCAAAAATTGAATCTCATAAGTCGTGTCTAATATACCCTTCTAAATTTTGCTTGCTGCCGACAGATTTTACGCCACTAACTGTAAGTGATTCAGTTTTATTTATGACCTTACTCAATAATCCAAAACCTACCAAATATCTTTAATAGGGTTCTTGTAGAATTTATGAGATAATTTTCCGCTAAAATCCCGAATATTTTAGCTATCATATTAGGAGTCTGTTTAAGATTGCGTTAGGAATCTAAAAAACTGTATAAAAAGCCTTAACGGAAAAATTAAGTTGTTTTGGTGTTATGTATTAAAGTACTTTTTAATCTCAAATAAGATAAAAAAAAAATACATTTGAAAAAAAAATCATTTTGATGTTTTTTCTCGACCGTATTTTTTTAGATAAGCCAAAATGTAATTCAAATTTAAAAAAGACTATTAATTGACGAAAATATCCATATAACTTTTAAATAATTATAACTTTCAAACTTTTAATGATATGATCATAATTTAAAAAAAAAAACTAAATGATCGTCATTTCTACTTCATAAAGTACTTTTTAAATTTTTTTCTCAAACAAATGTAACATGTTTAAAAGTGTTTTAAACATACCATTATCAAACAGTAAATAATATTTTAATAATAGAACTTATTACTTAAACTATAAGTTATAAACTATAAAAATATAAATTATATTTCTCACCACAATCTCAAGCATCCAAGTTAAATAATTTAGATTTATTGTCTTATAGCCGGTATATTTTATTAATTTTTATGTTTCAAATGAACAAAGTAACGAAACCAATCTTAAATATAAACTGAAAAATTCTATGATGAGAAACAAGTGTCATTTTACATAGTTAAATATAAACTGAAAAATTCTATGATGATAAACAATCGTCATTTTATATAGTGAGATGAAAGTCAAATAGAAGTGTGATGTATAAAATTTTTCTTTTTATCAATCTCTTTTCAACTGTTATTGATATGACATTAAATGATTTATCTATAAATAAAATATAACAAATAATTTTCAACGTTCAATTTGTGATACATGTTTAATTTTACTTTTGCACTCTAATTGGCACATTTATTATATTATATTATATATCTATGTTACACTCGACTTATTAAGAAAAACACAAACAAGAAAAAATAATAATAATACGTCATTTATTGAGATTTGTTATAATAATAAAAATAATAAATTTTAAATATTCTTTATCTTAACTATGTGACAGTATTTTGCATTAACATCTCATTTGATTTTATTATTCATCTCAACTTATCTCATTTCATTTAGTTATTATAATTTTTTTAAATTTTCACATAAAATAAAATAAATAATTTAATTTTTTTAAATCTTAAAATAAAATGAATATTAAAAAAATATATTTTAATAATATTTTATTTAATTTTTAATTTTAATCTCATTTCATCTCATCTATAAAAATAAATTAAACAAACTTATAAATGAATTTTTTTTTTTTAATGAAAAAATATCATACTTGTTAGGTGTCAAGAATAAATGCGAGAAATTCGACTTCTTCAATGACACGTTGTGTTACCTACCCCAATGTCCCAATCGACCACCTACCAATGGCCATAAACATAAGAACAGCCTATCAAAATGTACAAATTGATAAATTGTTATAAGCATAAGTTAGGGCACTTTTTTGCAAAAAAAAATTATAAGGACTCCTCGTTATCAATTTGTTGAGAAGTACGGAGGCCTACTTTCCTTTTATTGGTATTTATTCTGTGAACCTTTTGAAAGAATAATCATTTTGAAACATTAAAAAAGTAGTTGGACTTACCAACTTCTACTGCCATTTGCTTGGGGTGTTGGGTAAAGAAATTGTGAAAAGTCTAGATGCAGTGTGGGATTTCTTGTCACTGCCTAACATCAAACATCAAGAGCTTTGAAAATAAATGATGAAGGTGTGCTGTATTGTCAGTTTAATACTTGAATGTTCCTCCCTCAAACAAAGCCAACATGGTCAATAATTTCAGCCATTCTGTCACCATGATAATTGATCATTGAACATTGTTTCGATTAGAAAGTATATCGCCTCATTTTAATTATTATAATTTTTTTAAATTTTATAAATAAAATATAATAAATAATTCAAATTTTTTAAATTTTAAAATAAAAATAATATTTTAATAGTATTTATAAGTCTTGCTATGTACAAGCGGTTTGACGCTGACATGACTTTTTTTATTGAAAAAAAAATAAAAGAAGAAAAATTTTCAAAGAATAAAAGACTCGATGTCTCACAAAAATTATTTTCGTGTCTTCAATTCGCACTGTTTGTAAGAAAACTTTTTTGTATTTTATTTAACTTTTAATTTTTATCTAATCTCATTTTATTATTCAAACCTCCTCAGCATGAAATGCAGGTGACATCCCACATCACTTATATTTCTAGCACATATAGAGGCAAATTTTCTCACTTTGACAAAGCCATGGCACCCTATTTTTATTGATTTTTTTAAAAATTTCTTGTCCCTCACACAATATCAACTAAATATCTAATAACCCTCCAAAAAGTCACAAATTTGATCTGTTTGTTTTCTCTTTGAATGGCTTTCACAAGAAAATAAATTGTTTTTATTTCCATATATGGTCCAATATTATCATATACTAGTTGAAGAAATAGAAGGGAGTAATACAGAGAAGAGTAGCCATCTAGCTCATTATCTGAAATTGAAAAGAAATAACTTGCCGTAAGGAGAGAATAGACTTTTTGTATTTTTACGTATGAAAAATTCTTCTCATCAACTACTATTCACTATTCCACACTCTACATCCTATAAAAAATATTCATACATTTTATGAAAAAAAAACTACAAATATAGAATGTAAAAATAAATAATGACTGATTTATAGAATTTATCTTTCCATGTATATGCAAGTTTTGGAGGGTACCAAACAAAAACCCATTTTGTGTACGTAGTCTGGATTTTCTTGTTGCATACATGAATAGACCTGAAGAGGACCTCATAAATACTGTCTTCTTCAATTCGTAAAAGCAAGTTTGAGTAATGCTGGAAGAGGATCCTAAGGCGCTAGTCATCCTTGTGTCATGATCTATTGACTTTTTGTTGGTTAGTTTCAATAATTCAAGTTTATCATTCAAGGATAAGATAATGACATTTATGCTTAGCACATTTTGATTGGTGCGTTGCTGTTGCTGCCTAGTTTCAAAGTTAACGGAGGTTTAAGCCGATTCGGATATAGAAACAGTTTTATCTCATTTTATTATTATAATTTTTTTTAATTTTTACAGAAAATATAATAAACAAATCAATATTTTTAAATATCAAAATAATAAGAATATTAAAAAATAATATTTTATTTAACTTTTAACTTTTATCACATCTCATCTCATCTCGCTATTCAAACGGAATCTTAGAAAAAAATAATTATTTTTATTGATCATAATTATTTTTATTTAAAATTTTATGTAATTATCATTCATTTAAAATATAGTTATGACAGACATTATCTATAATAATTACTCCCGAGAAAAAAAATTGAGAAGAAAATACTGTTAAACCCAGATCATATTTGGGGATCGAGTTATAAAAATATAAGAGCATTAATTTGTTGAACCACTGAATACATGTCTTCGTAGCTTTTTTTTAAAAAAATTAATTATTAATTATTTAAAGAAAATTAAAAAAAATAATAGTTACAATCGTAAGTATGCAAGAGCCTTATAATCATTTTGAAAAAAATAAATAAATATAAAACTTATATAAAAAAATTAATTCTTTAATAATATATCTTACTTTTTTTAAGATGACTATACAATATTTATACACCTTATACTTATATTTAATATTATTCTTAAAAAAAAAAAAAAGTAGAGATGGTCCTAAAAGCTAGCACTAGACGAAGTAGGAGGTATCGGGGTATCAGCGACAGCTATATGGAGATGAAAAGGACCTTCCAGATGATCTGTCCCAGTGGACAAGATCAGAGAAATTGATTCAACGCAACTCTTTCCATGTCCTTTATTGTACGTAGCAGCATTTGGAGCATTCACGTTTGTCTATTATCTTCATATGAATATAATATGAGCCTAAATTTTTTTATATTAGCTTATATATTTCTAAATATTCAGCTACTTATGAATATGATCCATGTAAATTTAAAAATTAACTATTTACTCTCTAAAATATATTTTATTCATTTTTTCTCTCTCCTCCGTTTCTTAAAAAATTTGTATTGTATTGTAATGATGTTGGAAAAATTTGTATTGTAATAAATTTATATTGTAATGATCTTAGAGAAATTTGTATTGTATTTATATTGTAATGAATTTATATTGTAATGTATTTGTATTGTATTTCCATGTTAATATGTGCTGTTTATGAGCACATGGGATTCATCTTTGGTGTATATAAATTTGATGTATTTTTTTTATAAGAATTTGATGTATTTTATTATATACGGAATTGCTAAATTTGGATGCATTAAATTGTATTGATATATGTACTGGATGCTATGAAATTGTATTTAGGCAAAAAATTAATAATAAAAAATAATAATATTTTATTATTATTTTGTCTTAAATATGCATAAACTAATGTAAAACTTTTGTTTAAATAGTAAAGTGAATATGTAAAAGAGGTAATTTTGTATATGTATATGCATAGATCAATTCTAATACTCTAACAAAATAGCAAAACGACGCCACATCGACCACTCCTCCTAGTGATCCTTTTAATTCCTAATCTCTAGTGCATGAAGTTTGCAATGGAGCTAGAGTAGCACCGCTCTTAATGACCGCTAGTTTTTTTTTTTTACCTTTTCACATTTTTTTAATATGTGTAAATATTTTTAAAAAATTAAAAAAATATATCAATACACTTAAAATCGCTTTCTTAATCACTAAGTAAAAAAAAAAATTTGTCAAGCAATACATTTGAGTGGTATAACTTGAGAGGCAAAATAACTTTTTCCGTCTGCATTGACCCCCAAGTAGAACAACTATGACTTCTGACCACACGCTCACTTAGTTGTTTCATAAAGCGCACGCATGCAAGAAAATCGCTTATTTGTAATTAATTATTTCTAGTAAAAATAATTATTTTTAGTCAAAATGAGTATATTTTTATCGTAAATAGTCGTTATCATTACAAATAATAAGTCACAAATGTTTATTTTTCCTGTAGCTAGCACAAAAATATTGTTCTAAATTTCATCTGTGAAAGGAAATTAATTTTGATAAGCATATTTGTTACGGCTAGCGTTCTCCTTGATCATGCAATATCATTTTATGATCTTCATGAGTCATATAAACTGACGATGTGATATGTTTTAAGTTGTTTCATATGTCATTTATAAATAAAAAAATTACTTAAAATTAAATATGATAATAATTATAAATGACCAAAAATAGATAGAGATTAGAACATTAATAGTGGACTCAACAAAGTTTGGCCAAAATTTAGCTAGAGAATTCAATTTTATAAATTTGGCTAGCCACTTTTCAATAATATCAAATAACAGATTCTTCAAATTTATTAATAATCTATTAAAATATTAATTTTGACATTTTCATTTATTTTAATTATAATTTTAATTTGAATATTTATTCGTTATTAAAAAAATACACATTAATTTTCTAACGTTAATATTATATTTTAAAAGAAAAAATTAGCATCAACTAATTATAATATTACAAAACTAGAACTTGAAGCACTCCGGCAAGATGATGTCACGTTATCGAAATGATGATTGATGGAAATTGACTGCCTTCTGTGATTGAGTTTGGGATTTGGACACTTTATTTTTTTTTTAGACGAAGAGGAATTTTCTGGAGTTATGAGCTCGCGCAAAAGAATAGCACACATGACAGTGAATTTTTTATGTCAAAATAATATTTGGCCAACAACTTGGACTCAACAGATTTGACCAGTGAAAATGATCAAAATTAAAAATATTGTAGATTTGTTGAGTCTACTACGATGAGTTTTTATGCAATCTAGTTAATTTTTTATCAAAATATAATTTGGTCGAATCCACTATTAGTGCTCTTAGCGTTTATCTTTTAGTTAAGGATTTTTACATTTTGAGTAGACATAATCTTCATGAATTACCTAACCACCTAGATGATGTAATTTTAGAAAAAAGAATCAAGACCCTCATTCGAGTCATCTACATACAACATCTAAAACTATTCATATAGAGTTTTTGGATATAAGTGGATCTCATATGACCATTAGACTGCGTCTACATCTATGTATTAGATCATTCAATTCGATGAAATAATTAAAGAGAATCATAATTAATATGTGTCTGACATGACCTAAAGATGTCACATATATTAGCCCCAATGGAAAGAGAATCCATTTAAGCCAGAAATAGAAAGTTTGGTGGCATTACCACAACCATGCACGTATATAAAATTGAATCAAAAGCTAGTTTCTTTAATTAAACTTATAAGAAAAGCTAGTTTAATTCTCCCAAAACTAGAAAGTAATGGAAAAAAGCACCCTTTGTTTTTAATGCTAATTAATTCCAGCACCATAACATGAATTAAAATGATTCCATTTGTTGACCCCATTTGCTTTTATTCTGGGGTAGAAGTTGTGCCAGCAAAGTGACTTATATGGTATAAAGTGCCTCATCACTAACCCTAAATTATTTTAATTTGATGCTATGCATGATAAAGATTCATGTGCAGTACTTGATTATGCTTAGCCAGCTTTCCCATTTAATTTATATTATTCATTTTGTTTGTTGATGTGGCACTATAATGTAGTGTCATGTGACTTATTAAAAAAATTAAAAAATATATATTCAAAACAAAATAGTTCTAAAAAAAAAAAGACTAAAGTTTTATATTCTTTCTACTATTTTATATTTATATTTTAATTTTTTTTAATAAAACACATAACACCACATCAAAAAGCATAATGAAATATATAAATTCAGACATATAATAGCATTTTACTAAAAAGAATATTTCACAAATCACAGCCTAATAGTAAGGAGTTTTGCTATTCATCATTTATACACACCACATATTATATTTTTTTTAATTTTTTAATTTTATTATTTTTTAATTTATTAAATTTTTTTATTCATTATTTATATACTACATATTTAATAAAAATAAATAAATAAAATGTGATGTCGTGTGTGAGAATGAAAAATAAAATTTTTCAAAACAAAAGCTCCAAAGCCTGTCCCCCTTTAAATGACTCCTAATTAAAATACCATTCTAATTAAGCATGGGTGGGGTAGCGATCTCTTCAAGTCTTCATGGTCTACGGGCGCGTGCGTAGATCTCAACCCTTTTCTATCTTACTTTTGTTTTTGTCTTTTATTGTAAGAGACAAAAAAAAAAAAAGAAAATTGGTTCCATGTTGTTGCAACTACCTCCCATGCCTACAATGCCGTGAAATGGTTGGCACTTGAGTCGGAGAGACCTAGTTTTGTAAATTAATGTTACGTGTTTGAAACACGTGCTCCACTGAACTATTTGGTCCATTCACCTATTTAACAATAATTAATGCTTAATTTATACAGTTAGAATCATGCATCTTTCGAAAAATTATTATTTTCATCTTAAATTTTATTATTTTTAATTATATATGTGTTAGGAACAAAATTGATTGAGTTTAACTCATTAAAAACCTATCATTAATAATAAGATAAGAGATAAAGTTGAGATATAAGGTAGAAAAAAGATAAGATAATGAAGAAATAAACCAAGTAACTGATTCAGACTTTTAAAATGAAAATATTTTACAAGACAAATGAGACTCAATCACTCTAAAAAAAATAGATATCTATAAAAGGACAGACTCTCCACAGGCTCGAGAGGACTTTTGGATGCCTAGACTAAATTTATCCATTATATTAAGCGTTATGTGAGGTCATACGAGATTATAAAATCATCAAATATAATAGATTTTACCTTCAAACAATCCATGTATGTAAGTTTTTATATCGAATCACATAAATCTCTATGTATTTATTTATTATTTTATGGATGAATGTAAAGAGCACTATATTAAAATCTGAATTATCATCGTGAATCAAGATAATTCATTCTTCCCTTCCAACCTATTTTACAAATTTAGGCAATTAACAATACGTTAGACTAAGTTATTATTTTCATCTTATTAAACGGTTTGACGCATGGAAATTAGATTCAAAGAAAGGAAAAAAAAAAAAAAAACTAATAATTGGGTGCTTTATTTATTTATTAAATCAGCATGATGATGGATTAGTCAAAGAGGCTGCAATAAACGTGCATGAGGCTACTGACATGCATCTTTTTGTCATGATGCAATGTTCTGATCACTCTTGCTTTTTTGCTACCAATTATGAGCAATGGGAGGGCCCGAGGTGTTTGTGGCGCAAAACGCTTACCACTCACAACACTTCACGTGGCCACCAGAACACCACCATATATGCACCAACTACCTTTGACAATCAATCATCTACTTATATGCAAATAACTTTTCAGAGTAATCTTTCAAAAATTTAAAATAAAAATAATGCTCTCTTTTTTAAAAAAAAATAAAAAATTTATTTGTTACTATAATAATTATTAAATAAGTACTACTACTAAAATACTTCTATACTATATACTATTTACGTAATATAATTTTATTTAAAAGATAAAATTTAAAATTTAAATTTTATAAATTAAATTTTATCATTTAATCGATATAAATGATGTATTCTATACACCAGCTTAAAAATATAATAACTCTTATTAAATTAGGTATATTAGGTGTTAGGTTAATCGACCAACTACATGAGTTTATTCAAAGTTTTATGTTGTTGGTATGAAAATTATATGTCACGCAGTTTCACTTATCAAATCAATGGAAAAGAAATCCCTTGCGTGCCCATCAAGTTTATCCATTATTTTGAAAAGGATTAAAAAGAAAGGCATCTTTTTATCAAAATTGAGAATTTTCTTGTAATGCGGCATAATTATTTGGAATTATACCAATGAATAAAGAAGGAAAAACATAAGCATCCCATTAATTAGTAGTACTGACGGCATCAACTATCCATAGAATTGGAAACTTCCATCTCACAATTAAGTACGTGAAATAAAGTTGTCCTGCTGTCTAGATCGAACAAGACAAACCAGTTATTTATTTTTTTTAATTATTAATTTGTAAGTACAATTAATTAATACTCTGATCATTAATAGATTTGCCAACCCATCATCGTGGCCATTACCTTTCCTATGGACATGTGCAATCTCAAATGACAGATAAGAACAAGCTAAGGTTGCAAAATGTCGTCCCACAAATCATAGCATCTCCAATGAAATTGTTCAATAATGAATCAGTTTCCATGCACAATCAACTTTTGAATATTCAATTGCATGCATACAGGTTATAACCAAGCATGCATTCATAGCTTTTCCCAAAACATAGGAGGAATGAGCAAGAATCATGAGTTCTGAGAACTCCTCAACAGCCAACAGTATATATTCACGATCTTAAGTTGTGGATTAAACAAATATGATATAATTTGATTTAAAAGATAAATTTTAAAATTTAAATATTACCATCTAAATAATGTGATGTATTGTATGTTCTACATACCAATTTGATAATAGAATAATTTTTATATTATATATAATTCATCACAATTTGTATGCATTAATATTCAAGACTCTTAAGATATATTCCATGATATTATTGGGTTTTGATTAAACCAAACGAAGATGCTCCATTCATGAATGATGTTCCTATATATTTGCGTGGTTAGCAAGTAGTTTTTCCTCAATTATTGAAGGAATTTTCGTAACATCATGAATTTAATACTTGTCAATTTAAACTGATGGAGCATCATAATCATTAAAAAAAACCATATTCCTTTTTCACTTCTCGATTGAACTTGAAGTATCATTTCCAATCATTTTCGCACTCATCAAAAGAATACAAGTAGTAGATGGCCGGAATTATCACTTAATTAATATGATTTTCGAGTCTATTTAATAATTCAAATTAACCATAAATTTATTGGACCGTTCATTTTCTTTTAATTTATGACCATTTTATATATACCAACCACTACAACAACGGATCAGATCTTACTAGTTTTCCTTAATGATTTGTGTTTTTTAGCTCACGTTTTTCATTTTATTCTCTTCAATTGTTGCTGACATATTTGTAAGAAAATTCAATTCAATTAAGTAGTATGTTCTCCACAACAGCTGGCCGCGATTAATAACCTCATGATTTATCTATATATCTTCTCATATATTAGGTTTTAACAAACAATGTTATTTTAAAAAAATATATCCGGTAGATTATCCTTTAAGATTTTGAAGATTTTGATCTAAACATATATATATTAATTATAAATATTTTTTTATATTAAAGAAAAGATATGTCAAGCCGTTGCCGTTCAAAATTGGATTCCCCAGCTCACACAGAGAAGTCGACAATGATGTCTTACCTATTTTCAGGTGGCAGCTTAATGAAAGTCATTGTTATAAGCTTTAAATTAAGAAGAAGATGCGTGTAAAAATTACAAGAAATTTTTGAACTAGCCAACAGATCTAAGAAAATCGATTATTTCTTAAATAATTAATTAATTAAGTAGCATATATATATATATATAGGAAGATGATAGTATGACTACTAATTATACCCACCAAACGTGTCAACTCATATTTTTTTATTTTTTTAATGGTTTAGTAAACGACTATTAGTGAATTTATATATATATTTTTATTTTTTCTTAATAATTAAGGATGTTTAAAAAATACTTAAAAAAAAATTAAAAAAAAATAATTATTTGTACTATTGTGCACATTTAATAGACACGTTTGATAGGCACCCTTAATACTATATGTGTGTGTGTGTAGAATCTCGAAAAAGTCAAGTAATTAAGATTTTTTGGTGAGCTAGTACACTATCTTTTTCACTCAATCTACATCGATCATTCATGTATAGGTTGTACGTACGTACTCTACAGTATTTTTAATCATATAAGGATTAAGCCAATGCTTTTAATGATCATTTATGTTCATCTCCATGCCTAATTTAATTTGGTGGCACTTCTTTTTTTAATGGGTCGACGTTACGATCAAATACCGACAAAACATCCTTGTTTTGTTGTTTTTCAATAATGTATAATCTAATTAATTTAAAAAACTTCGGGTGTTGTGTTAACTTTATATATATTGACATTCAAGGGTGAAAGCAACATGTATATATATTTCGATCTTAGACTAGCTGACTAGATTCCCACGTACCAACCATAACGCGCGTATTCAATTTGTATGCTTGGCAATGATATATATATATATATATAGAATAATATCAAATAAAATCTTTTTTATGAGAAGTACTATTATATATTTATCGTCTTGTTACTAGCCATCGTGATCATTTCATATCTTTTGATAGGGTATTATGATATTAGGCCGCCTCGTTTTACAACTCCTCTCATCTAAATATTACAATTTTTTTAAATTCTCATATAAAATAAAATAAATAATTTAATTTTTTTAAATTTTAAAACAAAAATAATATTAAAAAAATATATTCTAACAATATTTTATTCAACTTTTAAAATTTTAATCTCAACTTATTTGAACTCATTTACGAAAACAAACGAAACCTAAATGATCGTAAAACTGTTTATAATTATCTTTTACTTATGATCTATTCATTATTAGAAAGAAAGACGAGTTGAACGAAAGGCAAGGACAAAATCCATTTGCATGTACTTGTGTGTGTGTGTATATATATATATAACAATTTACAAATAATACGTTCATAACTAGGGGACAGAGTCTACAACTTGCGATAAATACAATATAATCGACATATCATGCAATCTTTGATATAACACAAACTATCTATTTGTGACCTGCTAGACTTCACCTAGTTCACCATCCTCTGATCATCGAGACTCTGGCTCTTTATCGAATTAATTTGGATGGGTTTCATTTAATTAAACTAGTACTTGAGTTGCAATGAGCATCATGACGAGAAGAATCCAGACTACTTAATTTAACATAATTTGATGCCATATTAGAAGATGATTATGATAACATAATAATTAAAAAAATATGATGAATAATATATATATATATATAATATATATACACGCGCGCGCACACACACATTGGCATGTGATAATTGCAAGTCATGATTTATATATTGCCAACCCTAAGCTAGCTGGTTAAAGTCTCAGGCGATTATCAGAAACTTAAACGTGTCCGAACCAGAACTTAGGTTTTGCCTCCTCGACGCTGCAGCGAAATTCCTTTACATGCATCTCATCGACAAATAAAGAAAGAAAACGATGCTCAAAAGAAAAGTGAAAAAAAAAAAATTTGAAAAAGAAAAACACAGAGAAAGTCGTTTCTCTCTAATCAGAATTTTTCGAAACCTCCGCGTTTGTTTATCCATGTGGTCATCACATTCAAGGAGCAATCAAAACAAGATAAAAGTTTTATCTCTCGTAAACAATGCAATTGACCATACCTTGAATTAATATATATATATATAAGTCATACGCTAAGCTCAAGAAAAACCCTATTATTTAAATACCAAAAATGGGTCCCCATAGCCTTAAAAGAAAAGATTGCATTATTTTTTATACATGTGAAATGAAATCGTGCACTTGGGCTGTTTCACATGATCATGGCAATTGCGTCGTTTATGCGATAAGGAGAAACAATGCAAATATTGGATGCAAATATTGGATGAACTTTATTTTAAACCAAGTTTATTATTTTAGAAGTCCACTAGCTGCGCGCGCATTCCAAAGTGGGAGAGGAAATGGAAAAAATAAAAAAAATAGAAGAATATTATGCATCAGTCGGTATTGTTTCTCACATTCCATATTTATAGTTTATTTTTATAGAATATAAGAGTATTTTTCATAGGATGTGAAGTGTGAGATAATAAATAGGGACTGATAAGAAGAATTTTTTAAAAAGATATTCACGTAATTGTCATTTTAGCTTCTTTTGCTACACAAAATTAGAAGCAACTGAATTGTAAGTGGACGCTAATGTGATCATGTAGGTAAGATAGCCAATGGGCTTGTGAAAAAGAATTTGAGGATGGTAAGGGTGGTAGCTTGGAATATTGGGTACGTAGTGCAAGTGATTGTAAAGTCTTGCGACCATTAACGCTGGATCAGCGAGTCCTACACTAATTTGCAGATTCATGATATCAAACTCAAGACTTCGCGTGATACATTGTTAGATACAGTTTATCTATAAACAAGTTAATGCACTTACTTTTTTTTAAAAAAAATTCACTATTAAAAGAATTATTTTTTATGTGAGTGCCAAATTTATCTATTTTTTTTTAAAAAAAGAATGTCCGAGACTTATACATCTTAAAATTACAAATATCATTTCTCAAATTATTTTCTACGCGGTTCACTTACAAGGAAACGTCTTCAACAGAAAAACCGTAGGGACAGTTACTTATTGTGTTCTTGAGATTGATTCTTGGGATTTATTTCCCTTAATTACAAGGTTAGTCTCTGATCATGTCCAATAGCAACATGATTTTTCATTTTTTTTTCTCTAAGGTAATAAACTATAAATATTTCATTAATTGATATATATATATACATATATGACGATGATGAGCTAGAATAATGCAGCCTCCAAAATATAGATTTAAGTGATTTTATTTTATTTTATTTTTTCTTGGCGGTATAGAATATAGATTTGAGTGAGTTGGAAGATCATTAATTTCCCATGCCGAAAAAGACCAACCCACTTGCATAATGAGTTTCATTTGGCAGCAAAAGTGGTCCCAAGAGTTTGTCACAAGTACTCGAAGTCCAAGGAACAAAGATCGAAATCAGATTCAGACCCACACTCAAAACCCTACTTAATTTGCTGCTCCCCACCCCCATGATCTCCTCTCTGTCACCCATGTGAATGCTTATATAAAGCTCATATATAAGGTGGTCCACGGCATTACTACTACTACTGCATGAAATTACACAAAATAAATTTATAAATTGATGTATTTTTATACATGAAATTTATTAGATATATTTTATTATAAAAGTAACATTATAATTTTGACGTACAACATCGAATCACATTAATTTATATATATACTTTTATGTAATTACTTTATGATTTGAGTATTTTCCTTATTTAAAGCCTACTGCCCATTCATTACACATAATATTCAACCGTATAAAAATTAGAGCCTTCTTTGGCATGACAGCAAAGGGACGGAAGTTCGTTGGCACGGCACGTCAAGTGATTTGGATGTAAGCCCAACTCTTTTTGTTTCTTGAGCTTTTCCGGGTAATAAATTTTGAGATGAAAATGTCAACTTTGCATGCAAAATGATGTATATAAATACTCACACATAAAATATAGAAGAAGATAGGAAGAGAAGATGCAAGGAAATTATATATGTATGAAATGCGGCCTCTCGAAACTGTTTTGGAGGAGACATGAAACTGTTTTGATAACGTCCTGTTGTTTGGGCGGTGGTGGTCATGCTCATTTTATATATATATATATATATATATATATATATATATATATATATATACGGGCGTTATTGTTGCTGCGTATACGAAATGTAAAGTATGGATGGGATTGGTCGAGTTTGAGAGAGAGAGAGAGAGAGATTATGGCCGTTTAAACGGTTGAGGGGTTAGGTACTCCTTGGGAGAGTGCAAAGGTCAGATGCAAAAGAGGCAGACTACTGTGATGCTCAATTGCCGCCTCATCTATACTGTTTGAGTGCTCGCCTTACGTACGCGCGGCGCTTGTAATTTGTAACTTCGAATGGAAATATGGAATTGTTTTTTGTCATTTCTAAATTCTGTTTATATAGTAATCATTAAAATTAAACATATTTTTTCTTCAATATTATATATATATATATAATAATAATACCATCTTCTAATTGGGTTAACATGACATTATTAGTTAGTTTCAAGTTTTTATTTCAAAAAATAAGAATTGTAATAAAAATTAATTTGCAATACCATAAAATAAAATAAAATTTAAAATATATAATATGAGATTATGGATAATATCTCTCTTTATTAAATAATAATATCCAATTTGAGGCTACCACGAGCTTTAGTGCCAGTGGGCCTTGTATTTCTTCACGGAGGAGATAGCCAACTTGGGTACGTAGTGTATGTAGGGTTTGCCAAATGATAAATACGGTTGAGCCTATATTCTGATCAAAAAATTTAACTGTAAATGATTTTGAGTACTAATTTGTTTATCTATTTAATATGATTGGTTAAAAAATAAATTTTATTAAAAATAATGTTAATTTAAATTTAGAATATGAATGTAACAATATTAATACGTAAATTGGTATATAAATTTACTTGTACGTAACAAAACTCTGTTTAGATTTAAGGAAAGCGAGATGATTTATTTTTTATAGCATCATGTCATGACTCGTATAGCATAATTCCTAGAAATTTCATAATTTGAATCCTTACCAAAATCGAGAAAAATACGTTATTGATTTGTATCCATATATACGACCTTTTAAACCTACAATATTGTTTATCAGGAATTAGTTTGATATGGTTTTTATTTATTGTTTTAAATTAAATAACTAAGTTAATTCCTTAAAATTTAAATTGATATTTATTTTTGGATTTTCTTATCTTAAAATAGAAATTAAATAATACATTCATTTGTACGTAGTTTGCATTAATTTGACTCAAAGTAATTAGAGCAATATCAATTCCAATCACATTTACAAACTATTAATATTTTCACGTAAAAGTTGAGTAATTATTAGATGGTTCTGAAGTACACGTGTAATACTGCCATCATATCATAGAATGATATAGTATTCTAATTTAAGGTTTATATGAGCAATTTTAATAATATGGTATCATTTAAAAATATAAGAGTATCATATTATTAGTACTTCTAGACTACTTAATATTTTTCATTAAAGTTTCGTTCCTATTGTTTGAATGATGTTTGCCAATTCACATTACATTAACTCGTTAAAAAAAAATACTGTAAATATGTGTGTTTAAATAGAATAACCAAAATAACAAATCATATATTACTGTGTGGTATAAAGATGATAAGTAATATTTTTTATTGCAGTAAATGTTATTGAACTCACATCATATATCTATCTTTTTCGCTTAAAATTCAGTGAATCAGAACAGAGTTCATTAAAGGATGGTTATTCCATAATTAGAATTGTAATAGGAAGGCCCTTTAATCTTTAGAAAGGCAGGTCAAATGTAGTGGTGAATAATTATGTTACAGATGCATGTCTTCCACATAATCTCGAGCTTTCATGGCAACCCACGGTAATAAAAGAGCAGTGCTACACGCACCGAAGGTATGGCACGAGACGGTCCCAATAAGGGTAAAAAGTTTTTTTTTTTTTTTCCCTTAAATATTGTTTTAAACCAAAAAAAAAAATAATAATATTATTAAAAAATATTTTCTTAATCATTAAAAAAAAATTTATCGAGATCCAATCGACTGGAACTGTCGGTGGGAGCAGTAACATTTTTAGTAATAAAATGTTGTCCTTTCTTTAATTTATAAGTTTGTCATTTTTGAAAAAAGGCAGAGAGACGTGCATCAAGGAAAAAGTAGAAAACACAATATGGACTATGAACATTGAACGCAAAAGAAATCATGAAAAGACGATAAGAGAGTAGGCGGCAAAAAGGCCTACCCACTACCCACAACTCCCCGTGACGCTTCAATAGATCGGATATAATGCTTTTTAATTCCCACCCTCTCTCAATTTTTACATTATTTTCATGTCCTTAATAAATAAATAAATTTCTGATTGAAATTTTTGTCAAAAAAAAACAAAAATCTGATTGAAATTAAACAACAAGTATATCGGCAATATTGTTTATATATAAATTTATAGATATTATTCCTAACTTTCCAACCCTTTTTTTTTTTTGTCTTTATATTTTTGGATAAGATGGAAGATTAGATTTGAAATCGCCGCCCGCGCAACTTTCCAACACTATGCCTTCCTCCGCCAATACTCTTTATTTTAATAAAAATGATAAATACACAATATTTTTTATAGTATATTTCATAATTATATTTTAAAACGAGAAATATTATTATAAAATAACATATAAAAATAATACAACTTTACAAAACTATCCTCATTTTATATTATACATTGTGAAAAGTGTTATGAAAAGTGTTATGAAAAATATTATAAAAAGTATTGTGTATATTATTACTTCAACGTAGTGAGAATGGAGATCTTGAATAGTTGCTACTGCTCAAGCATCTTGTGGCCATAGCATATTTCTCTTAGGCATTAATTGGCAATGCTAACAATGGAATGTTCAAACCCAAAACAAAATCTCAAAAAACTGTTCCTATTTTCTAAGGCCGGTTTGGATGATGCGTTGAATTAAAATGAATTGATTTTTTTTATAAATAATAGTGAGTTAAGATGATAGAATAAGTTTTATGAGATTTAGTTAAGATAATTTTAGATGTGTTTAGATGTTAAAATGAGTTTAGATGTATTTATAAAAAGTTAAAAAAATTATAGGTCATGTGTGTAAATATACGTTGAGTTAAAAAATATTGTGAGTTCTGTATATAAAGAAGTTTTGAATTAAGATGTATTTAATAATTTAAAAATTAAATATTTAAATGATAAAATTAATTTAAAATTAGATTGAATTCTCAGTTCGTACAAATTCCAAACGTGATTTTATTCCATATGTTAGTTTTAGTTTATGAGTTATTTTACAAGGATGTTAGATTCTCAGCCCCTCCTTTTGATCTCGGGGAACACAAAAAGTCTGAAACAGACGTTTGATGGCTCCACATATTTTAGTTGTGTCCAAACACAACTCCATGGCTTTTTGTAAAGTCAAGGACACTCACAAAAAGTAGGGACTTCTCCGTTAGGTAGAAAAGCTTTGCCAACCATGTCTCTCCTTTCTAGCTAGGAACCAAATCTGAGAGAATCACCTTTGCAATCTACAGCTTTTTTGTTGGGTGCAAACGAAGCTTCCTTGGCAATTTCTTTATACACATTTCACTGAAAATTGACAATCTTCTAACTTCGGTTGACTCTAAAAGTAACACACATGTTTAAAAAAAGTAATCATATTCTAAAGAAGTTCCTGTTGATTTAGCATTGAGAGTGCTGTTGAAAATGTGTTTGTTGTTGACTGATGGCTACTCAAGAGGTAGCTAGCTCTAGTGGTAGGTTGATGGACCATCCCCTATTGACAATTGTTCAGTGGGTAGCTGAAAAGTAGTGAATAAGGGTGATTACTGATGCTTACCAGTTTCATTTGATTTTTAATTTCGATTAACAAAGATTAAGGTACTAATCAATGGGGGGAATAAAATTATTTCCACCAACCCAATAAGCATAGTTTTTTAATATTTTGATTAGTCAAAGACCTGCTGCATTTCATTCATTGATTCTGTATGTCTGTCTACATGAACAAAAATAAAATAAAGAAATCTTGGAAAAGGAGTGTGTTGGAGTTTTTTGTGATGCTTGTATGATATTGTGGAGTTGGATTTTCCCAGCACCAACCATGCCTTTAAAGTATTTTATTTTTGTTTTGATAGAAAGTGCGGGTTTTTTTTTTTAGCTCTAGCCACTGATTAAAAGGCTTTTGCTGATGGCGCACTTGGAATTGAACTTTGCAATCTTATGTGTATTTCTGGTTGAACTTTTGCACTGTGTAGAAGTACCTTTAACGTTTATTTCTCAAAGAGAATTGGTACATACATAAAGAGATTATATAAAAGTAAACTTATAAATTGACGTGATGTAATGAGATCTATAAGATCTATTTTATAATAAAAGTAACTTTATAATCTAACGTATCACATCAATTTATGAGTTTACTTTTAAATAATTACTTTGTGTGTAAAGTATTTTACACTTCTTAATGGCTTATCACCATGCATGTGATTCATGAAACGTTCAAATGCCACCTTTTTTAGAAGTAGAGACTCCTCACTTGGACAAAAGGAGTCATTCTGCTCAGCTTTACAGGAAGGGCTAATTTCACCTTCATCTCTCTCTCTCTCTGTGAGTAAAATTAACTCAAGCATTCTCAAAGTCAAGACTCGAAATGGGAAAGATGTTGCAGATTGCAAACGTTGTAATAAAATGAATTCAAGGATGTAATTGTCATCTTTTGCTATGTTCTTTTGGGGTAATAAATGATGTCACCATGTGCATGTGCGACAGAGATCGAGACATTGGCGGGATATGTCACAATGAGTACGATAAGTAGATGGAGGTATTTATGAAATTTCATCGACTTGGTACTCAAGTTTTGGTAGTTAAAAACGCATTGTTGTGAGGTGGATGGCAAATGTTAAGGTAGTTGAGTATGCATTTCACATGCCTATACTGGTGTTAAAGTTTAAACCATCACACATCATTGGGTGGTTGTTGGAAAGAAGGACAAAAAAAGATGTCTTGTCATTTTCATTGGCTAATCAGCAACTTTCTCTCTTGCTTCTTCGGCGACAGTTTGAAAGCTGTTTTTCAATTGGGGATGTTAATGTTTTGTGTTTAGCTGAAGAAACAGGGCCTAGCTTTAAAGTATGAAAGATTGTGGACCTGAAAGTTGGGGCTAGTTGGGTTGGAAAATGATAAGATAAACTTGATCCACTTTGGGCGCTCCTCTACCCTAATTTGGCTACAGAAAGGATAAGTCTTAAGGGTTACCCATTGCCCCGTTGCTTGAATTAATTATTCGGCTAAACTCTGATGGGCTGCCTCCAACTATTTTGATCCACAAGCTTATTGCTGAGAAACATGGGTTCGCTTAATGATAAGCCTTGTTATGGGAAATAACCATCTCCCAACCCTCTCTACTCAACTCTATATCTCTCTTTTACTAGGTTACATTTGAATGTTAAGAACATTTCAAATTATCTGTAAATAGTAATGAAATAGTTCATAAATAATAATGAAATGATAGTACTTATACAAAAAAAATGAAATAATAGTAAATAGTTTTTGAATTGTAGTGAATTATTTGTAAATAATAACGAACTATTTGTGAATAGTAATGAAGTAGTCTATTGTAAAAAAAAAAAAAAAAATGAAGAAGTCTAAGATAGTCTAAGCTCCCAAATACAAACTTAGGCCCTTAGGTTTTTTTTTTTTTTTTGATACATTTGGAGAGGGCCCTTGAACCCGAGACCTCCATTTTGAAGATTAGGGATTTATGCTAATCAGACCACAAACATTTGGCACTTAAGCCCTTAAGTTGATGGATAGAGGTGCACAGAAACATTTTGCTCAATGGGCCTCTGGTCTAGGATTTGGTATAGAGTTCCTTGAAAAGAAAAATATTAACCAAGTCAAAGAAATGCAAGAGGATAACTCTATAGACTTTGAGCCAAAAGAGTGAAGCCAAACAAATGTCAGAAATCGATAATGAGAATAAGTAGCCAAGAAATATACAATTGTGACAAACATAAAAGGACCAACATAAAACCTGTAGTCCCAACTCAAACACTAAAAACAAGAAAACAATTAAAAACCGCATTCGAAAAATTTCAACCCTCAAACAGTCATTTGTTCAGATGGAATCTCCTAAAGTTCTGTGTCCCACAAACGCACCATCAGTCCAGAAACCATTCTCCGAGCAAAAGGGATGTAACTCAAACTGTACCTGAAACAGCTCGTCACTAATATATCAAGTGGTGACACAAACCATTATAAATGCATAACTAGGTCTTTTCAAAGTTAGAATTAGAGAAGCTAGATGAAGATCTTGCCATTGGTAGTTGGTAGAACAACCATGTAAAATATAAACACAAATTGATAAGGTTGAGAGGAAGTGTCTGATCTCCCTCTCCTATGCCAGAAAATTTAGGTGGGAGAGGAAGGCAAACTCACCATATAAGGGCGCAGAACTCACATATTATTGCAAGTATTGTTAAAATCTTGTTATGGATCTGCAAGATGAAAATAGCCAGGAACAGGAACAGTGACTATCATAACATAATAAATCGAACAAGAAAATGAAGCTAATGGCAAATGGTTTTTCATGCTTGAACATGAAATTTGTTGCATAGGACGCAGCAGGGGTACAGATATTAATTTCGGGGATGACACGAAACTAGGGGCTTTTCGTTCTGCCATTTATTCAAATCTGAGACTTCCAACTCTTGACCATGTCTCTAGTGTCTTAATAAATTTGCGAGTAAAAGAAAAAAGAATTATTGATGTGTGGTGCACAGTGCACAAAGGGAACGAGCTGACTGAGGGGATGTGACAAGAACATTAATGCAAACAAGTTACACGATACATCTTCAAGGAAAATGACCAGGGTACACCATCAGATTATCATCAGAAGATAATATTCTTGTAAAGTCACCCCAGCCTTCCTATTTTAGCCCACCAGTTAAACAGAGGCAAAGAACGGTAATCATTCCAGGAAAACAAGTATCCCACTTATCAAAAAAGAAAGAAAATAAAATAAAAACAAGTATCCTATTAGAACAATTTGGTCCAAAAATTGGTACTATCTAAAAATAGGAATCCCTCATGTTACCAGATCTAGTTCCCAATGCTAATTAAAGACCAGTCCGTCAATTCTTAAGGCATTCAGATTTTTTTTTTTTTCCCTCCATTTTATACTTGTACGATCAAGATGGAAAACTTACCCAAAGAGCACAAATGAGAGCAATAACAACACATCCAAGGTAAATGGAAGTTGCATAGACACGAACAGAATCAAACATCATTCCGATTTGTTGCCTAGGTCCAATGAGGAAGGCTGTGCTGCCAAACAGGACCACAAGTTTAGAACTTGAAAAATCCCTCAAGAATGAAAAAGAAAAAGAAATTCAGTTTAATTGAATCAGATACAACTTTGGAATAGAAACTACTAAACTACATATATGTTTATCTCATTGCTCGGCTCCATTACCAGTTAACCTACCTTCCAACTGCCAACACATTGCCAAACGTAAACAGTGCTGCAAACTTGATGGGTTTGGCAAAAACAATCAATGACTGCAAAAGAAGGAGAAGAATAAACAAATGCTGTGAGGGCTCTAACGGTATCAATTTTATGTTGTCTTTCAGTAACTGAGCTATAAATTTTTCTGTCTGCATCCATAAAATAAAAAAATTAAGTTTCTAGAACAAATTGTGAAATTTCCCAAAATCATGTTTGATAAGTTTTGCCTTCAAGTGAACTTATTTTTATTAAAGAAAAGCATTAAAGGGACACTCCCCATCTTCCATGAAGTTTTTTGGTAACTAGTTTTTACTTAATTAGAGATATTTTTTTATCGGTAAGGATCATTAATTAGAATTATTCACTACCACAAAGAGAGGGCACAACGGTAAACAACAAACAACCACAAAAATGGGGTGGGGGGAAAGGAAGTATAGATCACAGTGACCCAGATGCAGAAAAATCAAGGACGAGTCTATAGAAGGTCTAGGACACTTGGGAGAGTGCTACAGCCAATCTGAGCTTTGTTGTGGACAGTCCACATAAGTATATAGCTGTCATGGGTGGTGCAACAATCAATGGCCTTCTCAGGCATGGAAGGAAGTTCTCAATCTTCATACGGCAGGTTTGGTGGTGCTTTCCTATCACTTCCAATAAGAAGCTTGCAGGCCATATCACAACCATCATCAACCTATCACCCATGATTCTGAAATAAGCCCACCAAGTGTTAAGGTGTTAAGTGGGGCACAAGATTTTCTAATGGCATTCTATCTACAGGATATGAAAAAACAACTGAAGTCAAATTTGGTCTGTAGCTTCACACTCTTATGCCAATTTGATTTCCCCTCATGGCATTGGGTACACTGACACTGTCTCTCATAGAGACAACATCAGGGCAGAAGGGATCTACGACCACCTAAAAATCACAATATGACAACTTTTTTCATTTGATAAGTACAATGTGACAACCGTGCGGAAGTAATTTAGTTGATTGCCAATAACAAAGGAATGCAACAATATGGCTAGTCCTCTAGAGAAGATAAAATCAACCTACAACTCAAATTTCTAACTTCCAGACTCAGACATGGGTTTTCTAAGCACAAACATCAGAGATTGGTGCCATATATTTTGAGAGAGCGAGAGAGTGAGAGAGAGGTGCCAATTGAGCTACTGGTAAATTCTTAGTAAAACTGATATCGGATAACTAACCACTGTTAGAATATTTTTTTGATCGACAAACAAAAATTTTATTGATCATGAAATAACCATTATTAGAATATTATGTTAGAATATTATCATACTTAGAATATATTCATAATATTCTAGTATGTATGGTAATATGATTTATTCTTTACCATAATTAGTTTATTGTGCAAATCAATTGGTATAATTGATTTATTGTATTTCCATTATTTCTCTAGTCTCATTCATCTATAAATGGGGACAGATGTTATGTATTCAATAACACTTGACAGTAAAGAATAGCAAAGATGTATCCTCTAAAGTCTTTCTCCTCCTCTCCTCTCCATCTCCCTTTTCTATTATATTATATTTTCTACTTGGCATCAGAGCATACCCAATCCTGGTATCTTTCAAAGAATTGTTTGTGTCTGTGCTTCATCTTTTTGTTAGCAGGCATGTTCCTTTACTTTGCTATTTACATAGCACACGATGTCCAGTTTAACAGTCTTTTAGCACTTGACAGGTGCGGTTCTTTACATGCCAATTGCGTCCATTTTTCAATATGGTTTTTCTCATATCAGACCACCAATCGATTGTATGAGTTTTCATTGACATTTTGGCATGAGAGCCACTGATTTCCTAGTGTCTCTCGATTTTTCTGTTCGTGATAAGTCTCATATCAATGTGTTATTTGGTGTTCTTTCCCATTCACCACACGTTCTCCAGAGGCTTCCTACGCACTTAATGGATCATTGTTTGCGATAAGTCTCATATTCAACGAGTTATTTGGTGTTCTTTTCCATTTACCACACGTTCTCTAGAGGCTTCCTATGCACTTAACGGATCGTCATTCATGATAAGTCTTATATTCAACATGTCTTTTGGTGTTCTTTTCGTTCACCACATGTCCTCCAGAGGCTTCCTGAGGCTTCCTACACACTTGAATTGCCGTTCGAGATAAGTATCATATTCAATGTGTTATTTGGTGTTCTTTTCCATTCACCACACGTTTTCGAAAGGCTTCTTGTGCACTTAATAGATCATCGTTTGTTACAAGTCTCAGACAAGTACCGAGTATGGGATCTGAGTACTGATTTTTCCATCCTCGAAAATTTGCATACAAGTACAGAATGGTTAACACTGACCACTAAAAGAGGTCCATAAGCAAATCCGACACCAGTATAGGTACCTCGTCATGGTGACTAATTAACTAACATGACATCTCCTAATAACCTAAGATCACTGCGACAATTGCTTTATAAACTAGAAAACTCAGCAAAACCTCAATCCCAAATCCCAACTACTTAAGGCTCTGCTACGCTGCGTAAATCCCTCTTCCGCCGTTCGGTCCTGTATAAAGCCTCATACGTCTCAAAACACTAATCCAACACACACAAGCTTACATTCCAATGCTTATTAATCATAGCTGGAATCACGAGAAATCCAACTAGCCATGAAAATTCAAGACAACAATGCAGGAAAATAATAAAAGGAAAGGTGAGTGAATGCTCATACCAGGATCATACAAACCAAACCAGCGACCAAACAGGCAGCAAACCCATAAACTCTCTGTATAATCAAAACCGAAAAGCACCATAATTTCAGAAAATCTAAACACGAGCACAAATGTTTGACCTCGAAACTTAGGCGATTCACGCAGTACCTGCATGGGAGAGAGAGAACAAAAGCCGTCTGATTCGTCATCCAAGAATCCATCTCCTCGTTCTTCATTTCCTTCTAACATAGATTCGTTGAGCTTCCACATTGGCGAAAAATCAAGTTCTCTACCTCTTCAATGGCTTTGCCTTTGAAGGAGCGCTAAAAAGAGAGGGTAAACCGAAGCCGAGTGCAATGGAATATGGATACCGGACGGGGAACATTTAGCTGCTCCGCATATGGACTACGGACTATACTTTTGCATTGTGAAAGCCAATATCGGACCGACACATCGACAATAAAGTATCACATGATTTGCACGTGAATATTTCGGCAACCAATTAGTTTATGTGGCGATCGCCTATTCGGTGATTCTTCTGTGGATGCCACTGCGAGATACGTACGATCAGACGAGGTAAAAACCCTGAAACAGTTCCCGTTTTCATAGTGACCACCGTTAAAAAGGAAAAAGAAGCTATCAACAAAATCCAAGCTGAGAACGCCGTTTCATTTGACGCTATCAGGTTCAGTGCTAATCTCAGGTTTTATCTCCTCCTTTTCCTTCCAAGGACCAGAGAGACGCACAGAAAAACCCTAGGACGTGGGCGAGAGAGAGAAGAAGAAGAAAATGTCATCGACGTTGCTGGAGGTGACGAGGGCAGCACATGAGGACGTGGAGCGGCTGGAGAGGCTGATAGTGAAGGACCTCCAGAATGAGCCGGCTACTAGCAAGGACCGCCTCTTTCAGAGCCACCGCGTCCGCAACATGATCGACACTATCATTTCCACCACTGAAAAACTCGTATACTCTTCTTCTTGTCTCTTCAACTTCATCTCCAATTTCTTACCTTCTTTCTTTTTTCTTGCTGAGAAATCGAGCAATAAAAATGGAAATAGAAAATATTCCTCGAATCCTGTTTTCTATATATATGAATGGTTGCTATATTTTTTCCTGTTCCAATCCACATGAAACATGACGCACAGTTAGGTTAGCATTTTGAAAACAAACCTTTCTGTAATTTTGTGAAGTGTTTGGGTGCTTGGAAAATAGGGGGAAAATATTGGAAATTTGAATTTTGTGTTGCGTCGTTATCCCTAGGAAAGGTTTCTTTGGGCACGCAGACGTTTGCGCTTCCGAGGGGTAGTCTAGATGACATTTCCTTGAAGTTCTCGTACAGTTTTGGAAGATAATTTTATTTGAGTTTATTTTCTAAATGAGCATGATTGCACCTTCGGATATCTAACAGATATTGATTGATTATTGTCAGTACTAAATATGACTGACTCAAAATATTGATACTGTTTGGTGGCATAGAATTTTTTTTTTTAATCGGTAAACAAAATTTTATTGATCATAAGAATATGCAAGTGTCCAAGTATACGAGACATATACAAGAAGAGCAATACTAAGTGTGCTAGTTAGTGATACAAGGAATTCATGACAAGTCCCCCATGAAAATTAATTACAATCGACCAATATTTGAATCTTGCATAATGGTCATTTCCCGTGTTGCTCGAGAATTTGTTAATCCTTTTTTGGTTTTTAAATACTTGGAGAAATCATTTCTTTTTATCGATAAACAAAAATTTTATTGATCATGAAGTAGATAAAAGTTTGAGTATACAAGACATATACAAGAGCGTCACCTATGCGTGCTAGTTTAGCGATACAAGTAAATCATGAAAATACATGCCATTAAAGTCAATTACAATCGACCAATGAAGTAAAGCATTGAAAAATAGACTCATCCATTGACCGCACTCAATCTTCAAAGCTTCATGCATTCCTCTCCCTCAAATACACCACCATAGACATATCGGGACCATCTTCCACTGTAATACCCCATATGATAAGAATAAGGGTAGATGTTGTATAGATCCCACATTGCTTGGGAATGAGAAGTCTTGATCTTTATAATGTTCCAATAGGGTTCCAATTGTATCATTGACTGGTCCTTTTGGAGTATTGGTTTGGGCCTTCCATTGGGGCGTTACATCCACACTGTTGCAATCTTGGAGAAATCTGATGAGGAAGAATAGTTGTTTTTTCTTTGTGGCTGGCAGTTTTTTGAAAAATAAAATGATTTGGCATTAGGTGTTTGTGTACTTTACGACAATTTTTTTTTTATGTTGGGGAACCTCTCCAAGGCAGGACCCTTCGGACCCACTCCTGCAGAGTAAACCCCGGTCCTGTGCACCGCATCTTCGGAAGTTTCCTTACACGGAACTGGTTAAATTGTTGACTTTTCACCAGGAGGTGTTGAACCTTGGACCTTGAAGGGAGTGATAACCCAAGACCAAGGCCTTCACCACTTGGGCCAACCCCCTTGGGGTTGGTTTTGTGGTTGTTTGTAGCATTGAAGGTGTTAATGTACCTTGAAGGTGTTTGTACTTTACGACATTTTCTTTGTGGTTGTTTGTAGCATTGATTAACTAACCTATATAACAAAGCCATTGATTAACTAACCTCATAATTGTTGTAGATTATAGCTTGGTGTTTCTCTTGCATACATGATTTGGTATGCTCCCTCTAGGTCTCTAAGGTTCGAGTCCTCTTGGGTGCAAACAATTTCTAGGGATCATCGGACTGGGGGAACTTCCCCTTCAATGTGTACTTGTGGGAAACTCCTTGCCCCCCGTCTGTCCACCCCCAAGACTTTGTTTTCGGACACTTGGTGTCAATCAAAAAATAAAATAAAATCTTCGATTACCTATAAAAAAAAAAAATCATTGTTGGAGATAGTCTGTTATGCTTTGATTATATGTCTCTTCTCTCATAAGGATTAAGGTTATTTTGCTGTTTGTTATTGTAATTTCCAGGTAGAGATTTATGATGATAACGATAATGCCAGGAAGGATGAGATTGCGGCTCTTGGAGGCCAAACTGCAACTGGAACGAATGTGTTTAGTGCATTTTATGATAGATTGAAAGAGGTAACTGCAGAACCAATTATTTTTGCTGATCAAAAGTCTCCATTGCCTCAAAATTTTATTCAGATCACAGCCATCCTTGTATTCTACATCTCTAAGTTCTAGTGATATGTAACTAGGAGCATAAAGGCTCTGTACTTTTTCATTGAGCATTCTGATGTTGTGCTGGAGTTTTTCTCTTTGAAGCATTAGAAACATTATGAAATTCATATTTGAAGTGGATATTTTATCTCTAGATATGGTTTCAATAATTTATTCTTCATTTTATATCTATGTATTTGTAAGGAGAAGGTTTAACTTTGGTCCTGCGTCTGTTTTCTTAACATATATGCAAGCATCCTAAAAAAAAAAAAGAACATATATGTAAGTTAACATGCATGAGAAAACTTGAAAGGATCATAGAACATGTGTATTAGAAGAAATGTAATATCTGTATGTTTGTTGCGCATTGGTCTTGAAACTATGTTCTTAGAATTGACTTGTTGGACTGCTTATACATTGAGATTTTTAACGTTTATCATCTATACAGATTCGTGAATACCATAGAAGGCATCCAGCTGCTCGTGTTGTTGATGCTACTGAGGAGTACGAGGCACTACTTAAAGAAGAACCTATCATTGAGTTTAGTGGAGAGGTCCCTGTCTATCTTTGTTTCTTTCTCTGCACAGCATATTTAACCAAAAGTTTAATTTCAGGTCAACCATTTTATTGCCCTCACTTTTGAATATAACTATAAAATTCTTGGAGGTAAGCACAGAAGTACAAGAGCATTTCTTAACGGTAACCGTCATGGTTATTGTAATCAATGCTCTTACACTTCTGTTTTTGCCTTCTAGAATTTTATAGTTCAATTTAAACATGAGACCAAAGTGAAATGAAAGATATAGTGCTATCCAAAGAGGGGTGGTTTAAGCATGTGGGTATAATTACTTATATAAAAAAAAAGGCATGTGGGTATAATTTGAATAAGCATGTGATAATGTTTTAAAAATCATTTTTTCTTCTTGCGATCAATAAAATCTTATTTACCGATAAAAAAATGATTTTTTGATAGTGGAGATTATCTGTGAAAATCAAAACATTGTGGCATTTGTGTAAATGGTATGTTGATTTAGTATAGTTTACAGCCTTTCAATCATCTTTTTTATAATAACTCAAGTTTTTAATTTCAGGAAGCTCTTGGGCGATACCTAGACATGCATGAATTATTTAACCTGTACATTAATTCTAAATTTGGGGAGCCTTCTACCGAGTACTCTGCTTACCTTGATATTTTTTCACAACCACATAAGATTCCACGCAAACTAAAGTTAACAAGGTATAATACTTTCTGACTATATCTATATTTATATAATGGTTTGCTGCCAGCCCCCCCCCCCCCCCCCCCCCCCCCCCTCCAAAAAAAAAAAAAAAAAAGAAAGAAAAAATCTGGTTTGGGGTGTTTACATGTTTGGACCTCAAGTTCAGTGAGGATCAAATCATAGAAGACTGAATGGTAAAAATGGATGGCCTAGAGAGAGACAGAGGGAGCTAAGTGAGATCAGAAGCAAGACGAGGTATCTGAGCAAGACGAGGTATCTGATCAAGGATCTCTTTTGGCAGTTTAGCATTACACATTGTGAGGTACAGAGAGAGATGAAGGGAAAAACAGGGAGACATGGTTGGATCCAATTGGACATGGTGGGACTTGGGTGTGGCTTTTTATTTTTCTTACTTGTAAAAAAAAAACTTGGGTCAATAAAAGTGGAAAAGTTGATTATCAAATAAAAGTGGGAAAGTTGCTCGACTTGAAGGTGGGAATGATAGGAGATCCCTTTATGTGTATATGTGTATTTGTATGTTGAAAATGATTGTCAGTGTAATGTTGTGTGCTTTGAGAATCTGTTGGAAATGTTATTTTCTGCAGGCAATACAGGGAATATATGGAGAATCTGTTGGAATACCTTGTATATTTTTTTCAGCGGACAGAGCCCTTGCAAGATCTTGATAGAATATTCTTGAAGGTACTCACCCACTTATGATCTTTTTCGTTGAATATTTCTTAAAGGTTTAATTTAGGCACCGAGTACTAAATTTACGATCTATAATGCATGCAATAATACTATGGTAGAATTTTGCATTAAAATAATTCATCACTGTCTGTGGTCCTTAGACTAAGTGGCATTGCCTGGCTCTATAAACAAAAGGTGGACGGTGAGTTCATGGGTTTAATCCCATTTGGGTGTGAGTTCTATTTTCCCATAAAAAAGCTTTATTGATACAATTTTAAAGCTGTGGCAATTGAAGGTTGGAAGGCCTGTCATAATTGGATCTATTATAAATTGATAACGTAGTAGGATTTGAAAGTGCTATTACATTAAGCCACATCAGTTTGTAAACTTACCTTTGTAAGATCTATTTGTAGGCCTAGCAGTTCTCTTGTTTTTTTTTTTTTTTGGTCTGTAAAAATAATGTGAAGGGAAACAGCAGTTCTCTTCTTGTTATAAGTACTTTGTTTGAAACATGAAGGATGCAACCCTAATATACATTAAGTATACTAAAATATGCACCCATCTAGCAAGAAGAATGTATGTGGAATGTGAACAAGATTGCATCAGAACAGCCATGGACCCTTGTCTTTTAGATTTCGAAACCTTCTATACATATTTTTGTTTTCAATAGGAAGTAATATATGATTGGTTGTGGTAGGTTGGGGCTGAATTTGAAGAGCAATGGGCGAATGGAAATATACAAGGATGGGAGAATGAGGGTCAAGAAAATGGACATGTTCCTGCTCAGCATACTGTTATTGACCTTGATTATTACAGTACAGTTGAAGAGCTGATGGAATTCGGTCCAGAAAAGTTAAAAGAGGTAAGTGGCCTATGGTTATATCAGTATTTTCCGCGACTTTTCATTGCATGAATACATCTTTTTCTCATTTACGAACCTTTAGTTGTAGAGACCTAATTCCTGAGCATATATTTAAGTTGCTTTGAAGATCCAAACTTTAGAATATATTGTTGCTTTTCTTGATATTATCTATTTTCGTTTTCCTATGATGGACAATAAAATTTATCAATGCAAGGACCCTTGGCACTGTGGGATGGGGCAGTGCTAGGGAAGGGATTAATCAATGATTACATGGGAAATATACTGGGGACACAACTGAAAGAAAATGGAACAAAAAAAAAAAAAAAAAAAGCAAACTCCAAATTTATGAGCATTAATAAATTTCAGATTATGAGGTAATGCTTATTTAGCTGGATTTGGGTAAGATTATATGTTCCTTGCTTTGAAATGTTTCCATCTAAGCTTTCTTTGTTCTAACATGTTTCTATTTTCACCTCTTACTTATCAAAAAATAAAAACATGTTTCTATTTGCATGTCCGTTTAGAAGTTCAAAATACACGTTTCCAGGCATTTGCTTTAGATTCATTTTCCTTAATTGACCACTGTGTTGTTGCCTGGCAGGCATTGGCTGCATTAGGGCTTAAGACTGGCGGTACTGTTCAGCAGCGTGCTGAAAGGCTTTTCCTTACAAAGGTAATTGTGAACCAGATTTTTTACCTAGCAAAAGATATAAGGTGGTAAGTTTGTGGAAAAAAGTTTTAAAATGTGAATATATTTACTGTCTGTGCTCTACTTTATAAATTAGTTTTTCTGTTATCTGCTGTATTATTTAGTGAGTTTAATTTTAGTGATTACTAATTAATTTGCTGCTGGCTAGAGAGAAAACTCTCTTCAAATATTTTTCAGATTATTGTTAATGGTAAACATGCTTTAAATTGGAATATGCGACAGTTGTGTGTTGGAACTGCTAGATATCCTGTAATTGTATGCTCTTTCTGATAGGGATGGTATTCAATGAATTTGGCTAGCAGAATAGGGTGAATGCTTGCTTATCCCATGGGTTGAGAGGCCGTGGAAGGTAATAGAATATTGTTCAATGTTCAAGTGTTAGGAGCTTCAATAAGTAATCATTATTCTGTAGCCTTCATATATGGTATATTCTTGACATGCTCTAAAGCCATCTTGACGCAAGCTCTTGTTTGGTTGGGTGTGGCATTAGTTCCTGAATTCCAGTTTCATATAATGTTCAGCTCACATACTTACAAAAAAAAAAGGTTCAGGTCACTTTCTTCTGAAGTTTGTATATCTATGCCAGGGGTTTAATTTGAGTTTTTTTCCTCATTGCCCTTGTTCCTTTTGTGCAGCATACACCTCTTGAGAAGTTGGACAAGAAACATTTTGCCAAAGGTGCACGTGCATCACAACAAAACCAGGCTGCTGCAGTTCCAGAACAAGATGACAATGTAAAAGAAATAGCCCTATTGGAGACCAAGTTGAAAAAACTGTGTGACTTATTGGACGAGGTTAGCCTTTGTTCCGTAGTTTTAGCTTATTGTCTCGATCTGTAGTATGTATTTGATTCTCTTTTAGGATAGAGCATTGAGATATTGCTGCACTATTCAATATTTGCGAATGTTCTTGTATATATGTTAACCATTACAAATATACTCTTTTGGCAACTACATGTTTTAATTTTCTGTGACCTTTCACAGACAGTTGCACGAACAAAAGACAATGTTGTGAAGAAGCAGGCTTTGACATATGAGGAAATTGAAGCAGAACGTGAGGAGGTGAGTATCTAGACTCTTATTATCAAGAGTTGAAGGTATAAGTTCGCATCTACTTATTATAGGACTTTGTTAAAACCTTTAAGGTGTTTGTTCTGTGGTATTTTGTACCAATAATTTGAAAGTTTAACTTGCTACAATTATGTCGAGCAAGTATTATCCACCCATGATGGTGACATTTGGGGTGCAGATGGGTAACCTCTCCATACCTTATACATTGTCAATTTTGTTTCTTGTTTGAACCACCACAACATGGTCCTGAACCATCATGTATCTCTTAGATACAGCTTAATCTCTTAGTTTTTTTTTTTTCCCCTCAATCTTGTAGTTAAAAGTGCCTTTATATCAATGAAGACTAGTGAAGTTGCCCTACCCTGGTCCGAGCAAAAACTTTAAGTTGGATGTGAAATGCCTTAGAGTAAGGTGAAAACTTGAATTTCAAATTCATCACAATATGAGTTGGTTCCTCTTCAGCACATAGTTTGGCACTGAACTGAACAAACACATGCTGCCCATCACTTTGGAAACGCTTAATATATAAGTTGTTTCTTTCTTGCTCACATTATGTATTTACTTATAAAAGTAAGTAAATACATAATATAAGTAAATGTACTTACTTTTTAAAAAAAATTTATTTACTTATAAAAAAAAAACGTTGTTTCTATTTCCCAAACCCACCCACCCACCCACCTAGTACCAGGTAAACATATAGGAGCTGTGATATATTTTCATGGGGATTTCCCCCTTGATCTCAACGTTTGTACCTGCTTGTTGATTATGCATGTAGATTCAATTGTCTAATGCATGTGTTGAAAAGATGCCTGACCTTTTATAGTCCTGGCCCCTGTCCAAATTGTGTTTTCCCTAGATTTATACTTCATGCTTCTTTATGAAATTGCTTGGAATACTGTCATGACGATCTTCTAGTCTGTGTTGGTTCTCGCAATAAATAATTGTTCTGATTTTTTATTATCCATGCAGGAAGAAACACAAGCTGATACTGAAAGTGATGATGATGAGCAGCAGATTTATAATCCCCTCAAGTTGCCAATGGGTTGGGATGGGAAGCCAATACCGTATTGGCTGTATAAGCTTCACGGTCTTGGTCAGGTAGTTTCCCCTTTTAATTGTAAGAGCCTTTGAGCTATATTTCCTCCTATATTAATTAACTCATTAAGAGTAATGATTTATACAAATCTCAAATAGACCAGCCCCGCGCAGTCCCTTTGTAACAAAGTGAATCCCACCATGAAAAAGTGTATAAAAACCAATTCTTAATTAGTGGGATCCACTTTTTTTTACAAAGAGCCTGTGCGGGGCTTGTCTATTTGGAGTTTCTACCTAGCATTACTCATTAATTAAATTGTATGCACTGTAAATTTGTAGTTCCTGTTGAAATCATTTCAGATGTATATCATATCATCTGTATTTTCTCTTCAATTTTATCTTGAAATCAACTTGAAAACTCTTTATTTAACTTGGGTCAACTGCATGAAAAAAAAAAAAAAAAAAAGTGATATGGTGCATTGTTGATAGTCAAACCATGAGGGCTGGAAAAATAAGAGATTACTACTACTGCCATGTGCTTTTTAACCAGCATCATGGTGGATAGGACGTCAAAAATGTGATACACTTCAGCTTATTGGGAAGCAGTTACTTCTTTCCATATATTTTTTTTAATTTTTTATGTCAGTGTTTTTTTGGGGGATGAGTTCTCTCGTCAGACACTGGTGTCCCGTTATGGGCAGCATCTTTTACGGGGTTCTTTATGGCCCTCATGATTGCTTTTTTAATGCATCTCAGGAATTCAAGTGTGAGATATGTGGGAACTACAGTTACTGGGGCCGTAGGGCTTTTGAACGGCATTTCAAGGAATGGCGCCATCAACATGGGATGCGCTGCCTTGGTATTCCAAACACCAAGAACTTCAATGAGATCACATCAATTGAGGTATGCTTTTGCAAGCTCCTTTGTCCATTGGATCTTTCTCTGTATTGCTGATCATGAGTCGATCTACTCAATGAAGTCTCCTGCTGTTTTTCTCTCAAGCTGGCATCACATACTGCTTTTTGGTTTCTTGCCCGATCCCTTTTTTTTTTGGGGGGGGGGGGGGGGGGGGGGGGGGGGGGGGGGGGGGGGGGGGGGGGGGGGGGGGGGGGGGGGGGGGGAGGGGGGCGCTACCAGAGCTCATCTTCAAAACACACAAAAATCTTGTACAGCCACTTACTTTAAGTTTGCCATTATATATAGACTTAAGACTGCATTCTGGCCAAAACAAGGACTGCACGCATATTGACATATATGGCTGTATGCTGTAGTGTCTTTCACTAGATCAACGATGAGAGCATGCATATAGATGCATGTGCTATATATGTATTCTGTTTGGGTACTGATAATATTATGTTTTTATATTAACAATCACAAAGTGTGTTTAAACGTTATAATGCAGGAAGCAAAAGATCTGTGGAAGAAGATACAAGAACGGCAAGGTGTGAACAAGTGGCGCCCGGATCTTGAAGAAGAATATGAAGACAGAGAGGGCAATATCTACAACAAGAAGACATATGCTGATCTGCAGCGGCAGGGATTGATTTGAGGGGGAAAAAAAATCGCAGTTACTAATTAAAAAATGTCTGTACTTTTGTTTCTAGGAAGTTTGGACTCTTACCTTGGGGTTTTACTGTGTTTTAAGCTTCATGATGACCTCTTCACTTAGGTCATTATTTATTGGTACACCAAAGACACTTGTCGAAAAATCTGTACACGAGAGATCAAACCTTAATGCAATCAAAATCTGTCCTATATCTTTTTTTTTTGTATCCCTACGTAGGTAATTTATTATTATTTTCTAATCCGAAAACACTTTAGAGAACGTATTTTTTGAGGCCAATATAGTCAGTTTCTTGAAAATAATATTTATAAGCCTTTTATCAATCTCTTTGCAAATGAGGAGATAATGGCTGCGCCGATTTGATGAACTCGGGTGATTTGATTGATTAAACAAGGAGATAATGGGAGAGGGGCAATTGACAGTGGCAATTGAGAGTAGCTCTCAGTCATTCCCTTTCTTTTAGCAGTGAAAAAAAGAATTAATTACAGAATAAGATAATCAAATGAGACAACAGATATTTACACTTGAACAACAATAGTGTTATCTACTGCTTTCATCGACACAAGACCTTGTGAATAGGAGGGCTGATCCATTCACCCCACGCAGGACTAGCAGCCTGGAGTCCACATATGTTCCACATACAAGCTTTGACAAATCAAACATTTCAGGTGGGAGTAGTGTCCGAACTTCCTGCACTATCTTTCTTGCAGTATCGACATCTTGATTCAATGGATCACCAAGATTCATTATCACCTCGACGTCTCCTGAAGCAAGTTTGGCCACTGGAAGGCTTGATGGAAACTCCTTAAAAGGGATTGCTTTCCTCCATTTTCTACCTGATAATTTCTTAGCCAGAGAATCTTGAACATTTGATGGACCCATGGTGAAGTTTCCTTTGGTCTTTTCTTCCTTAAGATACAGCCGTCTTCCGGCAGTTAATCCGAATAACGAGTCTACTTGCAATTTCCCAATTATGCCAGTCTTGTCATGGGGCCAAACCCGACCAATCATGACTGTGAATCCAATGTCTGAGGTGAATGACAGATTGGTGTTCAACTTTGATGCTCTTGACACACTCAGGTGCACGTCACCAATGAGGACTCGGGCAGGTGGCTGGCGGAGTGTCAAGCCTATGTGCCTCCCAGTACAGTACACTAACCGCCATTTTCCAGGGAGCAAGTCCAGCCAGTTCTGCATGACCAAAATTACACAAAACTGAAGAGGGACCCACTGAATACACCAGCTACACCTAACATGTGAAATGGGTGCAAAAGATGTTCTGCTCAGCCTGGAATACAATCATGAACTTGAAAGTACGCGAACTTCCTGGAGGCATACCATCAGAAAAGCTTCCTTGACCATTTAGAAATAGTATAAGTTTGAGCTAGAGCAACAAATAATTAATAATATAGAGTACATTAGACAAAAAATTTTCCCAATGATATGGACTGTCCAATTCAAGGAGCACGGGAATCTTCCACATACAGAAAAAGGGTGTCTTGATTTTACTACTCTAATTG
This sequence comes from Juglans microcarpa x Juglans regia, assembly GCF_004785595.1. NCBI lineage: Eukaryota > Viridiplantae > Streptophyta > Magnoliopsida > Fagales > Juglandaceae > Juglans > Juglans microcarpa x Juglans regia. The sequence goes on along the minus strand of NC_054598.1, from coordinate 38,307,910 downwards.
ACTGCTTCCATATGCTAATATTACACACATAAGATCAGAATGTTTTTAGGGCTCCAACTACAAACCAAAAAGTTAAGCTAGTCAAGCAGCACATCATTAATAAAGGAAACAGTCAATGTACTCCAACAGTGCGATTATCAAACTATTGAACTAATTAATGAAAAGTTGTTGAGTAATATAAGAGAATGCAGATATTACCTTTGGCTTTGAGTTAGGATTCAGCATTTCCATCAACTCGATGAAGTAGGAAAGCCTACTACGCTGAAACATTAAATATAAGAAGTTCAGCGCAACTTCAACATTCTCAAGTTCTGCATTTATAAGATATACGTTTTTGGGCATGGCATACAAAAACAATACTAGAATTTTTTATCAAAGCAGATGTTCTTGGTAACTCCTGTGGTTCTGACAGGAGAATCAAGTAGTATCTCATTCATATTTCTTTCAATAAATTAAAATAAATAGAAAGAAAACATTATTATTTTGAGTGTTGGTATTCCTCCAACCAGAACAAAAAGAGAAAATCATTAGCAGTCAGAAGCCAACTTGATGAGCATGCCCCTGGAAAACACAGTTTAGATTGTTTAAAGTAGGAACTATGACATAGTTTCCTTAAATATATTTGAGTCATGGGCTCCATACAATTCATTAAAGGATAACAATGCCTATATATTCACTGCGAGGCACCGAAAAAGAATAAAATTAAGAAACTTGATTCAGAAAGTAACCATAACCTGATGTTGGCCATAAATGTATTCCTCCGTAATTCTTACAGCAGTAGAACCAAGACCCCATCTGATGATATCCATGGATGGGACTACCCGCCATCTTGGACCACAAAGAAAAGGGTGTCTAAGAGCATCTAAACAACTGCAAAGCAGCTATGAAGGATCATTACAAATGGCATTATTACTCTCAATAACGATTCAATCTCCAAACAAATGTGCTTTAAAAGGCACATAATCGTGTAGCCATTGTTTTTCGCTCTAAATTTTCAAATCTCAATTTAGTAGTTCATGCAACTATATCCATCTCCTTTTTTTCTATGAGTAACTATATATGTCTCCTCTAAAGAAGAAAAACCCATAACTACTTCCAGCAGATACCAAAGTACATCTTTGTTTAAATTTCCGTTTGCTTATTATTCCTAAAAAGGTAGATCAATTTAATATTTCATGTTTCAACATATATGACCTTATGAACTTATCTGCCTTAAACATTCATGAGGTTTCCATTTGCATCAAGTGAACATCATATTAATCTATTCGTGTTAGGCACACAACAAAATATCAGCTCAAAAATATCACATTTCGTTTTTTATAAGTAAAAAACATGTATGAAAAAAAAGGATCGCATTTCTATTTGTGCTTTTAATCTAATTACTCGTGTAACAGAACAGACCCTGATATATGACTATAATTGTCATATGTGAGATGTCCAACAGTTTCATCATGGAACACGGCATGCATATCATGCTTGGGCCATTTTCAATTCAGAAGACATGATGGAAAGAAAACCCTGATCCTTCCTTTCAATATGATATTTTTATCACATATACAACAAATATACCTTATTCGTTTGGAAGGTTTGGTTGCAAGCAATGAGGACAAAAGGTTCCAACCTGCACCCCAATTCCTATCCAGTATCTGCAAGGATGATAACCAATCAAAAGATCCTCATATGAACAAGGGAAAGGAGCATTGAAAGCGAAATAATTCACGTGGAAGGAATAAAAACTTACTTGGAGTCCAGTATTTCCCAATGGGGAATTCCTACCAAGGATTTTTTAGAAGAAATTCACGCAAGCATGAAGGATCCTTTCCCTGCAAATGCATTGAGATGAAATATCTAGATTACCATACTTTTGCACCATTTCACATTATCTAAAGCACCCATTTCATAATCCGATTGATGTTTTGAGAGCTGACTAATTGAGATTAATATTGCAATATGAATGAGGTTAGTTTCAAATATAATCATGGTTAAGGAAAAAGTGACTCTGAGTCAACAGCTTCAAGAGAGAGGGGGAGAGGGGGAGAGAGAGAGAGAGAGAGAGTACATGCCAAAAAAATTGAATATCATCGAGATATTTGTTGAAATGTTTCATAAAATAAAAATGCACATATATATTTACCAAAATATTCCATGGAGGACATATTTGAGAAAGGGACTCGAAATGATAGTGCCCATGTATTAGGGCCAGAAACAAATCGGAAGGAACTAACTTTAAGATAGAGTGCCCAATTACAAACATATATGTAAAGGCCGGATGGTAAGTAACCGATCAGGGATGAGAGACCTAGTTCATTTACACACCACAGGAGAAGGAAGACAAGCTACCAGTTTCTCCCGTGCGAGGAGAAGACGATAATAAATGATACCCATATACTTGTTTGAATATCTAACTCATATGAATTTTTTTCTGTAACTCCATAAGAACAGCAGTCTATAAACAAAATTATGTCTATATAGTGTGATGAGATGATTTTTTTTGGACAAGTGATGAGAAAGTTATGGCATCTAATGAACGATTGATAGCATCCATGCAATGTTGCTCATCTTGCACATTTATTTATTTTTTATGATGACTTTATTAATGAGAATGAAATAGGCATTGCCAAAGTACACAGAGTCTATACAAAAGAAAACACCTACTACATTCTAAGAACCAGAAAAAGAAACAAGAAAATCATGAGCACTAGTTGCATCAAGAATCTTGCACACACACACACACACACACACACATCATTATATACGATGTCCCGATGTCTCCCCACATACTAGATATGAGCTGCTATCACTGAAGCATGAAAAACTTTTTGACAGGAAACATGTATATAACATAGGTCCTCGAAGCAAATTCTCTTCTCGATTATATGATTAAAATTTTTGAATTTAAAATGGAAAATTTCGCATCTTATACCTTCATGAGAAATGATTTGAACCTCGTAAAGATTAAGGGATCCATGAGTTCCCGCAACACCATTTTTGCCATCATAAATCCAACACATCTTTGCATCACATACAAAACAAAATAAGCATCAAGAAGATCATCTGGGGACATGAAACATAATCAATTTCTTAGTTAACTTTCTCCACACCATACCTCATGTCAAATGCAATCATCATTTGTCGCCTATCCAAGTTGTTGTCCAGAGCACTAGAATTTGAACTGTTCTCATAAAAGTCAGCAGCATTTCCCAATATTCCTACCTGACAAGGAAAATTTTAGAAGCTACATACATACAAGAGTAGGCCATAGATGGAAGAAGGAAACTAAACTAGCCAATCCTAAATGAAGTAACACCAGAATTCCACCTTCTTGTTGTAGTTTAGATTGAGATATCTCTTGCATTAGGTAAATCTATCAAGATCTGTGATCAACTACAACATCCCCCATGAATGCAATAACTCAATGGAGGCTTATTCCAGTATATATTTGAAATAGTTGAGCATCTACATGGTGGCTAAACAAACTACAGCTTAATTAACCGATCAATAAGCTATAAGTTACTACAACACAAAAACTTCCCGCCATAAAATACTTCAATTTTTATTTATAACATATGTGTAACATCGTTCATTATACATTTCATGAGCTAGCATTTGTTATTACAGGGAAAAAATAAGCATAACTTATTATTTCAAATTATCCAAACAATAACAATTCTCTTTTTAAAAGTAAGATAAATATTTCAAAGCGCAAAGGGATGTAAACCAAGCACACAAGAAGTATATAATAGGAAACACCCGATCAATTATTATTCAAATAACCCTTTTAACCATCTCTAATAGTACCGCAAAAATAATTGTCCACAAAGTACAAAAAAAGGTATGGGGATGCACATGCACTTCATATGATTTTGTTAAGTCATAATTGATAGACATTTTGAACAAAATCACCAATGCAAAACTGAGAGAAAGGAAAAAATTATTTTCCAACATCATACATGGAAATCTGGTGCTTACTTTAATATGCCTATCCACTGGGCTTATGTGCACATTCTCCAGCCTCAACTCTGTATGGGCAAGTCCATGGCTGTGCAAGTAATTCACCTGAATTTTATAAACGACATAACATTACAAATCCTCCAATTGTCAAATTCAAACTGTGCATTAATCACTGCAAAAATAAAACATACTCCAATCAAAAGATCCCTCATCAATATTCGAATAAGGCGCAATTGCCGACTAACTGCAGGCCCTCCTACTGTGTCATCTCCCACCCTCCTAACAGACTCTTCATCCAATACAAGAGTAGCTTCAAGGGTCGGAAGCCAATCTGACTGTTGAAGCCAATGTCTTAAGGAGAAACTGCCATGATACTACAGTAGAAGTTTACAATTGTCAAAAAGAATAAGGGTGAATATTCTTTTCTTATTGCAAAATTTTCATATGATATTAAGCAGCCTGCAGGAACAGATGAATTTTAATGGAACGTAGAAGTACTAAGGGAAGAAAGGCAGAGGACAATCTGTCTATAGCATGCAGTGAACATGGCTTTTCCTTTGAGGACAGATATGTTTGATACAATTAGACTCTTTCTCAGACCATAAAGCTCATGGTGAGGCTTGTCGCAATCATGTGACAAATTGAGCGGTAGTAGAAGAATCCATGCAATATGAGGAAGGACCTACCCCATGGACCAGGGTAAACGAACCTCGACCACTACTTGTAGGTGAAGAAATGTAACCATGAACTTGTACTGAGTAAGAATGGTACATAAGTCTCCGACGAATTAGCTTCTTCAACACCTAGAGATATTCCAAAAAGTATAAATAATCAAACCAATACAAAACCTTCGCAAATGGCTCAAAGATTATGATGGACAATCTACAAACCTGAATAGCTCTTTTTCCTCTGCGCTGGGCTTGAACAGTAGTAAGCCGTCGAAGAACAACTCTTGAATCATACAGAGGGCTGCAAATTTCACAACATGCCTTATATGAGAATCAACTCTTTGCAATATGACATCACTCAACCAAAAACAAACTGACCTTTTAGCATTCTTCACTGAGGCTTCAAAAATTATCTCATCAGCCTACAGAAAAGCTCAATCAAGTTTCCCACTATTAAGTTCATATGGCCTAGCAGCACTCATTACTAGACTAACACAAGCATACAGAAACAAATAACTCATTCTAACTTTCATACCCGTCCACCAAGGCCAATGCTAACATGATCAAGAATCTTAAAATCGGATATCTTGAACCTCGTAACATGCTCCAATTCTTCCTCCACAGAATCCAATAGAGCACTCCGAGCATTTTCTTCGGATTCCATTGATGATACAGCTCTTCTTGCTGATGAGCACCGTACACCCAAAAATTGTCTCTGATTCGAGCTAGAGGACTTCCCAATCAAACGTATGGGACTGGATCTGATCAGTCTTTTTGACAAATTCCCACTAAAATACACTATTTCAACACGTTCCACCCTTGGAACCCAACCAATTCCACATAGCGCCATTGAAAAGAGCTCTGATCATAAGAAAATACTAACAAAATCTAAGTTTTCCGTGACCTTTCATTCAAGCTCCATTGTTTACTGAAAAAGAAAAAACAATGCGATGAAGAAAAGAAGAAATCCTCCTTTTTGAATTGTTTTGGTACCAAAAAAACATATGAATCCACTCACTTACATACTGTACTATAGATTAATCGAGCTGGACGCAGTTTTTTATTTTCTAGGAACAATACAAAATAAAAGACTCGTGGTAATCAGTTTCCCACTCTTTTCGTCAGTTTTCTAGGCACGCAACCATAGCATATTGTGCTCCATTTGGCTGCCTCCAGAAACAAATTCAACCCAAGCTCACACAAAATTTAAACTTTTTCATTCTTCTCTCTAATCCCACAGCCAACAAGGCCCAAACAGGCAATTACCCTCCGTTTGCTTACTGAGAAATCGAGTAGGAAATGTTTCTCTTAAAAAGGGAAAGGACAAAAAAAAAAAAAAATAGACGATATACTGAATCTTCAGGCACCCCGTTGCTTCAGTTCCGAGTTAAGAACAAAGCCAAGGTTTTGGATTAAAACTCCGCTGGATGGAGAAAGGAAAAAGGATCAAAACTTTGCTTTTTGTTATTGTTTCAGCTACCCCAAATAGAAACTAATCATAATTGAGAAACTTTTAGGTGAACGGAACAACGGAGTTAGATGCAGTTGAGTCAGAAGTTGAGTGGAACTCACAAGTATAGCAATCTTAATAATAATAATAACAACAATAATAATGTACAAATTTCTTATTCAAGTTTTCAAGCTAAGTTGTGTTTTCTTTTCCTGGGCAGGCAAACAGATGTAACGGAAAGATGGAGAAAAAAATTCTTGAACTTACCGAAAAAGGAAAGAGAGGTTGGAGACGAGAAAGCTAAATAATGAGGAGAGAGAGGTATTTCTATAAATAGCGAGTATGAATTGTGGGAAGCGTGCGAGAGTTGCGTGGGAGAAAATGGTGGAAACGTTTAGCCATGGGCTTTCCGCACGTCCGTATCCGCCTTCCCCTCTGCAAAATATCTCTATTTTCGTCTTCTTTCACCGATCACATTCTCTCCTGTGAGATTTCGCCGGTATCCTACAGTGATTCCTCCCATTCCGCCATGTCACGCCTTCTTTTTTAGTTAAAAATTTTGCTAAAATTCAATTTCTATAATCGATATTAATATTGAGAAATGCTAGGGCATCCGAAAAGTGTCCATTTATTTTGTCTCTATTTTTTTTAGTATTTTTTAATAATTGTTTAATTTTTAATTTTTAAAATTTTTTAAATAGTTTTAAAAAATGTTTAAAAAATAGAAAAATAATTTTAAACTATTTAATAGAAAAAATGTGTAGAAATTTATGTGGCCCTAAACCACTCAATAAATAATTTCACCAGATTTTTTTACTCTTAACATTAAAGTCTAAGAGTAGTGCTAGATTATTTAAAAAAAAAGAAAAGAGTAATATTATATGTATTTACAGTTTTACTTATAATTTTTATAAAATTGATTTGTCAGTTTTTTTTTTTTTTGAAAATTTAAATTTAAATTTCAAATTTCATAATTTTCAACATATCAATAACTGACATATGAAAAAGTAAGTTTTTTTTATAAATTTTTCTTAAATATATGTAGCATTTTCCTAAAGCCTAAAGACCTAAATTAATTTTAGATACATTAATTTTATGTCTTCATCCCTCCAATGAAGGGCAACGCGCAAATAGAACTCATAACTCCGTTACCAGTCGGCTACCTTTTACTCAAGGCAAATGGAAAAAAAAAACAACCAATAGTATTGATGAAGTTTTATTGGAATATCATAAAGAACAAAATCTTCAACAGTAGTCTAAACAACGTGAGATTTTATAATATTATTTTTTAAGACGATGACAAGATTCTAATTTTATTAATAATTCTTACTTATAACGGAGAAAAGTTCTTATACAAAAAAGAGCTTAAGGGTTACATTCAGTATCCCAAAACCAACCTCTTAGAAATTACGCGGAAGTTATTAAAAATCAAATGTTAAAAAAAAAAAAAAAAAATTAATGCCTTAGGTTGGGAACACCTTCACGATCCAAAGCAATAAGGTCAACTATATTTTAGGAAGTTGTAAAAGGGAATAGAAGGTTACCGTATTACCATGCACACTAAGTACGGGTAGGTTCGGGTAGGTTTGGGAGGTGAGATGAGAATTTTATGTTTTGTTTTAGTGTTTAAAATATTATGTTTTAGTATTATTATTGTATTGAAATTTGAAAAAGTTGAATTGAGATTTGAAAAAGTTGAATTGTTTATTATATTTTGTATGAAAATTTGAAAAATGTGTAATGATGAGATGAGATGAGAATTTTGTGTCTCATCCCACCCTCCAAACCTGTCTTAAAGCATTGTCCTCCTTGTAAAACATGATAGATTCTAAAATCAAATTAGTATTTAAGATTCAAAATATCATCCCAAATATTAAGAAATTGTCAATGGGGTTGAGAATTTGAATTAAACTAATTAAACACCAATTGAGAGTCAGCCTCATTTGTTTTTAAGAAACTTCTCAACTCATCTCATCTTATTTTATTTAATTATTATAATTTTCTCAAATTTCAATACAAAATAAAATAAACAATTCAACTTTTTCAAAATTTAAAATAAAAATAATATTTTATTCAACTTTTTAATTTTAATCTAAACTCATTTCATTTTATCTCATCTGCAAAAATAAACAATGTTACTGTGCCTAAAAAACAAGAAAATCCATCAATAATAGAGTTATTAAAGGCCCCCACAACCAACGTACCATGGTTACCTTTGAAAGCACCACAGCTTGAGAGTTCCCACGGGAGAGGGATTCACTTTACAATGAAAGGCCTCTTAGTTCTAATTGTGGTACTTGAAATATAAAGAGACTCGATGACTAAAGCATTGAAACAAGATAATAAGAACTTAGGCTTAAGCAAGGGGTTGAGATCACGCAACCATTTGCTGCTCTTGTAAATGATGGTACTAACACTAGTATGGATATCTTCAAATTTAGCATTGTTTCTAATTAACCAAACCTCCTAAAGAATTAGAAAAGGCAACAAGCAGGCGAGAAAGTGGAATTGGTCAGCGGAATGAGGACCACCATTGAATAGTGTTAGTCTTCCACCTACTAAATGCTATATGCATATAACCAAAGATAGAAGCAAAATGAAGCCACACTCTCATAAAAAGGGAACAATCAATGAAGACTGGTTGGCAGTCTCCACAACGCCATCAAAGCATGGAAAACAATTAGAGAGAATACCACATTGTTGCCTTGTCGTTGAGGGCGACACCACAATGCCACAATTTCCAAATGAAGACAGATTTTCGTGAGAATCCCATGACACCAAATAAAAGACGCAAAAGGGAAAACATGAGATTAGTCTCTAAAAAGGTTCCAAGCAGATTTAGAGGTTATATTACCATCTTGAGTAAGCTTCCAAGCTCTAGTTTCAAAACCCGATTTAAGGGTTACTGGGAAGTTACTAACTTTCATAGTAAAGATTTGTCATTATTGCAAAAGAGATTATTAATGATCCAACTAGAGGTAGAACAGACATCTTCAAGAGATGAGGTAGGGTTGGAAACCATGAAACTTTTTGGACTAAAGAGATGTTACCGACCTAATTGTCATGCCAAAAGTTTAAATCACCCTCATAGACTTTCATAAGGATGATAGGGAGAAAACTACAAATGATTCCCCAAGAGCTAGAAAGAAAAGTTTAGGCCACAAGAAGGTTCAAGGGGATGACGTTAGTCATGTACTTTTGATGTAGGATTTGGGCCCAAAGAGACTTAGAACACGTAAATCTCCCAAGGCAATTTACAATGGAGTGCTTTAATGACATCAAACAGGTTTTTGTTACCCAAACTACCTTCCGAGAGGCTAGCAAATGCAATTCCAAACAACCCATTTTTTCTTGGAATGATTCACAATATGTAGTTTGAAATTTTTATTGAAGCATTACAATTTTGATATGTCAACGAAATTGAGAAACTGATTTTCAACCCTACCCTTCGGTCAAAATCAATGACATCAAGAGTTTATTTCAACAACATATCGCTCATTCAAAGGGATTCACAATCACCTGAAATTGACCTTCATTCAATCGGTTCTCTGATGAACTTTATCAATTGAATCTAACGGGTATTGAATGAGACTGGTAACAACTTCAACATAGAAATTAAGCACAATAATGATTTAAGATTTATACAGATAAGTGGATAAAGATTGCAAATTTGACATCATTTTAAGTATATAAATTTGTATAAATAGTGGTGATTTAACACACAAGTGTATAAAATTGTATAAAGTGTAAAATTATTCATAAATAAATAGTGCTATTTAAAATTCTTTACACCACACATCAATCTCGTTATATAATTTGATTTTGTAAGATTTAAGATTTAACTTTTAAGCCCCGCTTGACATTGAATAATGTGTAAAGTACAGTTAATTTATACACTTCCAAGTAAAAGTCTTTGTTATATGTGATATATGACAGTAGTTTCTAGATTTGATTGCTATGGATGCAGTTCTCCTACACTGGGAGTGGGATCCTACTACACAAAAAGCTCAAGTTTTTATTGATTGGGAAAGAGTTCTAACCAAAGTATTCCCTGCATATTAGTTTAGTTTGAGAAATAATATTTGTAATTATGGAATGCGTAAACGTCGCGCAATCTCTTTAAAAAAATGAGTAAATATATGATCTATATCGAAAAAAATTAATTTTTTAATAATAGATTCTATTATTTTTTAAAACGATTGTGCAGTATTTATGAATTTCACGACTTTATGTAATATTACCTAGACAGAAACCAAAAAGATCACAGTAGAAATAGGGGTTTTGGAAAGAGATTGCTGCCAAAGGGGTTCTTTAATTTGGTGTTTCGTCAATTCAAGCTTATTCATTAAAGCTGCTCTGTAGATTAGTTGGTTGGGGATGTATTGTAACATGTCTAAAGCACTTATTACATGGACAGCTATTTTAGACAAGTAAAAAAAAGGTGCCAATTTACAGCATATATTAATCCAAATTTCTTAACCAACTAATGCTTGGATTAAACTCTAAATATTAACTCCAAGAAAAAACTATAAGGTTCAAATTTTAAACTTTGATAAGTAAGATTCAAATTTTAAAATTATGTTATATAAGTATTTTACTAAATTTATTCTACACACTAACTTAAGAATATAATTTTTCTCGAACATTATATTAGAGATCAAGTTTGTAACTTTATAAAACTGTAGTGTGACACTCGTATGGTTTTTGAAAGTCGAGCTAGAGTGAGAATTGAGGTTTTTAGGCTATATTTGAATTTCAACGTAATTTTAGATGATTTGAATTGATATGTAAATAGTAATATCTTGTAAGTCCTATTACGATATGTTTGAATGTAAACAAATTGATATATATATATATATTTAAATATATAAAATAAATTGAGATGATTTTAATATTTTATAAGAAATTAAAAAAATAATAAATTTTATTAATAATTAATTTGAGATAAATTAAAATGAAGTGAAATATGCAAACGTGTGCGTCTCCTAATTTCACTAGACCAAATATTCCACCGATCAGATCCGTAAAGATAAGGGATCCACCTATGCCTTTGTCGAGTGCATTTGATTACTCTGCGCTTGTCCCTTCACAGTTTATGCTAACGTGTCACATTTTCATTGGACAGTGGAAGGGTAATATCGTCATACAGCCTCAAATTATCCTCCTAAGTCCCAAGTCTTCTCGGAGTCTCGTAAACAAAACCAAAGACAACCCGAGGGCTGAGATTTGAGAACCTCCTTTTCTTACTTCAAACAGCACATGCACCATTTCCTTCCGCATTTATTCCCCCCTCCGGTTCTCTCTCGGTGGCTCTCTCGTGCTACACACAAATTTCGGTCCTAATCTTTTAACCTCCTGCTCCGATCCCCGCGATCCTTTCATTCAGGTAACTCTCCGTCCGGTTATCCGACCACCGTCCACTGTTAGGGTTTTTGTTTCCTAAGTGCGTGCGGTTCAACCCCTGAAAGTTTCGAAATTAGGGTTCCGGTTTCTGAGTCTGAGTGAGTGCTTGATTTTGTTAACAAGCTCACGATTGCGGTTCTGATCTCTGGTTTTGTCGGTGAAAATGTTCGGGGACTCGGGACTAGGGTTTTGAGTTTCGATCTGAGTGCTAGTTTTTGTTTGCGGGAAATTAGGGCTTGAGCTTCTGTTCGGGAGGTTTCTGTCTCGAATTTGAGATCGTTTCAGTGATGCCGAGGAGTTCGCGGCACAAATCGAGCAAACACAGTTCGAGGGAAGCGAGGGAGCATTCGGACTCGGAGAAAGACTCGAACTTGAAGGATCGGAAGGGCAAGGAAGAGAGTGGCGGTGTCACTAGGGTTCCGAAGGATTCGGGTTCGAGTGAGAAGCGGAAAGTCGATTCTCTGAAGGAGGCGAAAGACTTGTACGGGTCTGGAAATGGGGACTATTCCGAAGAGCATGGCCCTTCCAAGCGACGGAGGGAGCGGGCAGGCGACGGAGTGAGCGATCGGTGGAATGGAGGCGAGGAAGATCGGAATGAGGTGTCAAAGAGGTCCAAGGAGTCAAAGGCTTTGGGTGAACCGAAGAGTAGTGGTAGCAGTAAGAGGAGAGAGGAGGGTGTGGGAGTGTATGGTGAGGGTGCGGAGGCAAAGAAGAGTAGCGGGAAGCATAGGGATTCGGGTCGAAAAGAGAGTAGGGAAGGCGGCATTGAAAGAGAGAAGAGGATTAAAGAAGCGAAAACTGATAGGTTGGTCGTTGAGAATGAGGAACAACGTGAGGCCAAGAAGGCGGTAGAAAAAACTGGTAAGGTAACTGGTTGGTTTGTTGGTATATATGATTTGTTTTGTGATTTTAATGAAATTTGAATATTCTCTTCGGTTGTTTTTTTTTGAGAAAAAAAAGAATATTGCATTTGTTAATGACGGATATTACAAACTGGACCTGAAACATACATTACAAGCCAACTACAACATTAATTTTTTTTTTTTTTTTTTATAAGTAACCAACTACAACATTAATAGCTTCATAGTACACACCCTTATTGACATTGTCTAGTCCAATGCTGCAAACCTTTACAGAGCTAAAGTCTGAGAGACAGACAACTTTGCCCAAAATAGAGTTAATCAAATCCTATACTCCGTCTAAGACAGAGTAGAATAAACCAAACCCTACATTCTGTCTAAGACAGAGTTGAGGACACACTCTACGGACGAAAGTCCAAGAGATTGCCGTTTTTTATTTTGATTTTTCTAAAAACAAAAGACATTATAGAAATTTAAAAAATGGAAAAATAACATACTACTTATTGGAAAGATATAGATCCGCATTTTCAACCTTGGAGGAAAAAAATAACACAAACAACTACTTTGATGGCGCGTGAGAGCGATGCGCCACCCTGGGGGTATGGCGGACGGTCAGGTCTGAAATAACCAGTGGTCCTGGACCTAGAAAGGCTGGGTGGCGGAAAGGCTCCCTGAGTGGTGACGCATGGAATACATGCGCTCTCTTTGGGCCGCGCGTGGCTTACGCGCCACTTTGTTCGGCAGACTTCTTCGCCCGTCTGAAGGATCGGCGCCTTGGGAAGCTTGCGGTGGGGCGAGTGGTGATTGCCGGACGCCGGAGAGCAGCATACGGCCTTCCTCCATACTTAGCCCTGAAAAAAACCCAAAAATGAAAAAGAAAAGGAGAAAACTAGAGATGAGATGAAGGAGAGATGAGGGAGGGAGGAGCCTGCTCCTCCCCTTCCACTGTTTCTGATCTTGGGGATTTCTAGAGAGGAGTAGTCTCTCTCTCTAAGAAGCTTGGGCCGGTGCTACCTCTTCGGTTGTTATGACCGATGCGGGGTGTTTAGAGTGTTAGAACGTCAGGTTGTTGCTAGCGTACAAAGTAGATGCCATTAGAGTTTGATAGTAAGGCTATTTTAGTTCTTAGGGAAGACCTTGGAATCATTATTTGATTTTAATCCAATTTTAGGCCCCATATTCAGTCAGTGGTTGATAAGCTTAATTATACTAGATTCTTTGGTACATTTCATAAATTCATTGAATAATAAATGGGGATATATCTAAAATAATTTTTATTTAGTTATCAAAAATATTTTAGTTACATCCACATTTATTTTCAATGAATTTATATTTTCTTGTTGAAAGCTCTATCTGGTTGTCACAAATGGGCATTTGTACATTGCTGTGCGATGGCCCTTCTACATATCCAGCCATTTTTCTCATAGTTATCCAAGAACTGCTCTTTAACCTAAAATGATTTATTAGTCTGACAGATCCATTACATTTTCCAATTAAAATCACGTTTTACTGAGTGCCTTGTATGCATTGTAGCTTTGCTGCATAACGTATCTTATAAGCTCCAAAATATATATGATGCTGACTTATAAAAAATATATATATGATGCTGACTTATAAAAAATAATATATGATGCTATTAATTTATTATAGTTGTTGTAGGAGTTGATATGCTAGTCCAATTCATGGAATTGTGTAAAACAAACCGTGCTCAATTCCACTCTAGGGATTAAGAAGAAAAATGTCTTAGATTCTGTAAATATCTCCCCAGTGCTTGGTTTTTTTAAGGGGTAAATAAGTCTTTACCATGGTGAAGAAGGTTTTAAATCCAACTTGGTAGGATTGGCTTCACGAATCCTTTGTGTATTTTTTAGTTTTTAGGTCAAAAGTTTTTGTCAAGTCTTTGGCAATGATGTCTTTTTTCCTTGTCTCTGCATGCATCTTTTTGGGTATTCCTCTGCTTCCATTGGTACCTTGGATTTCACAAAAGTAATAGTAGAAGAAGCAACTACATGCTGAAAAACTAATTTTGGATTACTTGGAATGTTTAATTTACTTTACATGAAATGAATGTACCTTTGGAGATTACTGGAAAACTTAGATGGATCTTAAGGTCTTTGAAAAGCGTAGAAATTATAGTGAATATGATAAGCGTGTCCCAACTATGAGCATTGAAGAAACTTATAAAAAAAAAAAAAACTGTGAGCATTAAAGAAGAGGTCGAATCCATCCCTTGAGGTGAAATTTGACAATTCCTATGCCTTTTGCATTCTCTAATAATATATTTGATTACTTATAAAAATATCTGAACGATTCTTGACCGGAAACGTCTAGTTGATAATACATCAAGTAATGTTCATGTTCATTTAAATTCAAGTAAATACCTGTTTTGCTAGTGAAAAGGAAGATCAAGGATAAAGTTAACAAGAATGCAAGCTGTTAATCTAAAAATTTATTGTTAGAGAATCATACTGCAGTAAATGTGCCTCAAAAATGGAATTCTTTGTTGCTTGTTGTCATAAAATTCATTTATGTATTAAGTGGAGTGCTGATTAGGCAAATGCTTTCTTTTATAACTATAGAAGTCCATCTTTCATAAGCACAAGATTGGGAATTGGAGTTGCTTTCCTCATTCTTCAAGCTTTTATACTCTACTAGGTTGAGAGTCGGTGGTTGAGGATAAGATCTGGTGGAATTGTCCACAAGAAGGAAGTTTGAGGTCAAAACTTTTCATCAAGCGTTGCATTCTGTTGGTACTCTCTTTACTCTGGAGAGGCATTTGGCAGAACGAAGCCCCATTGCGGGTGACATTCTTTCTGTGAAAATTGTATTCGGAAAGATCCTAGGTTATATATTATTTGAGGAGGAGAATTTTAGTGATAAGGATGATGTATGTGCAAGAATAGCGGAGCACTGATCCAAAAAAAAAGTGCAAGAGTATCAAAGAAACAATTGATAATTTATTGCTGCATTGTAAAGTTGCTAGAGAAGCATGGTCTCTATCTTCCAATTTTGGGTGTTGGGGGTGATGCGCCAAAGGATTGTAGAGTTGCTGGCTTGTTGGAGAAGTTAGAATGTAGGTCATTGCAATGTTTTAGTTTGGCTGGTGCGTGTGAATAAACATAATGCTTGGAACTTTGAGGACTGCGGGAACACGGTGGATGAGCTTAGAACCATATTGCTAAAACCTCTGTTTGAATAGATTAGTCCAGGTTTTTAATTATATTGATTTCTATGTCTTGTTGTCTTCTCTCTTCTTCCTAATTAGGGGCTTTCTCTTGTATACACCTTGTGTACTTGGGTTGCACCCCTTTCCACTGATTGCCAAGTAATAATAATAAATGCCTGATCCATCTATGATTGGTGAAGTTCAGTCGTGTGGCCTTTCTGGATGTTGAAGATGTTGTAGATTTCTTTGCAGGGCAACTCCACAACAGATGCAGATGCCATTAAATATCGACTATAGTTTTAGGGTAAAGTGACAAAAGTGCCATGTCATAAGATGTGTTGCTACTTTGAAACCTTTGCCTGATTTGAAATTATCGCTCACTTACATGAAGCAGATTGGGAATACTTCAGGTGAAGGCTCCCACATCAAATAACCATTTTTTTTTTTTTTTGATAAGTAATAATCTTTATAGAAGAGAGTGAAACTAGGCAATGCCCAAATAACCATTATTTATTTTCCAAGCCTTTTCCGAATATGTCAAATATTCATCAGTTCCTTTGATGTGGTAGCTTCACTATAGTTGGTGAGACTGGTGAGACCAGATATCTTTCATGTGGATGCAAATCCATCAACAATCATTTTGGGAATGTATATTTGTGGGATCACCGATGCGCTGGGCACGGCTTTATACCACCACAAAAAGGATGTTTGTTCTTGTTAGATAACTCATGCATGTAATCTTTTTACCATCTATAGATTATAATAAATATGTAGCCTTTTTGTAAATAGTGATTTTTGGAGTCCAGTTATGCTTACTAGCTACATTTCTTCATTTTAGTGGCAACGTATTTTCTAGAACATCCTTAATTCTATAATCATTTTATAGGATTTACTTATTTCCTGCAGCATGCTTCAAATTCACTTATAATAAAATCAAACCATGAACTCCTAAGTTCATGCTTGGTCATAGTCTTTGGTTCTTCATGGCTTGATTACCCATTTTCCCCTTTTTTGAAGATATAAGGGTTAATGAGAATTATATACAATCGTTTAGCAATAATGCTTGCTATTGTGACTTTTAGCAGTCTAGTATAATCTTTAGACAGTCATGCATAGGTGTGGTTCTTGTTTATGTCCCGTGTACTTGGCTTTGCCTATATTTAATAAAATTCCAAAAAAAAAAAAAAAAGGTATTCCTATGGCATTTGGATAAGAATCACGCTTGAGGGAGACATATAAGTAAATGGTCTCTTTTGCGCTGCAATAAGGCCTTGTGCACAAATGTTTTGGAGGCTATATCTAGTTGGCTAAGACATCCTCTTATCGCACAAGTGTGTGACAACTGATGACTCTTCTTCTTAAAATATAGTTTTGAATGACCCTTAATATCTTGGATTTAATATTGGAATATGAACCGAGAGTTTTTCAGTGTAATTGTTGGACTAAAACCTTAAGGGGTTGGTCTTGGTGGTATGCTTCTTTCTGGTCTAAGATTCAAATAGTGGGTGCAAACAATTTCTAGGGGCCATCGGATTGAGTGAATTTTTCCTTGAATAACTTGAGGTGCACTTGTGCTGAACTTCTTACCGAGGGCTGGTGCACACCCATAATTAGCCGGGAATCGTTTAGAACCCCGGTGCCAATAAAAAAAATTGTCAGACTAATATTATGGGTTATCGGAAGTACTAGTGCTATGAGAGAGTTGAACAGTCAAGATTCCACTAATAAGTTTTATTTGGGAAGAGAGTTTTATTTAGAAATTGTACATATACTGCATGAATTATAATGTTAACCTGTTAGATCAACTAAGTTTCTTCTTGATTCTACTTGCCAAACAAAAAAAAGTTTCATCTTGATTCTAACTGATGCACCAAACAAACCGAGTATTGATCTGACTTGTGATCTAGTTCCCTGCCCTTTCTTATGTTCTTTTTCTTCCTTTTTGAGAAGTATCGACAGATTTCATAAATGATGATATATAAAGACTGCTAAAACTGTTTTGGTAAAACCATTAATTTACCATTAATTTTTTTACCAATAGAAAAGAACTGTTGTATGAAAAACTGCTCTTCTTGAAACTCCAATTAACATTTTCATTTGTGTCTTTTTGCAGATTTGAATGCACAGGATGAACTGCGAAGTCTTGAAGAAAATCAGCTTGAGAAACGAGTGAGGAAAAGAAGAGATGGTTCTGGTGATTGGGAAAAGCATCAAGATGATATTGTAGAGATTAGTGATAGAAGATTTTCATCTAGGGATGATATTGGCAAGGATGGACGGCAAAAGGATGAAAAGCGCAAGGATGAGAGGGGTAAAGACAAGTACATAGATAGAGATAACAAGCACCGTGATGACAAGCAAAGTGATGACCGCCCTGCCAAAGATCAGAATAGCATCAAATCTGATGATAAGCATCCAAGGGATGAAAAAGATGCTGTAGAAATACGACAGAAGAAAATCAAGGACATTGATCGTGAGCGAGAGCGTGATAGGGATCCCGGTCGTGAGAGGGACCGGGATCGTGATCGTGGCCATGACGATGACCGTGAACGTGATGGGGACCATGGGCATGGTCGTCACCGTGATCGTGACTATGACTTGGATTGGGACCGTGACCGAGATCGTGGTCTAGATCGCATTCGTGATCGTGGGCGTGACCATGACCGTGAATATGATCGTGACCGAGAGCGAGACCAAGACCGTGATCGTCATCGAGACCAAGACCGTGACCGTGATCGTCGTCGTGACCAAGATTCTGACCGTGATCGTCATCGTGATCGTGATGGGTCGCATTTTGATGACCGAAGTGTCGGATACAAAGATAGCAGGGGAAAGAAAAGATCCCCAGATGATCGTGATGATTCTAATGATAATAAAACTAGAGTTGTCAGAGCTAATTATCCTGATGTAGAAAACAAATCTTTGAGTGGTAGTAAAGTTGAATCGGATGCTGATATGGGGAGATCTCAATCACGCCAATCTCATGTAGACACTCCAATTAGTAGCAACAGACGGAGAACTTCACCCAGCTCCAGTTCATATGTTGGTATGGATGAGTACAGGTAGTTATCTTACTTGCGCTCCATTTAATTGGTAATCTAGTTGGAGTTAGCGTAGTTACTTATGTAACTTACCTTCGGAATTGTATTTGCTTGGGTGTTGTGTATGATGATTTTCTTTGTGTGTTTTTTCTCAAAATTAGGCTATTCTGGTTTATAATTTTTGAAGCGTATTGTTGTACTTGTTAAAACTGCAACTGCAGTAGCTTCGTAGGCTTAGCAATGCACTATGGCAACCTCCTTGTTTTGTTTTGTTTTATTTTTATTTTCCTTTTTTATAAGCTTTAGTTTTTTTTTTTTTTTTTTTTGGGGGGGGGGGGGGGTGGGGGTGGGGTTTCGGTGACGTATTGTAACTGCTGAGATTCCTGCAGAATATGGGTAATACCTTTAAGTCTGTGTTACATGGTCCGAAATTGTTTGTTCATCTTTTTGGTTTAATCATTTGCTGCCCTAGCAAACCATCAGTGGTATCGTATTTGAGAAATCTTGATTGTGTGTGGGTGGATGGTTAAAAGTAGTGATTATGATGAGAAAGTAGCAATATAAATTTATATATTAAAGTTTCACCAACGCGATGCCATCTTTTCACGTGTTGTAATTCATTTTATACAACTGCTTGATGCAATCAAACTTGGAGTATAATGATTAGAAGTGGCATCAATTGGGTAGAATTTAAGCCTACAACTGGAATGATGACGACTGAAACATGAAATGGGTTCAACAATGGCATTTGTTTAAATTCTTATTTTGCTGTTCGAATATATCTGCAAGTTTCATTTGATATCAAATATATGGAACTTGAATTCACACGCAATTTTTCAAAGGTGAAAGAGAGTTTTATTGGTTTTTGATTTAAACCTTATATTCTGTTGAAGCATATGTGGAGTTGATGGTGAGGATGTTCTTTTTTATTTTTTTTATTTTTTCCCTCCTTGTTTCAGGCATTTAAATCTGGAAGATGTGAAGTATGGGGATAATAAATCTCAACAGAGGTCCAAAGCAATTTCTTCAAGAGAGGTAAGTGCTTTCTCTGGAGTGCCAGAGAAAGGTGCCAAGTACAGATCCATGGACAGAATTGCCAAAATGGATGACAGTCATTTAGGGGAGCTGTCAACTGAAAGGTCTTCAAGTTCCAAGGCATCACCCAAGGGCTTGGTTGAAAGATCTCCTTCGTCTTCAAGTCTTGACCGAAGGTATATGAATAGAACTGGTGTTAGGCGGAGTCTTGATATCGATGAAATGGGACGGAGAAGCATTGCTTCGATTGATGCAAGAGATTTCTCTACAACTGAGGACAGGCTGTATCGAGACTTCCCACTAGAAAAGCCTCCATTGGATGATTCTTCTCAGGCAGATTCGCCATATTACAATAGAACTAGTCTGAGCAATGCATCTTCTCTGATTCCCCCGCCATCTGCCTTTAGAGCTGGAGTTGATAGCCCTTCTTTTGTGGGTTCATTGGAAGAAGATGGTAGACTAAACTCCACTGCCCGTTATAAGAGGGGTAGTGATTCTGGCATGGGTAGAGGGCATGGAAATGCTTGGAGGGGTGTCCCAAGTTGGCCATCATCCGTGCCAAATGGCTTCATTCCTTTCCAACACGGACCTCCTCATGGAGGTTTTCAGGCAATGATCCCGCAGTTTCCTTCTCAACCTTTGTTTGGTGTTAGACCTGCTGTGGAAATTAACCACTCTGGGATTCATTATCATATCCCCGAAGCTGACAGGTTTTCTGGTCACTTGCGCCCAGTTGGCTGGCAGAACATGATGGATGGTTCAGGCCCTCCTCACTTGCATGGATGGGATGGAAATAATGGTTCAGGCCCTCCTCGCCTGTATGGGGGGCCTGAATGGGACCAGAAGAGGCATTCGATGAATGGTAGGGGATGGGAATCCAATGCAGACTTGTGGAAAGGACAAGATGCTGATATGAAAAGGGACTTGGCTTCCCCATCCCATAAAGATGATTATCCAGTGCAGGCCACAATAGACGATGCTTTGGCTGTGAAGGCAGGTCAGAGGTC
The DNA here is from genome assembly GCF_004785595.1 of Juglans microcarpa x Juglans regia. NCBI lineage: Eukaryota > Viridiplantae > Streptophyta > Magnoliopsida > Fagales > Juglandaceae > Juglans > Juglans microcarpa x Juglans regia. Next base: position 38,287,329 of record NC_054598.1, on the reverse strand, counting down.
TCATCATGAAGATAATTATCAGGAGGTTCAGGCAAAAACCACTGAAATAAGTTCCACGGGCACTTCTCCAGCACAAGAAACTTCTGAAACTCTGCCTAAACCTGCCCATGAGAAGGCAGCTGATCATTCTAAATTATCAAGTGATGATGTTTCTCATTTCAACATTTTTTATCTTTCTAAGCTCGATATTTCAGCAGAACTTGCACGTCCAGAGTTGTATAGTCAGTGTATAAACTTACTGGATATTGAACAGAGGGAAACTACAGACGATGACACCACTATGGATGTATTTTTGGAGGTATTCAATCTTGACAGAAATCTGTCACTGCTTTGCAAAATTTTTAGTCTTATCAATAGCTGTTGCATTATTTTTGTTTTGTAATGTGACAGGATGTTGGAAGAACGGGTCTGAAATTTTCCAATAACTTATTGAATCATTCACCTTTTCCTGCCGTAAAGGATTCTGTTCTTGAGGTAAATTTTAGATGGTTGAAAGAGAGTTAAAATTGTAACTACTGGATTTTTTTTTTAGGTGGCTTGGTTGTCACGTGCTGTATTCAAATAATGCGTGTATCTATCTGTAGTCAAATATAATTTAACAAGTTCTTTGACCCTCAATTTACTTTTCTCTTTCCTCGTACATGATTGCAAAGCAATACAACTGTAGTTGCCTGGTATGTATGTAGCATAATTGCAAAGTACAAAATGTATGTGGCATAATTGCAAACTAAGCATGGCAGTTTTCTCTTGTCAGCCTATGATCTCAATAAAAGTACTGGGTTTCTCCAGTAGTCGCGTATAAATGTACTTTTATTTCCTATTTGCAAGTGGTTTGATCTGGGGAAATAAATTAACCAGATTTGGAGTGCCATTTTTTGAGCAGTATACCTGTCTTCTGAAGTACAAAGTAACGGTCACGTATACTTCTGTTTAGACGAATTCATTTTTACTGTCATTCTTAGACCAACATTGGTTTGCTATAATTGGGCTGTATGGGCAATATGGTTTTAAGAATCTCTCCCAAACATGATTTATGAGACTAAATATATGAATATTGATTCTAGCCTCTTATTAGTTTATATGCTTTCTGGTTTGCAGAGAGCCATGGACCTCTACAAGAAGCAGAGGGTGGAAGTAGTAGGACGGCCGCCAGTTGCTGTGGGAACATTAGGCATTATCTCACCATCAAACCAGGAGACAGAGGAAGTAGAGCAAGGTCCCATCTGCGATGCGGTGAAAGCAGAGGAGCCAGTCCGAACATTGGACTTAGAAATGCCAAGTGCTCGCAAGTCGGCTGTAGATGAGAAGGGAGTTGAAGCTGTCTCAACTGTTGTAATGCAGGAAAATATGGAGGAGCCAGTTTCATCCCCTACTCAGGAGTTCCAGAATCATGTTGGTACTCCACCGCAGAGGGAAGTGCTGGTTCAGGCCTATGGTGGTGAGAACCAAGGAGAGTCGCTGGCAGTTTCCAGTGGCGAGAAAAAGGATAGGATGCCTTCTGATCAGGTGAATTTGGAGGTTGCAGATGGGGATTGTATTTTGAAAGGTAATAATGAATCGCAGACCACCACCACCACTACCACCATTCCGATGGATGGCGAGAACATCGAGAGGATTGGCAAGACCAAGATCATTTGTGAAAAATCGGCATGTAGTGTAGAGGAGGGGCTTTCAGGTGATGCAATAAATGGGCCTAAATGTTATCCGGTGGGTTCTCCCAGGGCATGTGAGGCTATGATGCCTGGGACAAATGAGTCAGAGTCGGTAATTTTAAGTCGGATACATCATTCTCCTGAAAGTACACATTGAGACAATTTCAATAACTCTAGATTTTTCTAAATTGCATTTTTGGGTTTATGGTAATTTTGCTCTTTCATATCTTTGTTGCCTCTCTTCTTCAGTGAGGAAATAAAAAAGGGAAAATCTCCTTTTGACAAGGGGTCAGGACCAACATCATTTTGTTCCGTTTATTATTCTCTAGTCCGTGGTTGCCGTACTGCTGGACTTTTAATTTTTGTGCTGGGTGGCCCTCCAATGATGCTCGTCCCCGAGAAGATCAGGTATATCCGTGTTTGTCCTAATACCTGCATATTCTGTTGCCTTTGTGTGTTGTTCTCGAGTTATTAGGTTGAATGGTGGATAGCATCCACTCTAGTGCACCACTCCGCCACACACCTGCATTTCCATTCCACTACTAGTTCTTATTTGCTCTTTAATGTTTTTTAACTGAGCTTTCTATTGAAATAGTGAATGCTCTCAAAATAATATTTAAAAAATCGTACGGGCTATTTTCTTCTATATATAGAGCAGACACCTGGGTCGGATGTTCGAAACTCGACCCACTTATTTATCTCCTCATCCTTTACTTCAGAGGACTAATACAGCGAGTCGTCTGCAAAGAAGCTAGGAAAAAAATTTGGGAAATTATACAAATTTTCTTGGACAATCACAAATTATGATATTTCCTATTTTCTTCCTTCCAAAATAAAATTCTCTAAAAGTTTTTAAAAAGATATTCTTTTAAAAAAAAGTTTTAAATATTATTTACAAGATTTTCTCGTTTATTTTTATTTATTTATTTTTTCCTCTTTTGAGAAAAAAATATGATCTTTACTAGAGGAGTGGTTTAAGCCACCTTGGGGGATCTTGCAACCCTGGCCATTGGAGTGGCTGCTGATCACCCTGGTGTTGAGGTGGCTGCTGGGGGTGGTCGGCCTTCCTTGTGGTGGCAGCCAGTGTGATTGAACCCCGCTTGGGGTGGATGAACCACACCTTGTGGGTGGATTTCCACACTATTTAATATAGTTTTCAGTTTTCTTTAATGGTTGAAGATATTTATATCTTTCAATAAATTCAAAAAAAGTTATATGTTATCATTTTATTCGAAGATGTAATAACTTGTCCTTGTTTAGGATCAGGCTTGGTTCCAGTTCCGACCAAAGTTTTGAATACCTTTTGGTAGCCATTTCAGTTAAGGCATTGAAATGAAATATTTCGGTACCGGTATCGTTTCAGAATAATTTATATATAATAAATTAATTATATATGTATAAATTATATTTTAAAATAACATTAATGAAAGACTTAAAAAGTTAAAACACATATTTATAAAACTCAATAATATTTTTACGTTCTCAATCCAACTATTTTAAAAAGAAAAATTCTAGACATAAGCTTTATATTCTATACATCCACTTAAAATATGTTATTTTACTTTTTTAACCACGAAATGAAAATAATTCTAGACATGTTTGTAAGTAAAATATGATAAAAATATAAAATGACATTTTTAGATGAGTGTGTAGGGTATAAGGCTTATGAGTAGTATTGCTCTTTTAAAAAATAATTATTCATCATCACGAAAAGAGAGGTAGGGATTTGATTTTTAATCCTCAAGAAAAGGAGATTAAAAAAGTTTAAAAAAATAGTCTTTAGATGTGAGAATTGAAGTGGAAATTATGAAAGCATTAGAATTTTTACATTAATTACAAAAAAAACTTCAACCGATACACAGAAATTGGCCGGTACATTGAAAATGGGCTAGTATTAATTGAAATGCACCGGTACAACTGATATTTGACCTGGTACGAAACAGATACGTTTACTATACTAGTAACTACCACGGTACGGTAAATACCAACCGATACAGTATGAAATTTAAAACATTAGTTCTAACAAGAAATGAACCCTTTGGATGTGGGACAGGGGGTTCAGTTCCAACTGGACCAAATACACGGACCTAAAATAATTTGAGATTGGTGAGAAGAACAAAAAGCTTGTTAGCTTTTGATCAATTAAAGAGAGACCCCATACCCGAGGAATTCTATGCATCAATTACTATTCACTTTTACACTTCACATCTATAATTTTTTTTTTAATAGGATGTGAGGTAGAAAATAGTAGTTGATGAGAAAAATTTTTCCCCATATCCACATATCCAACTATGAAATGGATGCTTACCCAACAAATATAAAAGCCACCTCTAAAGCTCTGGATTGAAGTAATAAATTATAAAAATGGATTAGCCTTTAACTAGAAAGATGAAATGTGAATAGGAATATATATACACAAAGGCTAGCCAGCCTATCTAAAGCTTTTATATGCATTAAGATTGTCAAAAGAAGACAAAGTAAAAAGAAAGCAAGAAAAATACATTATGATTTTCTTCTTTTTTTTTTCATCAACAAAGCTTACAAATTTTTGTATAACTGTAAGATCCCACGAGAGAGGGAGATGGGTTAGTGTTCCTTGCGGAGAAACAATGGCCTATGCTGTGTTCTAATTCATGAACTTCCGGCAGTTTGGAGCATTACATAAACAAGGGACTTTAAATTCATCAGGCTCATCAGGATCAAACAGGTAGTCATACCTGCAAAAGATGCAACCAACGATAATGCATTAGCAAAAGCGAAGAAAGAGATAAAGAGCAAGAGAGACGGTTAAAAAAAAGAGAGAGGAATGAGTGTTTACGTTAACTCGTCACCAGTAGATACATTAGTCTTGGCAATAAGTACTATGCGGCTTTCATCGTCACCCACACTCATAATTCTCGCATAGCAATTGGGCATACACTGGATAAAAGTTTGATCCAGGGCAGCACAGTAAGTATAAATGACAACCATAGTTGCATTATTAGGTGAAGAAATGAACCAAAAGGCTGCCCACCAGCTCATATAAGATGAGCCTGTCAAGCAATTTCTTTTTCTTTCTTTTTTTTAAGTTGATGAGGAAATGAGGAAGAACTGCAAGAGAAGCAGCATCCTAAAGTAATACACCCCATCCTTTAACAAAAACAACTCACCGAATGGTTAATTAGACGTGCTATGTTTCCTTTATCTGTGGCATCCACCACAACCTCTTCGCTGATCTTAAAAAGCTGCAAGATAATGTATCAAAATCGTACCTGCGCAAAGGAGAAAAAGAAAAGAAATAACAAAAGCAATCTATTCTTTAACAACTCACATAGCAGTCTTTGCCTTCAAATCTGTAGCGTGCCTCCCTCAGGTCTGCAATACTGCGCCTGACTTGTTCGCCCCGATATTCAAGAACCTACAGACAATATTCCACATGAAAGACTGTGATAATATGTCATGAGGAAAGCCAAATGCACTGCAGAATCCTCAGGGCGTGGAACAACAAAAGGGAAGGAAATAATAAATATAAAAGAAGGGTAGAAGATGCTACGGAAACTTCAAAAGTTCAGGCTTTCCATACAGCAATCATATCAAAAACAAAAACTGCTTCATCACCCCAGACAGACATGCACGGGTCATTGCCACAGACAAACAAATGTATACTAAAATGGCGCATATCCTTCAAGAATCAGGTTCATAAGAATCTTACACTGGGTTGAATCGATCTCGTGTTCTAAATTGCATTAGAAATAGACACAGGACAACTGTATTTTAAATTAGTTAATACTGCTTACATAGCTCTTGAAATGAGTGCGCAATTCCATGAGCAAGGTACACCTATATATTTCACATTATTAGAACATGGGACTTAAATATCATTAGAGCTAAGTTGACCACTTTTTCTTCTTTTTTTTTTTTTTTTTTTTTGGGGGGGGGGGGGGGGGGTGTTCCATCGGTATGAAACTCACAAAGAAGTCATTATCCAGATGCCTAGGAATCAATCACAAACCATATTCCTACATAATTTCTCTATATAGGTAATATTAAAGGGGAAGTAGACAGATAAAAAAGCATGCTTCAGCCATTTATCAATATTCTAGCTTTAACCATAGCTTTAACCAGCATACCATTTCTCCTTCTTGAATGTTTCTGCGTGCAAAAAGCCCCCATCCATGTATACCAGATCTACCACAGCAAACCCTATCATTTTCAGTTCTCTGCAATCACATATGTACACCCAAAAAATAGTCAGGAACCCAGCCCATAAAGTAGATTAGTATATAACAGAGGATGAAAATCTGCCTGTAAGTGGTAAAGCCGTTCCCTGAAAGAAGAAAACGTTTTAGGCTCCTCTAATACCTGCTAAGAAAAAAAAAAGCATGTGACCTCTAGATCGATATGTTGAATCCCTCAAAATCACAAGGAACATATGTTTACAGTTGCTTCTTATCTAGAAAAGAGAAGAAACTTACTCTGCCAGTGTTCAGACGTTGTATTTCTCCTAAAGGATGGTGACAGGGACCCATCACTTGGTGGGCAATCGCTTCGTCTTTTGTTCTCTAGAGAGGATTGAAAATAAAATAAAAAAAGAAGAAAAGTGAGAACAATAGCGAGTTCAACATTATTATAAGGAAAAAAAACTTCCAGAATCCCAAACGTGTATAACTAATTGGAACCTTGGAACCAGCCAGGTGTATATGTTTGAGCCATTAAAAATATAATTAATTTAGCCAGAAAGTATTAACAAGTCTACTTCTCCGCCACTTTCAGTAATATAAACTATCTATTATCACAATTTAGCCCAACACTCTTTGTGAACTCTTTCTGATGGGCAACCTGTCTCCAAGAAAGCCGAAAAAAGGGGAAAAAGTGTCCCTGCCTGCAACCTTATATTCCGATTAAGAAGCGGCAGAAGTGTTCTGAAAATTTAATTCTAGGGCAAATATATCGGGCATGAAGATCAAAGAATCTCATGCAAAGTACCTTTTTGTGATTGTTTAATCTTTTAAAGATCCGACACCTAGCAGCTGAAAATGGCTCAAGCTCAGTAGTTTCTTCTCTGGGTATCTCTTTGATCTTTTTTCTGTTGGATGAAATTAGCCTAGACCCAGCCTTCTTTTTATTTTGGAGCAGGCTTTTGGCAGAAAATACTCCAAGAGGAGATTGGATAATCAAAACAGTATCCGGATTTGGAGCCCTGCAATGAAGATGATACCATAAAGACAAAAGGCTGAAACTGTAGAGAGCACAGGAGTAATTGCTTTCAAGGTATGATAACAAGGTAATTCAAATCGATAATTCTAAGCACAAGTGATTGAGAAAAAAGAAAGATAAAAGGAGGGATATTTCAGACATGAGGATTCTATACCTGTGATAGGCGCAATAAGAAACCATCTTCGTGATCTGTCTACCATTTTTCTCCAAGCAGTGCAACTGAAATTTACCAGGGAGAAATGTAACACTGTATTGACAGAATACTCATAAGTCTAATCCAAAAGAAAAGCACATTATTAAGTGTCATTTAAACCAATATAGGAAGAATCAAAAGGCTAAAAGAGAAAAAAGGTGGGTTTTGATAAAGTTAGACTAAGTATATTATCTCGTAGCCTGATGGTATGAATACAATTACATAATGTATATATTCTGTATGCAGGGACTCATTGGCATATTCAACCCACACCATTTTCACCAGTTCATCAATATTTTAGACATTACATAATCAATTTTATTTTTGGTCACAAAGGTATTTTCTGTAATTCCAAGTTTCCTTTGTTTGGTTATTATTCAAACGTACCTCCATGCGATACCCTGCCCTTGATGCACACATGGCATGGAAATAAGTGGAGCACTTGCAACATTGTGTGCATGAACCATGAATTTGCTTGCAAATTACACAAATCTGAATTTCAAGAAAACAGGATGCAATTAGATTGTTATGCCTAAAACTTTCAATAACCAATTAACCCATTTAAAATCAGCATGTATTCATTAAGACCAAAATCAGATAATTAAACAAGACTTAAATCATTCAACAATTTACCAAGGTCACATATAACTATGATGATATTGAATGAATCATTCCTCATTATTTTCAATGGTGTGAATAGGACCTTTTTTTTTGCCCAAAAAGAGGGAAAAAAGATTGAGCAGGGGACACATTAAAATACCATTTAGATTTAAGAACTGTGATCCCTCAAGAGATATTCAAATTTTTCAATATGAAACTTTATTCTAAATGATGAGATGTATGGGTGAATGGAGGACTTTCGTTGGAACGACTAAAAAGAAGTCACGTTTACTTCAGATATTCCACCTTTACAAATGAATTGGATGGTATACTCAAGATCCCCAGAGCCGGCTCCATCACTTCATCACTAGCAAAAGAAACTTCAGGTCTAAACCAAGCACATGTGACATGAACCCACAATGTGTCGACATCGGTTGGCTTTAGAGCACCTCCTGAGGGGCACAAAAAATATAACCCAAATACAAATAAGATATCAAATCATGATAGCATGTTGAAGCCAACTTTACCAATGCTTGATGAGTAATGATTCACATGTATGTAAAGAAGTTATTTGAGATGAAAATGGCAACCTCAGGCCAGAAGTAAAATAACCATCTTTAGCTGAGGAAAGCTACCATCATAAATGCAACTTTATTTTTTAAGTCACATCCACCTTATTAAGTGCCTAAACTCAAAAAGGATGAAAGGCTTGTTTTGCTATAGAAAATAGACGAATATAGCTCATAATTTTGCAGAATAAATTCCAAAAAACAAGTATAACGAAACCAAGTCGAACTTTAAATTCCCAACTGACCAGCTTGACACTCGTGAAAGCTAATTCTATGTAAATAAACATGCCTTTTACAGGGCAAAGGCAGCACTCCCGCTTGATTTCAGGTTTTTCACATGCTTTGCAAAGCCATGAAGTGAGATCCCGGACATTTCTTGCTCCATAGCACTCTTGATGAACAGCTATTTGACATCTGAAACGAACAAAATGAATCAACAGTGAGATTCAGTACAATCATCTAATAAGGCAGAACCTCCAGTAAATATAGTAACAGCTCCCATAAAGAGTATCATTTCTTTTGAGGAACCGAGAAAAAAAATTCTATTTTCAGTTAGCATGTATAATTGGACTTACCAATAATGAATGGGAGATAAGCAGACTAACTTGCACAACCGAGAGCAAACTTTAGGTGCATGTGAAATATTTCACGGGTTACACCAAAAAGATTTACCTCCTCAACTCAGAGCAAGAGCAAAATAATATATATATATATATATCGATATAATGGTTTTTTTGTAAGCAAGATAATCTTATTAACAATCAAAAAGGCATTATCCAAATACACATGGGATATATATTAGATGCAACTAACTTGAAAAATTAAAAAAAATAAAAGAAAATTCTGGAGGCTGAAGCTAGGGAAACATAAATGGGTAGCTATCCAATAATAGTGTATTAAAAAAGAAAGCTTGAAGCTCCTTCGTTGTCCATGTGCTGTCTTCAAATCTATGACTGTTTCTTTTTCGCAATGCATGTTCATAGGTGAATGTTGTCATTCAACAATTCAATTCAACTGGTCTTATATGGGTCATTTGGAAGAAAAGGAATGGTTCAGCTTTGAAGTTGTTGACAAGTTGCTATCAATCAAACTTGTCCCAGAAAACTTTGTATGATTGAAAACAATCACAGAAAGGGTTTATCTCTGTGTGTGCGTTTGTGTAGAATTTAATGATATTCAAACAGAACTATAAAAGTTTCCAGTCCTCAAGAATTAAACATAAGGATTTATCAACCAGTGCGAGTCCCCCTTAAGGGAGGTCCATGAGGAGTAGTTTGAATATGGTCATTTTTGGCATGATGTGTCTCCTCTCAAGGCTTGAATATGTACTTACACCAGACAATGGTCCTTCTATTCCCTAATCAAGCATGCTTTAACAAACTTACATATATATATATATATATATAATATATGGGTATGTGTGTGTGTGTGTGTGTGTGCACGCACATAATATGTATGTATGTAAAGGTTTTTCTTGAATCATTTTAAGACTTGACGATTAATTATCACACAAATATGAGAAGACATATTGACCTTACCGGTTACATATGATAATCTTGTTATAATCCCAATCTTCAACCCATCTACAAACAGCACACCGCTCCGTTGTCCACTTAGCACAAACAGGTTCGTACTTCTCTGTCATAGTAAAATTGAGAAAGCAGCCCATTGGTACAATTATCAGCAGAACAGTTGGTGCAACTCATCAAAGTGTAAAATTCTATAGTTGGAGGAAACTATATACCTTGCAAAAATGTTAGCAACTTCCGCTTTCGTTCTTTTATGGAAGGTTTCTTAGTTCTTACAGAAACAATAGCATTCTCATGATAATCTGCTAACTGCAGCATCTGCAAAGTCAAAGGAGAATGCATTAAAATAGATAAATATATTATAGGTTCACAAATTTGTAAGGGCCCATGAGATGAAAACAAAGGACAGTGCACACAAGCATTGTTCTTATAACTAAGAAGATTGTCTCAGCAGAATAAAGTGAGAAAAGGAAAAGAATGATATAGTTTATTCAAAGGTTCTAGAATCTAGAACACGCATTAAACTTCAAAACTGGAATTGCAATATGAAGCCTCTTAAAAGAACTTATGAAACATGGAATTAGCAGAGAGCAATCCCCAGAAAAGGAGCTGATCATATAAGCTTAGATTTGAGGTGGGGAAAGCCATTAGACAAGCAATGATTTTGCAGATATTAATGAAAAAGCCTCTATTGACGATGTCAAGCATAAGAATATACAGCAAAAGAGGATGCCTATGGTTTTATTCTTCTTAAACTTATTGAATTCTTTTACTCATCATCCATATACCACACATTTGGTAAGAGAAAAAAAAAAAAAAAAAAAAAAAGAGTGGTGTGTGGGGATGATGAGTAGCAAAACTCAAGAAACTATGATGTAGACAAGGATTAAGTCATCTAGCTGGCCATGTTTGAACACTCCTGCATTTGTAAATTTAAGTTGGAGCTAGCCACCAGCTGCAACTATATTATGTTATCAGATTCATACTCCATGCCAAACACCCGCATCATGGCTCAAATTCTATTGTTTCCAAAGGTAAATAAAATAAAATACAGAGAGAAGCAATTTATGCTTTTCCAAGTTTCACAACAAATCAATATCTATGTTAACAAAATGAATATGATCAGTTACACACTTTATTGTGTATATTACAAAATATTTTGAAGACTGTGGACTGTATAAATCGCAGATTAAAACAATTGGTTCTAAGCCTATGCAGAAGATGGATGAAAAACTAATTTTATAATTAGTTGGAGTTTTCCCTATGCAGATAAAACCCTAGTATCAATCCAACAACAACTACAAATACATTATTCCCATAAAATGAATCCATCTAAACATGCCAAGATGTCTCGAGGGATGAGATATACAATACGGAAAAATGTAAAAATGAAGCACAATACAAACCCATTGTTCCAATGGCAGCATGGAGCCTTTCACCCTAACACTAGTCCTCCAATTTTTTAATTTGGAACCTGTATGTTTTACCCAGTCACTAAGTGCTTGCTTTTCTGTCCCACAAAACCCACAATTGCAGATGACTCTGAAACAGAAGGGGAAAAAAAAGAAATTAAGGAAAACATTTTCAGATTTAAAAACACATAACAGAATTGAAGGTAATGATAAGCTAACAAAATCTATTTTTGTTCCAATATGCATGCCACAGGGAAAAGAAATAATTATAGAAAATTTAACCCTAAGTAACAATCATCATCCAGTGATCCGAAAGCATTACAGCTTATTGTAAATTTCTTTTTTTCTTTTAACAAGTGAACTTTTATTAAAATTCAAGAGAAGGTGTTGCACTAGTTCAGTATTACACCATTACACAGAAAGTATACAAGAGTTTAAATTTCAAGATTTCTTCATTGCCTCTCACCATAAAAACAGCACACAAGTTAAGGGTGTAAGTAATAAACCACAGAGTGAAGCATGACACTAATGGTCTTCGTCAACATCTGAACATTTGCAGTAACAGTGTTACTGATGTGTGGTGTGGAGATCAGCCTCTCAAAGGGACCTTTCCAGATCTATTCCGTATTGCTCAGACTAAGGATTCATAGGTGGCAGATCATTAACAGCTTTTAAATGGATCCCCTCCATGGGAGGTCGACTGTATCAGGAGCAATAGATTGGGACATGGGCCTCTTTATTTCATTCTAGCCCAGGTAATACACAGCTTTCCATGGAAGTCCCTCTGGAGAGTAAGCCCCCAAGAGTGCATTTTTTTGTTTGGACAGTAGCAATAGGGAAGATCCTAACCTCGAAGAACCTAAGGAGGTAATGCATACGTAAAAGGAATGGAGAAAACAGTGGATTACCTCTTACTCCATTGTGAGATTGTTACCACTTTGTGGTAAGAGAGTGGGTGATGCCTAGACGGGTGACAGATCTATTAGCATGTTAGAAAGTAGGATTTAAGAGTTATCACAGCAGACTCTTGCTGAGAATAAATCCGATCAATGTAATGTAGTGCAAAATGTGGGAAAGAAACAATCAAAACTTCAAAGATATTATAGCGACAATGGAGGAACCCAAAGCTTTGTCGTTTGATATACTCTACTATTGGATGGATGCACACTTTCTCTAGCTTTAGTTTCCAAATTTTTCTGGACCTCTTTACTTTCTCTAATTAGGTTATATCTGATGTATACATCTTGTGTACTTGGACAGTATTTTTTCTTCCATTAATAAAATTAAAAAAAAAAATCTAAATGAAATATTTTTATAATGAAAAAATCACTAGGGTTTAATCCACCATCTCTCCTTGAGTTTACTTTGCTGACAAAGGCTTATAGGATTATGTTTTTTTATTTTTATAAGTAAGGCTTATAGGATTATGTTATGGAAATACAATCATAAAACGGAAAAAAAGTATGCATTTATGAAGCTATATACGCTTACAAGTGAAGACTTGGAAAATATATGCCTTCTATGTCATTGCAAAACACAGTAACCTTGTTAGGTAGCACCAATTGACCATCATTTATGTTCCATCTGCAACGAAAACTCTCAAATAATTAGACATACAGGGGTGAAGAGACAAATTCAATACCAACCTGAATGTCAGATGTGAAATGGCTTGAAAACAAGAATTAACTATAATTATTAAGATGACAACATAGACAACAACAACAAAGAATGGAACAAGAATAATACAACAGCTACTGCTACTCATTGTCATTCCATCATCATCCTCTTCACGGTTACAGCCATGTTCATAGCCATGTTCATTACCATTGTAAAATTTGAAAAAAAAAAAAGACTACAAAAAAGGTAGAATAGACTTGCATGAACTCACCAAACTAAAAACTAAAAAACAGACTTACTTGACTTTTAGCTCTGACTTTTCTGACTTTTCAGAATCCGATAACTCAAAATCAAACTTTGCTTTGCAAGTTGGGCAATAATAATCGGTACCCCCCAGATTCTATGAAGCACAAATAAATTATAGTCAGGGAAGTCCAAAATGTCTTTTATTATCTAATTATGCAGATATCAAGTGAGGGAGAAACCTTAAAAAGGTTGCTGGAAATTTTGTCGCACTCAGCATGCACCCAAACTTTACAACCATCACAGCGTACCTAGTTTAGCAGGACACCCAAACACAATTTTATGTAATAGACTTCTTATTTTCCAAAAGAAAAAAGAAAAAATTATCTTAACTCTGGAATAGTTAGTAGGTGGCCTCACCCAACTTCCACTGTCCGGATGATTCCAAATCTTCTTGCATATGCCACAATAATGATTTGATTTTGTTAACTGGGATAAGAACTAGTGTAAGCAGATATGATAACACAACGTACCACAGGCAAAAATCTATTTGAGAAGTTGGTTTAGAAAACTAGTATAAAAAGCACCATACAAGAAGACAGGTCATACGAACCCTAGCACACGTTTTACATAGAAACTGTCCTCCAGGAGTTGCAGTCTTAAATTTCTTTGTCATTTTGAAAGGAAGGGTCGTACCACAGCCTTCACAAGGACGTGTGGCTTTCTTCTTCCCAATTACATTCTGCATAGAGGAAAGAAATACCATATCATGGAAATTGCAAGGACATTAAAGAAAAAACTTCTAGTCTCCAGTTGGCTGTGTAGAAAAGAGAGCAGACGAAAAGAAAATGTAATTTGCGCCGAAGACTTATCTCATACAGGGTTCCTTAGCAAAACAAAACTTCCAATAATTAGGACAAAGAGACTCAGTTGGCCAAGGTTTTTTTCCCCTTGTGTCAGACAAATTTGATATCTATAAGACTTGAAGTCTTGTTTTCTTTACGCTCTTTACATTCTTGAACAAGAAGAGCAGTATGAGTTACCCTCACAATTACATATTCCAATCAAAAAGTCATGCAGAAATTCTAAAGCAAACCAGGTTCTGCTGATTTTTATTTTTATTATACTCAGCCAAAGGAATTTTGAGCAACTCTATGCAGTTACACAAGGATGAATGCAGAAAGAAGTACCGGAATGCAACTTGCCTGGTTGGCATTGTGACAGTCCAGATCCTGGTTTGAACCAGTAGCTTCTTGAATCCCCCTAAGCTGAATAGTATCATCACAGATTGTGTTCCCAGCTGCGATGTTTATATCTGCTATCAACTTCTCTGTAAAACCATTTTCTGCCAAAAATGCCTCTTCCATAGCCATCGGAAATTCACATGGCTTGCAGCGAATCAATTCAGACTGCTCCTGAAACCTAGACCAAGCATAAACTCTCGTAAGCACAAAGGTCACTTTATATTACACGAATCAAATCCAAATTCCAAAGAACCAACAATAACGTACCTGTCTACATAATCCGTAAAGGGAAAAATCATCCCGCGCTTGACCCATGCATAATCCTGGTTAAGATCATTAAAGTATCCCATTCAATACCCACATTCTTCAGGACCCAATAAAAAACACCAGTTCAAAAAAATAACGAACAGAGCTCTGCGTAAAAAGTATTTCATACCCTTTGATTCTCGTTTCCAGTGTACCCAAAAAACATCACACAAGCCGCATCTGCTATACAAGACCTCAAAACCAATTCAGGCGCTTGCGTCATTGGATCAATCACAATGGCAGGCCAATAGGGCTCTTTCTTTCCCGGCTTTGCCCACACTATGTCACCTGAATAGAAGTCCTCCGGTCCATACAACCCGTTTTTCCTCCCACCATTCTCCAAAAACTCAACCTGCTCCTCAATTTGCTCTACCAGGTCCTTCTCATCTTCCCCGAACTGTTCGTTTACCGATGTCAGGGTACTCCGCGAACTCGAATACTTCCTAATATCATTGAAAATCTTAAACCCGACATGCCCTTCTTCCGCCCCCTCCTCTTCGTCACACAATGTTGCATATTCCCTACTCTTGAACCCGTTTTTCTCAAGGTGACCAGATCTTTTCGTCTCCTGACTACTGATTTTCGGCCTTTTAAAGCTAAATTTATCCTTTTTGCATTCAGAATCTTCATCAAAACTATAATCACGCAAGCTAGTCTTGCTGTCTTTCCTCCAATTCTCGATAACCGAATCATTAAACCGTGAAGGAAGTACCTGAACCCGGCCTCGAGATGTTTTCACCAGTGGCGGCCGTGAAACCTCAGCCACAACTGTAGGATTACTTTTCACCGTCGCTCTTGTCAAATCCCGGACCCGCGTTTTCGACTCGACTTCCCCAGGTGAGCACGACAATTCGGTGCACCACGAAGCAGCGAAGCCCTTCTCCGTGCTGATAATCCCTTCAAAGCCCACGGGGATTATACCAGCGGCAATATCGCCAAGAAGATTGAGAGGGTAATACCCATTCTTGTTGTTGCTGTCCTTAGTCTTCCTCTTCTTCCGAGTCACTGCCGAGTTCTCCTCCTCCTCACCCGCCGAGTCACCGAGTTTGCTCCTTTTCAGACTCGGCATTTGGGATTTCAAATTCCGCTTGATTATCATTGTCTCTAACGAATAAAGAAACAAAAATCCACTTCGAATTCGAATTGGGATACACCAAAAACCTTTGAATTTCACATCAAACGCCAGACCCAAGAACACGCATAAACCCTAATTTTGCAAGAAACAGAGCCATCGCAAGAATACGGTCTGAACAACTCTTTTTTCCCGATAGGCACACTAATGGAAACCCGAATTCGACAACTGTGAAAGAGAATGTTGAAGAAATCAATCGTAGAAGATTGAATCAGTGGACTCTCTTAGAACATGGATCTGCTCGCTCTTTCTCTTACTGCTTCAGAACGCAGAGAGATAGACAGAGACAGATACAGGAGAAAACAATACATGATACAATTCTGCACAAAAAATTGTGATCTTTGATTACGGAAAGTGGAAATATGAAGTTAAAATGATTTTTTTTTGGGTCACAAAGTTGGGAAATTTTCCAAAAGAGAGAAGGTGACAGAGTCGGGGCGAGAGAGAGAGTAAAAGAACGAGAATTTAATTAATATACAATACCTTATATACAAAATCGTAATCTTGGATTACACAGAACAGAAATATGGAATAATCAAAACGTGTAAAAAAAAATGGGAAATATTGCAAGAGAGAGAAAGAGGGTGACAGAGTCGAGAGAGAGAGGGTCTCGGCGTTATCTTGTGCAAGTGTTAGTACTAAAATGCGAGAGAGAGAGAGAGAGAGAAGGGGGAATTGGGGGGAAGGTTAACACTAAACTTGCTACTCGCGTGTTTGGATCTCAATTTCTTCTTTCTATTGTCGTTACAGAGAAAGTTCATGGCCGGTGAAGCTACTTGGGCTGGGTTTCTATTGGTGTTTATTTTTGCCTTTTTAGCCAACATATTCGTTCCAAGAAACTTGGAACTCTAACGTACCACGAAAAAGAAACACACAAAGACTTTGTCTTGTGTATGATGTGAGTTTTGTGGATTGACTCACTTTATAATATGTTAAATTTGATAACCATGCTTCGTTTCCTTGCCTGTTTGTTCATTTCTGTCATGACTCATGGGCCTGTTTAATTTAGAGCGCTGGTAGTTCAAATTGTGGCGGTGGTGGTGAAGAAACACGGTGGATTTTTTTCATGGGACTTCTCTGTTTCTGGTAGGTGTTATCTTGCCCACTTGGAACTGATTGTAAATGGGTTTTAGTTTCAGAAAATGTTGCATGGTGCTGATGATTTTGTAGCATTAAGATTTCTGTAAACTCGAAATGGCCATGGTGTTGTTCGTGTTGGGTTTTTTTCTTGTGTTTGAACTATTGGCTTCGCCAATGGAAGTTGTGTGGGTTTTCGGTTTTCCCACCAATTTCTTGGAAGGGTATTTTGGGCATTTTCTTGTGGCCAATAAAAGTTTGTCAACGGTTTAGAAGTTAGAACTCAGTGACCCTGTTGATACGTTCGGGCTTTTATACATTTTTTTTGCTTTAATTTTCAGTTCTTCAACATTTTCTATTGGGTTGGGTACTATGTTTTTCGTTTTGTTGTCGGACCAAAACTGTTGTAGATTTGAGCTTTGTAGGGAACATCACATCCTGCATCCGTCTAATAAATCCATTGTTTTCTCGGTTGGTGATGTTTTCTCGACAATTTTATCGAATAATTTCTGTAAATTTAGGTTAAGCAAATGGGTTCGAAGCTTTTTTTATTTATCCTAAATGGAAAAAATGTCATGTTGGGTGTCCTGATTTGTTTTTTTGGTGGATGGAACTGTAATTGGTAGCTGTTGAGATATTAACGGGATTTCAGAGCCACCGATCATTTGTACCTTCCATATTTTTTTTTACTTTTCATTCAGGTTTTGGGTAAGATTTTGGCAGTGTTGGTGATAAAAGAGGGGGGATGATAAGAGGCTGATCTGAGGGTTGCACCACTCGGACTCCATCCAAATCAGAGGAATGGTAGGTGAATTGAAGTAGTCGGTAGTTGGGTTTGTTAATTGATCTGGGTGATGGTTTTAAATAGAAAGAGCTCTTCAAGAAGATGCTGTACCATGGGGCATGGCTAGCTTTTTAGTATGCGAGTTCATTAATGGCTTTTTCTATTTTTGCAAAGATTCTCCTCATGATCTGAAGGGGTTGACCATTGCCCCAAGATCGGGCATGCTCTGTAACAGATGCCCCATGTCTTTGTACCTGAAACTTTGTGAATGCAGCAAAGAAAAGGAGAGGCGCAAATAGACGGCTGAAATTCAAAGAGCATTAAAAGTCTTGGTCAATGATAAAAGTACCATGAGTCCGGAGTTAGATGATAAGAACGTCACAACTTTTGTTTTTTTTTTTTTGTTTTGTTTTTCTCGTTCCAGTTCTGGTATGTGGTGTTAATGGCGAGGCCTAAACTGGGTGGGCATGTCCATGGAACCATCTAGCTTTGGTGTTTTATTTTAATAATATATGTTATCTTTCTTAACTTGCCACCACAACGTGCTTAAGATAACAAGCCAATAAGGTCGGGGAACGCATGGTGTCAGTCTCTGCTTGTTGTGGGTGCTGTTGTCGATTTTTTTTGTGTCGTGTTGGATTTGAGCCATGGCGTCTGAACAATGATGGCATCAAAATTGACTTTAAAAACTCACCCACGAGTCACGACCCCTTTTTTGGGATGGTATTTTGGGCAGCTGTCTGTGATGCAGTCTGTCTGGCAGATGGGTCCGTTTTTGGGTTTGCTTCGAAGCTACTGTTGCTAGGAGAGATGTTCCAATATATGAACTTATTCATCCAACTTTTCCTTTTGTTCTTTGTGGCATATTTAAGAGTAAAGAAAATTCTGTGTTTATGGTTAAAGGGTAAGCTGCCTTTTAGACCTTTGATTCTCAGCATATATCTCTACGAATTTGTGTAAATTAATTGGTAAAAAGAGCCACGCTTTCATTTTGAATCTTTTGATTGGGTCTGTCTGAAGATTCCTGTGTTGTCAAAAGATGACCTGGCCTGCACGAGGCCACCATAGCTCCATTTAACTTCTCGTCTTCTCCCTAGCTACTTGTCTTCTATTCTACACTTTTCGTGTGAATTTCAGACACATTTTTAAATGGGTTTAGCACCCAACACTTCGGTATTTTTCTAACTAGTAGTATCCCTGACCCTGAACCCATTGACAATGAGTGAGACCAAATAATCTTCGTTGGGCTGGACGCAGTAACCATTATCATCACTATAATCCAAACCCAGCTCAAAAGTGCAAAAGAGATCGGTTCCCATAAGAGGTTTTTCAAAACCCAAGATCTAGTGGGCCCAACCTAAAGCTGTGCTGATAGCAGGTCTAAGATGAGGTTTAAATAACAAGTTAAGATAAAAGTTAAAAGTTGAATAAAATATTATTAAAATATTAAAATTTAAAAAAATTAAATTATTTATTATATTTTATATAAAAATTTGTAAAAAATTATAATAATGAAATGATAAGATGGATTGAGAATATTTCCCAATCCAAACTAAGCCTAGTTTCTAACTATTGATTTGAGTGAAATTGGATTGAAGACTTTTTCTTTCCTGAAAGTTTCTAAAATATTTGAGAAGATTTTTCAAGAGAGATATTTTTTGAATTTATGAAAGCAAAACTTTCATCCGGACCCAAAAAAAAAAAATCCCCATATTCGTCATATAAGCCTGGGATCTGCAAATTTTGTGGAAGCCACGACAACCACACAAAGCAATTGTACTAAGAATATAGAATAGTAGAAACATTAGCAAAGTTCCTGCTTTTACTTTGGGTTATCTCCTTCTTCCGACCCTAAGGAATATGTATGAAAAAAAAAAATAGGATTTGCAGAAACTCCAGTTTAGAAGGTTTTATTATGACAATGGTGTATGAGCAACATCATTAATGATCATTCCATTCGTGAAGTGGAAGCCAGACTAGAAAGATTACATCATTGCCATTACATATCATATACATGAACCAAGTACAATTTTTTTTTTTTTTTTTTTTTCCTGCTTCCCCGATTATTTAGCAAACCTTTTGTACAACTCTACTAAGAGAATTTCAGTCTACATAGGTGGTTTGTCACTACAAATAAAGAGATCAAGGCTACAAGAGTTCGGGGTGTCTGGATTTATTAAGGGATACCTATTCAAACTCTCTCCATTGAGTCCAGCTCTATTCTCGAGGGGGGGGGGGGGGGGTTCCCGCTTTATGTTTGATTATTTCATTGAATCCTGCTGCTTATTTTCTAAACCTCCTCATACTGAATTAGTTAACAGCTCTTGCCTCTTGGCATCAGATTCATCAGTTTTTGCAAACCTTCCGCGAACCCTTGGTTGACTGTCAGCGAGAGCCTTCCTGCAAGCGTACTGAAACAAAGCCAAATTATTAGTTTCAGCAATCAACTTGGGCAGAATTCAGTGTAAGATGAAGAATATCTGTCCAAAAGTGAAAGTTTGGACACTCTGAACGGTTTGTATAGATGGGAACTCCGATTCTATGAACATAACTTTGTTCTTATAATTCTGAAGAAAAATTATTTGGTAAGACATAACTAAAGGACACTTGTGAGCAATTAAATTACCTTGATTTTCCTGCCGAAGTTCCTCTTTGTCTTCTTATTCCTGTATCTGGAGAGCTTTTCCCGGCGCTCTTCGGTAGTACAGTTGCTGACAATTAATGGCCGCTCAAGGGGAGAATGGATGAGGCTCATGCCATTACCAAGAGTCTGTCATAAAAACTCAGTATCAATGACCCAACCCCATCCTGTTGAAATGGCCAGAAACATCTAAACATTTCTCAGTGCATAGACTTTTTTACAAAATGAATGAATGTTTGATGTTCAATTGCAAGTACATGAATCTCCAAAATCTGGTGGTTTTATACCAAAAGGAAAAAAAAGAAGAGAGAGAGAGAGATGGTAAAAATCAATCGATTGGTTGTGATTTTTAGACATCATCCAAAAACCAGACTTATTTTACGACCACTTTTAAAAAATACTAATGATATAAATGTGGTCTTTACTAAATTAAAACCCAACATATTAAACTCAACTAAGCCTTAATCCCAACCACATAAGGTCTTAAAAATACACATAGAAGAGTTAACCCGTTGACTCCATAGCAAAGGGTTGAAAATGCTTCCTATACTTTTTGTCATATGCCATGTTTTCCTTCTTTTGCTCTTTGCCTCTATTAATTATAATTACATTTTTAATGCCATGTGCAACCTCTTTCAGAACCTGATCTCTGCAGATAGATTAGGCATGATTTCATTATTGGAAGAGAACAAAAGCTGTGTGACAATCTCAACCTCAAAATATAAACATGTCAGCAAATCATGTGAATTAACTAAGGCTGACCTTAATGTCTCCATCGCTAAATGCCCTTCGCATTCCATAAACTGTACCCAAATCCATCCCAGGAAAATCAAGGAAACTCGGTTTCACTGCAGCTCCATGCATCCACTCCATTGAACTTAAACATTCCGAGCTGACACTTTTCTGGAATGGTACAGCAGGAAGTTGTCTGTTTTCCTGAATTTTGTTTTCATCTATACTTGAGAGAGGAATCTTGATATCCAGAACTTCAAAGGGTGGTGCCTCTATTGCTGCCTTTTCCAATAGATCCTTCCTGCACTCATAAAAGACCTCACTCAAAAGCTGCTCATTTTGAAGCGATTCAATGTCTGCAACCTTGAGTCCTTGGGTGGAGATAACATCTTGCCCACAAGATATCATTGAAATGGCTGCTGTCATGGGATCAAGGCTCACGAATTGTTCTTCAATGATGGGTTCCGGAGCTTTGAATAGATCCCCCTCTCCTCCCAGGTCATATTCTAATATGGAGGCCTGAGCCAGGTGACCCTGCAGTACACAAGGGAAAAGGAAATCAACAAATATCTAGTAGTAACAAAAAAGAAACTGTTGACTGAAATACCTTGCTATTGACACTAATATTGGACAGAGAGATGAACTAATGATAAGTGAATATAAATGCTACATTAAATTATTAAAATCTGTCCAGATTCACTTGACAAAGAGTAGCATAGAAGCTGATTGGAATCATCTCTTATTGCCATTTTCTACCATCTGACAGAATGCTTAGACAAGAAGAGTTAAGGCTTTTAAAAGGTGTTTATCATACAATTCTGCCAGATTTGGATTTGGACTAGCACGGCTTACTGAATAAAGTTTACTTAAATGATAACTTCAAATCAGTTTGGAAACAGAACGCAGGCTTTAAGAAACAAGCATGGTTTTGAACTTTGCATTTTGTCTGGGTATAAACGGATGGACAAATTCCTTCTGCTGAAGTTGATTTGATATTTACTGAAATTTCATTCCAAATTCCTTCATGCTAAATTTAGCTGTAAATGAGCATCTATATAGAAAACCCCACAATCACAAGCACTATCTCCACGCATAACTGAAGTTCACTGCTTTCGAAGTACTTTCCTTAATAAGAAACTGATCAAGTTGCCTTTAACATCTTTAAATGGCTAAGCAAAGATCTACATCTTCCACCTACTTTTAGCAAAAGCAAAGATCCATACCTACTTTAAAAAGCAGAAAAAAAAAAAAAAAAAAAAATTAAAAAGCAACTCTTCGTTTCCTCCCTTCTCCCTAATTTAATTTTCTTTTTGAGTAAAATGAAGCTAAACTAAAGTTTA
This sequence comes from Juglans microcarpa x Juglans regia, assembly GCF_004785595.1. Classification (NCBI taxonomy): domain Eukaryota; kingdom Viridiplantae; phylum Streptophyta; class Magnoliopsida; order Fagales; family Juglandaceae; genus Juglans; species Juglans microcarpa x Juglans regia. The sequence continues at coordinate 38,265,062 of NC_054598.1, read as the reverse complement.
CTTTTTCTTCCCCCACTTTTTTTTTTTTTTTTCTTAACATCACCCGTCCCCTCTCTTCAACAACCCAAAGATAAAAGGGGGAAATTTTTTATATAGTTTTGATAAAAATACAGTTACTCTTATCAAAGAGTTCACATGGAAAATTCAAAGAGAATATGGAAGAAAGAGTATAGTACACGGAGCTATGACCAAGAAAACGTTCTCCGTTCAATGCATTCATATTCCTTTCCTGTCCTTTTCCTATCCTTTTCCAGATCCAGCATGTAAAAGCAAACCCACAGCTGTTTCCATTTATGTTCCGAAAAATTTTCGGTAAAAATAGAAGCAGTTAATTATTTGTTACCACTTTTGTGGAAAATCCAACAGCACAAAACATAAAGATGCCATACTTCGATCACTAATATAATAATTTTCTATTTCCCCCTATTTTCTCAGCGACCAAACATTGGAGTAAGCAAGAAAAGATCAAGAAAAATGATCAAAATCCCGAAATTCTTTTTAACTTTGAATGTTAGATAGAAAATCAGAACTTTTAAATTCACTGAAACAAGGACTTTCTTTTGCCTCATTTACTCAGCAAGCAAACAGCGGATACCTCAGAGTACAAAACAAAAACCACTCATAAAAGTACACATTGATAGTAAGAAAAGACCCTTCCAATAAATTAGCTCAGATTAAGTTCAAAACCAACAAACAAATGCAGATCAACCAAACCCAGAAAGAGTAGGAAGCCAAGCTAGAGAGAAATAGAAGAAAAGAGTACCATTGAAGCGCAGGACTTGTGGGTTTTGCAGTACTCTTCAAGTTGTTGAGCTTCCTGAGAGAAATTCTGGAAGTAAGGGAACAAAATCTCAGTGTCTGCATACATTTCTCCAAGAGTCGAAGCTTCAAACAGAAACAGAGCTTTTACAGAGAAGAAGCTTGTTACTCTCCCCAAGAAATCAGAGCATAAACAGAGTAACACCAAAGAAGGGAACACACTAACAAAGAGCTGCCAAAATGCTTGGGTACTTGCTTGCTTTGTTCAATGGGTGGCTTTCAATTTATATATATGATAAATGGGAGGTGATGAGGTAAGAAAATCGAGTAAGGACAAACTAGGAAAAAGGACAATCATTATCATAATGCACTGCCCACTGCAGTGTCTGTCTTTTATCATTTTTTTTAATTATTTTAAAATACTATTTATTGGTCTTTTTTATTTTTGGTATTCCAAAGATGTATACTTCTATTATCTTGCTATTTGTAACAGATGGATTTCATTGCACCAAACCAAAATCTGTGAAGATGTCCGTGGTCGGTACTGCACACTCATCACCAGTGACAACAGTCATCACTGCTTGGTTGGAGGCGCGTTGGACACTATTACAGTTTTTTTTTTTTTTTTTTCTTTTTCCCACGTATCTTAAACATCAAATAAATAATCCAGTAATTAATCTCTCTCTTTTTTTAGAAAAAATAAAATTAAAAATACAACTTTTGTTCGTGCCTTTTTTTTCAAATTTTAATGAAAAATTTATTTTAATTGATATTTTTTTTCTAAACTTGGACTTTTCTTTGATAAAAGTTAAAATATTTTGAAAGTTTTCATTGAAGTAAAGTCAAATGTATGAAATTAATTTTTGGAAAATACTATTCCCTACCGAAAATTTCTAACGAATTGCAATTTTTTTTTAAATTTTTTTACTTAATTATTAAGCAAGCTTTTTTAAATGAATTTCATAATTTTTTAATATTTTTAAAAAATATTTAGGCCCGGTTTGGATTCACAACTTATTTCATTATTATTCATCAACTTTAACTTACAAATCTCATTACTATTCATAATTCATTTCACTACTATTCAACAACAAAAAAGAAATTCCCTTTGAATGAGAACAATCCTATGTGGGTGTAGCAGAGTCCTTAATTTTTATGGGTACTGAATATATATGATTACTCCTGATTGGTATGATCAATTGGTTTTCAATAATTTATAGATTTAGATAGTGAGTTAAGATTAGATGAGTTGAGATAAAAGTTAAAAGTTAAAAGGTGAATAAAATATTATTAGAATATTATTTTTTAATATTATTATTATTTTAAAATTTAAAAAATTAAATTATTTATTATATTTTATATAATAATTTAAAAAAATTATAATATTAAAATGAGATAAAATATTTTTTGCATCCAAACCAAATTATCTACGAATTCAGAGTGTTGCCCGATGGTATCAGCATGACTAATCGATTAGGACATAAGCATCATATGTACTTATTTTATTTTTCTTTCTTGGGTTTCTCAATCCTTCTCTAATGCCTTTGACGTCTTTTATTATTATTTTTTAAATCTCTACTGGCCTCTCTTTCTAGTTCCCATGTAAACCCTAGCAAATTGACCGCCTTAGAAGGACTTAATTAATTTTACGTTCGTACGAGTTTATGTACTAAATTGAGATCACATATCTAGACAAGTTACACAGTTTTAGTTGATTCTTGATCCTAATTGAGCTATGAGGATTATTTATAACTACATGCACTGCATTAAAATATTATTAATTATTGAGAAAAGATATTTGTAATCACGAATTATGTAACATCCGTGTAATCGATTTAAAAAAAGTGAATAGAATATAAGACTTATGTAAAAAAAATTAATTTTTTAATAATGAATCTTACTCTTTTTCAAAACAATTATACGGTGTTTACACACTTCATAATTGTATATATATATATATAATTACTTTATTATTATAAAAACGCATCTATATATAGATGTATGCCAAAAGAAATTATATTTTCACCTATATATAAAATTGAAAAAAAAAAACTTACGTGGTTAAAAGAAAAGGGTTTATACGTTTGAAATTACCACTTGTATCAAATTAATTAACTGATGAGAAGAGATATATTTAATTATTTGTGTTACATTCTTAAGAGCTTAGTTAAAAGTTTTGGTATTATTTTTTTCTATAACATGACATGGATCAAATACAATAAAAAACATGAAGAAAAAAAAAGAAATTTGATAATCCAATAAAAGATATTTAAGAATTTTGCTTTTTATATTTCCAACCATAAGCATATATATATATATATATATATATATATATATATATATTATATAACCATCCTTATCATCAGATGGTCAAATGAATATTGAGAGTTGAAAGAAAGTACATCCACCAACAGGCTAGGGTTGCAATTTATATATTTGTGTGAAAAAAGATATTTATAATTGTAAATTATACAATCGTCGCGTAATTATTTTTAAAAAAAATAAATAAAATATGAAATTTAAATAAAAAAATTAATTTTTTAATAATAGACCTCACTCATTTTTAAATGATTATGTAATGTTTACGAATTTTATATAAAATTAATATATATATATATATATATAGTACTTTAATATCCGGCCATTAATTACTTATAAACGTGCAGGTAAGGTCTTCATCAGGTGGCGTCCAATATTCCACAAGTTGCGTCTAGAATTGTTGGCATTTGAATCTTGTTTCCGAAGGGACCAAAATAGAATAGAATACTAATTTCTTCCCAAATTCCCAATTAATTAATTAAAATTATCATGCAATATTATTAAGAGTTTTATTATGTATAAACAAGTTTGCATATTAATCTGTATACTAATGTTGTTGTCTTCATATTCTAAATTTAAATTAGAACTATTTTCAATAAAATCTACTTTCTGACTAATCATATTGAATGAGTGCGCATATTAATATGCAGAATCGTTTATAATTAGATTTTTCCTATTATTAATATTAATAATACAACAACCGCTTGAAAAATAATAGGAAATGATAACCAAAACTTCCTATTAGATCTTTGCGGACTAAATAAGAAAATAAAAGAAAAAGAGGATATAATCCATATTAATGAATTAATAAAACTTGCCGACGCGCGGGTGTTTTAGTCATTTCATTTGTTATTCTAATCCACATTAATTAAAATGTAATGATCAAACTATATTATATATATATATATATTATATTTTGTACTATGTGGATAAATATATACTATAGATCCATCAATTTTCAATACAATCGAGATTAGGAACAGCTTATTCCATATATAGGTCATGATATATATAATGATCATACATACAATTTTTTAGATGATTATTTTTTGAAAAAATCTAGTACTGGCCGGTGTCTTGATCACTCTGGAAAACTTTTATATATATATATATATATATATATATATATAATATAGTGATCATGATTAAACAGTTGAAAAGAACTTCGAACGATCGAGAGCACCGGATTAATCTGATCCCCTAAAGCATTAATTGCGTTTAGTACTGTTAACCATCATAATTATAAGCCGAATTTAAAGGTCGATCGATCAAAGTTATTGAAAAAAAAACAATGGACGTCTATTCAAAGGCCTAATCAGCTTTGCTGGTTTCTACTCAAAAGCATGCATGTAATTAGTGTATACATATATCTTACTTCATCGGTTTGATTCAAAAATATTATATCACGGTTGGTTTTTAGACTTACAAAATTTTTTAAAATATTTAATATTATAAAAAAAATAATGTGAACTATTACCATTATAGAATCTAAGATATTGATCCCAACACCATCATGGAGTCTAGGGATATCCCTACATTAGAAATAAATTAGAAAGACCTTTTACCTACATTATGTTTTCCTTCCATCAATAGTCAACCTACTATTATATCTAATCCTGACAGTGTATCTGGATTAGAAAATGAACTTAAAAGAAAAAAACGAGTGAGAAAAGAAAATAATTTTGGACATGATTTTTATACTTATTTTATGGAGGAAGACCTGTTGACTTTCAAGGATGTCATATTTTCCATTGATTTTGCTTTCTAGAAAGAATCAGTAATTAATGAGATGGAATCTTTTAAGACTAATGGCACCTGGAACTTATGTGATATTCTTCCTGGATGTAAAACCATTGGATGTAAGTGGATTTTAAAAAGAAATTGAGACCTGATGGTACTATTGTAAATTTAAAGTTATGCTGGTTGTAAAGGGTTTTACACAAAGAGAGGGTATTGATTATTTTGATACATATTCTCCTGTTACTAGAATAACCACAATTCGTGTTCTAATTGCTCTAGCAGCGATCCATAAACTTAAAGTCCAAGAAATGGATGTAATGATCGCATTTCTTAATGGTGATCTAGAATAAGAGATATACATGGATCATTCAGAGGGGTTTGTGGTTCTAGGATTGGAAAGAAAAGTTTGTAAACTTATTAAATCTCTCTATAGTTTAGAGCAAGCTCCTAAACAATGGCACTAAAAATCTGATGAAATAATTGTATCTTATAATTTCAAAATAAATGAATCTGATAAGTATTTATATACTAAAATAGTTGATGGTGGATGCGTAATGCTATGTCTTTATGTTGATATTATTCTCATCTTTGGCACCAATATAGATATTGTTTTTGATATTAAAAACTTTCTATATAAGAATTTTGATATGAAAGACATGAGAGAGGCATATATAATTCTTGGTATTAAATTAATGAGATATCGTGATGGTATTAGCATAAATTAATCTCATTATATTGAAAAGATTATTAAAAAGTTTGAGAGATTTGAATGCAAACCTATTAGTACTCCTTTTGATCCTTGTTTGCATTTAAGTAAGAATCTTGAAGATCCTATATCACAACCGAGATATTCCCAGATTATTGGTACGTTACTGTATATTGCTAATTCTACTAAACTTGATATTTCATATGTTGTAAGTGTACTTAACAGATATACTAGTAGGCCTGATGATTCTCATTGGAAGGCATTGGACATAATTCTTAAATATTTGAGAGTATCCAATATTTTAGATATCCCACTGTATTAGAAGCATACAATGATGCTAGTTGCATAACTGACACCGTAGATCGTAAGGGAACGAGTGGATATATTTTTACTCTTGATGGAGCAGTTGTGACTTGGAGATCTCCTAAGAAAATTGTGATTTCACAATCTACTATGAAAACCGAATTAATAGCCTTAGATACTACCAGACATGAGGTAGAGTGATTTAAGAATTTATTATTAGAAATCCACGAGTCAAAAAATCAATGCCAACTATTTTTGTTCTTTGTGGCAATTAGGTTGTGATCAATGTTGATAATAATAAACACTTTAATCATAAGAGGAAACATTTGAATATCAAGCATTCTACGACAAGATATCTGATAAAGAATGGATACCTGACTTTGGAATATGTAAATTCATAAGATAACTTAGCGGATCTTTAGACGAAATGACTGATAAAAGTCGAAGGTTATACATACATTAAGGGGAATGAGATTGAAACCCATTAATTAGGTCATCGGTAGTGGTAATCCAACATTCCTGACTGGGGATCCCAAGAAGAATATTCAATGGGAAGAACAAGTTATTTAAGTGACTAGATCATACTATTAAAATATTATTATAGGTTCATCCCTAGGGTGTAAGTAATACAAATGCAATGATAAAGGAAAAACAAAATGCTTTGAATGAGTCTAAGATTAAGGTGGGGTATTGAATTGCAGGTACCCTTGGAGGATTCCCTATGTGAGTATGACTATGGGGCCGCAGTTTATGGTAATTGGGCTATTCCCTATAGCGCTCATGAATCCAAGATAAGGTGCACGACCTTTATGTACCACCTTGAAAGGAACCTGATATATGCCGTATTATGTGTGTGCTGTAGAGAAACCTAAGTTAAAATATTTTGGTTCAAGACTTGGTTCATCATGGATCTTTTAGATGGAAAACACTAACATTAGGTAAACGTTCAAAGTCGCAAATTACCTCTATTGATGCATAATACTTAGCTCAAAGAAAATTTTGTTTTATTTTGTCTTTTAAAATATTTTAATAAAGTGGGAGATTGTTGGTTTTTAGACTTAAAAATGATTAAGAGATTTAATGTTAAGTAAAAAATAATGTGAACTATTACCATTGTTCAATGTATCGGTCTGGTTCTCTAGATTTAAATGAATCAGTGCATGCCATGGTGACTTGAATCAATGCATACCTCTTGAGAATATGAGCCTTAACCGCTTGCCAACCAAACAAAGGGTTGTGTCTTTTGGTGAATTAGAAACATTTTCAATGTATTCTTTAATATTTGAGAAGTTATGATTTTTCACAAGTATCATTTCATTCATATGTTGTGACTTTTCGCAAGTACAATTTTATTTATATAAGTTGTGATTTTTCACAAGTGTCATTTCATTCTAGTTATGACTTTTCACAAGTTTCATTTCATTCTCTATAAATAGGAAATCCCACCCATTAATTTACTCACTCAAAATTCTCTACAAAATTAGAAAAACATTTCTTCTTCTTTTTTTTTATCCTTTTTTTTTTTTTTTTTTTTTAGCTTTTAGTATTTTATATCGGGTTCAAGAATCTCATTTTGTATGCATGCATACTAGCAAGGAGAGTAACGGAACTGATGTTTTTGTATCTTTGGAATAAATTGTCAAAAAACCTAATATATGTTTAAATTTAGAGGCAACGAAATCTACTCTAAGGAAAGCATCTATCACAACTTGTCTCAACATTAGGTTCTCTCTTTCTAATTTTTTCTTATTATTTTACATATCATCTAGTTTACAAAGTGTTTGCACATAGATAATTTATTATTCAAAATATTCCCAACAATAACTCTATGATAAAGATCATATCTAATTTGTTCGCGCCCAAAATCAACCTTAATTAATTTGCCATGATATATATATATATATACACACACGTGTATATATACACACACGACACATGTATGTATATATGCATGTATTTCAATGAAAGAATATTAATACGAGAGCTCCCAATTTGGCCTCTCGATCTCCTTTCAAGTTAACTCTAGCTAGCATGCATGCGGATAGTGACGAGTAGAACCATCACGACTCAACAGATCGATGGAGGTGTACGCCAATGGGTTGCATGGGTTTATCTTTGTTATAAAGAACGACATATATGCATGAATAAAAAAAATAAAATACAGAAGATAAATTAGTAGTACGTACGTATTAGCTGTAAAAGGAAGAAAGAAAGATATAGATTCTGTCCACCAATATGATGATCAAATTATTCAAATTCTCTGTCAATGTGGAGAGGGCTATTCCTCCACATTGCAATTGGATTTTAAGAAACAATATATATTTTCAAGTGTCAACCTACCTATAACTTTTGTCCCTTTCTCAAACTCAAAGCATAAAGGAAAGATTCAATTTTTTTCCATCAAATGAAGTAGTGGAAGAGGAGAAGAAGGAGAAGAAGTTGAAGTAAACCCTTTCGTAAGCATTACGAGCTAGGCACTTATAAGTGCAACCTAGAAAGACGAATTTCTATTAATTCGGTCCAAGAGATCCAATCTTTTTATTCACACATTCCTTTTATATATATATATATATATATATATATATATATATATATATAAAGGTGAAAATGAATATTTAGTTTTCCATGTATATCCTCCTCCTCCTCCTCCTCCTCCTCCTCCTATATACACACACGATAGAAGTTATTCTAGTTTCTAGTCATTGTGTATAGCACAACATTCACGTCATTTAGATAGTAAGATTTGATTAATTGTAAAATTTAAATTTTAAAATTTTTCTTATAAATTAAATTATACCATGTAAGCATTTTATTAGATATATTATCTACATCATCTTATAAATAAAATTTTTCATATAATAATCGGTTTAAAAAGTTTCTTAGAAACACTATTTGTTTCTTCTTCTTCTTTTTATTTTTTTTATGAAAAAAAAGGGGGTGGAGGGCGGAGTGGTCCGGAATGGGGATTGGGGGACTTGGTAAATAACGACATCTTGAGAGGAATGTGAACGAAAAACCCAATAGGAAAAACCCACTAAAGGTTTCCTTTTCACGAGCAGCAGTATATTTTAATTATTGTTGAGGACAGATAGCTTTCAAGATTGAAAGAAAATACTCACCATGCAGAAGAATATTTATATATATATATACATGGAGTTGGGCTGTAAAGCAAGCAAAAAAGGCTGACAGAATTTTAACCATTAAGACCTCAAATAAGAAAGTATATATATAAATAAGAAAAAAAAAATATAAATAAATTATTTTTATAATCATAAAATAGGTAAATATACACTTAAAAAAATTAAATAAATATAAGACTTACATAAAAAATTAATTTTCTCATAATATTTTTAAAATAAATGTACGGTATTTATATAATTTATGATTGTATTTAACATTAATACATAAAATATGTGTATATAAAGAGTAATTCTACATACAACTGTAAAATACGTAAACTCCATGTAAAAGAGTAGGAATTTACTATTAAAAAATTAATTTTTTTTATGTAAATCTTATATTTTATTTAATTTTTTTAAAATAATTATATAGCAGTTGTACATTTACAATTATAAATATCTTTTCTTTTATATATATATATATATATATATATGTATGTGCTGCCCCGCTCACTTTCCTTTTGAGCAAATGAGGAGTTAGCTGGTGTGTAGAGTACCAGGCTTAGTCTCGTGAAGACGTACTATACAAAAACCTTAAATTCCCACATTTGGTAAAAAGAAAAGAAAAGAAATTGTAAAAGGGAAGCTCCCAAGAACTTCCATATTTATATATATACATTAATTAAATTCATTTTTGATGTCGATTGTCGATAGGAAATAGACAGATCCCCCATTATAAGTTGCCTACACGTGGTGGATTACAACCGCAACACTTGGCGGCCGAATTTATGTAGTAGAATTTAGCAGACAAGGAAGGGGAAAAAGACAATCTTTAATTTAGTTTTTGCAGAGTATCATGGAAAATCATTGAGGCTGCGCGCCATGCACATAGCTAGTGATCAGGAATATCATCATGTGAATCATTTAAAGTGTTTGATTTTGCACTAATTATCTAAGTATTATGACCAGGCTCTCATATTCATTCACGTACTATGTATAACTTGTAATGAATCAAATGAAAAAGAACAACTCGAATTTGAGAACCCAACTTAATTCGCACTTATAAATTATAAGTTGACTATATATATATATATATAAAAGGAAATTATTTTGTTAATGGAGGAGATTAAGTGAATTTAGTCATTCCTTGATTTACAAGCTTTGCATCTAAATGACAATTAATTCTATGTCCCCATTCCTTTATTTTCTTACAAAGAAAAAGCATGCATGTACTTCCCCCACCCAATCGACTTTGTCCATTAATTTAGGTTCTAATTTAAATTATTATTATTATTTTTTTTTAAAAAAGAGAACTTTTGAACATGAATATTGATATATGTTAATTCTTAGGTTGCGTTTTGATATTGAGTTAAATTGAGTTGAGTTGAGTTTTTTTATGAATTGTAGTGAGTTGAGATGATAGAATGAGTTCTGTTAGATTCACCTAAGATAAGTTTAGATGTGTTTGGATGTTAAAATAAGTTTATATGTATCTATAAAAAGTTAAAAAAAAGTTATGAGTTCTACATGTAAAGAGGTGTTGTGTTAAAAAATATTATGAGTCTCACGTGTAAAAATGTTTTAAATTAAAATGAATTTAGTGATTTGAGAGTTATGTGTCTGGATATTAAAAAAAATCTAAATCTAAATTGAACTTAATTGAATTGAGTGCAATTAAAGAACCAAACCAGCAGTTAATTTCCAATTTAATTAGGTTTCGAAAGATTCTCTTTCAATGGATTCAAGGCACTTTTGGCCAGGATCGAAGAGATCAACCCAAAATAAAAAAAAAAAAAAAAAAAAAAAAAAAAGAAGAAGAAGAGGAGGAGAAGAGAAGAAGAAAAACAACTGGGAAAGTGATGTGCTAAAATACAAAGAAAAGAAAAAAAAAAAAAAAAAAAAACAGCTGGAGTGGATTGTCTCATAGTGTTTGTCTTCTTAGATGAATTCTGATTGGAATTGCTTTGGTAAATGGGTCCCCCTTGCACCCCCTTATTTGGCCCAAACTTGAGGTCTCTTTTTGGATTCTTTTGGAGGTAAACTCGAAATGATGTGTGAGAGAGGAGGGTTTTGAGAGTGGCGTTTTAAGTTTTTTAACCAGAGTTGACATTGACAAAAGCAAGGGCTGCCACTCATAATCTTCTCCTGCAGCTCTATCATGTAAACAGTAAATCTCAAAGCGATGGATCCTTCCATAATACCAATTAATTAGCTTTAATATATATATATATATATATATATATGAAAAAGTCTATTTTACCTCTTTAATTTGATACCTTTATTTGACTCTTAATTAAAATTTATTTTTTTATTTTATTTTATTTTTACTTAATAGTTAAAAAAGTGATTTTAAGTATATTAGTGTATTTTTTTTATTTTTTTAAATATATTTAAATATGTTAAAAAAATGTAAAAAAAAAAAAAAATGTTATGCTGGGCGGTATGCTCAGCAGTCAAAATGGAGCGGTATAGTAGCCGCCCTATATATATATATTAGTAGTTTTGAATAAATTTTTTGATGCTTACTTTACGTATGCATGTCATAATCAATATTCCAAACCTTTTCCCACTTTCCTTTATTGCTCGTAGTGAGCAAAAAGCAAGGGAGAAAGTAATTTGAAAGCCTAGTTAATTGAATTTGCAACTACGTACGAACTTAGAAAAGTACTAGCTCCAGCGAAATTAATGGAGAAAGTAGTACCTCTTAAGCCCTACTCCTACTCCTTTTGTCTTTTGTCATTCAAACTTGGTGTTTTTTTAATGGTTTGAAACTGAGGTGGTACGTAGCTAGCTAGAATATGATCTCTAGCTCCTACCTGTATTTTCCTGATCTAAGTCTGCAACAGGAACGAGATTATATATGCAGTTTCTCATGGATCATATGTATAGAAATTATTAACATGCGATCGAACAATGGTTGATTCATGTGCATGAGTATATTTAACTAATCCTTTTACAACAAGCAAAGGCTGCATGCAGCATGCGAATAAAAGGGTCACTTTGAAATGAGGATGAGTCTGAGGACTCGTTTGGAATAGAAAACATTTCACGTCATTTTATTATTATAATTTTTTTAAATTTCGACATAAAATATAATAAGCAGTTTAATTTTTTTAAATTTTAAAATAATAATAATATTAAAAAAATAATATTTTAATAATATTTTATTTAATTTATTTAAAATCATCTCATCTTATTATCTAATTATATTGACATGCGGTTTATATGACAGATCAAAAAATTGGCAACCAATGAATTACCAGTTTTGGCATTTTGCATGCGGCCAGGATTGAGTAGCACTGACATAAAAACTGGACAGCCGAGAATTTTCGCTAAATAAGTTTTCATTTTTTCGGGGAAAAATGTTCACATCGATCGCACTTGACATATATGGATGCAATGGAAAAATTCGTAAAATGGACAGGTAGTAGTACTCGTGATGGAATCACTATCCAATAGAATGTTGAGTGGCTTAGTGGAGAAAACAAAGGTATGGTGATTTGACATATCATGCTCCTACAAACATTTAATCATGTCTAATCATATTAATTAATTAATTTTTTTATCAATGATTTATTAGTAAAATAAATTATAAATTATATTCAGAAATAGACACATTAGTATTACTTTTCTCGGCATAAAATTCTCTATCTTTCATTTCAGGGTATCGCTAGCTAGCTTTTCCAGCTGCTAGAAGAGCTTTTTTTGGTGTTATGCATGGTCCATGAGCCACTTTCACACCAAACCCATTGTTTCTAGTTTTACGTACTAGAGCTAGCTAGCTGATCCTTGGTTTATATTGAAGGATAAATCGTTTTCCAGCCACATTTGAGTCAGGTGAGGTCAGGTCAGGTCAAATCCAATCCCATCCCATCCCTTCCCTTCAAGTTCGTCAAAACATGACAAAGTTTTCATGTATAGTATACTGCATGCGTTATCTATTTCAAATCCATCGATCCATTTAAAAATATAAAATAATCATATGATCAATAAGATTGTTTTTAGCTATCTGGCTAGTGATGATCAGCCTAATTATATCTATCTAGCTATATAATATCATATGTGTGGATCAGTACTCGAGAGTGTTATTAATATTTATTTATGGAAGATCACTTGCTTTCAGAGACGGATCCCAAAAACAGACCCAGATCTGGATCACGAGCACCCCTTAATTGTCTTAAATTAATTAGCTAGGGGCCGGGCGGCTAGTTAATTTGGCCCCCAGAAGATCCCTAATTATATCCCGTTCTTGATTACAAGAATATCTTGTGAATAATTTTACTACATATTATCTCGATCGATCGCTTTGATTAGTACATGACTCGATCTAACTCTATCTCAGACGTGATATATGGAAGAAAATTATATATAAACAACTGCATGCACTATATATATATGGAGGTATTAGGACTGGTCTAATATGCATTACAAGAAAAACAGATATTTATGACATTTTTTGTAATAAAAAAAAATTATTTGCGACGAAAATACTCATTTTAATTGTAAATAATTATTTTATTAAAAATAACTAGTCATAAATAAATAATTTTCTTATATTAGCGGGTCGGTGTAGATCATCATCCACTATTACTTAATTACAGATATATACGAAGATTAAGGGGTCAAGTGGGCCGGATGCATATATACATGCATGGCATATATATCAGATCTGATGCATGCATGCATCATGTCCACCTGAATTAATTGGCAATATTTATTAATACAGTAAAGATATTTGAAATTATGAATTATGCAACCGTTGTATAATCGTTTTGAAAAAAATAAATAAAATATGAGACTCATATAAAAAAATTATTTTTTTAATAGTAGATTTTATTTTTTTTTCAAAACAATTACGCACTGTTTATATACTTCACGATTGTACGTAAAATTACTCTTATTAATGTCACATTCATGGATGGACCTGCTTTAATTTGGTTTAACATGACTAATTACCAGATGATGAATTGAATTATATATTTATTATATGTTTCATGCTCTAAATTAAGATAGACCTTGTTTGGAAATGTACATCATTAGCCAAAATCTTATTAATTGTCAACATATGGTGTTGTCCTTATTATATGCATTGATCAGTACCGGACCAAGCGTGGGATAAGATATCATTTCACACAATTGTCTTTTGGACGTTTTGAAGGTTACAAATTTCATGTTTAACTCGCTTCTCATAATTATATATAAGAACAGTTGATCATCTATATTTTGCTATTAATTAATTAATTTTGTCATAAAACTTTCTTAGGAAAAAAAAGGGAAAGAACTTTGGAAATTAGGTTAGGTTAGGGTCCCTTATGACTAGTTACTAATTAATCTTCGCATACAAGTGATTCGCAATATATGGTACTACTGCATGCTACTTATATATATATATATATATATATATATATTATATAAGTAGTTTTCTTTTTATTTTCTAAGCAAGCCAATATATATATTGGTTTTAAAAATTGAAAAAATTCACGACTTAATTCATCTCATAAAATCGATTTTATAAGAGAATATTGTTCATTCCTTATAAATATGTCCAATAACTTATCCACAAGCAATATGAAATTATTTTTCAACATCCTTTCTTACGTGTAAGTCAGTATTTTTTTTATTATATATAAGTAATTTTCTTTTTATTTTCTAAACAAGTCAATATATATTGGCTTTAAAAATATATATTTTTGTACTATATAATTTTATAATATTTTTTTTATTTTACATAAACATCTCGTCGGATATAAAAGTTGGCCTCTATAGAAAAATTGCTGCATAACAGAAAAGAAGGAAGGTGCATGCGCACTGTTAAGAACTGCGTTTTGTTAAAAGCTTAAAGACGGAGCGGTAAATTTATACATAAGATCTAAAGTAGCACTGTTTGAGAGGAAGAAATGATCTTTATCCTCTTTAATTATAATATTGACTTAATTATCTTCTAAGAAGTATCAACCCATGAGATGTGCAGTCTGATATCTCAGAGCAGATCCCTATGAATAAAATCTAAAAAGTGTATCAGTCGTATTTGGTAAAAAAAGTGCTTGCTCTTGGTAATCTAAAGACTGTTTTCTTTTTCTTCTGCTTGTTTCATTTTCACAGATAGAGCCGAATGCGACACTAAATGAATTCTAATGCACCAGTGGCTGAAATTGTAGGTTTGGTACTCATCATTATTATCATTCTCGCACATCATATTTATTTTTATTTATTTTAAATTTATTTTAATTTTATTCTTCTGAAACTAATCGAGTTCTCTATTAATTATTCATACACAATATATTTGATAAGAGAAAAAAATAAAAAATTATATATGACGTGTGATGTGGAGATGACGAATAAAGTTAGTTGAAAACAACAAAAATCATGTTACCCCAATAAAATAAGATCTTAGTGCGCATAAGGCTATTCATTATGCACACAGCTTCTAATCCAAAATCTGCCCCAGAAAAATCCTAGAATATGCCCAGCACGTTCCCTATCATATATATGTATGTATATATATATATATATATATATGTATGTATATAGCAGATCAATGATTTCAGGTCACGACTAAGATGATGATGATTGTGGGATGGGATACCTATCCAGATTAGCTTTTCCCCCCCTATTATATCACCTTCTTAATTATAATGATCATAAAACTTGCTTCAAATTCTATAACTATTTTCTTCTATATATATCAATTATAATGAGCAATCCTTTGCTAGAATTGCTAGTGCTGATCTGCAAGATCATCAGTACTCTTTTCGCGGTCAATGTAAAAAATCTTGTATGGGACCAGAAAGAAAGAGCTCTAGCTAGAGCTAGCAATATATTGCAAAATATAATCATATAATAAGAATTTCATATATAGCATATTCAAAGTCCGGCATCACATTATATGATATTTGCAAGTCATGTATTTATTGAAACGCAAAATACATTAATAATTATAATGTATGTGCATGGAAACTTATCGCGTGAAATAATGGACAAACTTGGATATATGATCATATTAAAATATTTGAAACAATCAATCAAGTGTAAGTTTGTTGGAGGTCTCGTTCTGTATAGGATAAGTGTTGGGTCCTTGCAGGCTTTCTGCTGTACATGATCTTTCTTGTATGTTTAATTCCTGTATCTTCCACTTTCTTTCTTTCTTACTTTTGCTTAGTCTGTGTCTGTCTTTCCCCCATTGTCTTACTGGTTTCATTCAAGTGAGGCTACATTGATATGAATTGTCGTCTATGCCAGCTTGTCGTTAACAAGAAAAGGATGGCATTTTCAATATATGAAAACAAAAACCATGTCATCAACACCCGGCCAGCTTGTTTAAATAGTTATCTTATAGACCTCCAAAAGCAGTGTTATGTACAGAAATCTCAAAATGCAACATCAGACGTTTAAGTAAGTGCAGACTACAGTACAAGTTGTGAGTTAGGTCATCCCCTATTTTAAGTCCATCTCTTCGAAGGCTAAAGAAAATATACGTAGGCTCTAGAATAAGGCTGATGCAAAACCGGAGTCATTTTCTTGGCTTTGAGCTAAATGGTATAGACCTGCACCAGAACAAGACAATTGGGGTGTGCCCCAGCTGAACCCACCACCTTTTTATGGAGAAGAGTGTGAGTGAGAGTGACTCAATTGTCATTTGTAGGCACGTGTCAGAGATTGGTTCCATTATGCAGATTAGAAGTGAAAGGTGTTTTTGTCGATTGCAATCTTGTCATTGGGATACCTACTTCAGAGACAGACACCCATGCTACAGTGCCACACAATGGACCATTTTCGGAGACAATATGGGGAAATGATTTTGCATAGTAACATGATGGGTAAATGGCCTATAATATTTTATTTGGTCACCTGCAAATGAACAAAGTGCACTGTCTTTCAGCAGCACCCTAACTTCAGGGCATTGCCAAAGAATATGATGATATTATGATCTTCTGCACAAAAACGCACTAAGGACCGGGATTTTTCAATGCCAAACTCGAACAACTACCCCCACGTTCTTGAATGTTATAAACCTTCTTTTCAAGAAACAGAAAAGGAAATAAGACCAAAATGGAAAAAAAAATGTACATGTTAAAGAACTTACTTCTTCTTCTCCACATATTAGTTATTAATACATTAAAAATCTTAAAATTTAAAATTCAAAATTTGAATTTAAAACAAAAACTAATAAAATACATCTTGTAAGTAAAAATAAAAATACAATTGTAAGTACATATAGTACTACTCTTATACTTTTGGGTCCAAAATGTAAAATGTTTTATATTTATTTGTTATCTTATAATAAGTGTAGAGTTGTCCTAATAATGAATCTGTAGTATCATATTAGTACATAGCTCAGGCCAGATTTTGGCAACATCCATCTTACTCGTAGCTCTAATTACACGATTCTTCCCCTCTTAAAAGCTAATTAAAATTGCTAGAGAAGACTGGTATCCGGAGGCAAGACCGGGCCACTAAAAATCAGGCCCGAGCTTGTCCAAAGTTTGGAAATGAACCCTGTGCCCAATCTTACAAGCCTAATCTTCTAGGCTATCCACAGGCTGAACCGCCATCTTTACGGATCCCATCTTAGTAGCAAGCATCTCTACTTTCGTGTCTTAAAAATCTTAAGGTCTAAACATGAACTCGAACACTTCTACTGTCCGATCAACATCTAAACTTGGCCCTCTCTTTTCAAGTAAATTGATTCATGTGATGACAAATGTTAGTAGGTCTGAATAATTGGCCCTCTTTTTTCCTGTTTTCAATCCACGACCATGAGGCTCAGAATCACAAACTCCAAAGCAAGGCCGTACCAGTTCTAAACTTCCAATACCTCCAATGACTCCACAAACAGAAAGGACATCCTAGGTTGCTCGGTACAATTAAAAAAAAGGGACATCCAAGGCGGCATATGCCAAGAACGGTGGGACGTGCCAAATGAGAAACCGATAAATTATCCCATAATTCACTCTGTACCAATAGAGCAAAGAGAGATCAAATTCCTTTACATCTTGTAAGAAACTATCCGACTCCATGACTTAACCAAAAAAGCACCAACATATAACTGAGAAGAGCAAAAGTAAATTACAGTTCAACAAAAAAAGGGATCAGTAACCGAAACAACCCCATTTATGCTATCTTTGCCCTTGAGAAGTCCATCTCTGGATGCTGCAGCACATCAGATTAGTTATCAGCGCCTCAACAAAGTTACTATTGAGAGGAATTTAACATAACTGAGTATATGCTAGCTTGAAGTATTTACCTCAGCCATGAATTTCTTCAGAATCTCCTGTTTCTGCATTTCATCACTAGTTGGGAGGCCCATAGACTTCTGCCTCTGATCGAACTGGACAAAAAGCACAAGAAAATTCCAGGATCACAAACCAATCATCAAGAGCAAAACATGGACGCCAACCAGATTTTGCAAATGAGGGGCAGAGCATGAAGATAAAAGTGTCTCAATGCAAGAGCAAACAGAGCGCCCAACTTCTGGAGCACCAGAAAATTCCAAGTCTTTACCTCAAGCAAGGGCAGCTAGAGCTAGATTATATGCCACCCTATAATTTGCTTCCCCAAGAAATAGTTCCAGAAACTCTATAAAAAGCCAGATAATAACTTGAGCACCTAGGTTTTCATCGGAACATATTTTATATGATATTCTACATTCCTCAACTCAATGCACCAACAATAATCTGATACCCTCGATAAAAAAACCGGAATCTTTACATAAAAAACCATACCCACTATTACCTGTAAACAACCGAGGCTAGGCCAGAAGATACACTGAACACATTGAATTTCCCTACCCAAGGTACCACCAATTAATTTGATACCTAAATCATTACTCTGTCCAAACGAAATACCACAAATCGAAATTTTTTCAAATACCACAAATCGAAATTGGAAAAAATTAAGTTTTTATAGATTACACATTACTCCCTCAAACTACTACTACTTTTGCCATATGCTTACCAAACTATCAAAGTTGTCACTTTATTCCCAAACTTTGCAATTTACCCCCTTGTTAAGATCTTAGCATTATGATTGATGAAAAATAGGGGACGTGGCACAATAGTAAGAGTTGGATCCATAATTCATTTTTTTTTATGATGGGACATGCGCGCGCGCGTTGGGTGGGGGGGGGGGGGGGTGTGGGGGCCTACCCCATGGCAGAGCCCTTAAGACTCACCCATGGAGCCTAAACCCTTGGGGAGACTAGCACAACAACCCACCTTCATAGCCTCCCACTTAAATCGCGATTTGATCCCAAGGGGAATCAAACCTGTGATATGGGGCTCATGCATACAAGTTTGCCCTTACCACTTGGGCTACCCACGGGTGGGTAGATCCATCAATCATTAACATTAAGATCTTAATAAAGAGTTTATTTTTCATTATTCATAACACTAAGATCTTAACAAAGGGGGTAAATTGCAAAGTCTGCGAATAAAGTGACAACTTTTAACAGTTTTGTGATTTATGTCAAAAGTGGTAGTGTTGTTTTGAGGGGGTTAAGTGTGTTTTTCACAATTTTTTTTTTATTGCAAATTCAATAAAAATACTTATATAGGTATTGAAAAACCAAAATGACTTCATTTAAAACTCCTTTTAGTAACCATCGTTTGAATGACCGACAACAAACATGCCAACACACTTGCAAAAATAAGTAATAAGGAAATGACAGCCAATGGCTAAAGAAGTAATAAAGCATTAATGATTTACCATCATCTTTTCGACAGTCTGCCGTGTCTCTGGATCCAGGTCAGATAACTTGCTGGACTCAGGTTCAACTTTCTGAGTATCGACTTCAGGATCACCTTTCACCACAGATTTCCACCACTCCATTTGGTTGTGCTTGGTCAAAAGGATAGATATGGCATTCTGATCCTCTGTAACACGGGAATTTATTGAGCTACTTGGAAATTTATTTCACGTATGTTAAGCAACAGTAAAAAAGGTAGGACTAAACTCTGTCAAAACACCCCCATGCATGCAAATGATATTATCTTTTTAAACCATTAATTGTCATATTTTTTGTGCTTATACCAAGAAATTCCCACCAGTATCTTGCATTCGTGCATTTACTCAACTTGCAATTATTCTACGTAGACTAATCAAATTAAAATTCTCAACTCGTTCATGCACGTATGTGAATGATAATATACGGTACCTATGCTCCAATAGCAATCATCAGGCTTGATAGGCTGATAAAGCTCCCCCTGCAAGCATTCCAAGTAGATGAGCCAAAGCAAAAATAAGCTGAATGCAGCATATTAGAAAGAAACAGCGTATCCGACAAATGCTAGCACATGAGAGACAAGCCTGCAAGCAGACTTACATCAATTATAGGAGGCTGGCCCTTGAGTCCAACTTTCAGATGGTTCTTCTTTATATCGCACACAATAAATCTTGATTTAGTTCCAGTAGGCACTGGAATATTTACGGTGACCTCCTGCAGGGTTTGTGTCCAGGAGTATTTCTCCAGATCAAGGCCATTGCCACTATTTGGAACTGACGCATTTCAAACATGAAATAAATTAAAAAAAGTTGGATGCACCCATAAAACATTTTTCATGATTATAGGGACGATATGAAGAAGAGATTATTCATCGTGGATAATCCGAATCTGGAATGAACACCACTAAATCAACCTTGCAAAAGAGACAAACCACTTTCAATCACTTAAAATACTTCATTTTGTGACACTCCCATGGCAAGGACAAACAATTTATAATGTAAATAATAGGAAAAACCATTATAAAGGGAAATCCCTGCAATTAGTAAGACACGCATTCCTAATAGTTGCGAGAATTTGTTATATGGGATTAGACGAGTGCAAGAATGCCACATGCTTTCAGCTAGCATTACTTTTTTTTCCCTGGGAATTGTCCTTTACTTAATTGTTAAATCTTGTTTTCAGGAACAACCGTACCTCTTACACCGGTCTTCTCCTCCGTCTTCTCCACCTCCATCGCCTCTACCTTCTCTTCCTTCACTACCTTCTTCTCTCCCTCCCTCTCCACTTCCATCGCCGCCTTCTCCTCTTTTCTCCTCCTCTCCTCCGCCTCTGCCTCCGCCTTCTTCTTCCTCCTCCTCTTCTCCTTAGCCGCCCTTACCGCCGATTCGATCTCCGCCGCTGCCGAGCCCCTATCAAGAAAGTCGCTTTCTTCGGCGAGAAAGTCGAAAAATTTCTCCACAAAACCTAGTGGGCTTGACGGATCCAAGGTCGCACTAAACGATATCGTTCTGGCCGCCGACGAGGAAGGTTTGGCGTTCTCTTGCTCATCTTGGAAATCGGAAATTATTGCCATACTCAAGACTGTACGAGTGCAAGCTAGCGAAAGAACTCGAATGAGTTGAATCGCTCAGAAGTTCGAAGTTAGTCTTTGCTTCGTGACGAGGGTTTAACCTTAGCAGATGGTTCCAGAAACTTTACCAATTTTGCTGAAAACTCCCTCATACGTTTATAAAAATTTCAATGCCTTACCATTTGTTTTTCTTTCTTATTTATTTCTTTTAAAAAACATTACATTTTAACTTTAACTTTAAATAAGTCCAAAATAAATAAATCTTTTTTAAAAAAAATAAAATTGAAGACATAATAATGGATTATTATTATGCCTATAATCATTATTTTTTAGTTATACATTTCATCATGTGTTGGATTTGAAGTATTCTAATAGGCTGAAACTACATGTCAAGCGTTGTAAAAACTTGATAGAGAGTGCATTTGCAGCTATTGGAAAAAGAAGAGTGCGACATTTTGGTCTTTTATATCTAATATTCCCTCTTTCCATAATATCTCATTGCAATGTGATAAATATGAGTCAAGAGTGTATCGGATGTGGAGACTATAAACATTTATATAGTATTTAAATTTCAATGTTGTAAAATAATAGAATTACGTAAATTCTAAATGGGTCTTTGCACATAAATTTAATTTATATCAATTTAATGATCATGATTGAGTATAATCACGTGCTTTTAGAGACGCGTTAACAACTCAATTATGTCACCTTATTGATTATACTTAATAAGTTTTATAGACTGCATCGTAACCTTTAGACGTGGGTTACTTGTGATTTGTCATGAATACTTGATGCAAGGTAAGCCGGAAAATAGTCCCTTTAATACCTTTCGATGGCTAGTTAACAATAGTAAAAATCTTCTTGCCAAGAGCTTGATGCCTGATGGCATATGACCCAATTATCTAAATAAGAAAGGAAAAATTTAATTATAAGCAATTCTGCGCACTAATACATGCACTCATTTAATATGATTGATCAGAAAGTAGATTTTATTAAAAACAATACTAATTTAAATTTAGAATATGAATGCAACAATATTAATATACAAATTGGTATCCAAACTTATTTGTACGTAACAAAACTCAAATAAAAAACTTGGTTTGAAACCTCCCACACCTTTATATATATATATATATATATATATAAATAGTAACCTTTTTCTTCAATCATTGTAACACTACTTATGAAGAATTTGTAAAACCCCATCTCTTTATGGGTCAGTGATTAATGAGAACTTGGTGAATGGATGGCTCTCAAATTGTTTAGAAAGAAATGGCTGAATAGAGAATTAAAGGTTAGAAATAGTTTGAAATTCTCTTGTATCGATCGTCACAAATCAAGAATATTTAAACCAATCAAACCAAGAGTATGAATTATGTCATGCCATAATAAAATGGTTAGTTTTAATGGTATGTTATCCTCTTGGAAATTTGGACCTCTTAAATTCATCTATAGGATTCATCCTTTAGAGAAATATCAAGAAAAATAGAGAAATAATAACAACACAAAAATTTACATAGAAAACTTCCAAAATAGAATAAAAACCGCCAGACGCAAAGAAGAAAATTTACTATGTGAAAATTATTACAATTACACAATTTTTCTCCTCACCCCAAGGACACTCACAAAGCTTCCCCACTAGCAAACTTAAACTCACACCTCTTCCCCTTTTACTAAAAAAGGCCAACAGAAAATTTTTACTAGAGTTACAAGTTACTAGCTAAGCTTATGACTTGGTGCACTTAATCAAGAAGGTTAAGCCTCCTTTTTATAAGCCTTGAACCATGTCCCTTTTTCATTTCCCTCCGATGTGAGATTAGCCAAGGAGCAAAAAAAATCTAACAATCTCTACTTTATGACTTTGGCTGGTCCTACAACCACGCTACATCTTGAAAGATCTTCACAGCTTCCATTATCATTCTCCACCATAAAAGCATACACACTCAGAATAAACTAATTACAAACATTTCACTTCGACCCATGTCGAAAATAACTTTGCTGAAAATTATGGTGTAACTTCTACGTTTGGCTTTCCTGAAAGTTCATCAGCCATCAACATGAATTTCCATCACACACCTTGCATCAATGCCAAACCAATGCCTATGTGCAATCCTGATTGAATCAAAACATCATTGACTTGAATTTGCCACAAGCCAAAATTGATTCCCCATCAAATTTATTCACCTTAAATCTGATCGGATTTGAACTTCTACTTTTTGACATTGTCTCGATGAATTTTACCGTAAAAATGAACAGTACTCAATAAGTAAGTTCCCAAGAAAGATTCTCTTTTCCTAGACATAACTTCAAGGTTCCCAGGAAAGATTGAAAGGTCACAATGGTCTGCTTAAATTCCAATCTCCTAGATAGAACCTCCTTAGACCGTAAGTATCCACACTACCACACCAAAGCTACATCCCACCAAAAGAACCTAGTGGCTCTAATACCACTTGTTGAGAATTTGGACCTCCCAAATTCACCCCACATGATTCACATTTTTTAGGAATATCAAGAAAAATAGAGAAATAATAACAACACAAGAATTTACATTGTAAACTCCCAAAACAGAAGAAAAACCACAAGACCAAGAGAAGAAAATCCACTATGTGAAAAAATATTACAATCACACAATTTTTCTCCTTACCCTAAGGACACCCACAAAACTCCCCTACTAGCAAACTTTAGGTTACATTTGGATGTTGAGCTGGTCTGAGCTGAGTTGAGTTTTATATGAATAGTAGTGAGTTGAGTAGTAGATGGAGTTATGTGTGACCCATCTAAACTGAGTTTAAAGTGTGTTTGGATGTTAAGATGAATTTAATACTTTTTATGGGAAATTGAAAAAGGTTGTGGGTCCCACGTGTAATAAAGTTTTGAGTTGGAATGAGTTTAGTAATTTGAGAGTTGAGTATTTAGATGTTAGACTCAGTTTAAAATTAGACTGAATTCAGCTGAGCTGAATTTGGGAACCAAACGAAGTCTTAACTCACACCTCTTCCCCTTTTACAAAAAAAGGTCAACAAGATAATTTTACTAGAGTCATAAGTCACTAGCTAAGCTTATGACTTGGTGCCCTTTTATATGTCTTGAATCATGCCCTTTCTCATTTCCTACGATGTGGGATTAGTCAAGGAGTTAAAAAACCATACACATCCATATTATTTGTGGAGGTGGTTGTCTCAACTAGGTAGATCGATAACCATTCTTATTTTCTACTAAAGAAAAACCTTGTGGGGCCTCATTCCCGCTGTCGAATACTTCCCTACAACTATTGTAAAGCTATCCATTGAGCTATTCGGTGCGTTACACGTTGTAAGAAGGTATGTGACGATCTCATCACATGTAAGTGACTGCCCTGCAACAGCGAGTTCATCAGCGGATCTTTTAATCTGCATAAAATAGTCAGTAGCAGAAAGAGCACCCTTGCAAGCATTAGCAAGATCAGTGCATAACTAAAGTACATGGGCTCGTGATTGAGAGGAAAAAGATGTTTCAAGTGCTTGCCAGACACTAGTAGAGATAGTGTGAGAGACAACCTGAACCAAGGTTATTTTAGTAATGGTAGAGAAGAGAACAGTAAGGATAATAGTATCTTGTCGAAGCCAATTTTCATAGAGAGGGTTCGGGATAATTGAACTGACATGAGATTCAGGGTTAGTAAAATCAACGTATTTACGAGGGGCTGTGGTGGTGCCATCAAGATATCCGAAGAGACCATGGCCACAGAAGAAAGGAATAAGTTGAGCTTTCCAGACATGGTAATTGCCATGGGAAAGTTTAGTGACATTAAATAGTTGGTGGGGTGATAAGAGAGGGTATACCAGAAGAGGAGTGGTCTAAAATAGTTGAGGAAAGAGAGAACATGGAAAGATGTAGGTTAGTTGGCTAAATCTGATACCATGTAGAAAAATGAGAGAGATTGTACTAAAGTGTATTTCCACTGCTTTGAACGTATACACAGATGAATTTATATACATCACTGGTAAAAATAGAACAACTAACTCACTGTTGTTGTTAGACTATTTATCAAGTATTTAAAATTCAAATACTTGATTTACACAATATGACTATAACATTTAAAAATTCAAATACTTGATTTACAGGATCACTATATCCTACTCGTACGTAATAGGGACCGTTTCAACTAGTCTTGAGTCAATAGGCTTGGAGTCTAGTAATAGTTGGTCTTCAATTCGCATATCTTTATTTTGTGATCGATGAATTTTATTTTTTAGCTGGTCAACAAATTTTAGTAAAAAATTGGTAATTAATATTTCTTAATAAGTCAAGTAACCAACAATTTGTTAATTTCTTTTTCATGGTATAATTTCAAACTTAATTGGAATATATTCCATTGACGAGGTCAGTCAACTAACAACTTGCAATTTCTTTATCATCTCGGAGTTGCGTACGACGTACGTGTTTGATGGTTTTGTACCTATTTATAAGAAGAAGACTATTCGCATTACTTGTGTCATCTTCATCTTCATCTTCTTCTGCTCATTCCAAACATCCAATAACATAGGTAATTTTTGTCACTCAGTGCTTTGCTGCCCGATTTGACTAATTCCTGTTGCTCCCTCGAGTTTATTTGTATGATTTTATTCGATCTTACTGATCATATATTTATACTTGGTATCGAGTAAGTTATAAGTAATTCTGATTATTCTCGTATATATCATGCTCTGCAATTTTGTTGCGAAATGGTTCTCTTCATTCACATATATTCTATAGAATGCAATTCCCTTTTCTTGATAGTATTTTGTGGGATCTAGTTTCTCTAGAATTTTTGTTCGGATTTTATAGCTGTTTAAGTGAATTTCTCGGGTGCCACATATATGACTGTTTAAATGAACTTCTTAGACAATATTATATGCTCAATAATCATGTAAGACTCATTTTATGAATCTATCTCTTTCGTTCTAGGTCTTAGAGTTGAAACGAAACTTCTGCCTCTTTTGTTTTCACAACTCTTCTCATCTCATCATATTATTACAATTTTTTTAAATTTCTACACAAAATAAAATAAACAATTTAACTTTTTCAAATTCTAAAACAAGATCAAATAAACAATTTAACTTTTTCAAACTCTAAAATAAAAATAATATTAAAAAAATATATTTTAATAATATTTTATTCAATTTTTAACTTTAATTTCAACTCATCTCATCTCATTTCATCTCTTGAATAAAAATAAATGAGACAGATCCTATTAGTGAAACACAAAAATGTTCACTTCTCAAAAAAGAGTTTTCTTGCTATATACCTTTTTAAAGAGTTTACTCAACTTCTCTTGTTACATGCAGTACTGGTCTGGCTTGAAAAATATTTTTTCTTGAATTTCAGCTACACATTAATCGTCTATGAGGCTGTAACGAGAAAATATTCATTGCCACCTCCTTCTACCCGTTATTTTCGGGCCATTCTTGGCTATTGAAGTAAAGAAAAATAACTTGGTAAGAATGAATTTTATAAAAGTAAATTTTCAAATTGAAGTAATTTTATATAATAGGTCATATTATTAAATTATTTTTACTATGAAATAGATCTAACGTATTATATGAAGTTACTTAAATTTATAAATTTATTTTTATAAAATCTCTTCATAACTATAACATTTCTCTTAAAAAAAAAAAAAAAAAAAGGAAACAACTCGACAAATCCAAAAGAGGAAGAGGGTTTTAAGTAGCAGAGTTACATGTGCGTAAACAAATGAGTTCTACGCTATTTATTGAGCATCAATATAGATTTTTCCTTTGAGAAATAATAATCAAAAGGTTGAATAGGATATTGATTTATATTAGAGACTAGTGGTTTGTACTTGCTTAATTAATGCTTATATATTTTTATCCAGTTTCTCAATCATATTTATCAAACGGACGGTGCTAATATGCCGTCAAGTCAAGTGTGTATGGTTGGCCACTTTGCCGTGTTCTCTAGTGTATTTATATTTTTTTTCTTTTTCTTTTTTCAAATATTTTTAATTATTTTAAAAAAATATTAATTCAATAACAATTATTTTCTTAACTATTAAAATAAATTTTAAAAAATAAATATATAAACGATCAAATTAAAAGAATAAACTCAAACTATCTAGTATCATTTTCTTTATTAAATTATGTTGAACATCCGTCTTTTGATTCTCCGGCAAGGCAGATTATTTCAGAGGATATCAGAAAGAGAGGAAGTTGAGGGACGCTGGGAACAATGTTTTCTAATAATGAAATTTTCCACGAGACAGGACCTAAACATCTCACAGCTATGGACTGGTAAGACCATATCCTCAAAGAAAACTGATAACTGAATTTGCCACTAAATTACTTTTTTTTTTTTTTTTTTTTTTTTAAAGTTTGAGTACTTTTTATCTTTTTAGAGACTATTGATTCGAGGTTATCTTTATCGCAATGATTAATGGTATGAATTGGCTAAAGTATGAGTTATAATTATTATGAAATTACGGCAAAAACATATCATTTATTTATATATATTTTTAATAAAAATAGACGGTATTCTAATTTTATTAATTTTTTTAATATAAAAAAAAAAAAAAAGAATTTGGTGTTACAAAAATCTCAAACCATTCCTAGGAAAAGCTAAATATGAAGACAAGTTGGTCTCCAAGTGCTCCCCCACATCTAGCAGGGCCCCATCATATCTAGCTGCATTGCGAGAGAGCCACACCACCAATATAATAAGCGCTGGAACTCTATACATGCCCAATAAGTTTAGCTTGTCAGAGTTAGGGAAGAGGGTCCTCCAAAAAACTAAAAACCAATCCTTCCTTCCAACCATGTGCCACATCGGCATGACACCAAAAGCCTTATAGAAGAAACTCCAAACTGAGACAGCTGCAGGACATTCGTCAAAGACATGAGATACTGAATCAATCCCAAATTATGAGCAGCACCTACATTTAGACGCCAATGGAATGCCACATTTTTTTTTAACATTTTCATCAAAGTTGGCTACCCCATTATTCCATAGCTTCCAAAGAAAGACAGGAATTTTTTTGGGAAGCGTATGATTCCAAATAGAAACTTGGAAAAAGGGAAAGCTGGAAAATGGGGCCTGAGCAGATTTTTGTAAAACTGCCCTCAATAGCGTGTTTCCAGACCCGCAAGTCTATGCCAGGTTTGAGCTTAACATTATACCTCACTACCTCTTGAATCACATCTTGATCAAAACAGATTACACTCTCTTTTACAAACATATCAAAGTAAGTAAGTAATGGTCAGTTCCACCATATGAATCTTATCGGTCTTTGACGTAATTTTCTTGTTTCAACAAGTTGATACGTAGCTTCTTGAAATTCTACAATATTAACGATCGAGCAAACCTTTCGCAGCTTTTTCCACAGGATTAGCATCACCTAGATTTTAAAATACTGCTGGAGATTTCAAATGAACATGCCTAGTTTTAATCTTGTTGCAGGAAAAATACAGATTACCAGAGATCCGTCGTTGCCAGCTTAGTTCAAGGAGTATACTCCTTAGAAAGGGACCGCCAGAGGAAGAACCTTGGCAGGTATCGAGAAGGTAATGCTGAACCTTGGTGGACTTCCTTCAATTTCCACCTAGATGAACCTCTCATAGATGGCAAGTGCATATTCGGTGCTATTTATAAATACAATGGGAAATACGCATCAGCTGATTCAGACGTCCCAGAATATGTTATTGCCTTCCGGGGCACACTCCTCATGCCAGAGACAGTGATTAACGACATCACGTTAGACTTCAAATGCTTCCTTAACAAACTTGAAGAGAGCCCTCGCTTTAAACGTGCCCTGTATTATGTTAAGCGTTTTGTTGAGGCGAATGGAGCTCGAAATGTATGGTTGGCTGGACATTCTTTGGGGTCAGCTATAGCATTGCTTGTTGGAAAGAAGATGATTCTCACGATGGAATGGTTTCCTAAAGCTTATCTTTTTAATCCTCCATTCCTATCTTTCCCCATAGAGCTGCTAGAGGACGAGAAAGTGAAGAAAGGAATCCGCTGTGTACACCGTATGGTCAAGGCAGGCCTCATTTCCCTTGCTGCAGAACTTAGTAAGCCTCGAATGGAGGACCATTTTGCTTTGTTATCCAGCTGGACTCCTCACCTGTTTGTGAACCCAGCTGATATTTTTTGTGCAGCATATATTGCCTACTTCGAACGCAAAGTTGGAGCCGGAGAAACCATGACACTAGCAGAAAATAACAGTATGAGGAATCTAGTCAGTCATGTTGTATTTCGGACAGATTTAAAAGATGCAACGCATCTCCTTCCTTCGGCACATCTAATTGTTAATGAGAGTCACCCAAACAAAAAAGCTGCTGATAATTCTTCTTGTTCAGATTTTCTTGAGGCTCATAAAATTTCCCAGTGGTGGCGTCCTGATGTTAGTTGCCAATCAACTCTGTATGATCAATATCGTTAGAGAGTGTTATCAATTGTTGACTGATTTTGTTACTGTCAGTTTGTCAGTTTGTTAGCGAAGAGCTGCTACAGCTCTACCACCTGTCTAAATAGATGTACTAGTCGAATGAATGATATCATCTGATATTCCTTTCTTCCATTTCTTTCTCCTCTGTTGGCGGTTTCTCCATTCTCTCTCCCAACTCCATTTTTGACAAAACCGACTTGGAAAAAGGTTCACCAGAGAGGAAAGTGGTGGTGAAGTTCTTAATCAAACATGATCATCAATCAGTGCCGCCTGTATTGGCGAGTGTGTAAACAGACCCGAAATATTTCCTGACGATATTGGAGTATGCCATATTGTGGTAAAAATCAGGACAACACACATATTCCACAACCTAAATGTTGAAACTAGAGAGAATCTCGGCTGGGCTTAAATGCCCAGTCCCAATGTAATAATAAAGTGGCTTACAAGCTTATACTTTACATTCGTTGGGCTGTTGCATAAAGCTGCTTTCTTTGATACTTTTCTGGGGAGAGTTTGAATGGTTGGCCTCGCCCTTGCTCTAAAAGATTACCACTATCATAAGTGTGGAAATCACGAAACTTTTGTAATAAGAAATATAACCATTTCCTTTCTTATGAAAAGCTTAAGAGCTCTTTACACCTAAAGAAAAGCTTAACAGCTACTTGTGGCAACTAGACCCCTGTTTCATATCCATAGGAATTCGGTAACACATTAGGTTTCAAAAACTTCAATCATGCCGCTCTAAACTTGTTTATTTCCCAGGTGTCTGTCTTCTTTTTTCAAGAAAAAGCCCATGCATCTGAATAATATTGGAGCCTGCATACGTGAGTGATCTCTCTGTATCTCTCAAACTTCAGTCCATAGTCATGAATTTTCTTTTCTGTTTTCTGCATTATTAAGATCATGATATAAGTTTAAACAAAACTCTGAGATAGTGATAGATTTATCTCAATAACTTCAAACATGCTAAACCTGGAGTACTATTCTTACTTTGTTGTTATAAAAAAAAAAAAAACACTAT
The DNA here is from genome assembly GCF_004785595.1 of Juglans microcarpa x Juglans regia. Taxonomy (NCBI): domain Eukaryota; kingdom Viridiplantae; phylum Streptophyta; class Magnoliopsida; order Fagales; family Juglandaceae; genus Juglans; species Juglans microcarpa x Juglans regia. The sequence continues at coordinate 38,234,383 of NC_054598.1, read as the reverse complement.
AATATAATATACAACATGTCACATATACTAATGTAAAAATAATGTATTGGTATACACAACTTAGTTCATTGAGTTGTAAATGTGATCCGTAAAGTTTAAGTCGAAATTGGAACAAACATTATAAAGATGACAAGTTTACTAGACTTTGTGAATCAACCTAGTCGAAGTAAAATAATAGAGTTTTGCTATATACAGTCACTTTTACGTACTTTTTGTGCACTCTACTAATATAATTGGTCAGATCAGTTATTTTATATTAAAAAAAAGTGATAAGACAATTAAATTAGTAGAGTACATAAAGAATACGCAAGAGTGATTGCACATAGAATTTTTAAAAATTTAATAACAACTTTGGATAGCATGAAGTTTAGCTTGGTGGCTCTGGAAAGAAACTCAAAGAACTACAATTTAATGTTTCATAATTATCTTCAACCCCAATGTTTAATTGGTCAAAATAGCTTGAGAATAAATTTCATTAGATGTTAAAGGCCCAATATAGATTAACACCTCATCTTAGATTTTATCAATTCTGTTCCTTGTTGATAGCATGTAAAGGCTCTATTCAACCATTTGTCCTTCCAAATGTTGACCTGGTACCATCATCAATTTTTCACATGAAGCCTTCCTCAACCAGAGAAATAGATTGAAAAAGACTTCTCCATAAATACGAAAGCCTTGGACCTAGCCTAGCATGTGAGAGAGATGTGTGAGGGAAATATTTAACTTTTAAGTATTCTACTAAGCAATGAATCAAGATACATTCTCAATCTCTATGTCTGTTTTGTTAAAAGGGCTATATTAAAATTGTGTAAGTCTCTAAATCCCAAGTCTCCACAAGATTTTCCTGCACATAAGGTTTCCCATCCTGCACATAAGGTTTCCCACATGAAAAAATTAATTTGTTAATAATGGATCCCATACTCTTTCAAAGCAATTACGTGGTATTTAAACACTTCACGGTTGTATGTAGAATTACTTTAGGAAAATATATATATATCTAACTCGTACACACACATACATTTATATTTGGCAAAACAAATCCTTTCTATAAGTGTCAATTTCGAAAAGATAGAGAGCTTTTTGTACACATCCTGTAAAATTGAACGAACTAAAACCTTAATCTTTTCTTTTTCAAGATATTTATATGCAAACTACTCTTTTGAGATTTTATTTTGGACAAGTTGGAGAGATAAGTTGTGACCATGATCGTACCTTAGCAGTTGATGATGGCCCATCACTAGCCTAAGACCACCCACCTAAAGAGCGGGGAAAACCTCAAAACATGTTGCTTCTCCCTCACTCTCAAAGCCCAACCCCCAATAATGGGCTTCACTACTCTTTATAGAAAAAAATTGATGGGTTTAGTTACTTAAAAGTATTAAAGTTAAGGGGCCCGAATCCCGTATGATTGTCGTTATCTCTTTCAATTATTTAAATAGACTTACTAATATTTTTTGGATTAAACCTAATTCTGATAGACGCCGACCTTAGTTTTTAAATACAGTTTTATATGTTTACCATATTGAGCAAAGAATAATAAAATAAAAAATTTAAAAATATGTATGAAACATATTAATCTTCCATTAAAATTATTTGTAATAGTCTTGTCATTCATTCTACTCCCAAACACCTCTCTTCTTGTCTCCAATTAGGAAAGTACAATATATATATTTTTTCTAAAATATGATCGCTAAAAAGGAATTTCTTTTAAATAAAAAAACTAAATATTAGAAATTTGCATGAAAACAAGAATAATAGAAAAAGAAAAAAAAATGAGTTTTTAAAATAAGGAAATGAGAATATTTATATAATCAAACCCAATTAGAAGTCCAAATACAAATTAATGCAGCACACAAACGCTTTATCATGATTTCATGTGGGTGAGTGTATGAGCCTTGTGAGACTCTCCTAATTATGATTTAATTATGGTGAACTTTCTGTAATATTAACCATATATAAAAGTTTGAATAAAAGTCATGAGGTCAACGGTCAAGTCGTGCATTGACTTAACAGGAATTTATAAGGCCGTGGGCGTGAAGAAGATGCCAATGACTAGAAAAATCAGCACCAGTAATGAGCATGTTTTCTACGAACCATCCATATCTTGGGAAAATGTTAGGAATTTATAAGAGTAAATTGAATTCGTGGAAAATCAATTTTTATTTGTTTAATTTTATTTTCTTACGCTGTCTTTTCAATATCAAGGGCCCCGTCTTTTATAGTAGTCTAGCCCGTCTTCAACGGGGCATTGATTGTGCGGTCTATCACTTACAATTTATTTTATCTACCAGATTTCTACGTTATTGGGGTAGAAAAAAATGAAAAAAAAATTCACACTGCTTTGATTCTTATTTAAATGAAAACATATAAAATATATTCCGATTATTAAAATATCTACAACTCGGATTACTACAACATGTCTACCACTTGTAATTATATCAATTAAATTTCTGCATTATTGCGTATAATTTTTTTTTTATTGACAAAAAATAAAAATATATTCCATGCGCCACGATCGAGAGGATCTTCGCCAATAATGTAGATTGAGATTATAAAAAAAAGTCATGATGTTGTGGTCAAGTCATTAAATTTGAAATGTCATGCACTGATTAATTAAGCAGAAGATAGACACGAAGAAGATGTCTATTGACTTGACCCATCGATATCTAGGAAATCTCTTAAAAACTGTTGCGATTTATAGAGGTGTGTAAACAAATTGAATTCATACATAGTTAGACTTTATAAAGAGTGGTGGATGATTTAATTTTATTCAAACACGACTTGAGTTTACTATCGAGTTACATTTTATATTTAGAAATATTTTGTTAATTATTTCTTGTTGTTTGCAATCCCTAAAAGAAAAGTAACGTGGGGGTAACATTATCCCTGCTGTATATCATTCATAACCCTATAATTAAAAACATCATCCAAGAGTTTGAAATCCTCAAAAAAGTAAAAAGAAAAAAAAAAAAAAAAAAGAATTTTTACTTTATACAATCTTCTCTATATAATAAGTTATTTTTGTGTAGGTTACATATCCTATCAATTGTCAAAATCCGCATCGGCCACTGCTGCGTATGAATATTTCATGATGCTCATATAATATATTTTTTTAAACCTGGCCAATCGATTTATTTATATATTTTTAGCAATGATGCTATTAATATTCATTTCTTGAAACAGAAATAAACATTACTTTATAATTTCCTGATCAATATTCTCAAAATAATTATTGAAAGTTGAATCCGATATATATAAATAGAACTGTATTGAACTTATAAAATAAATCTCGATTCCGGTCTAATAAACTAATTTGCTATATATGTCTATTGGCCAATTACGTACCGTGAATACAATTAATACTGATGAAGTGTTGGGTACGTAATTAATAGTGTTGGTGGTGAATGAATTCGTGGAAATCAATTATTATTTGTTTAATTCTATTTTCTTGACGCTGTCTTTTCAATATCAAGGGACCCCGTCTTCTATATAGCGGTCCAACCTTTTTAATGAGATATTGATTATACGGTCTACCACTTACAGTTAATTACATCTGTCAGATTTTTACGTTATTGGGTAGAAAAAATGAAAAAAATGAAAAAATAGATTCACACTGCTTTTCTTTCTATTTAAATGAAAACATATAAAATATATCCTGATTACTGCAATATCTACTGCTCGGATTGCTACAACGTGTCTACAATTACATCAATCAAATTTTTGCACTATTGCATATAATTTTTTTTTAATTGATAGTACAAAGATATTCCATGCTTTACGATTGAGAGGACCTCCGTCAATAATACAGATTAAGATTATTGATCTAATTCAAAATGAAAGAAAAGTTATGACGTACGTTGATGGTCACGTTATTAAATTTGCAAGATCTTGCACTGATTAATTAAGCGGGCGGTGGATGTGAAAAAGATATCTATTAACTTGAAAAATCAGTAATGAAGTATGTTTTCTATGACCAATCGATATGATCGTGAAAATCATTTAGAAACTGTTGGGATTTATAAAGGTGTGTAAAAATATTAAATTCGAATGTACATGGTTAGAATTTAAGACCGGAGCATGATCTAATTTTATTCAAACACGACTTGAGTACTTTACCATCGAGTTACATTTTATATTTAGGAATAATTTGTTTATTTCTTCTTGTACGTTTGGAGTCCCTAAAAGAAAAGTACCACTTGGTAACATTCATAACCTTATAAAAACATCACTCAAGCGTTTGAAATAAAAAAAAAAAAGTAGAAAATAAAAAAAATAAAAAAAGATCTTTTACTTTATATAATATTTTCTACGTAATAAGCCATTTTTGTGAAGACTAATCGAAATCCTTCTCTGCTACTATCGTGGATGAATGTTGTTTCATGATGCTCATATAATTTTATTATGTCATATTAATTATATTTTGTTTTCAAATTTTATACCAGCTTACGTATCAACATTATTACCTAACTACTAGTATTTTGCGTGAGCACGAAATTAATATATATATATATATATATATATATATATATATATATATTACGTATGGCCCAGGGAAGTTGCAAGTGAATAGCACTGAAACTTCATGGAAAATCGATTGCAATTATAAGCTGGACTACGTACATAAGTATTAACTTACCAAGCACAGTATGATATATGGTTGCCACGTGATTTGACTGATCTGAACCTTCCAACTTGCACAACAATGTGAATGGTTTAACATGATTTGACTCAGAGTCTTTTAAATTATCATGTGATTAATTTGATCCTTCCTTCATGTATTATTGTGGTTGGAGTTATACTAAATGAATGAAGTACTCACTCCATATATATAATAGATTATCTTTTAAATTTAATTGCACGTAGTCTTGTAATATTAAAATTTATTTTTAATACAGTGACATATTTACATTGGTTGATTATGAAATAAATTGTAAAAGAGAACAGAAATGTAAATTGTAAAGTAAACCCCCTGGTTCCAACTGGGGTGATGCATGGAGGCCACCAAGTAGGAGATCTTATTTCACGATGGCATGGCTATGGATTGGAGATATCCTCTTTGTTGTGGCAGTGCAATACATGACACTTGATTTTAAAGAGTTGGAATCAGAGGCAAGGTGGCGAAGGCTTTCTTAGCATAAGGATATTTTTTCACCATTTGCATTACAATAACTTTGTGCGTTTTCTTCTTTTTTATAAAAAGAAAGTGAAAGATATAGATAAGGTTTACAATTAGTCCACAACTTTTGATTAATTCTTTTAACCAATTCGTTCTATGTTTTGATTAATTCCTTGAAGGATGCGAGCTCTACTCTTGAAGATTTATTAGTTCACAATTGAACAAAGTGAAAACTAGCTTGAAATTCTTATCGTAATATTAATATGAATTGAACTAGGCTTATTCAAGTACATGGCATGCATTATGAGAAGTTTTAATACTCGCATAAAAGTATCTGTTAAGAATCAAACATGAGGGATTTAGAAGATAGAAAATCGTAGACGTTTGTTCCCTCAAGTCAGATTTGAGCCATAACTTAAACTCCATCTTCACCTGATAATTTAATTAATGAATCCTTAGATGGTTAATAATAATAGTACTATAAATTAAAAAGTGAATTCATAATTGGATACGAACTCAGAACTTGCAAACAACTAATTAGAATCATTGAGTCACCGCCATTAATGATTAATGGATCATGCCTTATGCATTATAACTATACAATACAAATGGGAATCTTGGTAGACATCACTAAGGCAGTGTGTCTACCATATGGGTACTAGTCAATATTGATTAGCTCCTAATTCCGAATTACCAAATTTTATTTGAAATAAGAAAAAATTTAATTGTAAGCGATTTTGCACACTAATATGCACACTCATTCATTATGATTGGTCAGAAAGTAGATTTTATTAAAAACAGTACTAATTTGAATTTAGAATATAAAGGCAACAATATTAGTACGCAGATTGGTACGCAAACTTTCTTGTACATAACAAAACTCTTGAAACAAATATGATCATATCAAATTCATATATAAGAAGCAACCCTGAATTCTTTTTTGATCATTCCAACATCGAAAGTAATAATGTTCAACTACAACATGATTTCAAAATCTTCAAAACAAACTCCTAACACTTAGGGTACGTTTGGTTACTAAACTACTCTCAACTAATCTCAACTCATCATTACAATTTTTTAAAATTTCAATATAAAATATAATAAAAATTTCAACTTTTTTAAAATTTAAAATAATAATAATATTAAAAAATAATATTCTAACAATATTTTATCATCTCAACTCAACTCAACTCAACTCAACTCAACTCACTTTAACATCCAAACATACTCTTAATCTAATTCTTGGATAACGTCCAATTCTTGGCCTAAATGAGTCATAGGTTTCCGTGCATGGATTCTCGTAGGGCCTGGGGAGGCAAAAGGATTAGGGGGCATAATTAATTTATCTCATTCTTCTTCCAACATTTGAACCACAAGTTTCATAGAAGGACGATCCATTGGGTGCCATTGGATGCACCGAAGTCCCACGATTGCAAGTTTTTTTTGCAATTTTCATATCTCCATCATTCTCGATAAAAACTCGCAACTCTTCTTTTTGTTCTAAGAGATTGTAGAACCATTCTGGAAAGTAAACTTGGCTAGCATTTTCCGCCGTCATGTCAACACTTCTCCTCCCTCCAACAATTTCAAGCAGCAACATTCCAAAACTATAAACATCTGCTTTATAAGACACAGTCCCAAAGTTTCTAGAGAATACTTCAGGTGCGATGTAACCCATGGTCCCCCTGCCTGTGGTCATAGATACTGCACTTTGATCCTTGGAACACAACTTTGCAAGACCAAAATCAAAAATTTTTGGAATAAAGTTTTGGTCTAGCAAAACGTTATGAGGTTTGATATCAAAATGGAGGATTCTTTGATCACATCCTTGGTGAAGATATTCGATTCCTTTTGCCACACCGAGAGAAATATCATGCAGTCTCTCCCAACCAAGAAAATGGCTCTTTGAATTCTCTGAAAATATGAACTTTTCTAATGAATAATTTGAAAAGAACTCATAAACTAGTGCTCCTCTAAATCCATCAGCACAAAATCCAACCAAGCGAACCACATTGACATGATGGATTTTACCCATTATTCCAACTTCATTTATGAATTCTTCTCCATTTCCTTTGGAACTGTTCAAGATCTTCATGTCAACGTGGATTTCATTAGAAAATTTTCCTCTGAACACTGTTCCATAGGCTCCTTCGCCCAATTTCTCGGTAAACTGATTTGTAATCCTTTTAAGATCAGCGTACAAGTATCTCGTGGGCTTGTAGCTTCTATAATCGTCCAAGAAATTTTCAATCTTCTTCTGATATTCTTTTTCTGCTTTGTCATGACTATAGACGCGATAAAGTGCGAAGGCAAGCATAAGTAAAAGAGTTGGACCTAAAATGGCACCTGCATATATATCAAATATTCACCAAGTCAAGAGCTCACGTCTTCCCCGATTAATTAGTACGTACGTCGGAAAACTTTCTAATATAAAAAGCCAAGGGATAACTAACTTACCAGTGGTCACTAATTTGGTTGATGCACTTGTAAAATATTAATTTGACATATATAATCATCAGAAGATCATCTATTACAAGCTAAGCCTGCAAAATTGTTAAGAAATTGGTGGTAATTGTATAGAAGATGATATCTTTTTTGTGTTTGGGGAAGCACTGAGTTTTTGACTCGGTACTACTGCTATTAATATTCATTGATCTACAATTCATGCCTTCCAGTTCACATTTTCTGCAAGCTGGTCTAGACCAGTTCAAATAAAGGATATGATCAGGAAAATATACAATAGGATGTGAAATTGATCTAACACTATACGTCTTTCTACAAGGTAGTGTGGGCAACTGGTTGATGTCGGCATCAGTACGCAAGGCATAAACTTGGTGGCTATAGCTAGGGTCATTAAGACAAGAAATCGCACGCGGATGACTCTGTTCTTCTCCTTTACTACTATGGGAACAATTGAAAAAGGCAAAGTCATCAAGCTGGTATTGATATATTCCTGTGAATTGGGAAGGTGAGGAAAATAAATTGAGTCGCCGGATCCCTTTTTGAAAGCAACGATCAGGATGATATACTTGAATTTCCTGAGATTTGTAGTCAATCTTTTTGACAAAAAGCTTGATTGAAATTGGCAGCTCGAGCACTATATCGTGTGTATCGGAGCAGGACAAATTAAACCCAGGAAAGCCACAGTAGTCCGGGTGGCGGTCTTTGAGTCGGAAAGAAAATCGGATGGCTGGGCCGTGACCGCCACACCGAAATGAATCAGCACAATCATCATTTTGGGCTCGGACGGGGTGTAAGATGAAAACCACAAACAAGAAGAAATATGACTTTGCCATTCTTATTACGATCGAGCAAATACTTGTCTGATCTGTTTTCTCAGCCTCTCGGGATGAAAAGGAAAACTATCATACAGTCTCAAATTTATTGACGCAATGATCCGAAAAAATATAAATAAATGTAATCTAACTAATTTCAAAATATAAATAAATGTAATCCAACTAATTTCAAAATATAAAAATTGGCCTAAAAATGAAAATTAAGGATAGTAAAAATGTTTTATATCATTATTATAATTTTTTTAAATTTTTACATAAAATATAATAAACATAAATATATTTTTTAAATTTTCAAATAATAATAATATTCTTTTCAACATTTAATTTTTATTTCATATCAACTCACTGTGTAAATAACGCATAATAATTAATTAGCAACGTGTGACGTAGCTGCTTACGCCAAACTAATTTCTGAAACAAACAACTTCTATAATATTGTTTGTTCACAGTTGTGGAAGCTATGCGCTATACTCTCTCTCTCTTTCTCTCTCTCAGAATGAAGACAGGTGTACTGTCCCTTCCTGCAGAACTCATGGCCCTTATCGTTCTAGTTGTGCTACTTTTTTATCAAACTTGCAGTGCTAAGGATTCAAATCAGGACTGTGTTCCTTCTTCCTGCGGCAATATCTCCAACATAAGCTCTCCATTTCGATTGGAAGACGATCCTCCAAACTGCGACAACCCAAGGTTTGCCCTGTCATGTGATCAGGACAACCAAACTGTGTTATACTTGCTATCCGTAGAACACTACGTACAGGAAATCAATTACACTTTCCAAACAATCAGAGTTGTAGACTCAGGTATTCAGAATGGTAATTACTCCTACATCCCTGATTTTTATGGTAGTTTGGCCAATACTCCATATCCTTGGCAGTACGAAGAAACCATGACGTTGTTGAACTGTGAAAAGCGAGTGAATTCCCCATGGTAATTACTCCTACATCCCTGATTTTTATGGTAGTTTGGCCAATACTCCATATCCTTGGCCAATACTCGTTAGACTGCACTTTTAGAGAGAGAATCATACGGCATACGGCATAAAGGTCAAGCAACACCATACGGCATACAGTGACACATAAAAATCAACTTTACCTGATCATTCATTGGTCTCTGATCGATATTGCATCAAATTATTAATTACTAGTTTCAGCACTCGGACAAGATGAAACTTTAAGGACAGTTACTAATTGAACGATATAACAAATAGTACCGTTACTATCGGTAGGATGGCAATTTGCTCTAAGCATTAACTATAATATTTTCGTTTTGATAAAATTTTGAGTTTTAATTAAGATAAATAATATTTGCAGTCATAAAATGTGTAAGTTTCGTGCACTCGTTTGAAGAAATTGGGTAAGTCTAGGACCTATATAAAAAAATTATTTTTTAACTGGCCGGATCCATTTTTTTTCAAAAAGAATGTGCAAGACTTGCACACTTTAAAATTATATTTAGCATTACTTATTAATTAATTATGAATTTCCAAATGTTGATGATGATATTATTCTTTTCTTCTGCAAAGCAGGATGTCTAGTTGATTCTCGTATTGAAGGTTATTTAAATGGATATAATAAAGGCGAGGTTTCTATGATATAAATGTTATAATTATATAAATTATATGATCAAATTCACACCACTTAATCGTTTAGGTTTTTTGACATGGTAACTTAGTAGACTTCAAATGCAAACTCGATATTTCAATCATTTCATTTTACATAGCATGGTAACTTATTTATATGGTTGGAAACTTGTTTATTCCATTTTCTAAGGCCATGAATTTTCTAATTCATTCACATCACTTTCTTGGTTAATTAATTAATTAATATGATTTCTTTCTTGTAGGATCCCTAATGCAAGTACTAATGATCATTATTATTGACCTCGGTAAGAAGCTATATATATATATATATATATATATATCAGTCTTTTGTCTTCTTCATTTTCTATTTCCCCTTTTAGAAGATATACAAACAAGAAGAAGATGGATAATATTAATAAAATTTACAAAAAATAATAATTACATATGTAGTTTGCTTAATTAGTAGAATTTTGAAAGTAGCGCAACAACATATTTTTTTCAACCGCTGGGTTGAAAGGTGTTAATGCGATGCATGTTATTGATTGTTGCATTTAAACATCAAATAGTACTCTTATATATGAAGAACTTCTTAATAAATACATTTTTATTCACACGAAGGAGGCATTGATCCTTCTAAATAAAGAGAAGGTGTATGATGTTATTGCTCTAGGAATAGTAGCTTGTGGTATCGAATATCTAGGAGGCTGTATGTGAAATTCATCATATGTACCTTTCATTTTGATGAAATTTACACTGAAAAAGAATAACTACTTTGCTTAAGTAGATACGTTTTCTTACAATCCATTTCATTTGATGATGCTTTTTCATAGGGCTATACCATGGAGCAAAAATTATAATGGGGACAGCATTTGTGCTTGCATTCTTGATATATAAATGGCGTAAGAGACATTTATCAGCGTTTGACATTATTGAAGAATTTTTACAAAATAACAATAATCTCATACCAATAAGGTATTCATATTCAGAAGTTAAAAAAATGACAAAAAATTTGAAGGATAAACTAGGTGAAGGTCGCTATGGCACTGTCTTTAAGGGAACACTTCGAAGTGGCCGACGTGTAGCTATAAAGATGTTAGATAAGTCTAAAGCTAACGAACAAGAGTTTATCAGTGAAGTTGCAACAATTGGAAGGATCCATCACATTAATGTAGTGCAACTAATTGGCTTATGTGTTGAGGGATCAAAACGTGCTCTTATATATGAGTTCATGCCCAATGGATCTCTCAATAAATACATTTTTTCACAAGAAGGAAGTATTCTTCTAAGCTACGAGAAAATGCATGATATTGCTTTGGGAGTAGCTCATGGTATTGAATATTTGCATCGAGGATGTCAAATGCAGATTCTACATTTTGATATCAAGCCTCACAATATTATGCTCGACGAAGACTTTACTCCTAAGATTTCTGACTTTGGTCTAGCAAAATTGTACCATATGGATGACAATATTATTTCTTTAACTGCTGTAAGGGGAACGTTAGGATACATGGCCCCTGAGTTGTGCTACAAAAATATTGGAAGCATCTCATACAAAGCTGATGTTTATAGTTTTGGAATGTTATTGATTGACATGATGGGTAGGCAAAAGAACATGAATGCAATTGCAGACCAATCAAGTGAATACTTTCCCACTTGTGTCTATGGGGAAGTGCAAGATGAAAATGGCATAAAAATAGAAAATGCCACAGAAGATGAAAAGAAAATAGCCAAAGAGATTATTATAGTTGTGTTATGGTGTATACAGATGAAACCAAACAATCGTCCTTCAATGAATAAAGTTGTAGAAATGCTTGAAGGGGGTATTGAAAGGTTACAAATACCACCCAAGCCTTTTCTATCATCACTGGAGAGACAACCAGAAGATATTGAAGACAATTCAAATCAAACTTTCCTGTCAAGTCAATATACTCAATCGTCGATCCAAAGTAATTGATATGTTGATTGTTGGTTTTACATGGGGAACCTATTAGCCCTAACCAAGAAGAAAATCTTGTAATATTTGGCATGCTATATATGATTGCTTTCCTTATTCCCATCATCTTTTACTTGGAAATTTTATTTTCTCATACTTCAGTGACGAATTTGATTTCAATTTGGCAAGATACCGTGTGATTATTCAATTTGAATGTAATCATGATCTCCACTTCTTGAATTTCACATATAAAACTCATTGTTAAGAGCTCCCGGAAGGTCACGAGGCCGTTGTATTGGTAGCAAGGCCCTATGTTGTTTGGAGTCCCTAAAAGAAAACCGTGGGGATAACATTCTAGAGTTCTCCATAACCTTATAAAAACAACAACCAAGAGTTTGAAACTACCAAAAAAGTAAAAATGAAAAAGAAAAAGAAATGAAAAAACAGAGTTTTATTTTATACAATCTCCTCTGCATAATTCTTGGAAAAAAAAAAAAGATTAAGCCATTTTTGTGAAGGTTGCATGCCCTATTAATTCTCAAAATTGTCCTCAGCCACTACAACTAATGAAAATTTCATGATGCACATATAACTTCATTCTTTTTGGCCATGTTAATTATATTTTGTATTCGAATTTTGTACCCTACACAACAACATTATTACCTCTAGTATATGTAACACATATACATCCTTGTTGCGAAAAAATCATTTTTATAATTATCAATTTCTAGAAGATTAGAGAGCTCTTTCCACACAACATCATGTAAAAGTTGAATAAACTGATATCTTATCATTTCCTTTTCCAAAATATTTGTATGCAAACATTTTTTTTTGAGATTTTATTTTGAGCAAGTTGGAGAGATGGAAGTAAAGGAGAATTTGTTGGCCGGCGACGAGTAATTTGCTTGTAACAATAGTGCTCCAAGAAAGCTCCAAGAATCTGGGAAGTTAAACAAGAGTTTGGCATCGGGCCCTCTCAGGGGGCCATGGCGGCCAAGAATGTCGAGGCAGGTCGACGTTCCTTTGCAGAACTGGTCTCTGTGGTTCCGCAACCACTTCCAGAATTATTGGTGCCTCATCGTGGTCCGAAGTATGTGGATGGAGAAATATGTTTTCAATTCACTGAGGAAATTGCTCGATCTGCGGAACCTTTTCGTATTTCTATTGTATTGAAATTCCTAAGACAGAGACCCTCGTTGGATGTGATTCGGTTGTTTATACATATCCGCTGGGGATTATCTTGCATGCCGATGGTTACAGCTATGCGGAGACCAAGAAATGTTTTCATTCGAATGACAAATGAGCAAGATTTCTTGAAAGCTATTTCTCGGGAAACTTGTGAGGTGAATGGGGTTCAGTATTGAGTTTTTCATTAGAAACCAGATTTTAATGAAGATGAGGAGCCGTCGTTGGTCCCAGTTTGGATTGTGTTGCCGGGTCTGCCACAAAATTTTTATCATGAATCTTTTCTAAAGATTTTCACTGCTCCGATTGGTAGATACATTAAAAGAGATAATCCAACAAAATGTGCAACTCGCACGGATGGAGCACGTTTATGCTTGGAGATGGATGCTTCAAAAAAACCGATTTCTTATTTTTGGATTGGGATGCCAGGGTCGAGACGTAAGCAGGAAATTCTTTATGAGACACTTCCAGCGTTCTGTATAAATTGTAAAGTTCAAGGGCATAATGCACATACCTGTAATTTGAAGAATCGTAAAGATGGAGAAAAGATTTGGATGCGATAGAATGTAAAAGATGCTGAAGAAAAAAAACAGAGCCACAAACTGAAATAAATGTTGAGTTGGATAAAGGCAAGGGAGTGATGATGACGGAAGTAGGAATGGAAAAAGGCGATCCGGAAAAAAAAGATACGGGATTATGGTGCACAAGATCAAGATCAGGACGTGGGTGAAAAGGAGGGAGAGCCTCTGGAAAATTTGGAGGGACAAGAAATGGAAGTTAGGTTGATTAAAGAAAATGTATCATCTGGTAAGGAATATCATGTAGAGGAGATAGAAGAAGATGAAATAGAGGGCATGCAAATAAATGATATGGAGAATTTGGCAGGGGAGGGTTTGCTGGTAGAGAGTTTTGCTGGGGCTGTCAACAAAGAAAATTTGGAGAGTAATTTGAATTTTGACAAGGGAGTAGAGCAGATAGTTTCAGACTCGGAGCTGGAAAGAATACCAGAGGAGAATCCTGAATGTATGGAGGATACGGTTTCTGAACCAGATACAGATTTAAATGTGGAACTTTTTTCTAAACAAAAAGACTATGCCTCGGATAATGAGGGTGCGGATGCTAAGCGAAAAGGAGCTCGGAAAATATTTCAAAAGGTTAGATGTTCGAATCGGGTGAGTTCTTGGCCTAATATATTTTCTCTATGATTGGCCCTATTTTATCTTGGAATATTAGAGGGATTGGAACTTCTAGAGATCGATTAAAAAATTTGGTTAGGAAATTAAAACCGAAAATTGTTGCTTTAATGGAACCTTTTGCTTCATCGGATAACGTTCAGGATGTCATTCGGTTTTTACATATGGATAAGGTTATTACTAATGATGGGGAGTCTGGTAAGATTTGGGTGCTTTGGCAAGATGATATTTTAGTTCAGCCGATTCTTTGTAAAGAACAATATATCTTAATTCGTGTTGGGGTTGGTGATAATACTGTCATTTGTTGCTTTGTGTACGCCAAATGTAATATGGTTAATAGGAGAGAAGTGTGGGAGTCCCTTAATGGTCAAATACTAGGAAATGAACCTTGTATTGTTGTAGGGGATTTTAATATTATAAGGGAAGATTCGGAACGTCGAGGTGGTAGATCTCGTCCGAGAATGGCAATGGAGGAATTTAATAATTGGATTGATAATTGTGGTTTAATGGACATGAAATCGTCGGGAAGAAGGTTTTCTTGGTGTAATGGCCAAAGAGGGTTAGCACGTAGTTGGGCAAAATTGGACAGAGGATTATTAAATGCCAGTTGCTTGACCAGATTTCCAAATGTGACTAATTGCTATTTATCGAGATATCATTCGCCTATATTTATTCAATTTCAGTCTGATATTTTTTTGTATGGGCCTTCTCCATTTCGGTTTCAACAAATGTGGATTGAGCATCCAGATTTTCATCAATTTGTGAGCAGAATTTGGCAAGAGGGGGTGAGTGGAATGGGACTTCTGAAGTTGGCTTTTAAGCTTAAAAGATTGAGAGGTGCTTTACGTGAATGGAATAAAAGTATATTTGGCAGAACTGAAATTCATATTCAGGGGTTTAAAAATAAAATTGAGGAGCTTGAATCCGATCTTCAACAGCATTGGGACCCGGGGCTTGAACAGGATCTTGTGAGTAAAAATATGGAATTAGCTAGTTGGCGCTGCCGGGAAGAAATTAGATTGGCTCAAATGGCTAAGCTTAAATGGCGTGCGGAAGGGGATCAAAATTCATCTTTCTTTCATACGTATTTATCTTCTAAAAGGAAAAAAAGAGTCACGGAAATGAGGCTTCATGATGGAACTTATTTGAGATCTCCTGAGGAGATCCATTTAGGTGCAGTCCATTATTTCTCAAATTTTTTACAAGCAGAAAGTCAAGATAGTATACCGGATTTATCACATATTATATCGTCGGTTATCTCATTGGAGGAAAATGAGGCTATTGGTGTAGTTCCTTCGATTAATGAAGTGAAAAATGCTTTAGACTCCATTCCTTCTAATAGTGCGTCAGGGCCGGATGGTTTTGGGTCGGGTTTTTTTAAAAGTGTCTGGGATATTATTAAGGTGGATATGATGGAAGCGGTGGAAGAATTTTTTAGAGGAGGTAAATGGTCGAGATTTTATACGTCTTCATATGTAGTCCTAATCCCTAAGGTAGATAAGCCAACAGGGTTTGAGAAATTTAGACCAATAAGTCTTTGTTCGGTGTTTTATAAAATTTGCTCAAAGGTGATTGTCAATCGTTTGGCTATTCTGCTTCCAAAAATTATTTCCGTTGAACAAGGTGCGTTTATTCCTGGAAGAAGTATTTTTGAAAACATTAGTCTAACTCAAGAAATGGTCCATTCTATAAATAAAAAAATTCATGGGGAAATGTGGTATTGAAGCTTGATATGGCCAAGGCATATGATCGTGTTGAGTGGGAGTTCCTCTTGAAGGTGCTCCAAACTTTTGGGCTTTCTCCTACAGTTTGTGGATTAATTAGGGAGTGTATTACTACGCCTTGGTATTCGATTTTAATGAATGGTAGAACGAAAGGTTTTTTTAAAGGTGGTAGAGGATTGAGGCAAGGTGATCCTTTGTCACCTTATTTGTTTATTATCTTACAAGAGGTCATTTCTCGACTAATAAAACAAAAGGTGGCAGAAAATAGTTTTGGACACTTCTCTCAACCTAGAGGTACGATTTTAGTATCTCATCTAATGTATGCGGATGATGTGGTCATTTTTACTAATGGTGGTTGTCGATCAATTCGGTGTCTTCTAGATATTTTGAATACTTATGAAAAGTGGTCTGGTCAATTGATTAATAAAGAGAAAACTGCTATGTATTTCTCTAAAACACTTCCGATGGCTAGAAGAAGGAATCTCAAAAGATTGACGGGGTTTTCGGAAGGTCAGTTTCCTTTTAAATATTTGGGGGTGCCTATTGTTTCGGGTAGAATGAAAATTGGCGATTTGGAAGAGTTGGAGAACAAGGTTAAAAAAAAAAATTAGTGGCTGGAAAATGAAATTACTCTCAGCAGGGGGTAGAGTGATTCTATTGAGGCATGTTCTGGCTAGTATGGCTTTACATCAATTAGCAGTTTTAAAGGTTCCAAAGTTAGTTATTTCTTCATTAAATTGGTTAATGAGCTCTTTTTTTGGGGAGAAAGGGATGGAAAGAGTAAGAAAAAATGGGTTGCTTGGAGGTCTATTTGTAAACCAATAGAAGAAGGAGGTTTGGGTATTAGATCGTTTGATGATATGCAAAAGGCCCTTCATTTAAAACTTGCCTGGAAGTTGATGAATGAGGATTCTCTTTGGACAAATTTTTTTCGTTCGAAATATGTGGGGAACAAACCTTTGTTGCTGCTGGATGCTCAAAAGGGTACAAGTTTTTGGCGGATGATTGTTAGAAGTATTCCCACAGTTTTGAGTAATTCTAAATGAAAAATTCGAGAAGGTAATGTATTTTTTTGGTATGATAATTGGCTGGAGCAGGGTCCTCTTGCAGAAAATTGTTTTGTGAGTGAACAGCCTCTTTTGAAGATTAAAGATTGTAATTTGGATAGAGGATGGGATATGGTTCGGTTAGAGAGGCTTGTGGGGACTGAGAATGCAGAGAGGGTTCTAGAGGTTATTGCTAATTGTAAGGAAGGAAGGGATTTGCTAATCTGGGCTAATAGTGAAAATGGTAAGTTTTCAACAAAATCAGCTTGGGAATGTGTTCGTGTTAGAGGACAGAATTTAGAGGGGCATAAATGGATTTGGAGTAACATTCTTCCAAAAAAATTTTCTGTTCTAATGTGGAAGGCTTGGCATGGAGCTTTAGTAGTGGATGATAAAGTTTGGAGAATTGGTATCCCTTTAGTCTCGAGATGCAATTGCTGTATTCAAGGAAAATATGAAGACTTAAATCATGTTTTGTTTGCTGGTGAAGCGGCTGCTGAAGTCTGGAAAAAAATTGGAGTTTTGCTTGGTCTTCCAATTGGAAGAAATTGGTATGAAACCTGTCTTAGTTGGTTTCGGAGGGCTTCAAATGCCTCTCAAGCTGGTGTCATATTGGGTGTATTACCTACAGTTATTTCATGGAGGCTATGGAATAGGAGATGTAAGGCACGTATGGAAGGGAAGATGGAATCTGGTCAAGTTGTGTGGCAATCTATCAAACAATGGGTGGGCGTTATCTGTCAAGGGTTTTCAAAGCCTAAGAAATTCACTCAAACTGACTTTTACATTCTTAATTGTTTCAATATACAGAAAGTTCCAATCAAGCAACAACAGATTAATTACATAGCATGGTCTAAGCCAGCTCAAGGCTGTGTGAAGCTAAATACGGATGGTAGTAGTCTAGGGAATCCAAGTGAGTCAAGGGCAGGAGGTGTGATTCGGGATATGCATGGGAGGTTGCTATTAGCTTTTGCTAAGAATATCGGGTATGGTAATAGTACTTATGCGGAGTTAAGAACGCTTTTGGAAGGTGTCAAATATTGTAAGAACATGAATTTCAATGCAGTTGATATAGAAATGGATTCTAAAGTGATTCTGGCATGGTTAGATAAGAACAGATGCGGTAGCTGGTATTTGGAGGATTTTTGGAGGAATTGCAACTTCAGCTCATTAATATGGATATTCGGTTTATGCACATTCATAGGGAAGGAAATGCTGTTGCGGACTGGTTAGCTAGAAGGGGAGCAAGTGATGGTGATGTGGAATGACAGAGTATGGGGGAGGTTTCTCCTCTGTTACGGGGCTTGATTAGAGTTGATAAATGGGGTCTCCCTTCTATTAGGCGGAAGAACTAGTTGAGTTAAACTGTGCGTGTTGCCGATCGCTGCTGGTTTTCGTTCGTGCAGATTTATGTTTCGTGGAGGAGGCGTTCGGGTTTATGTCTTGTTTTGTATTAATATGCAGTTTATTTTGAGTAGCAGGTTTTTGGGTTAGATTAGGTTGGGTCTGCTGTTTTAGGTGGTTTTGTAATTTTGATTTTAGGTTTTGGTTTAGATACAAGGGATGTTTGTAATTCCCGAGTATCGATTTTGTAACCACGGCTTTCCTCCGCCATAAGTGAGGTTTTTTTTAATAAAATTGGGACGGGGTCACTAATGGACAGGTGGCTTCCGACTCTTCTATAAAAAAAAAAAAAGTTGGAGAGATGAGTTATCATGGTCATACCTAGTAATTGATGATTGCTCATCACTAGCCTAGACCCATGTCAACATGTCTCACGGACAGAGAGTAAGCCCATCTCCGAGAGAGTGGAAAAATCTCAAAGCCTGATGCTTCTCTCTCTCTCAAAGCCCACCCCCCCATAACATGGGCTTCACTACTCTTTATTGAAGAAAATTGATGGTCTTAGTCACTTAACACTACCCTAACAAGATTATTAAAGTTATCTGGTCTTAGTCACTCAACACTTCCCTAACAAGATTATTATAGTTATCTGGATGGAGAAACATTAGTACTTGTTATCTCTTTCAATTATTTAAATGGACTTGATTAATTTAAACCTAAATTTGATAGATGCCAAGCTTAATTTTTAAATAAATTCATATATGCATATTACATTGAGCAAATAATAATAATTTGAAGGAGGAAACACCCACATATACAATGCAGCTTTCACTCACCTTGGGATTCTAGAGTGATTTGTGCTTTATGAGAGGACCTTTATTATCTTACTTTTTTTCTCTCCTTCATAGATCAGATCATGATGAAGATAACTCACAACTCAAACAACTTGCAAGTGATAAGGCTAAGATTGAAGGAAACAAGCAAGGTGATAAGCCTTCAAACTAACCCTATATAATCTTGATAAACCTGTAGAGTTAGAGATAGAATCAAATACTAGAGTGTGATCATTTATAAATAAATGCTGACTCTCTCTATGAATTTGAGAGGAAATCATTCTTTACAAAACAATGCATACTTATAGTTTTGCACTTATTTACCTTTTTTCAATTTTATAATTTTTTAATCTAGAAAATAAGCTCACTTTCACGAAATTTTTGAGAAGATTGTTAACGTCAACAACAAGGAAAGAAAGCAAACTTCTTCCATTTAAAAGACCGAACATATTACATATTTTAACAGGCATGGTACCAGCCTCTCTGATCGATTGCCACGTTGTAAAAGACTCACTAGCATAGGCTCATTTATGTGTGTGTGTGTGTGTATCGTATAGTAACAAGTTTCATGCCTGGTTGAGCTGCAATTTAGTTTTCTAAACTTTAGCACGTAATAAAAATAGAGAATCGGTATGGGCATAATTATTTACAACTCTATAATACAATATTGATTCTTTTAAAATCAAAACATAAATTAAAGAAATTTAGAATGTATATTTTTGGGTAATAATACACTTATAATTCTTTTATAATTATTTTACAATCAATCAATACTAGTATACCATTCCAGTAAAATTTAAATTTTCAACATTAACCCCTCACTTAATATAGAGTTGTAAATAAACTATTTTTCAATATTTTATCATGTAATTGTTTCTCAGTTATATATTGGTTCTATCCCTATTATATTGGACGATCCATTATCTGGAATGTTGCCTCCCTTAACGATTTGTTTTCGTTAGGCGACTTTCTCATTTGTGGAATCTAAGATTTCTTACTGAATAATGTTAGATATAGTCGTAGAGTGTGCAATCACTGTACAATCATTTTAAAAAAGAGTGAGGTCCACTATTAAAAAATTAGATTTTTTTTTTGTGTGGATCCTTTATTTACTTATTTTTATCAAAAATATTGTACGGCGCTTGCACACTCATGACTGCAAGTATCATTTCTCTTTCTTACAACATTTGCTTTTTTTAAACTATAATATAAGAAAACTAAGGCTGTAATTGGCAAGAAAAGTCTATACCTCTCTAAAAATCTATGTTTATAGTGTTTCTTCATTATTTTTTGTACTTTTTTCTCTACTAAGGCAAGAAATATCTCATATAATGCCTTTTGGTCACCAAATTTGTACAAGCTCCAAAACAATGCACTCCCCAGGCAATGATCTACTACACGGGCCAAGAAATTGTGCTGTTGAACTAGCACATGAGTCTCACACGGCACAAAAGTTGCACATGAGCTCCATGCATCGTCGCTACTTGAACACTACAATGACTACAGAGCAGCATTAGTGGAGTCCTTGGGCTTAAATTTTTACAATGTGTTTGACCCCACCCTATTCCCATCGCCATGCATAGCCACATGTTGGTATAGTGGCGAATCCTCATTTGATTTTGCCAGTGATAACATGGCTTTTCGTATCTAGTTATCCCATTATGTTCCAATTTTTCCGGAATGAGTTCATGGAAGTTATGGAAGTTGAGTTCTCCTACAAAAGCACTAGAACAATTGATTGCAGTATCTATAACAACCTATAAGAAATTCAAGAGATGGATTCTTTTTAGCTTTAAGAATCTCGTGAAAATCCAAAAATTTTCACGAATTGACTTAATCGCATAGATTTTAGTTTGTCAACATAGTCAGTATTACCACTTACTTTGATGTTAGGAGCACAATTTTATTTATTCAAGGTACCTAGAAGTGTTCGAATGAGATACGGTCTGAGCCATGAGTTTCTTTTAAATATTTAGGATTTTATAGCGCAATAAAATCATTTGCAATTTCTGGACGAAACACTCATTCGAAAATGCGTTTTGATTATTTCAAGGCACTTCAGAGTCAAATTTCAATAAACTATTTGCACTTTAAGGTTAGTATGATTATTTAGGATTTTATAGTACAATGTCTTTTTTTACTTTTTCGGAGTGAATAGTAACCTCGATAGTAGCACGTAGAGCACTATTTTTAAAATCACAATGTGAAATGTCTAAATTAGGCTAGAGAGTTTTTATTTAGACATTTGGCAAGATCTTAGCCACACTTGGTGAATATTATTAGACATTTGGCACCAAAAAGAACCATGAGATGAAAATGTGAAGGAAATCAAGTTTTGTGATAATGCCAATTAAGCAAAACCTTATTCAATCCAACCTTCCAACTTGTGCCAAACCCAATAGGGTTTCAACCCTAGAGAAACTCTAAATACTTAGAATCCACTTGAAATCTCAAAAACTTGGTTGAAATCGAAACCCTAAACGGTTTCTCCAAACCCGAAAGTTTGCCTCTAAACCCTAAATGGACCTGATTTCAATTTAGTATTTAATCACTTGATTAAATCACTTTTAGGTGCTATTAACCACTCAAATTTATGTTATGACATCATTATTTTTTTTAAACCTAGAAAATTTTATTAGGCTAAGAAAAATTATATTTGGGCTTGACAGCAACCCAAACCCAAACCAAACCCTATTGAAACTCAAAATGGGAGCCCATTCAGTTAAGGCCCACAAAATTGAGCCACATTGGCATGGCTTGTCGAGGAGGTTTCCCCCTGCCATGGCTGACCAAACACTATCCAAATCAGCCCCAAATAGCACATGATGTAAAAACAAAAGGCCACCTCACTCCTCTCTCTCACTCGACAGTCCAAGGCATAAAACTATGGGTTGGTTTTGCCCCTTGTTTTAGCAGACATAACCATCATTCCAAGTGTCATTCATAACCTCCCATCACTCTTCAAAATTTCAAAAGGAGTCTAAGTCTCTTCCCACTTCATTTGATCACTTTCTAACTCTTTTCTTAGAGAGCAAACTAGATAGACTCTTAGGCTGAGTTTCTGTCTCAATTTGTGAGATCTTTTGAAGTAGTTGCATGCATTTTCTCACAAAGTCACCTTCACAAAAGTTATTCCTATTTGCATCTAGTTTCTGTGGAGATATTTTATGTTTATTCTCGTGGTCATTTGATTAGTCAAAAGTTGGTTTAAGCTTAACTGGATAGTGTATGATATTTTGATGATTTTGACCACGTTACTAGCAAGCTATTGGTCTATTTTTTTATGAAGTATAGCTAAAATGCTTATATGATATTCTGATGAGGATTTGTTGCATGTTATAAGCTTTTGATGAAAGTTTTGCTTATACCTAAGAAGTTAAAAACTAGAAGGAGTAAAATAGTTTCTGTTTTATGTAAGCTTGAGTCCTTTGATGAGAAAACTTGATCCAATGGCTTTGATGTTTTTATATGCTGCTCCTGAGACTTTGTTTTACATGTTAGGTTGTTATTTTAAGGTTCTTTGTGTTGGTTTTGAAGATATGATTTTTTATACTTGAAAAGGTTCGGTTGGGTCACAGATTTGAGGTTTCTGGATTGATCTATGTTTTGGGTTAATTTTTGGTCGTGTGATCTTGAGTTTAATGTTTGGATCTACTCCAAGACATGATTTTAAACCGTATGATGTTTTTGGTTTATGATTATTTTCATGAAATATTTTAGATCAAGTTGTTTAATAAAAACCAAACCTTGAGGAAATCGGTTTTGGTGTAAGTGTTGAGGCCGAGTACTTCAAAATGGATTTTTGTACCTTTTGTGACTTTTACTTGATGATTCAAAATATGTTAGATCTTAGGAGTGTGTTATGATCATATTGGAAGAAAGGTTTTGAACTTTTGAAGTTCTTGGAGACGTTTTAGAAAGAGGTAAAACCTTGAGAATCAAATGTTGTATTTCAAGTTAAAAAGCATGAAGCTTTTTATTAAAAAAAGATTGTGATTTTGTGGAGTGAATTTTTTTTGGTTGTTTTAGTATGACTTTTGGACGTAGGATATGATTTTATATATTGCAATATTTTGGTTTAAGCATGAGAAATGAAGTCTTATAGAATTGCAACAAAAATAAAGAAAAATGCCCTATGTGTGTTTCGGCTTTGATGAGTTTGTTATATATGGTAATGATGTGTTTTAATTTTTTTTAGTTAGATATTTAGATTTAGGACAAAATTTACAAGAGAAATGTAATTATTAATGAGTTTTGGAGTTAGGATGTGAAATGGTCATTTTCTCACATGTAGATGGGTAAAATTGTAATTTTACTCTAAGACAATATTTTCAGGTTGTAAACTATTTGTGATGAAATTCCTAACTTTTAGAAATTTTTACTTACAATTTATCATGTTTCGCGCATTTTACTCTGTAATGCGACAATCATTGTAGCTTAGCTTCTAACTTACAGTCAAATTATTATGTATGTATGTTGATAAGGAAACCAGTGGATATTTACTTATGTTATCATATATGTCATGATATGTCACATCACTACGTGTATGCCTGTTACATATTATATTCTGTCATGAATTAATTATTTGTCACACAATACATTCTGTCATGTAATGTTTCATATTATATTATGTCATATAATGTTTATCTATTGCACGTTATGCCATATTACAAAATTTCTATCTGTTTCACATTATGCCATGTCATGAAATATATGTCTATTTCACGTTATGCCAGACTCCACCAACATGAGACCCGAGGCCCCAGACTCCAGCTCGCCTTGGGAGAACTTCCCCATCAAGACATCCTTTGAACCACCCATGGCGATCCTCACCTTCGGGGTTATTGTATAGAGTGTGAACAACGGACGTCGAGGAGGAGGTCACCTCTACAACTATGGGCATTCCGTCGACTGGAGGATCAACCCCTCCTACCCGGGGGCTTGCCGGATCCTGGTACGGGGGCTATGGCACTTAGTTGTCCGAGACCAAGTAAGACTTGATGTCGGGCTTAGGATAGTGCTCCAGTGCAGGCGAAGGGATGAACACCCGATCGTCGCTGCTTTCCGGTACTTGGGGGACCCTGGCTTAGTCTCCACGTGGTGAGCAGGGATCGGAGATGTTGGGGGAGATGGGGGAGCCATCCCCCTGGCCGAGGGCTCGGCCTGAGCAACTTTCTCTTCGACAAGTGTATCTTCAAACGAAGGCAAAGACTCAGCCACCAGGAAGTTCCCGAGAGGAGAGGGATTCATGAAGGCATTGAGAAAGGCGGCATTGAGGGTGAGGTCACCGTCCTCCTCATCATCATTACCAAAAGCAGCTAGCGACGGCGGGACCACAGGTTGTGCGCATGAATGTCGAGGTGTGTCGGTGACTGGGACTTGCCGAGAAGAGCTAGATGAGCCCCGATGGAAGGTGCCCAACGAAGCTGGGGAAGAAGTACTTCCAAAGGTACTCTGAGCGGACCCTATCGGGACCTGGCGAAGGGAGCTACCAGAGGTACTACAAGGGATGCCCGACAGAGCTGGTCGGGAAGCAACATCGAATTCACTAAATAGGGATCCCGCAGGGCCAAACATGATGAACTGGCCAGGGCCCCACGAGAGGAGCTCAGTGGAACAAAGCGGGAAGAGCTAGAAGGGAGACGAAGAGGACCCCTAATTTGTATAAGGCAACCAAAACATTGTGAGGTTGTTTCGGGTGCTCCAAACCGTCGACATGCTCCCAAGAAATCAAACAGCTGGGGCACATGCACGTGGATGCCGCACTTCCACCCTGACTCCATGCGTGGACGGGAAGCAATGGTTATGCCACCAAGACTTTAATAGGGTAAAAGAACGGTTGCGGGAATGAGAGAACCATAACTTTTCTTTTTCTTTTCAATTCCCACCCTACAAATATACTAGAAATTCATGGGGTACTGTGAGGGGAGTAATCCCTAGACCTGGGCTAAACTGAATGGGTTTGGCCCAGGTCGCTTGAGTAACATGGGCCGAGACTAGACCAAGGAAGGTCAGGCCGACCCAGAAGAACCATAGCGTGAAAAGATAGAAAATGTGCCTTGATCGTGAGGCCCAGTCAAAAGTATGTATTGCTCCTGACCACCCACGATCAAGGAACCAGGGTCAAATCGAGGTGTCAGGAAGGACCTTGACACCCAGGCGCTGAAAGCAGCGCAGACGGAAGTGTTGACAACTCAGAATTAGGGTGTCAGAGACAACCCCTACACTCGAGTACTGACGGCGAGCTCGCCTGACCATGGCCACACTGCATTAAATGGAAGATAAAGCCAAGCACAACACGACCTGGACTAAAGTGTCATTGGTCGCCACGATTAGGTGTGGGGCCCTGCCACCTGACGAAAGGCTTACACAGAACGCGACAGAAGGGGATGTGGGCGACACCCCTACGACCAAGTTGACAAGTATGGACAACACCTTCTTGAATCCCTACGTTAGAAGATCACATTGATCAGGTATATAAATACCCCCACACACCCTTTGGGGCTCTCTCTTCGATTGAATGGTTTTTCTCCTACACTCGCTTTGCCACCCTTTCCCAACAACTGACTTAGGCATCAGAGGTATTACGGCGTCCCATGCCTCCCATTCTCTATCTCAACAGGATCCAAACTGAACTTAGCAGGGAGGAGCTGCCCAGGATGTGAAACACGACATCAACAAGATCTATTTTTTCCTCTTCCCACATCACCTCTTTTGGTAGTGCAATGCCATAGTTCCCAAATTTGTGGTATGCACTCACAAATGACCGATTCGTTCATTCTAAGCAACATTTATTTTTAGGTCATGATATTTTCTTTGATAATCAACATAGAAGATAATTTTATTGATCTGAAATATGGCACTGAGCCCTTACAAGAGGTTTAATACATTCAACAATACAATCAATATCAATTAGCTCATGTTCTAAATTCACTGCCATTTGAGCAAGACAATGAGCAACACCATTCAGTTCTCTTTTGACATGCTATATTTTCCACTAAGCACCACACAGAAGTTCAATGATGTCTAAGATAGTGCACTGCAATTTCCCAGCAGAAAAAGCAAAATTCTTGACTGTATGGACAACTTGACTAGAGTCACCTTCAAAGATTAAAGAGTCGAGACCCAACTCATTGCAAAATAACACAGCAGAGAGTAAACCTCTTGCTTTAGCCAACACAAGATCAGTGCAATAGAATCTTGGTTGCATCAAACTAGCCAAAACAGAACCATCAGCCTCTCTTATCACTACACCAACACCAATCTTGTTGAAATCATATCTTACTGCCACATCCCAATTCACTTTCACCCAAGATGATGGAGGTGTTTCCCATCGAGTAGTAGGTAGCAGATTCTGAATTCCAAACCTTGCTGACTTGGCTCTTGCATTACAATACTCCTCTACAACCTTTACAGCATTATCAAAGAGCACATTAGGAGATTGAAAAGGGCCATCATGAATAAGAGTGTTTCTTCTAAACCAGATTAGTCGAGTTAGGGTGGCAAATAACACCAGTTTCTGACTTGATAATCGGTCAATCAGGAACTCAAAAACAGATAAGAAACTGGATACTTGAATGTTTGCCTTTTGAATAGACTTGGAACACAGAAGCCATACATCCTTGGCAGAGGAACATGACCATAAAATATGAGCTAGTATTTCATCTTCAAGCATGGAAATAGGACAACAAGAGTCAGTAATCACCTTCCTCTTGCATAAATTAACTCAAGTGGGCAGTGAATCTGTTCAAGCACTCCAAATAAACTGTTTAACATCATTGTTGTTGTTAGGCCCAAATCCTCTTCCACAACAACCCTTGTTCTCCATTAGTTGAAGATTCACCATTCTTTCTTACTTGGAGTTGTTTATGCAAGTGGTAAACACTTCTCACTGAGAAATGCCCAGAAACAGTCCCATTCCATATCTGTTTATCAACTGTAGGCAGGAAACTGACAGGCAACTTAAGTATTTCCTTAATATCTTCTTCTTGAAAAACTGTATAGAGAAGATCTATATTCCACCATCTCGTATGAGCATCAATAAGATCAGTAACCACTGCATTCTCATGAAGAGTGGACACAGGAGATTGAACTTGGCATGTAAAGGCTCTATTCAACCATTTGTCCTTCCAAATTCTGACCTAGATACCATCACCAATTTTTCACATGAGGCCTTCCTCAACCAGATGAAAGGCAGTCATGTAAAATTGTAATTATTTTTTAAAGAAATGGAACCATTAATTATTTAGAATGAATTGTAAATATTTTGTAGGCGTGTATCATTTCCCAAAACTATATATGTTTGAGTTTTGGCCTTTATATACTTCGTTATACAAATCTTTTTTTATTTTTAATTCTAGATTTTTATAAAGATATGGGTGGTAAAATTTTGGATTTTAGCAAAAAGCTAGAGATACAAATATTTCAGCTTTTTGGTATCTATTTTCATTTTTAAGAAAGATTTTTGGAGGTTAGTGATCAGATTATATTAATTACAATTTTTTGGGAGGGTTTAGAAAACTTTTAGGGGCTCAGGGGTGATTACAATTATTTGGGGGCCATCAGTCTTTCTCACCCCAAACCTCTGATGTGTTGCGGCTAATTTGTTTGGTTTATATTCAAATTTGATGCTTAAATTACTCTACTTCTACTCTAAGACTCCAAGTGGATGACAAGAATTTAGGGGTGTAACTGATTTGATCCGTTCTAGTTTTAGATAAAATTTAAAACCGAATCGATATGTACCGGTTTTACATTTTTGAAAACCGATTATACATTAGTTATCCTCATAAACCGGTACTTCCGGTTTTACCCTTTCTAGTCCGGTTCGGTCCGATTTTAATAAAGTGCCAATTTGTCGTAAAAAATCCGTTTAAAAAAAAACTGCTTTAAAAAAATCTGTTTTATTAAAAAACTGTTACTATTTACAAAAATCTACTTTATATAAAAAAAAAATGTTATGTAAAAAAAAATTACTATAAAAAACTGCTATAAAAACAAATAAAAAAAAACTGCTATAAAATGTTATTAATATATATATTTTATATTAAAAGCATATGATCAAATAAATTTTAATGTTTAAGATTAAAATATTATGTTATAAATTATAATAATATTATCTTATATATAATTATAATCTATATAATTATATTATATATATATATTTTATATAATATTTAAAAAAAATTAATTTAAAATATATAATATATATAGTGAATTGGTCTGGTCTGGTCCGGTCCTAAAAAACATAGAACAAGAATCGGACCGGTACAAGCCGGTTTTGGAATTAAGAGAACTGGTCCCGGACCAGGCTAGTTCCACTGGTTCGGTTTTCCAGTTTCCTGGTTAATTTTTACACCCCTAGACAAGATTATTGTTAGAGGTTAGAGAGTTTGAAATCATTTGTCTAAAAAATTTAAGTTGTTTAAATGTGGTAGAGTATTATAAAGTTAGATTCAAACTCAATACCTCTATTATACAAAGTCATTACTTTTCAATTAAGTTAAACAGATAGAAAGAATCGTATTTTTATTCTTTTATTTTATATCTTAATATGGAGGCTAGAATTCTAATATTCATAACTGATTAAGTACCTATTTTTTGAGGGGGAAAAAAGTGGATGACAAGATTATTAAAGAACTAAAATTGTATTCTCCCCATTTGCACGCTCCTGATCCCCTTCCTCAATCAAAGAGAGATACAAAGAGGCCTGCAAATAATGCCCAAATACAAATAACAATAAAACATACATCGATCTAGCTTGCCAAATACATCATGGTATTTTCTTTTATACTTCTTTTTTTTTAACATGAACCAGAGATCACCCAAAGCTTACTTCAACCTAATAAAGAGATCAGTTGAAGTTATAAGATCAGAGAGGATCAAGCGCCGCCGTGAGCTTGATATATGTATATATGAGGTGGATAACGAATGATTAAGGTCTTTAATTCTCTGTACATATTGATCATGAAATACAATACATGTTTCTCTGATATGTTTCTGGGGGAGAGATCAGATATATATTGCTATTTGCAAACTATTCTGGTGTTTGCTTGACGTTTTCATTGAACTGTATGAATTTTTAACTCTGTCAATAAATTCCATGCATGTATGAAGAGTCTCCCTGATCTCCCAATTTCTTCTCTGTCTCTCGGCCCGTCCATTCGCATCAACAAGATGCAAATACCACCTCATGATCTTCAGCAATGCCGCATGCATGCAACTGCCGGCCACCCCTTTGTCTCGTTGCCGCTCAGGAAAGATGATGGAAGCTTGACGTCCTAAACTAAGGTAATTCGGCTCTGATCTTATGACTGCGCTTGGACCATGCACCCACAATAACATTGAGGGAAACAATGAAAAGTATGATAACGATATGCATGTGCATGCAGCATCTCCATAAATCTCCATGCACGTGCTATAAACAAAGTCCAGCCATGGGAATTTGATTTTGGAAAGCAAAGAATTAAGGAATTTTATTATTCTGGATTAGGTACGAATCCGGCCCCTCACAAGCACACATGAAAAGGTGAGAGGGAAGGGAGCTGGGGCTAGTTCCGTCCTCAACTTTATGACCGCGCGCAAAGGAAAAAGACTATATAAATATTATATATATATATATATATATATATAAGATAAATCTTGGATAATTGTTATGCAAATTGTGAAATCGCCACTTGTCTGAAGAACTAAATTTTTTGGGATAAACTGCATGTGACTCTAAATTGTATCAAAGTAGATGTCTAAAGCTCAAATTCTGAATGATCTACACTAATTTATCCCATTTAGTTAAATAGTATGTGTTATATAGACACACTCATTAAGAGGAAGTGTAGCCCGCACGCGAGGATCAGTATTAAGAATACAATACAAATTATTAAATATACATGATTTTTTGATCAATTTAAACTTTTGGAACAAATGATAATTTCACAAACAAAAATCAATGCAAAACCGCATCGTGGATCTCTCTCTAGATCTGATCTATAAATACACAACGAGTTTCAAATGGGTGCATGCAGCAAATTAAGATCATAGCACGTATTTCACATCTATTCTATGGAATTGAATTCCCTTCTTTTCTTGTTAGTGTTAGTGAAGAAAGTTTAAGAAAAGAAAGTTTCCTTGCTATCATTGTTTTAGATCACCTTGCTGACAAATATTGTTTTACATCATTGCTCCATATATATACCATTTCAGGTGCTTTTGAAAATGGAGGACATTTTCGATAGTTCAGGACCTAAACTTCTCGAGGGTATTGTTGACTGGTAAGACATTAGCCAATTATAAACCTGAACTCCAAAATAGTTTATGATCTTATCGATGATCCCATTTTTTTTTTAACATGCAATTCTTGTACAATTTTTTTTTTTTCCTTCCCAGAGTCTGCTGATTCATGGTTAATATCTTTATTATCTCAATGATTAATTGTGTTGAAACGCACAAAGAGAAATGAACTGCTAGAGTTTGTGCATAATAGGCTTGTGTGTGTGTATATATATTTATATCATTTAATTGTAAAATCGAGTGATTTTACAAATTAATGATAGCACGGTATATTGTAGAAACAATAATGCATGCTGGAGAATTCAAAAAGATTAGGATCATCGATCTAGATTTTAAAACAGTACTAGTACTACTGTTGGTGAATTCTGTAGAATATTAATTAATCCAAATATCATTTTTGTAGGAAAAATGCAGATCACCGGAGATCTGTCACTGCCAGCTTGGTTCAAGGAGTATACGTCCTAGAAACTGACCGCCAAAGGAAAATGACAATCAGCAAAAATCCCATAAATTATGCTCAACCCTGGTGGGTCTCCTTCAATTTCCAATTACATAAATATCTAACAAAAGATGATGGGTGCATATTCGGTGCCATTTACGAATACATTAATGGCAAATGCCCAGCCCCAGCCGATTCAAACGTCCCAAGATATGTTATTGCGTTTCGGGGCACATTAATCCTAAGGCTAAGGGACCTCAAGTTAAACCTGAAATTCTTCATTAACGAACTTAAAGAGTCCCATCGCTCTCAACTTGCAATGCGGTGTGTTGAAAACTCTGTTGACTCGAATGGAAGTTCAAATGTATGGTTGGCTGGACACTCTATGGGGTCAGCAATAGCATTAATCGTTGGAAGGAACATGATGTTAAAGAAGAATTGTTCTCTTGAAGCCTATCTTTTTAATCCACCATACGCATCTCTCCACATGGAGAATTTTTGTACTAGTATGGATGAAGACGTGAAGCACCTGGTCCGCACTGTACGTGGTATAATCAAGAAAGCCCTCGCCATTTCTGTAGAAGCTCGAATTAATCCTTAAATGAAGGAGCAGAAGGCTGAGACTTTTTATTTGTTATCACGCTGGACTCCTCACCTGTTTGTGCACCCGGATGATTTTTTTTTTTGCTCAGATTATATTGCACACTTCAAAGACAGGCGTGAAACAGCTCCAGAAACGAAGACGCCCAGCTTGGCAAAGAGCTGTACTACGAGAGATCTATTCAAACATGCAATGGGCCGGGGAGATTTAAAAGATGCAATGCATCTCCTTCCTTCTGCCGTTCTAATTGTCAATCAATCTCGCCCACACGAAGAACCTACTGCTAATGATTGAATAAATATTTTTCGTAACGCTCATAGACTTTGCCAGTGGTGGGATCGTGAAGTTCGCTGCCAATCAACTCGATATGTGTATCGTACCACAAAGGATCCCAAGTAATGGGGATGATGGAGTTCTTAATCAAACATGTTGCATGCCCCAGCGTCTTTTGTAATCCTGTATTGAATAAAGCGGTCCGAGTGTGTACAGTTAATGGACCCAAAAGATTACCCAAAATAAGTGGCGAGTGTGTTTGGCCCGAGTGTGTACAAATGAAAAATAATATTGATAGAGCTCTCTGATCTCTGTTCACATGAGTTGGTTCTAAAGATTATTGTCTGAATAAAAGAAGATTGTCGAATATTTTAAAAATCTTCTTGCCAAGAGCTTGATGCCTGATGGCATATGACCCAATTATCTAAATAAGAAAGGAAAAATTTAATTATAAGTAATTCTGCACACTAATACGTGCACTCATTTAATATTATTGGTCATAAAGTAGATTTTACTAATAAAAATGCTAATTTAAATTTAGAATATGAATGCAACAATATTAATATACAAATTGGTATCCAAACTTATTTGTACATAACAAAACTCAAATAAAAAACTTGGTTTGAAACCTCCCACCCCTTTATATATATATAAAAAAAAATGGTAACCTTTTTCTTCAATCATTGTAACACTACTTATGAAGAATTTGTAAAGCCCCATCTCTTTATAGGTCAGTGATTAATGAGAACTTGGTGAATGGATGGCTCTCAAATTGTTTAGAAAGAAATGGCTGAATAGAGAATTAAAGGTTAGAAATAGTTTGAAATTCTCTTGTATCGATCGTCACAAATCAAGAATATTTAAACCAATCAAACCAAGAGTATGAATTATGTCATGCCATAATAAAATGGTTAGTTTTAATGGTATGTCATCCTGTTGGGAATTTGGACCTCTTAAATTCATCTATAGGATTCATCCTTTAGAGAAATATTAAGAAAAATAGAAAAATAATAACAACACAAAAATTTACGTAGAAAACTTCCAAAATAGAATAAAAACCGCCAGACGCAGAGAAGAAAATTTACTATGTGAAAATTATTACAATTACACAATTTTTCTCCTCACCCCAAGGACACTCACAAAGCTTCCCCACTAGCAAACTTAAACTCACACCTCTTCCCCTTTTACTAAAAAAGGCCAAAATTTTTACTAGAGTTACAAGTTACTAGCTAAACTTATGACTTGGTGCACTTAATCAAGAAGGTTAAGCCTCCTTTTTATAAGCCTTGAACCATGTCCCTTTTTCATTTCCCTCCGATGTGGGATTAGCCAAGGAGCAAAAAAAATCTAACAATCTCTACTTTATGACTTTGGCTGGTCCTACAACCACGCTACATCTCGAAAGATCTTCACAACTTCCATTATCATTCTCCACCATAAAAGCATACACACTCAGAATAAACTAATTACAAACATTTCACTTCGACCCATGTCGAAAATAACTTTGTTGAAAATTATGGTGTAACTTCTACGTTTGGCTTTCCTGAAAGTTCATCAGCCATCAACATGAATTTCCATCACACACCTTGCATCAATGCCAAACCAATGCCTATGTGCAATCCTGATTGAATCAAAACATCATTGACTTGAATTTGCCACAAGCCAAAATTGATTCTCCCATCAAATTTCTTCACCTTAAATCTGATCGGATTTGAACTTCTACTTTTTGACATTGTCTCGATGAATTTTACCGTAAAAATGAACAGTACTCAATAAATAAGTTCCCAAGAAAGATTCTCTTTTCCTAGACATAACTTCAAGGTTCCCAGGAAAGATTGGAAGGTCACAATGGTCTGCTTAAATTCCAATCTCCTAAATAGAACCTCCTTAGACCGTAAGTATCCACACTACCACACCAAAGCTACATCCCACCAAAAGAACCCAGTGGCTCTAATACCACTTGTTGAGAATTTGGACCTCCCAAATTCACCCCACATGATTCACCTTTTTAAGGAATATCAAGAAAAACAGAGAAATAATAACAACACAAGAATTTATGTGGTAAACTCCCAAAACAGAAGAAAAACCACAAGACCAAGAGAAGAAAATTCACTATGTGAAAAAATATTACAATCACACAATTTTTCTCCTTACCCTAAGGACACCCACAAAACTTCCCTACTAGCAAACTTTAGGTTGCATTTGGATGTTGAGCTGGTCTGAGCTGAGTTGAGTTTTATATGAATAGTAGTGAGTTGAGTAGTAGATGGAGTTATGTGTGACCCATCTAAACTGAGTTTAAAGTGTGTTTGGATGTTAAGATGAATTTAATACTTTTTATGGGAAATTGAAAAAGGTTGTGGGTCCCACGTGTAATAAAGTTTTGAGTTGGAATGAGTTTAGTAATTTGAGAGTTGAGTATTTAGATGTTAGACTCAGTTTAAAATTAGACTGAATTCAGCTGAGCTGAATTTGGGAACCAAACGAAGTCTTAACTCACACCTCTTCCCCTTTTACAAAAAAAGGTCAACAAGATAATTTTACTAGAGTCATAAGTCACTAGCTAAGCTTATGACTTGGTGCCCTTTTATATGCCTTGAATCATGCCCTTTCTCATTTCCTACGATGTGGGATTAGTCAAGGAGTTAAAAAACCAAACACATCCATATTATTTGTGGAGGTGGTTGTCTCAACTATGTAGATCGATAACCATTCTTATTTTCTACTAAAGAAAAACCTTGTGGGGCCTCATTCCCGCTGTCGAATACTTCCCTACAACTATTGAAAAGCTATCCATTGAGCTATTCGGTGCGTTACACGTTGTAAGAAGGTATGTGATGATCTCATCACATGTAAGTGAGTGCCCTGCAACAGCGAGTTCATCAGCGGATCTTTTAATCTGCATAAAATAGTCAGTAGCAGAAAGAGCACCCTTGCAAGCATTAGCAAGATCAGTGCATAACTGAAGTACATGGGCTCGTGATTGAGAGGAAAAAGATGTTTCAAGTGCTTGCCAGACACTAGTAGAGGTAGTGTGAGAGACAACCTGAACCAAGGTTATTTTAGTAATGGTAGAGAAGAGAACAGTAAGGATAATAGCATCTTGTCGAAGCCAATTTTCATAGAGAGGGTTCGGGATAATTGAACTGACATGAGATTCAGGGTTAGTAAAATCAACGTATTTACGAGGGGCTGTGGTGGTGCCATCAAGATATCCGAAGAGACCATGGCCACAGAAGAAAGGAATAAGTTGAGCTTTCCAGACATGGTAATTGCCACGGGAAAGTTTAGTGACATTAAATAGTTGGTGGGGGTGATAAGAGAGGGTATACCAGAAGAGGAGTGGTCTAACATAGTTGAGGAAAGAGAGAACATGGAAAGATGTAGGTTAGTTGGCTAAATCTGATACCATGTAGAAAAATGAGAGAGATTGTACTAAAGTGTATTTCCACTGCTTTGAACGTATACACAGATGAATTTATATACATCACTGGTAAAAATAGAACAACTAACTCACTGTTGTTGTTAGACTATTTATCAAGTATTTAAAATTCAAATACTTGATTTACACAAGATGACTATAACATTTAAAAATTCAAATACTTGATTTACAGGATCACTATTTCCTACTCGTACGTAATAGGGACCGTTTCAACTAGTCTTGAGTCAATAGGCTTGGAGTCTAGTAATAGTTGGTCTTCAATTCGCATATCTTTATTTTGTGATGGATGAATTTTATTTTTTAGCTGGTCAACAAATTTTAGTAAAAATTTGGTAATTAATATTTCTTAATAAGTCAAGTAACTAACAATTTGTTAATTTCTTTTTCATGGTATAATTTCAAACTTAATTGGAATATATTCCATTGACGAGGTCAGTCAACTAACAACTTGCAATTTCGTTATCATCTCGGAGTTGCGTACGACGTACGTGTTTGATGGTTTTGTACCTATTTATAAGAAGAAGACTATTCGCATTACTTGTGTTATCTTCATCTTCATCTTCTTCTGCTCATTCCAAACATCCAATAACATAGGTAATTTTTGTCACTCAGTGCTTTGCTGCCCGATTTGACTAATTCCTGTTGCTCCCTCGAGTTTATTTGTATGATTTTATTCGATCTTACTTATCATATATTTATACTTGGTATCGAGTAAGTTATAAGTAATTCTGATTATTCTCGTATATATCATGCTCTGCAATTTTGTTGCCAAATGGTTCTCTTCATTCACATATATTCTATAGAATGCAATTCCCTTTTCTTGATAGTATTTTGTGGGATCTAGTTTCTCTAGAATTTTTGTTCGGATTTTATAGCTGTTTAAGTGAATTTCTCGGGTGCCACATATATGACTGTTTAAATGAACTTCTTAGACAATATTATATGCTCAATAATAATGTAAGACTCATTTTATGAATCTATCTCTTTCGTTCTAGGTCTTAGAGTTGAAACAAAACTTTTGCCTCATTTGTTTTTACAACTCTTCTCATCTCATCATATTATTATAATTTTTTCAAATTTCTATGAGGCTGTAACGAGAAAATATTCATTGCCACCTCCTTCTACCCGTTATTTTCGGGCCATTCTTCGCTATTGAAGTAAAGAAAAATAACTTGGTAAGAATGAATTTTATAAAAGTAAATTTTTAAATTGAAGTAATTTTATATAATAGGTCATATTATTAAATTATTTTTACTATGAAATAGATCTAACGTATTATATGAAGTTACGTTAATTTATAAATTTATTTTTATAAAATCTCTTCATAACTATAACATTTTTCTTAAAAAAAAAAAAAAAAGGAAACAACTCGACAAATCCAAAAGAGGAAGAGGGTTTTAAGTAGCAGAGTTACATATGCGTAAACAAATGAGTTCTACGCTATTTATTGAGCATCAATATAGATTTTTCCTTTGAGAAATAATAATCACAAGGTTGAATAGGATATTGATTTATATTAGAGACTAGTGGTTTGTACTTGCTTAATTAATGCTTATATATTTTTATCCAGTTTCTCAATCATATTTATCAAACGGACGGTGCTAATATGCCGTCAAGTGAAGTGTGTATGGTTGGCCACTTGGCCGTGTTCTCTAGTGTATTTATATTTTTTTTCTTTTTTTTTCAAATATTTTTAATTATTTTAAAAAAATATTAATTCAATAACAATTATTTTCTTAACTATTAAAATTAATATATAAACGATCAAATTAAAAGAATAAACTCAAACTATCTAGTATCATTTTCTTTATTAAATTATGTTGAACATCCGTCTTTTGATTCTCCGGCAAGGCAGGTTATTTCAGAGGATATCAGAAAGACAGGAAGTTGAGGGACGCTGGGAACAATGTTCTCTAATAATGAAATTTTCCACGAGACAGGACCAAAACATCTCACAGCTATGGACTGGTAAGACCATATCCTTAAAGTTTGAGTACTTTTTATCTTTTTAGAGACTATTGATTCGAGGTTATCTTTATCGCAATGATTAATTGTATGAATTGGCTAAAGTATGAGTTATAATTATTATGAAATTACGGCAAAAACATATCATTTATTTATATATATTTTTAATAAAAATAGACGGTATTCTTATTTTATTAATTTTTTTAATATAAAAAAAATAAAAAAAAGAATTTGGTGTTACAAAAATCTCAAACCATTCCTAGGAAAAGCTAAATATGAAGACAAGTTGGTCTCCAAGTGCTCCCCCACATCTAGCAGGGCCCCATCATATCTAGCTGCATTGCGAGAGAGCCACACCTCCAATATAATAAGCGCTGGAACTCTATACATGCCCAATAAGTTTAGCTTGTCAGAGTTAGGGAAGAGGGTCCTCCAAAAAACTAAAAACCAATCCTTCCTTCCAACCATGTGCCACATCGGCATGACACCAAAAGCCTTATAGAAGAAACTCCAAACTGAGACAGCTGCAGGACATTCGTCAAAGACATGAGATACTGAATCAATCCCAAATTATGAGCAGCACCTACATTTAGACGCCAATGGAATGCCACTTTTTTTTTTAACATTTTCATCAAAGTTGGCTACCCCATTATTCCATAGCTTCCAAAGAAAGACAGGAATTTTTTTGGGAAGCGTATGATTCCAAATAGAAACTTGGAAAAAGGGAAAGCTGGAAAATGGGGCCTGAGCAGATTTTTGTAAAACTGCCCTCAATAGCGTGTTTCCAGACCCGCAAGTCTATGCCAGGTTTGAGCTTAACATTATACCTCACTACCTCTTGAATCACATCTTGATCAAAACAGATTACACTCTCTTTTACAAACATATCAAAGTAAGTAAGTAATGGTCAGTTCCACCATATGAATCTTATCGGTCTTTGACGTAATTTTCTTGTTTCAACAAGTTGATACGTAGCTTCTTGAAATTCTACAATATTAACGATCGAGCAAACCTTTCGCAGCTGTTTCCACAGGATTAGCATCACCTAGATTTTAAAATACTGCTGGAGATTTCAAATGAACATGCCTAGTTTTAATCTTGTTGCAGGAAAAATACAGATTACCAGAGATCCGTCGTTGCCAGCTTAGTTCAAGGAGTATACTCCTTAGAAAGGGACCGCCAGACGAACAACCCTGGCAGGTATCGAGAAGATAATGCTGAACCTTGGTGGACTTCCTTCAATTTCCACCTAGATGAACCTCTCATAGATGACAAGCGCATATTCGGTGCTATTTATAAATACAATGGCAAATACGCATCAGCTGATTCAGACGTCCCAGAATATGTTATTGCCTTCCGGGGCACACTCTGCATGCGAAAGACAGTGATGAACGACCTCACGTTATACGTCAAATGCTTCCTTAACAAACTTGAAGAGAGCAGTCGCTTTAAACTTGCCCTGAATTATGTTGAGCGTTTTGTTGAGGCGAATGGAGCTCGAAATGTATGGTTGGCTGGACATTCTTCGGGGTCAGCTATAGCATTGCTTGTTGGAAAGAAGATGATTCTCAAGATGGAATGGTTTCCTAAAGCTTATCTTTTTAATCCTCCATTCCTATCTTTCCCCATAGGGCTGCTAGAGGACGAGAAAGTGAAGAAACGAATCCACTCTGTACACCGTATGGTCAAGGCAGGCCTCACTTACTTTGCTGCAGAACCTAGTAAGCTTCGAATGGAGGACCATTTTGCTATGTTATCCAGCTGGACTCCTCACCTGTTTGTGAACCGAGCTGATATTGTTTGTGCAGAATATATTGCCTACTTCGAACGCAAAGTTGGAGCCGGAGAAACCATGACACTAGCAGAAAATAACAGTACGAGGAATCTAGTCAGTCATGTTGTATTTCGGAAAGATTTAAAAGATGCAACGCATCTCCTTCCTTCGGCACATCTGATTGTTAGTAAGAGTCACCCAAACAAAAAAGCTGCTGATAATTCTTCTTGTTCAGATTTTCTTGAGGCTCATAAAATTTCCCAGTGGTGGCGTCCTGATGTTAGTTGCCAATCAACTCTGTATGATCAATATCGTTAGAGAGTGTTATCAATTGTTGACTGATTTTGTTACTGTTAGTTTGTCAGTTTGTTAGCGAAGAGCTGCTACAGCTCTACCACCTGTCTAAATAGATGTACTAGTCGAGTGAATGATATCATCTGATATTCCTTTCTTCCATTTCTTTCTCCTCTGTTGGCAGTTTCTCCATTCTCTCTCCCAACTCCATTTTTGACAAAACCGACTTGGAAAAAGGTTCCCCAGAGAGGAAAGTGGTGGTGAAGTTCTTAATCAAACATGATCATCAATCAGTGCCGCCTGTATTGGCGAGTGGGTAAACAGACCCGAAATATTTCCTGACGATATTGGAGTATGCCATATTGTGGTAAAAATCAGGACAACACACATATTCCACAACCTAAATGTAGAAACTAGAGAGAATCTCGGCTGGGCTTAAATGCCCAGTCCTAATGTAATAATAAAGTGGCTTACAAGCTTATATTTTACATTCGTTGGGCTGTTGCATAAAGCTGCTTTCTTTGATACTTTTCTGGGGAGAGTTTGAATGGTTGGCCTCGCCCTTGCTCTAAAAGATTACCACTATCATAAGTGTG
The DNA here is from genome assembly GCF_004785595.1 of Juglans microcarpa x Juglans regia. Classification (NCBI taxonomy): domain Eukaryota; kingdom Viridiplantae; phylum Streptophyta; class Magnoliopsida; order Fagales; family Juglandaceae; genus Juglans; species Juglans microcarpa x Juglans regia. The sequence goes on along the minus strand of NC_054598.1, from coordinate 38,194,464 downwards.
GAAATCACGAAACTTTCGTAATAAGAAAAATAACCATTTCCTTGCTTATGAAAAGCTTAAGAGCTCTTTACACCTAAAGAAAAGCTTAACAGCTACTTGTGGCAACTAGACCCCTGTTTCATATCCAAAGGAATTCGGTAACACATTAGGTTTCAAAAACTTCAATCATGCCACTCTAAACTTGTTTATTTCTCAGGTGTCTGTCTTCTTTTTTCAAGAAAAAGCCTATGCATCTGAATAATATTGGAGCCTGCATACGTGAGTGATCTCTCTGTATCTCTCAAACTTCAGTCCATAGTCATGAATTTTCTTTTCTGTTTTCTGCATTATTAAGATCATGATATAAGTTTAAACAAAACTCTGAGATAGTGATAGATTTATCTCAATAACTTCAAACATGCTAAACCTGGAGTACTATTCTTACTTTGTTGTTATAAAAAAAAAAAAAAACACTATAATATAATATACAACATGTCACATATACTAATGTAAAAATAATGTATTGGTATACACAACTTAGTTCATTGAGTTGTAAATGTGATCCGTAAAGTTTAAGTCGAAATTGGAACAAACATTATAAAGATGACAAGTTTACTAGACTTTGTGAATCAACCTAGTCGAAGTAAAATAATAGAGTTTTGCTATATACAGTCACTTTTACGTACTTTTTGTGCACTCTACTAATAGAATTGGTCAGATCAGTTATTTTATATTAAAAAAAAGTGATAAGCCAATTAAATTAGTAGAGTGCATAAAGAATACGCAAGAGTGATTGCACATAGAATTTTTAAAAATTTAATAACAACTTTGGATTGCATGAAGTTTAGGTTGGTGGCTCTGGAAAGAAACTCAAAGAACTACAATTTAATGTTTCATAATTATCTTCAACCCCAATGTTTAATTGGTCAAAATAGCTTGAGAATAAATTTCATTAGATGTTAAAGGCCCAATATAGATTAACACCTCATCTTAGATTTTATCAATTATGTTCCTTGTTGATAGCATGTAAAGGCTCTATTCAACCATTTGTCCTTCCAAATGTTGACCTGGGTACCATCATCAATTTTTCACATGAAGCCTTCCTCAACCAGAGAAATAGATTGAAAAAGACTTCTCCATAAATACGAAAGCCTTGGACCTAGCCTAGCATGTGAGAGAGATGTGTGAGGGAAATATTTAACTTTTAAGTATTCTACTAAGCAATGAATCAAGATACATTCTCAATCTCTATGTCTGTTTTGTTAAAAGGGCTATATTAAAATTGTGTAAGTCTCTAAATCCCAAGTCTCCACAAGATTTTCCTGCACATAAGGTTTCCCATCCTGCACATAAGGTTTCCCACATGAAAAAATTAATTTGTTAATAATGGATCCCATACTCTTTCAAAGCAATTACGTGGTATTTACGCACTTCACGATTGTATGTAGAATTACTTTAGGAAAATATATATATCTAACTCGTACACACACATATATTTATATTTGGCAAAACAAATCCTTTCTATAAATGTCAATTTCGAAAAGATAGAGAGCTTTTTGTACACATCCTGTAAAATTGAACGAACTAAAACCTTAATCTTTTCTTTTTCAAGATATTTATATGCAAACTACTCTTTTGAGATTTTATTTTGGACAAGTTGGAGAGATTAGTTGTGACCATGATCGTACCTTAGCAGTTGATGATGGCCCATCACAAGCCTAAGACCACCCACCTAAAGAGCGGGGAAAACCTCAAAACATGTTGCTTCTCCCTCACTCTCAAAGCCCAACCCCCAATAATGGGCTTCACTACTCTTTATAGAAAAAAATTGATAGGTTTAGTTACTTAAAAGTATTAAAGTTAAGGGGCCCGAATCCCGTATGATTGTCGTTATCTCTTTTAATTATTTAAATAGACTTAATAATATTTTTTGGATTAAACCTAATTCTGATAGACGCCGACCTTAGTTTTTAAATACAGTTTTATATGTTTACCATATTGAGCAAAGAATAATAAAATAAAAAATTTAAAAATATGTATGAAACATATTAATCTTCCATTAAAATTATTTGTAATAGTCTTGTCATTCATTCTACTCCCAAACACCTCTCTTCTTGTCTCCAATTAGGAAAGTACAATATATATATTTTTTCTAAAATATGATCGCTAAAAAGGAATTTCTTTTAAATAAAAAAACTAAATATTAGAAATTTGCATGAAAACAAGAATAATAGAAAAAGAAAAAAAAATGAGTTTTTAAAATAAGGAAATGAGAATATTTATATAATCAAACCCAATTAGAAGTCCAAATACAAATTAATGCAGCACACAAACGCTTTATCATGATTTCATGTGGGTGAGTGTATGAGCCTTGTGAGACTCTCCTAATTATGATTTAATTATGGTGAACTTTCTGTAATATTAACCATATATAAAAGTTTGAATAAAAGTCATGAGGTCAACGGTCAAGTCGTGCATTGACTTAACAGGAATTTATAAGGCCGTGGGCGTGAAGAAGATGCCAATGACTAGAAAAATCAGCAGAGCATGTTTTCTACGAACCATCCATATCTTGGGAAAATGTTAGGAATTTATAAGAGTAAATTGAATTCGTGGAAAATCAATTTTCATTTGTTTAATTTTATTTTCTTGACGCTGTCTTTTCAATATCAAGGGGCCCGTCTTTTATGGTAGTCTAGCCCGTCTTCAACGGGGCATTGATTGTGCGGTCTATCACTTACAATTTATTTTATCTACCAGATTTCTACGTTATTGGGGTAGAAAAAAATGAAAAAAAATTCACACTGCTTTGATTCTTATTTAAATGAAAACATATAAAATATATTCCGATTAGTAAAATATCTACAACTCGGATTACTACAACATGTCTACCACTTGCAATTATATCAATTAAATTTCTGCATTATTACGTATAATTTTTTTTTATTGACAAAAAATAAAAATATATTTCATGCGCCACGATCGAGAGGATCTTCGCCAATAATGTAGATTGAGATTATAAAAAAAAGTCATGATGTTGTGGTCAAGTCATTAAATTTGAAATGTCATGCACTGATTAATTAAGCAGAAGATAGACACGAAGAAGATGTCTATTGACTTGACCCATCGATATCTAGGAAATCTCTTAAAAACTGTTGCGATTTATAGAGGTGTGTAAACAAATTGAATTCATACATAGTTAGACTTTATAAAGAGTGGTGGATGATTTAATTTTATTCAAACACGACTTGAGTTTACTATCGAGTTACATTTTATATTTAGAAATATTTTGTTAATTATTTCTTGTTGTTTGCAATCCCTAAAAGAAAAGTAACGTGGGGGTAACATTATCCCTGCTGTATATCATTCATAACCCTATAATTAAAAACATCATCCAAGAGTTTGAAATCCTCAAAAAAGTAAAAAGAAAAAAAAAAAAAAAAAAGAATTTTTACTTTATACAATCTTCTCTATATAATAAGTTATTTTTGTGTAGGTTACATATCCTATCAATTGTCAAAATCCGCATCGGCCACTGCTGCGTATGAATATTTCATGATGCTCATATAATATATTTTTTTAAACCTGGCCAATCGATTTATTTATATATTTTTAGCAATGATGCTATTAATATTCATTTCTTGAAATAGAAATAAACATTACTTTATAATTTCCTGATCAATATTCTTAATCTAATTCTTGGATAACGTCCAATTCTTGGCCTAAATGAGTCATAGGTTTCCGTGCATGGATTCTCGTAGGGCCTGGGGAGGCAAAAGGATTAGGGGGCATAATTAATTTATCTCATTCTTCTTCCAACATTTGAACCACAAGTTTCATAGAAGGACGATCCATTGGGTGCCATTGGATGCACCGAAGTCCCACGATTGCAAGTTTTTTTTGCAATTTTCATATCTCCATCATTCTCGATAAAAACTCGCAACTCTTCTTTTTGTTCTAAGAGATTGTAGAACCATTCTGGAAAGTAAACTTGGCTAGCATTTTCCGCCGTCATGTCAACACTTCTCCTCCCTCCAACAATTTCAAGCAGCAACATTCCAAAACTATAAACATCTGCTTTATAAGACACAGTCCCAAAGTTTCTAGAGAATACTTCAGGTGCGATGTAACCCATGGTCCCCCTGCCTGTGGTCATAGATACTGCACTTTGATCCTTGGAACACAACTTTGCAAGACCAAAATCAAAAATTTTTGGAATAAAGTTTTGGTCTAGCAAAACGTTATGAGGTTTGATATCAAAATGGAGGATTCTTTGATCACATCCTTGGTGAAGATATTCGATTCCTTTTGCCACACCGAGAGAAATATCATGCAGTCTCTCCCAACCAAGAAAATGGCTCTTTGAATTCTCTGAAAATATGAACTTTTCTAATGAATAATTTGAAAAGAACTCATAAACTAGTGCTCCTCTAAATCCATCAGCACAAAATCCAACCAAGCGAACCACATTGACATGATGGATTTTACCCATTATTCCAACTTCATTTATGAATTCTTCTCCATTTCCCTTGGAACTGTTCAAGATCTTCATGTCAACGTGGATTTCATTAGAAAATTTTCCTCTGAACACTGTTCCATAGGCTCCTTCGCCCAATTTCTCGGTAAACTGATTTGTAATCCTTTTAAGATCAGCGTACAAGTATCTCGTGGGCTTGTAGCTTCTATAATCGTCCAAGAAATTTTCAATCTTCTTCTGATATTCTTTTTCTGCTTTGTCATGACTATAGACGCGATAAAGTGCGAAGGCAAGCATAAGTAAAAGAGTTGGACCTAAAATGGCACCTGCATATATATCAAATATTCACCAAGTCAAGAGCTCACGTCTTCCCCGATTAATTAGTACGTACGTCGGAAAACTTTCTAATATAAAAAGCCAAGGGATAACTAACTTACCAGTGGTCACTAATTTGGTTGATGCACTTGTAAAATATTAATTTGACATATATAATCATCAGAAGATCATCTATTACAAGCTAAGCCTGCAAAATTGTTAAGAAATTGGTGGTAATTGTATAGAAGATGATACCTTTTTTGTGTTTGGGGAAGCACTGAGTTTTTGACTCGGTACTACTGCTATTAATATTCATTGATCTACAATTCATGCCTTCCAGTTCACATTTTCTGCAAGCTGGTCTAGACCAGTTCAAATAAAGGATATGATCAGGAAAATATACAATAGGATGTGAAATTGATCTAACACTATACGTCTTTCTACAAGGTAGTGTGGGCAACTGGTTGATGTCGGCATCAGTACGCAAGGCATAAACTTGGTGGCTATAGCTAGGGTCATTAAGACAAGAAATCGCACGCGGATGACTCTGTTCTTCTCCTTTACTACTATGGGAACAATTGAAAAAGGCAAAGTCATCAAGCTGGTATTGATATATTCCTGTGAGGAAAATAAATTGAGTCGCCGGATCCCTTTTTGAAAGCAACGATCAGGATGATATACTTGAATTTCCTGAGATTTGTAGTCAATCTTTTTGACAAAAAGCTTGATTGAAATTGGCAGCTCGAGCACTATATCGTGTGTATCGGAGCAGGACAAATTAAACCCAGGAAAGCCACAGTAGTCCGGGTGGCGGTCTTTGAGTCGGAAAGAAAATCGGATGGCTGGGCCGTGACCGCCACACCGAAATGAATCAGCACAATCATCATTTTGGGCTCGGACGGGGTGTAAGATGAAAACCACAAACAAGAAGAAATATGACTTTGCCATTCTTATTACGATCGAGCAAATACTTGTCTGATCTGTTTTCTCAGCCTCTCGGGATGAAAAGGAAAACTATCATACAGTCTCAAATTTATTGACGCAATGATCCGAAAAAATATAAATAAATGTAATCTAACTAATTTCAAAATATAAATAAATGTAATCCAACTAATTTCAAAATATAAAAATTGGCCTAAAAATGAAAATTAAGGATAGTAAAAATGTTTTATATCATTATTATAATTTTTTTAAATTTTTACATAAAATATAATAAACATAAATATATTTTTTAAATTTTCAAATAATAATAATATTCTTTTCAACATTTAATTTTTATTTCATATCAACTCACTGTGTAAATAACGCATAATAATTAATTAGCAACGTGTGACGTAGCTGCTTACGCCAAACTAATTTCTGAAACAAACAACTTCTATAATATTGTTTGTTCACAGTTGTGGAAGCTATGCGCTATACTCTCTCTCTCTTTCTCTCTCTCAGAATGAAGACAGGTGTACTGTCCCTTCCTGCAGAACTCATGGCCCTTATCGTTCTAGTTGTGCTACTTTTTTATCAAACTTGCAGTGCTAAGGATTCAAATCAGGACTGTGTTCCTTCTTCCTGCGGCAATATCTCCAACATAAGCTCTCCATTTCGATTGGAAGACGATCCTCCAAACTGCGACAACCCAAGGTTTGCCCTGTCATGTGATCAGGACAACCAAACTGTGTTATACTTGCTATCCGTAGAACACTACGTACAGGAAATCAATTACACTTTCCAAACAATCAGAGTTGTAGACTCAGGTATTCAGAATGGTAATTACTCCTACATCCCTGATTTTTATGGTAGTTTGGCCAATACTCCATATCCTTGGCAGTACGAAGAAACCATGACGTTGTTGAACTGTGAAAAGCGAGTGAATTCCCCATGGTAATTACTCCTACATCCCTGATTTTTATGGTAGTTTGGCCAATACTCCATATCCTTGGCCAATACTCGTTAGACTGCACTTTTAGAGAGAGAATCATACGGCATACGGCATAAAGGTCAAGCAACACCATACGGCATACAGTGACACATAAAAATCAGCTTTACCTGATCATTCATTGGTCTCTGATCGATATTGCATCAAATTATTAATTACTAGTTTCAGCACTCGGACAAGATGAAACTTTAAGGACAGTTACTAATTGAACGATATAACAAATAGTACTGTTACTATCGGTAGGATGGCAATTTGCTCTAAGCATTAACTATAATATTTTCGTTTTGATAAAATTTTGAGTTTTAATTAAGATAAATAATATTTGCAGTCATAAAATGTGTAAGTTTCGTGCACTCGTTTGAAGAAATTGGGTAAGTCTAGGACCTATATAAAAAAATTATTTTTTAACTGGCCGGATCCATTTTTTTTCAAAAAGAATGTGCAAGACTTGCACACTTTAAAATTATATTTAGCATTACTTATTAATTAATTATGAATTTCCAAATGTTGATGATGATATTATTCTTTTCTTCTGCAAAGCAAGATGTCGAGTTGATTCTCGTATTGAAGGTTATTTAAATGGATATAATAAAGGCGAGGTTTCTATGATATAAATGTTATAATTATATAAATTATATGATCAAATTCACACCACTTAATTGTTTAGGTTTTTTGACATGGTAACTTAGTAGACTTCAAATGCAAACTCGATATTTCAATCATTTCATTTTACATAGCATGGTAACTTATTTATATGGTTGGAAACTTGTTTATTCCATTTTCTAAGGCCATGAATTTTCTAATTCATTCACATCACTTTCTTGGTTAATTAATTAATTAATATGATTTCTTTCTTGTAGGATCCCTAATGCAAGTACTAATGATCATTATTATTGACCTCGGTAAGAAGCTATATATATATATATATATATCAGTCTTTGTCTTCTTCATTTTCTATTTCCCCTTTTAGAAGATATACAAACAAGAAGAAGATGGATAATATTAATAAAATTTACAAAAAATAATAATTACATATGTAGTTTGCTTAATTAGTAGAATTTTGAAAGTAGCGCAACAACATATTTTTTTCAACCGCTGGGTTGAAAGGATTCAACATGTTAATGCGATGCATGTTATTGATTGTTGCATTTAAACATCAAATAGTACTCTTATATATGAAGAACTTCTTAATAAATACATTTTTATTCACACGAAGGAGGCATTGATCCTTCTAAATAAAGAGAAGGTGTATGATGTTATTGCTCTAGGAATAGTAGCTTGTGGTATCGAATATCTAGGAGGCTGTATGTGAAATTCATCATATGTACCTTTCATTTTGATGAAATTTACACTGAAAAAGAATAACTACTTTGCTTAAGTAGATACGTTTTCTTACAATCCATTTCATTTGATGATGCTTTTTCATAGGGCTATACCATGGAGCAAAAATTATAATGGGGACAGCATTTGTGCTTGCATTCTTGATATATAAATGGCGTAAGAGACATTTATCAGCGTTTGACATTATTGAAGAATTTTTACAAAATAACAATAATCTCATACCAATAAGGTATTCATATTCAGAAGTTAAAAAAATGACAAAAAATTTGAAGGATAAACTAGGTGAAGGTCGCTATGGCACTGTCTTTAAGGGAACACTTCGAAGTGGCCGACGTGTAGCTATAAAGATGTTAGATAAGTCTAAAGCTAACGAACAAGAGTTTATCAGTGAAGTTGCAACAATTGGAAGGATCCATCACATTAATGTAGTGCAACTAATTGGCTTATGTGTTGAGGGATCAAAACGTGCTCTTATATATGAGTTCATGCCCAATGGATCTCTCAATAAATACATTTTTTCACAAGAAGGAAGTATTCTTCTAAGCTACGAGAAAATGCATGATATTGTTTTGGGAGTAGCTCATGGTATTGAATATTTGCATCGAGGATGTCAAATGCAGATTCTACATTTTGATATCAAGCCTCACAATATTATGCTCGACGAAGACTTTACTCCTAAGATTTCTGACTTTGGTCTAGCAAAATTGTACCATATGGATGACAATATTATTTCTTTAACTGCTGTAAGGGGAACGTTAGGATACATGGCCCCTGAGTTGTGCTACAAAGATATTGGAAGCATCTCATACAAAGCTGATGTTTATAGTTTTGGAATGTTATTGATTGACATGATGGGTAGGCAAAAGAACATGAATGCAATTGCAGACCAATCAAGTGAATACTTTCCCACTTGTGTCTATGGGGAAGTGCAAGATGAAAATGGCATAAAAATAGAAAATGCCACAGAACATGAAAAGAAAATAGCCAAAGAGATTATTATAGTTGCGTTATGGTGTATACAGATGAAACCAAACAATCGTCCTTCAATGAATAAAGTTGGAGAAATGCTTGAAGGGGGTATTGAAAGGTTACAAATACCACCCAAGCCTTTTCTATCATCACTGGAGAGACAACCAGAAGATATTGAAGACAATTCAAATCAAACTTTCCTGTCAAGTCAATATACTCAATCGTCGATCCAAAGTAATTGATATGTTGATTGTTGGTTTTACATGGGGAACCTATTAGCCCTAACCAAGAAGAAAATCTTGTAATATTTGGCATGCTATATATGATTGCTTTCCTTATTCCCATCATCTTTTACTTGGAAATTTTATTTTCTCATACTTCAGTGACGAATTTGATTTCAATTTGGCAAGGTACCGTGTGATTATTCAATTTGAATGTAATCATGATCTCCACTTCTTGAATTTCACATATAAAACTCATTGTTAAGAGCTCCCGGAAGGTCACGAGGCCGTTGTATTGGTAGCAAGGCCCTATGTTGTTTGGAGTCCCTAAAAGAAAACCGTGGGGATAACATTCTAGAGTTCTCCATAACCTTATAAAAACAACAACCAAGAGTTTGAAACTACCAAAAAAGTAAAAATGAAAAAGAAAAAGAAATGAAAAAACAGAGTTTTATTTTATACAATCTCCTCTGCATAATTCTTGGAAAAAAAAAAAAGATTAAGCCATTTTTGTGAAGGTTGCATGCCCTATTAATTCTCAAAATTGTCCTCAGCCACTACAACTAATGAAAATTTCATGATGCACATATAACTTCATTCTTTTTGGCCATGTTAATTATATTTTGTATTCGAATTTTGTACCCTACACAACAACATTATTACCTCTAGTATATGTAACACATATACATCCTTGTTGCGAAAAAATCATTTTTATAATTATCAATTTCTAGAAGATTAGAGAGCTCTTTCCACACAACATCATGTAAAAGTTGAATAAACTGATATCTTATCATTTCCTTTTCCAAAATATTTGTATGCAAACATTTTTTTTGAGATTTTATTTTGAGCAAGTTGGAGAGATGGAAGTAAAGGAGAATTTGTTGGCCGGCGACGAGTAATTTGCTTGTAACAATAGTGCTCCAAGAAAGCTCCAAGAATCTGGGAAGTTAAACAAGAGTTTGGCATCGGGCCCTCTCAGGGGGCCATGGCGGCCAAGAATGTCGAGGCAGGTCGACGTTCCTTTGCAGAACTGGTCTCTGTGGTTCCGCAACCACTTCCAGAATTATTGGTGCCTCATCGTGGTCCGAAGTACGTGGATGGAGAAATATGTTTTCAATTCACTGAGGAAATTGCTCGATCTGCGGAACCTTTTCGTATTTCTATTGTATTGAAATTCCTAAGACAGAGACCCTCGTTGGATGTGATTCGGTCGTTTATACATATCCGCTGGGGATTATCTTGCATGCCGATGGTTACAGCTATGCGGAGACCAAGAAATGTTTTCATTCGAATGACAAATGAGCAAGATTTCTTGAAAGCTATTTCTCGGGAAACTTGTGAGGTGAATGGGGTTCAGTATTGAGTTTTTCATTGGAAACCAGATTTTAATGAAGATGAGGAGCCGTCGTTGGTCCCAGTTTGGATTGTGTTGCCGGGTCTGCCACAAAATTTTTATCATGAATCTTTTCTAAAGATTTTCACTGCTCCGATTGGTAGATACATTAGAAGAGATAATCCAAAAAAATGTGCAACTCGCACGGATGGAGCACGTTTATGCTTGGAGATGGATGCTTCAAAAAAACCGATTTCTTATTTTTGGATTGGGATGCCAGGGTCGAGACGTAAGCAGGAAATTCTTTATGAGACACTTCCAGCGTTCTGTATAAATTGTAAAGTTCAAGGGCATAATGCACATACCTGTAATTTGAAGAATCGTAAAGATGGAGAAAAGATTTGGATGCGAAAGAATGTAAAAGATGCTGAAGAAAAAAAACAGAGCCACAAACTGAAATAAATGTTGAGTTGGATAAAGGCAAGTGAGTGATGATGACGGAAGTAGGAATGGAAAAAGGCGATCCGGAAAAAAAGATACGGGATTATGGTGCACAAGATCAACATCAGGACGTGGGTGAAAAGGAGGGAGAGCCTCTGGAAAATTTGGAGGGACAAGAAATGGAAGTTAGGTTGATTAAAGAAAATGTATCATCTGGTAAGGAATATCATGTAGAGGAGATAGAAGAAGATGAAATAGAGGGCATGCAAATAAATGATATGGAGAATTTGGCAGGGGAGGGTTTGCTGGTAGAGAGTTTTGCTGGGGCTGTCAACAAAGAAAATTTGGAGAGTAATTTGAATTTTGACAAGGGAGTAGAGCAGATAGTTTCAGACTCGGAGCTGGAAAGAATACCAGAGGAGAATCCTGAATGTATGGAGGATACGGTTTCTGAACCAGATACAGATTTAAATGTGGAACATTTTTCTAAACAAAAAGACTATGCCTCGGATAATGAGGGTGCGGATGCTAAGCGAAAAGGAGCTCGGAAAATATTTCAAAAGGTTAGATGTTCGAATCGGGTGAGTTCTTGGCCTAATATATTTTCTCTATGATTGGCCCTATTTTATCTTGGAATATTAGAGGGATTGGAACTTCTAGAGATCGATTAAAAAATTTGGTTAGGAAATTAAAACCGAAAATTGTTGCTTTAATGGAACCTTTTGCTTCATCGGATAACGTTCAGGATGTCATTCGGTTTTTACATATGGATAAGGTTATTACTAATGATGGGGAGTCTGGTAAGATTTGGGTGCTTTGGCAAGATGATATTTTAGTTCAGCCGATTCTTTGTAAAGAACAATATATCTTAATTCGTGTTGGGGTTGGTGATAATACTGTCATTTGTTGCTTTGTGTACGCCAAATGTAATATGGTTAATAGGAGAGAAGTGTGGGAGTCCCTTAATGGTCAAATACTAGGAAATGAACCTTGTATTGTTGTAGGGGATTTTAATATTATAAGGGAAGATTCGGAACGTCGAGGTGGTAGATCTCGTCCGAGAATGGCAATGGAGGAATTTAATAATTGGATTGATAATTGTGGTTTAATGGACATGAAATCGTCGGGAAGAAGGTTTTCTTGGTGTAATGGCCAAAGAGGGTTAGCACGTAGTTGGGCAAAATTGGACAGAGGATTATTAAATGCCAGTTGCTTGACCAGATTTCCAAATGTGACTAATTGCTATTTATCGAGATATCATTCGCCTATATTTATTCAATTTCAGTCTGATATTTTTTTGTATGGGCCTTCTCCATTTCGGTTTCAACAAATGTGGATTGAGCATCCAGATTTTCATCAATTTGTGAGCAGAATTTGGCAAGAGGGGGTGAGTGGAATGGGACTTCTGAAGTTGGCTTTTAAGCTTAAAAGATTGAGAGGTGCTTTACGTGAATGGAATAAAAGTATATTTGGCAGAACTGAAATTCATATTCAGGGGTTTAAAAATAAAATTGAGGAGCTTGAATCCGATCTTCAACAGCATTGGGACCCGGGGCTTGAACAGGATCTTGTGAGTAAAAATATGGAATTAGCTAGTTGGCGCTGCCGGGAAGAAATTAGATTGGCTCAAATGGCTAAGCTTAAATGGCGTGCGGAAGGGGATCAAAATTCATCTTTCTTTCATACGTATTTATCTTCTAAAAGGAAAAAAAGAGTCACGGAAATGAGGCTTCATGATGGAACTTATTTGAGATCTCCTGAGGAGATCCATTTAGGTGCAGTCCATTATTTCTCAAATTTTTTACAAGCAGAAAGTCAAGATAGTATACCGGATTTATCACATATTATATCGTCGGTTATCTCATTGGAGGAAAATGAGGCTATTGGTGTAGTTCCTTCGATTAATGAAGTGAAAAATGCTTTAGACTCCATTCCTTCTAATAGTGCGTCAGGGCCGGATGGTTTTGGGTCGGGTTTTTTTAAAAGTGTCTGGGATATTATTAAGGTGGATATGATGGAAGCGGTGGAAGAATTTTTTAGAGGAGGTAAATGGTCGAGATTTTATACGTCTTCATATGTAGTCCTAATCCCTAAGGTAGATAAGCCAACAGGGTTTGAGAAATTTAGACCAATAAGTTTTTGTTCGGTGTTTTATAAAATTTGCTCAAAGGTGATTGTCAATCGTTTGGCTATTCTGCTTCCAAAAATTATTTCCGTTGAACAAGGTGCGTTTATTCCTGGAAGAAGTATTTTTGAAAACATTAGTCTAACTCAAGAAATGGTCCATTCTATAAATAAAAAAATTCATGGGGAAATGTGGTATTGAAGCTTGATATGGCCAAGGCATATGATCGTGTTGAGTGGGAGTTCCTCTTGAAGGTGCTCCAAACTTTTGGGCTTTCTCCTACAGTTTGTGGATTAATTAGGGAGTGTATTACTACGCCTTGGTATTCGATTTTAATGAATGGTAGAACGAAAGGTTTTTTTAAAGGTGGTAGAGGATTGAGGCAAGGTGATCCTTTGTCACCTTATTTGTTTATTATCTTACAAGAGGTCCTTTCTCGACTAATAAAACAAAAGGTGGCAGAAAATAGTTTTGGACACTTCTCTCAACCTAGAGGTACGATTTTAGTATCTCATCTAATGTATGCGGATGATGTGGTCATTTTTACTAATGGTGGTTGTCGATCAATTCGGTGTCTTCTAGATATTTTGAATACTTATGAAAAGTGGTCTGGTCAATTGATTAATAAAGAGAAAACTGCTATGTATTTCTCTAAAACACTTCCGATGGCTAGAAGAAGGAATCTCAAAAGATTGACGGGGTTTTCGGAAGGTCAGTTTCCTTTTAAATATTTGGGGGTGCCTATTGTTTCGGGTAGAATGAAAATTGGCGATTTGGAAGAGTTGGAGAACAAGGTTAAAAAAAAAATTAGTGGCTGGAAAATGAAATTACTCTCAGCAGGGGGTAGAGTGATTCTATTGAGGCATGTTCTGGCTAGTATGGCTTTACATCAATTAGCAGTTTTAAAGGTTCCAAAGTTAGTTATTTCTTCATTAAATCGGTTAATGAGCTCTTTTTTTTGGGGAGAAATGGATGGAAAGAGTAAGAAAAAATGGGTTGCTTGGAGGTCTATTTGTAAACCAATAGAAGAAGGAGGTTTGGGTATTAGATCGTTTGATGATATGCAAAAGGCCCTTCATTTAAAACTTGCCTGGAAGTTGATGAATGAGGATTCTCTTTGGACAAATTTTTTTCGTTCGAAATATGTGGGGAACAAACCTTTGTTGCTGCTGGATGCTCAAAAGGGTACAAGTTTTTGGCGGATGATTGTTAGAAGTATTCCCACAGTTTTGAGTAATTCTAAATGAAAAATTCGAGAAGGTAATGTATTTTTTTGGTATGATAATTGGCTGGAGCAGGGTCCTCTTGCAGAAAATTGTTTTGTGAGTGAACAGCCTCTTTTGAAGATTAAAGATTGTAATTTGGATAGAGGATGGGATATGATTCGGTTAGAGAGGCTTGTGGGGACTGAGAATGCAGAGAGGGTTCTAGAGGTTATTGCTAATTGTAAGGAAGGAAGGGATTTGCTAATCTGGGCTAATAGTGAAAATGGTAAGTTTTCAACAAAATCAGCTTGGGAATGTGTTCGTGTTAGAGGACAGAATTTAGAGGGGCATAAATGGATTTGGAGTAACATTCTTCCAAAAAAATTTTCTGTTCTAATGTGGAAGGCTTGGCATGGAGCTTTAGTAGTGGATGATAAAGTTTGGAGAATTGGTATCCCTTTAGTCTCGAGATGCAATTGCTGTATTCAAGGAAAATATGAAGACTTAAATCATGTTTTGTTTGCTGGTGAAGCGGCTGCTGAAGTCTGGAAAAAAATTGGAGTTTTGCTTGGTCTTCCAATTGGAAGAAATTGGTATGAAACCTGTCTTAGTTGGTTTCGGAGGGCTTCAAATGCCTCTCAAGCTGGTGTCATATTGGGTGTATTACCTACAGTTATTTCATGGAGGCTATGGAATAGGAGATGTAAGGCACGTATGGAAGGGAAGATGGAATCTGGTCAAGTTGTGTGGCAATCTATCAAACAATGGGTGGGCGTTATCTGTCAAGGGTTTTCAAAGCCTAAGAAATTCACTCAAACTGACTTTTACATTCTTAATTGTTTCAATATACAGAAAGTTCCAATCAAGCAACAACAGATTAATTACATAGCATGGTCTAAGCCAGCTCAAGGCTGTGTGAAGCTAAATACGGATGGTAGTAGTCTAGGGAATCCAAGTGAGTCAAGGGCAGGAGGTGTGATTCGGGATATGCATGGGAGGTTGCTATTAGCTTTTGCTAAGAATATCGGGTATGGTAATAGTACTTATGCGGAGTTAAGAGCGCTTTTGGAAGGTGTCAAATATTGTAAGAACATGAATTTCAATGCAGTTGATATAGAAATGGATTCTAAAGTGATTCTGGCATGGTTAGATAAGAACAGATGCGGTAGCTGGTATTTGGAGGATTTTTGGGAGGAATTGCAACTTCAGCTCATTAATATGGATATTCGGTTTATGCACATTCATAGGGAAGGAAATGCTGTTGCGGACTGGTTAGCTAGAAGGGGAGCAAGTGATGGTGATGTGGAATGACAGAGTATGGGGGAGGTTTCTCCTCTGTTACGGGGCTTGATTAGAGTTGATAAATGGGGTCTCCCTTCTATTAGGCGGAAGAACTAGTTGAGTTAAACTGTGCGTGTTGCCGATCGCTGCTGGTTTTCGTTCGTGCAGATTTATGTTTCGTGGAGGAGGCATTCGGGTTTATGTCTTGTTTTGTATTAATATGCAGTTTATTTTGAGTAGCAGGTTTTTGGGTTAGTTAGGTTGGGTCTGCTGTTTTAGGTGGTTTTGTAATTTTGATTTTAGGTTTTGGTTTAGATACAAGGGATGTTTGTAATTCCCGAGTATCGATTTTGTAACCACGGCTTTCCTCCGCCATAAGTGAGGTTTTTTTTAATAAAATTGGGACGGGGTCACTAATGGACAGGTGGCTTCCGACTCTTCTATAAAAAAAAAAAAAGTTGGAGAGATGAGTTATCATGGTCATACCTAGTAATTGATGATTGCTCATCACTAGCCTAGACCCATGTCGATTGCTCATCACTAGCCTAGACCCATGTCAACATGTCTCACGGACAGAGAGTAAGCCCATCTCCGAGAGAGTGGAAAAATCTCAAAGCCTGATGCTTCTCTCTCTCTCAAAGCCCACCCCCCAAAACATGGGCTTCACTACTCTTTATTGAAGAAAATTGATGGTCTTAGTCACTTAACACTACCCTAACAAGATTATTAAAGTTATCTGGTCTTAGTCACTCAACACTTCCCTAACAAGATTATTATAGTTATCTGGATGGAGAAACATTAGTACTTGTTATCTCTTTCAATTATTTAAATGGACTTGATTAATTTAAACCTAAATTTGATAGATGCCAAGCTTAATTTTTAAATAAATTCATATATGTATATCACATTGAGCAAATAATAATAATTTGAAGGAGGAAACACCCACATATACAATGCAGCTTTCACTCACCTTGGGATTCTAGAGTGATTTGTGCTTTATGAGAGGACCTTTATTATCTTACTTTTTTTCTCTCCTTCATAGATCAGATCATGATGAAGATAACTCACAACTCAAACAACTTGCAAGTGATAAGGCTAAGATTGAAGGAAACAAGCAAGGTGATAAGCCTTCAAACTAACCCTGTATAATCTTGATAAACCTGTAGAGTTAGAGATAGAATCAAATACTAGAGTGTGATCATTTATAAATAAATGCTGACTCTCTCTATGAATTTGAGAGGAAATCATTCTTTACAAAACAATGCATACTTATAGTTTTGCACTTATTTACCTTTTTTCAATTTTATAATTTTTTAATCTAGAAAATAAGCTCACTTTCACGAAATTTTTGAGAAGATTGTTAACGTCAACAACAAGGAAAGAAAGCAAACTTCTTCCATTTAAAAGACCGAACATATTACATATTTTAACAGGCATGGTACCAGCCTCTCTGATCGATTGCCACGTTGTAAAAGACTCGCTAGCATAGGCTCATTTATGTGTGTGTGTGTGTATCGTATAGTAACAAGTTTCATGCCTGGTTGAGCTGCAATTTAGTTTTCTAAACTTTAGCACGTAATAAAAATAGAGAATCGGTATGGGCATAATTATTTACAACTCTATAATACAATATTGATTCTTTTAAAATCAAAACATAAATTAAAGAAATTTAGAATGTATATTTTTGGGTAATAATACACTTATAATTCTTTTATAATTATTTTACAATCAATCAATACTAGTATACCATTCCAGTAAAATTTAAATTTTCAACATTAACCCCTCACTTAATATAGAGTTGTAAATAAACTATTTTTCAATATTTTATCATGTAATTGTTTCTCAGTTATATATTGGTTCTATCCCTATTATATTGGACGATCCATTATCTGGAATGTTGCCTCCCTTAACAATTTGTTTTCGTTAGGCGACTTTCTCATTTGTGGAATCTAAGATTTCTTACTGAATAATGTTAGATATAGTCGTAGAGTGTGCAATCACTGTACAATCATTTTAAAAAAGAGTGAGGTCCACTATTAAAAAATTAGATTTTTTTTTTTGTGTGGATCCTTTATTTACTTATTTTTATCAAAAATATTGTACGGTGCTTGCACACTCATGACTGCAAGTATCATTTCTCTTTCTTACAACATTTGCTTTTTTTAAACTATAATATAAGAAAACTAAGGCTGTAATTGGCAAGAAAAGTCTATACCTCTCTAAAAATCTATGTTTATAGTGTTTCTTCATTATTTTTTGTACTTTTTTCTCTACTAAGGCAAGAAATATCTCATATAATGCCTTTTGGTCACCAAATTTGTACAAGCTCCAAAACAATGCACTCCCCAGGCAATGATCTACTACACGGGCCAAGAAATTGTGCTGTTGAACTAGCACATGAGTCTCACACGGCACAAAAGTTGCACATGAGCTCCATGCATCGTCGCTACTTGAACACTACAATGACTACAGAGCAGCATTAGTGGAGTCCTTGGGCTTAAATTTTTACAATGTGTTTGACCCCACCCTATTCCCATCGCCATGCATAGCCACATGTTGGTATAGTGGCGAATCCTCATTTGATTTTGCCAGTGATAACATGGCTTTTCGTATCTAGTTATCCCATTATGTTCCAATTTTTCCGGAATGAGTTCATGGAAGTTATGGAAGTTGAGTTCTCCTACAAAAGCACTAGGACAATTGATTGCAGTATCTATAACAACCTATAAGAAATTCAAGAGATGGATTCTTTTTAGCTTTAAGAATCTCGTGAAAATCCAAAAATTTTCACGAATTGACTTAATCGCATAGATTTTAGTTTGTCAACATAGTCAGTATTACCACTTACTTTGATGTTAGGAGCACAATTTTATTTATTCAAGGTACCTAGAAGTGTTCGAATGAGATACGGTCTGAGCCATGAGTTTCTTTTAAATATTTAGGATTTTATAGCGCAATAAAATCATTTGCAATTTCTGGACGAAACACTCATTCGAAAATGCGTTTTGATTATTTCAAGGCACTTCAGAGTCAAATTTCAATAAACTATTTGCACTTTAAGGTTAGTATGATTATTTAGGATTTTATAGTACAATGTCTTTTTTTACTTTTTCGGAGTGAATAGTAACCTCGATAGTAGCACGTAGAGCACTATTTTTAAAATCACAATGTGAAATGTCTAAATTAGGCTAGAGAGTTTTTATTTAGACATTTGGCAAGATCTTAGCCACACTTGGTGAATATTATTAGACATTTGGCACCAAAAAGAACCATGAGATGAAAATGTGAAGGAAATCAAGTTTTGTGATAATGCCAATTAAGCAAAACCTTATTCAATCCAACCTTCCAACTTGTGCCAAACCCAATAGGGTTTCAACCCTAGAGAAACTCTAAATACTTAGAATCCACTTGAAATCTCAAAAACTTGGTTGAAATCGAAACCCTAAACGGTTTCTCCAAACCCGAAAGTTTGCCTCTAAACCCTAAATGGACCTGATTTCAATTTAGTATTTAATCACTTGATTAAATCACTTTTAGGTGCTATTAACCACTCAAATTTATGTTATGACATCATTATTTTTTTTAAACCTTGAAAATTTTATTAGGCTAAGAAAAATTATATTTGGGCTTGACAGCAACCCAAACCCCAACCAAACCCTATTGAAACTCAAAATGGGAGCCCATTCAGTTAAGGCCCACAAAATTGAGCCACATTGGCATGGCTTGTCGAGGAGGTTTCCCCCTGCCATGGCTGACCAAACACTACCCAAATCAGCCCCAAATAGCACATGATGTAAAAACAAAAGGCCACCTCACTCCTCTCTCTCACTCGACAGTCCAAGGCATAAAACTATGGGTTGGTTTTGCCCCTTGTTTTAGCAGACATAACCATCATTCCAAGTGTCATTCATAACCTCCCATCACTCTTCAAAATTTCAAAAGGAGTCTAAGTCTCTTCCCACTTCATTTGATCACTTTCTAACTCTTTTCTTAGAGAGCAAACTAGATAGACTCTCAGGCTGAGTTTCTGTCTCAATTTGTGAGATCTTTTGAAGTAGTTGCATGCATTTTCTCACAAAGTCACCTTCACAAAAGTTATTCCTATTTGCATCTAGTTTCTGTGGAGATATTTTATGTTTATTCTCGTGGTCATTTGATTAGTCCAAAGTTGGTTTAAGCTTAACTGGACAGTGTATGATATTTTGATGATTTTGACCACGTTACTAGCAAGCTATTGGTCTATTTTTTTATGAAGTATAGCTAAAATGCTTATATGATATTCTGATGAGGATTTGTTGCATGTTATAAGCTTTTGATGAAAGTTTTGCTTATACCTAAGAAGTTAAAAACTAGAAGGAGTAAAATAGTTTCTGTTTTATGTAAGCTTGAGTCCTTTGATGAGAAAACTTGATCCAATGGCTTTGATGTTTTTATATGCTGCTCCTGAGACTTTGTTTTACATGTTAGGTTGTTATTTTAAGGTTCTTTGTGTTGGTTTTGAAGATATGATTTTTTATACTTGAAAAGGTTCGGTTGGGTCACAGATTTGAGGTTTCTGGATTGATCTATGTTTTGGGTTAATTTTTGGTCGTGTGATCTTGAGTTTAATGTTTGGATCTACTCCAAGACATGATTTTAAACCGTATGATGTTTTTGGTTTATGATTATTTTCATGAAATATTTTAGATCAAGTTGTTTAATAAAAACCAAACCTTGAGGAAATCGGTTTTGGTGTAAGTGTTGAGGCCGAGTACTTCAAAATGGATTTTTGTACCTTTTGTGACTTTTACTTGATGATTCAAAATATGTTAGATCTTAGGAGTGTGTTATGATCATATTGGAAGAAAGGTTTTGAACTTTTGAAGTTCTTGGAGACGTTTTAGAAAGAGGCAAAACCTTGAGAATCAAATGTTGTATTTCAAGTTAAAAAGCATGAAGCTTTTTATTAAAAAAAGATTGTGATTTTGTGGAGTGAATTTTTTTTGGTTGTTTTAGTATGACTTTTGGACGTAGGATATGATTTTATATATTGCAATATTTTGGTTTAAGCATGAGAAATGAAGTCTTATAGAATTGCAACAAAAATAAAGAAAAATGCCCTATGTGTGTTTCGGCTTTGATGAGTTTGTTATATATGGTAATGATGTGTTTTAATTTTTTTTAGTTAGATATTTAGATTTAGGACAAAATTTACAAGAGAAATGTAATTATTAATGAGTTTTGGAGTTAGGATGTGAAATGGTCATTTTCTCACATGTAGATGGGTAAAATTGTAATTTTACTCTAAGACAATATTTTCATGTTGTAAACTATTTGTGATGAAATTCCTAACTTTTAGAAATTTTTACTTACAATTTATCATGTTTCGCGCATTTTACTCTGTAATGCGACAATCATTGTAGCTTAGCTTCTAACTTACAGTCAAATTATTATGTATGTATGTTGATAAGGAAACCAGTGGATATTTACTTATGTTATCATATATGTCATGATATGTCACATCACTACGTGTATGCCTGTTACATATTATATTCTGTCATGAATTAATTATTTGTCACACAATACATTCTGTCATCTAATGTTTCATATTATATTATGTCATATAATGTTTATCTATTGCACGTTATGCCATATTACAAAATTTCTATCTGTTTCACATTATGCCATGTCATGAAATATATGTCTATTTCACGTTATGCCAGACTCCACCAACATGAGACCCGAGGCCCCAGACTCCAGCTCGCCTTGGGAGAACTTCCCCATCAAGACATCCTTTGAACCACCCATGGCGATCCTCACCTTCGGGGTTATTGTATAGAGTGTGAACAACGGACGTCGAGGAGGAGGTCACCTCTACAACTATGGGCATTCCGTCGACTGGAGGATCAACCCCTCCTACCCGGGGGCTTGCCGGATCCTGGTACGGGGGCTATGGCACTTAGTTGTCCGAGACCAAGTAAGACTTGATGTCGGGCTTAGGATAGTGCTCCAGTGCAGGCGAAGGGATGAACACCCGATCGTCGCTGCTTTCCGGTACTTGGGGGACCCTGGCTTAGTCTCCACGTGGTGAGCAGGGATCGGAGATGTTGGGGGAGATGGGGGAGCCATCCCCCTGGCCGAGGGCTCGGCCTGAGCAACTTTCTCTTCAACAAGTGTATCTTCAAACGAAGGCAAAGACTCAGCCACCAGGAAGTTCCCGAGAGGAGAGGGATTCATGAAGGCATTGAGAAAGGCGGCATTGAGGGTGAGGTCACCGTCCTCCTCATCATCATTACCAAAAGCAGCTAGCGACGGCGGGACCACAGGTTGTGCGCATGAATGTCGAGGTGTGTCGGTGACTGGGACCTGCCGAGAAGAGCTAGATGAGCCCCGATGGAAGGTGCCCAACGAAGCTGGGGAAGAAGTACTTCCAAAGGTACTCTGAGCGGACCCTATCGGGACCTGGCGAAGGGAGCTACCAGAGGTACTACAAGGGATGCCCGACAGAGCTGGTCGGGAAGCAACATCGAATTCACTAAATAGGGATCCCGCAGGGCCAAACATGATGAACTGGCCAGGGCCCCACGAGAGGAGCTCAGTGGAACAAAGCGGGAAGAGCTAGAAGGGAGAGGAAGAGGACCCCTAATTTGTATAAGGCAACCAAAACATTGTGAGGTTGTTTCGGGTGCTCCAAACCGTCGACATGCTCCCAAGAAATCAAACAGCTGGGGCACATGCACGTGGATGCCGCACTTCCACCCTGACTCCATGCGTGGACGGGAAGCAATGGTTATGCCGCCAAGACTTTAATAGGGTAAAAGAACGGTTGCGGGAATGAGAGAACCATAACTTTTCTTTTTCTTTTCAATTCCCACCCTACAAATATACTAGAAATTCATGGGGTACTGTGAGGGGAGTAATCCCCTAGACCTGGGCTAAACTGAATGGGTTTGGCCCAGGTCGCTTGAGTAACATGGGCCGAGACTAGACCAAGGAAGGTCAGGCCGACCCAGAAGAACCATAGCGTGAAAAGATAGAAAATGTGCCTTGATCGTGAGGCCCAGTCAAAAGTATGTATTGCTCCTGACCACCCACGATCAAGGAACCAGGGTCAAATCGAGGTGTCAGGAAGGACCTTGACACCCAGGCGCTGAAAGCAGCGCAGACGGAAGTGTTGACAACTCAGAATTAGGGTGTCAGAGACAACCCCTACACTCGAGTACTGACGGCGAGCTCGCCTGACCATGGCCACACTGCATTAAATGGAAGATAACGCCAAGCACAACACGACCTGGACTAAAGTGTCATTGGTCGCCACGATTAGGTGTGGGGCCCTGCCACCTGACGAAAGGCTTACACAGAACGCGACAGAAGGGGATGTGGGCGACACCCCTACGACCAAGTTGACAAGTATGGACAACACCTTCTTGAATCCCTACGTTAGAAGATCACATTGATCAGGTATATAAATACCCCCACACACCCTTTGGGGCTCTCTCTTCGATTGAATGGTTTTTCTCCTACACTCGCTTTGCCACCCTCTCCCAACAACTGACTTAGGCATCAGAGGTATTACGGCGTCCCATGCCTCCCATTCTCTATCTCAACAGGATCCAAACTGAACTTAACAGGGCGGAGCTGCCCAGGCTGTGAAACATGACATCAACAAGATCTATTTTTTCCTCTTCCCACATCACCTCTTTTGGTAGTGCAATGCCATAGTTCCCAAATTTGTTGTATGCACTCACAAATGACCGATTCGTTCATTCTAAGTAACATTTATTTTTAGGTCTTGATATTTTTTTTTATAATCAACATAGAAGATAATTTTATTGATCTGAAATATGGCACTCAGCCCTTACAAGAGGTTTAATACATTCAACAATACAATCAATATCAATTAGCTCATGTTCTAAATTCACTGCCATTTGAGCAAGACAATGAGCAACACCATTCAGTTCTCTTTTGACATGCTATATTTTCCACTAAGCACCACACAGAAGTTCAATGATGTCTAAGATAGTGCACTGCAATTTCCCAGCAGAAAAAGCAAAATTCTTGACTGCATGGACAACTTGACTAGAGTCACCTTCAAAGATTAAAGAGTCGAGACCCAACTCATTGCAAAATAACACAGCAGAGAGTAAACCTCTTGCTTTAGCCAACACAAGATCAGTGCAATAGAATCTTGGTTGCATCAAATTAGCCAAAACAGAACCATCAGCCTCTCTTATCACTACACCAACACCAATCTTGTTGAAATCATATCTTACTGCCACATCCCAATTCACTTTCACCCAAGATGATGGAGGTGTTTCCCATCGAGTAGTAGGTAGCAGATTCTGAATTCCAAACCTTGCTGACTTGGCTCTTGCATTACAATACTCATCTACAACCTTTACAGCATTATCAAAGAGCACATTAGGAGATTGAAAATGGCCATCATGAATAAGACTGTTTCTTCTAAACCAGATTAGTCGAGTTAGGGTGGCAAATAACACCAGTTTCTGACTTGATAATCGGTCAATCAGGAACTCAAAAACAGATAAGAAACTGGATACTTGAATGTTTGCCTTTTGAATAGACTTGGAACACAGAAGCCATACATCCTTGGCAGAGAAACATGACCATAAAATATGAGCTAGTATTTCATCTTCAAGCATGGAAATAGGACAACAAGAGTCAGTAATCACCTTCCTCTTGCATAAATTAACTCAAGTGGGCAGTGAATCTGTTCAAGCACTCCAAATAAACTGTTTAACATCATTGTTGTTGTTAGGCCCAAATCCTCTTCCACAACAACCCTTGTTCTCCATTAGTTGAAGATTCACCATTCTTTCTTACTTGGAGTTGTTTATGCAAGTGGTAAACACTTCTCACTGAGAAATGCCCAGAAACAGTCCCATTCCATATCTGTTTATCAACTGTAGGCGGGAAACTGACAGGCAACTTAAGTATTTCCTTAATATCTTCTTCTTGAAAAACTGTATAGAGAAGATCTATATTCCACCATCTCGTATGAGCATCAATAAGATCAGTAACCACTGCATTCTCATGAAGAGTGGACACAGGAGATTGAACTTGGCATGTAAAGGCTCTATTCAACCATTTGTCCTTCCAAATTCTGACCTAGATACCATCACCAATTTTTCACATGAGGCCTTCCTCAACCAGATGAAAGGCAGTCATGTAAATATTTAGAATGAATTGTAAATATTTTGTAGGCGTGTATCATTTCCCAAATCTATATATGTTTGAGTTTTGGCCTTTATATACTTCGTTATACAAATCTTTTTTTATTTTTAATTCTAGATTTTTATAAAGATATGGGTGGTAAAATTTTGGATTTTAGGAAAAGCTAGAGATACAAATATTTCAGCTTTTTGGTATCTATTTTCATTTTTAAGAAAGATTTTTGGAGGTTAGTGATCAGATTATATTAATTACAATTTTTTGGGAGGGTTTAGAAAACTTTTAGGGGCTCAGGGGTGATTACAATTGTTTGGGGGGCCATCAGTCTTTCTCACCCCAAACCTCTCATGTGTTGCGGCTAATTTGTTTGGTTTATATTCAAATTTGATGCTTAAATTACTCTACTTCTTACTCTAAGACTCCAAGTGGATGACAAGAATTTAGGGGTGTAACTGATTTGATCCGTTCTAGTTTTAGATAAAATTTAAAACCGAATCGATATGTACCGGTTTTACATTTTTGAAAACCGATTATACATTAGTTATCCTCATAAACCGGTACTTCCGGTTTTACCCTTTCTAGTTCGGTTCGGTCCGATTTTAATAAAGTGCCAATTTGTCGTAAAAAATCCGTTTAAAAAAAAAACTGCTTTAAAAAAATCTGTTTTATTAAAAAACTGTTACTATTTACAAAACTCTGCATTATATAAAAAAAAATTGTTATCTAAAAAAAAATTACTATAAAAAAACTGCTATAAAAACAAATAAAAAAAACTGCTATAAAATGTTATTAATATATATATTTTATATTAAAAGCATATGATCAAATAAATTTTAATGTTTAAGATTAAAATATTATGTTATAAATTATAATAATATTATCTTATATATAATTATAATCTATATAATTATATATTATATATATAAATTTTATATAATATTTTTAAAAAAATTAATTTAAAATATATAATATATATTGTGAATTGGTCTGGTCTGGTCCGGTCCTAAAAAACATAGAACAAGAATCGGACCGGTACAAGCCGGTTTTGGAATTAAGAGAACTGGTCCCGGACCAGGCTAGTTCCACTGGTTCGGTTTTCCAGTTTCCTGGTTAATTTTTACACCCCTAGACAAGATTATTGTTAGAGGTTAGAGAGTTTGAAATCATTTGTCTAAAAAATTTAAGTTGTTTAAATGTGGTAGAGTATTATAAAGTTAGATTCAAACTCAATACCTCTATTATACAAAGTCATTACTTTTCAATTAAGTTAAACAGATAGAAAGAATCGTATTTTTATTCTTTTATTTTATAACTTAATATGGAGGCTAGAATTCTAATATTCATAACTGATTAAGTACCTATTTTTTGAGGGGGAAAAAAGTGGATGACAAGATTATTAAAGAACTAAAATTGTATTCTCCCCATTTGCACGCTCCTGATCCCCTTCCTCAATCAAAGAGAGATACAAAGAGGCCTGCAAATAATGCCCAAATACAAATAACAATAAAACATACATCGATCTAGCTTGCCAAATACATCATGGTATTTTCTTTTATACTTCTTTTTTTTTAACATGAACCAGAGATCACCCAAAGCTTACTTCAACCTAATAAAGAGATCAGTTGAAGTTATAAGATCAGAGAGGATCAAGCGCCGCCGTGAGCTTGATATATGTATATATGAGGTGGATAACGAATGATTAAGGTCTTTAATTCTCTGTACATATTGATCATGAAATACAATACATGTTTCTCTGATATGTTTCTGGGGGAGAGATCAGATATATATTGCTATTTGCAAACTATTCTGGTGTTTGCTTGACGTTTTCATTGAACTGTATGAATTTTTAACTCTGTCAATAAATTCCATGCATGTATGAAGAGTCTCCCTGATCTACCAATTTCTTCTCTGTCTCTCGGCCCGTCCATTCGCATCAACAAGATGCAAATACCACCTCATGATCTTCAGCAATGCCGCATGCATGCAACTGCCGGCCACCCCTTTGTCTCGTTGCCGCTCAGGAAAGATGATGGAAGCTTGACGTCCTAAACTAAGGTAATTCGGCTCTGATCTTATGACTGCGCTTGGACCATGCACCCACAATAACATTGAGGGAAACAATGAAAAGTATGATAACGATATGCATGTGCATGCAGCATCTCCATAAATCTCCATGCACGTGCTATAAACAAAGTCCAGCCATGGGAATTTGATTTTGGAAAGCAAAGAATTAAGGAATTTTATTATTCTGGATTAGGTACGAATCCGGCCCCTCACAAGCACACATGAAAAGGTGAGAGGGAAGGGAGCTGGGGCTAGTTCCGTCCTCAACTTTATGACCGCGCGCAAAGGAAAAAGACTATATAAATATTATATATATATATATATATATAAGATAAATCTTGGATAATTGTTATGCAAATTGTGAAATCGCCACTTGTCTGAAGAACTAAATTTTTTGGGATAAACTGCATGTGACTCTAAATTGTATCAAAGTAGATGTCTAAAGCTCAAATTCTGAATGATCTACACTAATTTATCCCATTTAGTTAAATAGTATGTGTTATATAGACACACTCATTAAGAGAAAGTGTAGCCCGCACGCGAGGATCAGTATTAAGAATACAATACAAATTATTAAATATACATGATTTTTTGATCAATTTAAACTTTTGGAACAAATGATAATTTCACAAACAAAAATCAATGCAAAACCGCATCGTGGATCTCTCTCTAGATCTGATCTATAAATACACAACGAGTTTCAAATGGGTGCATGCAGCAAATTAAGATCATAGCACGTATTTCACATCTATTCTATGGAATTGAATTCCCTTCTTTTCTTGTTAGTGTTAGTGAAGAAAGTTTAAGAAAAGAAAGTTTCCTTGCTATCATTGTTTTAGATCACCTTGCTGAAAAATATTGTTTTACATCATTGCTCCATATATATACCATTTCAGGTGCTTTTGAAAATGGAGGAAATTTTCGATAGTTCAGGACCTAAACATCTCGAGGGTATTGTTGACTGGTAAGACATTAGCCAATTATAAACCTGAACTCCAAAATAGTTTATGATCTTATCGATGATCCCATTTTTTTTTTAACATGCAATTCTTGTACAATTTTTTTTTTTTCCTTCCCAGAGTCTGCTGATTCATGGTTAATATCTTTATTATCTCAATGATTAATTGTGTTGAAACGCACAAAGAGAAATGAACTGCTAGAGTTTGTGCATAATAGGCTTGTGTGTGTGTATATATATTTATATCATTTAATTGTAAAATCGAGTGATTTTACAAATTAATGATAGCACGGCATATTGTAGAAACAATAATGCATGCTGGAGAATTCAAAAAGATTAGGATCATCGATCTAGATTTTAAAACAGTACTAGTACTACTGTTGGTGAATTCTGTAGAATATTAATTAATCCAAATATCAATTTTGTAGGAAAAATGCAGATCACCGGAGATCTGTCACTGCCAGCTTGGTTCAAGGAGTATACGTCCTAGAAACTGACCGCCAAAGGAAAATGACAATCAGCAAAAATCCCATAAATTATGCTCAACCCTGGTGGGTCTCCTTCAATTTCCAATTACATAAATATCTAACAAAAGATGATGGGTGCATATTCGGTGCCATTTACGAATACATTAATGGCAAATGCCCAGCCCCAGCCGATTCAAACGTCCCAAGATATGTTATTGCGTTTCGGGGCACATTAATCCTAAGGCTAAGGGACCTCAAGTTAAACCTGAAATTCTTCATTAACGAACTTAAAGAGTCCCATCGCTCTCAACTTGCAATGCGGTGTGTTGAAAACTTTGTTGACTCGAATGGAAGTTCAAATGTATGGTTGGCTGGACACTCTCTGGGGTCAGCAATAGCATTAATCGTTGGAAGGAACATGATGTTAAAGAAGAATTGTTCTCTTGAAGCCTATCTTTTTAATCCACCATACGCATCTCTCCACATGGAGAATTTTTGTACTAGTATGGATGAAGACGTGAAGCACCTGGTCCGCACTGTACGTGGTATAATCAAGAAAGCCCTCGCCATTGCTGTAGAAGCTCGAATTAATCCTTAAATGAAGGAGCAGAAGGCTGAGACTTTTTATTTGTTATCACGCTGGACTCCTCACCTGTTTGTGCACCCGGATGATTTTTTTTTTTGCTCAGATTATATTGCACACTTCAAAGACAGGCGTGAAACAGCTCCAGAAACGAAGACGCCCAGCTTGGCAAAGAGCTGTACTACGAGAGATCTATTCAAACATGCAATGGGCCGGGGAGATTTAAAAGATGCAATGCATCTCCTTCCTTCTGCCGTTCTAATTGTCAATCAATCTCGCCCACACGAAGAACCTACCGCTAATGATTGAATAAATATTTTTCGTAACGCTCATAGACTTTGCCAGTGGTGGGATCGTGAAGTTCGCTGCCAATCAACTCTATGTGTGTATCCATAACGTCCTACCACAAAGGATCCCCAGTAATGGAGATGATGGAGTTCTTAATCAAACATGCATGAGTTGCATGCACCAGCGTCTTTTGTAATCCTGTATTGAATAAGGCGGTCCGAGTATGTACGGTTAATGGACCCGAAAGATTACCCAAAATAAGTGGCGAGTGTGTTTGGCCCGAGTGTGTACAAATGAATAATAATATTGATAGAGCTCTCTGATCTCTGTTCACATGAGTTGGTTCTAAAGATTATTGTCTGAATAAAAGAAGATTGTCGAATATTTTAATGGATGGCATATATGATAACTTTTCTTTAATAATTTCGGAGTATTGTATGTTTTTGTCGATGATAATTTGAATTACAAAACGCAAAATGTCTATTAAATTATAGAAAAGTATATATTATTCACATCTTCTTATAATCTCATAATATATAGGGTATGAATTGATTGGCCGTTATTAAGGCATGCTAATCCACCAACTCTTTGGTGTGATAATATTAGTGCTACATATTTAGCTGTTAATTCTGTTTTGCACTCACGCACTAAGCATGTTGAGCTTGACTATCATTTTGTGCGGGACCAAGTTGCAAACAAGGCACTTCAAGTTGCCTTTGTTTTTAGCAAAGATCAACTTGCTGATATTCTTACAAAGCTCCTATCTGCATCACGGTTCTCAAGCTTATGATCAAGCCTCACTATTTTACCATTGCAGCTTGCATCGTGGGAGGATATTAAGGCATATCATGGACCTGCACAAACAGAAGAATTCACATCTTAGTAATTTTGTTATACACGTCACCTACCCAACTGTCAAGGCCAACCAAATGCTCTGGAATTGTTGTACTCTTGTAAAAAAGACTGACTCTCTTGCTTATAAATACTAGTGTAAATGAGACAAGAATTAATGAAAAAGTAGTATTTCAGAATTTGTCTCCTTTGTTTTCTTTTTCCTCTTTGTCCTTTTGTCCAACACTTCACAGGCTTTATTAGCCGTATGCAAGTCCAAATTAGATAACATAAAGTAGGAAATAATTTTCCAATCATTTCATACCTTCTTGATGAAGAACTAATATTTGACTTTCATAGATAGATATCTACTCAAATTGGGCCCTTGGAACCCCAAATTAAGTACCTCACGGGAAGAGAACCGGCCTTAATTATCATGAAAAAGTCTGTCATATAAATATATATATATATATGTGTGTGTGTTTTATTTTACATTAAGCATGAATTTATGGGGTAGTACCACACAAGTTCTAGGTAGGATCTTTTCCACTATATATACGAAAGCTATGAATGAAAGTGAGGGGTTATAAGCTAATGGAGATGTATCTCCTGGTTCAAGGCGCGCCCATGTTGCTAGGTTGAGCCGTAACACCTACGCCCTCAGGAGTATCATCACACAGCTTGAGTTTTTTCTCTGAAAAGTGGTCGACTGCCGGTCAGAAATTCTTCTTCAAGTCAGAGTCATTAATATTGTCGACTAATATATATTATAATCAACATATCATTCATTTTACATAATTTATCTTTTATATTTATTAAAAATAACATAATTAACTAGTCGAGATGCTAAAAAGTATTATCAAAGTATTTATTGATCTAAATATGCATAACACTTAATAGAAAATGATAAACTTACAATTAATCTATAACTATTTTACAACTCTACTTAAGATGAAAGACAGTCATATAAAATTGTAATTATTTTTTACTGAAATGTCACAATTACATTGATTGATTTAGAAGGAATTCTAAAATAATTGTAAAAATTTTGCAGGCGTGTATCATTACCCAAACAATTCATGTAATCACCCCTGAGCCCCTAAAAGTTTTCTTAACCCTCCCAAAAAATTGTAATAACCTGATCACTAACCTCCAAAAATCTTTCTTAAAAAATGAAAATAGATACCAAAAAGCTGAAATATTTGTATCTCTCGCCCAGTCCATTCGCATCAACAAGATGCAAATACCACCACAGGATCTTCAGCAATGCCGCATGCATGCAACTGCTGGCTGGCCACCCCTTTGCCTCGTTGCCGCTCATGAAAGATGATGGAAGCTTGACGTCCTAAACTAAGGTAAATCGGCTCTCTTATGACTGCGCGTGGACCACCCACAAGAACATTGAGGAAAACAATGAAAAGTATGATAAGGATATGCATGTGCATGCAGCATCTCCATAAATCCCCGCACGCTATAAACAAAGTGATCCGGCCAAGGGAATTTGAATTTGGAAAGCAAAGAAGGAATGTTATTATATTCTGGATTACGGATCTCCTCACAAGCACAGATGAAAAGGGGGGAGAGGGGAAGGGAGCTGGGGCTATCTCCATCCTCAACGTCTTTATGACCACAAAGGAAAAACACTAAAACAGACGACATATGTTGGATAAGAGTTCACCAGTATAAAATGATCACCATGTCTCAAAAGTTTCAGTTGAAACTTTTGAGACAAGTGGTGATTTATCAAAATAAAGATTTTGAGTTCGAATCTTGATCTACACTTTATTTTATTTAGTTAAATATTTCGCTCGTTGGCTCACTAATTAAGAGGAAGTGATCTGACACGCACCATTTTTCCGATTAGCTAGGTTAAGTTTATTGGACAATTAGTAACTTCACAAGCAAGAATAATCAATACGAAACCGTACTGTGGATTTCTCTCTATAAGTACGCAACGAGTTTCAAATGGGTGCATATATGCAGCAGATTACCAGCATAGCACATATTTCACATCTACTCTATGGAATTCCCTTGTTATCTTGTTCGTACTGCAAGTGAAAATGTTCGTGTAAGTGAAACACAGAAGTGTTCCAGTTTCAGATCAAAAGAAAGTTTCCTAATTGCTATCATTTTTTAGGTCACCTCGCTAACATATATTGTTGTACAATATCATTGCTTCATATACCATTTCAGGGGCTTTGGGAAAAGATATTGGATGAGATCCAGAAAGATAAGTTCGATAATACAGGGCCTAAACATCTCAAAGCTGATACTGTTGACTGGTAAGACATGATAATTAGCCAATGATAAACCTGCATGAACTCCAAATAGCTTATGATCTTATTGGTGATCCCATATTTATTTTTTATTTTGAATATGCAACGCATGGACTTTTTTTTTTTTTTTGCTCCCAGAGTCTGCTGAGTCAAGTTTAATATCTTTATCTCAATGATTAATTGTGTTCAAACACACAGAGAAATGAACTTTAGAGTTTGTGCATAATAGGCGTACGTGTGTGTGTGTGTGTGTATCATTTAATTGTAAAACAGTATGCCTGCTGGAGAATTCAACAGGATTGGAGGATCATCGATCTAGATTTTAAAACAGTACTACGACTGTTGGAGAATTCAAAAGAAAATTAATCCACATATTATATGATTTGCAGGAAGAATGCAGATCACAGGAGATCTGTCACTGCCAGCTTGGTTCAAGGAGTATATGTCCTAGAAAATGATCGCCAAAGGAGTCTCCGCAAAAAACCCACATATTTATATGCTGAACCCTGGTGGCAATCCTTCAATTTCCAATTACATCAATCTCTAAAAGATAATGAGGGGTCCGTATTCGGTGCCGTTTACAAATACATTAATGTCAAATGCCCAGACTCAGATGATTCAAACGTCCCAAGATATGTTATTGCCTTTCGGGGCACATTAATCCTAAGGCTAAGGGACCTCAAGTTAAACCTGAAATTCTTCGTTAACGAACTTCAAGAGTCCCATCGCTCTCAACTTGCAATGCGGTGTGTTGAAAACTTTGTTGATTCCAATGGAAGTTCAAATGTATGGTTGGCTGGACACTCTCTGGGGTCAGCTATAGCATTAATCGTTGGAAGGAACATGATGTTAAAGAAGAATTGTTGTCTTGAAGCCTATCTTTTTAATCCACCATACGCATCTCTCCACATAGAGAATTTATGTACTAGTATGGACGAAGACATGAAGCACCTGGTCCGCATTGTACGCGGTATATTCAAGATAGGCCTCGCCATTGCTGTAGAAGCTCGAATTAATCCTCAAATGCAGAAGCAGAAGGCTGACACTTTTTGTTTGTTATCAGGCTGGACTCCTCACCTGTTTGTGAACCCGGGTGATTTTATTTGCTCAGAATATATTGCATACTTCAAAGATCACAAGCTGGAAACAGCTCCAGAAATGAGGACTCTCTCAGGAAAGAGCTGTACTACGATAAATCTAGTCAAACATTTAGCAATGAAGGAAAATTTAAAAGATGCAATGCAATTCCTTCCTTCTGCAGATCTAATTGTCAATCAATCTCGCCCACACGAAAAATTACCTGCTGCTAATTATTTCATGAATTTTCTTGACGCTCATGGACTTTGCCAGTGGTGGGATCGTGAAGTTCGCTGCCAATCAACTCGATATGTGTATCCTACCACAAAGGATCCCCAGTAATGGGGATGATGGAGTTCTTAATCAAACATGTTGCATGCCTCAGCGTCTTTTGTAATCCTGTATTGAATAAAGCGGTCCGAGTGTGTACAGTTAATGGACCCAAAAGATTACCCAAAATAAGTGGCGAGTGTGTTTGGCCCAAGTGTGTACTAATGAATAATAATATTGATAGAGCTCTCTAATCTCTTTTCTCATGAGTTGGTTCCAAAGATATTTGCCTCATGAATAAAAAGAAGATTGTCGAATTTTAATGAATGGCATACATTATATCTTTTCTTTAATAATTTAGGAGTTTTGTATGTTTTTGTCGATAATAATTTGAATTACCAAACGCAAAATGTCTATTATAGTATAAAAAAATATAAATTATTCATCCTGTTCTCATTATCTCATAATATATAGGGTATGAAAACTGGCCTTATCAAAAAAAGTCTGTCATATATATATATATAACTTTTAATTTATTTTACAAGCAAACATAGTACTCAAGTAGAGTATTACAAGCATGAATTTCTGGGGTAGTATCACACAAGTTCTAGGTAGGAACTTTTCCACTGTGAAAGCTTGGAATGAAAGTGGGGGGTTATAAGGTAATGGAGATGTATCTCCTAGTTCAAGGCGCGCTCATGTCTCCTTCTTCCTCCCCCTCTCCCCGAAGGTTTCTCCTTTCCTCCCCTTCAGTTTTTCTTTTTCCTCCCGTCACTCTCACTTCCTCCTTCTGCTACGCATGACGTCTCTCATTTGAACACCCATTGTGCAACCCATCTCCATAACCTCTCTCCCTCTCTCTCTCTCTCTCTCTCTCTCTCTCAATCTTGGTTTCAGATCGAGTTCTCTCAATGGTTCTGAACTTAGTTTGAAAGCAACAAAAGAATAACAAGGAAAAAGATTAAAACGACAAAAGCCGAGAAGCTGTGCAAATAGCCTAGTTCTCCATGGATATTCCCCATAGGCCAGAAACGAAAATCAAGGGAAGCAAGAAAGAAGAATGGCCAAAGGACTTATTCCTTGTTATAGATCCTCTCAATTAAACCACATAGATATAAAGTGGGAAAAAAAGGCTCAACTTTATTAACAAGAAGGAAAGGATACAGAAAGACCATGCTAGAATATAAGTAGTATTGGTCCATGATCATGCTTTTAACTTATACCAAGTCAAAAGAAGGGCCATGCATATTCCTAGCAGCTTGTTGCATGCTTTGGTCGCACATTTTAGAGCTTAAAAGCTCAGAACCATTGTGTATCGCATCTGCATATATATGAATCTCCGATCAGGATTCCTTCTGATCTGTTTATTTTCGAAAAAGATAAGTATGTTATATAGGTATATCCGCTAGCTAGCATTCTATTGTTTGAATGGACGGTGTGCTACATGATCCACCGATAAAGAGTACCGAATACATGGTGTACTAATAGTAGTGTTAAATTTTTTTTTTTTAATCATTTGTGTTAGTACTAAACCATAAATGCTTTAAGAAAAAAAAAAAAACACCGATCAGTACATTTTGTCGTTACTGATAATCGGTGGGAGTATCATTTATAATTTCCTTGTTTGAATATTAATGGTTTTTCAGGAAAACATTAACTAATATTGCAATTGTGATGTATCATATATATATACGTACTCTAATTAATTACTTACGATGGGTAAGAGGTCGTGCACGTGTCTAAATTTCATGCACGAAGCAATCCATTAATTATCCTTGATCAGTACTAAACGGCGCTACAAAAAAATTCACCTTTATGGCCGGATTAATCTTCAAATAATGATCACTTTCTCATAATTTATCTTCTGATATTTGTAACAATATATAATAAAAAAAATAAGAAAAAAAGGTAAAAAAAACCTAAATACGAGAAGAATATTATCAAATTAATGTTTATTTATGATGCATGGTGTGTTGATCAAGATAATATCAATCAAATTCTCTAACATGGTACACATTATCTAAGTAAGGTGAATTGTAAATAAGAATTAATTAAATACCTAAACACGTACGAGACATAGTGATTTGCTTGATGAGTACTACAGGGGTTCTTTTTTCTTTTTTTTTTTTTTCACTTTCTGAGCCTGAATTTCCACAATTGATATTTGCCCTTTTATCAGCACTCTTCTGTTGGTAAACTATTAAAAAAATTCAGCCACTGCCACATGCTTATACCGCCAGCCACCACCTTTGCCTCGTCGCGCCGGGAAACTGGCCTGGAAGGTTGCCGAAACTAAGGTTAGGCTCTGCTTTATTTGCATGTGCATGGCAGCCATAAGAATATGAAGGAAGAGTCGAAGACCACATATGAAGAAAGATGAGGATCTGTGAAAGAAAGAATCTTCTTATCCTTAATACTGGACCTCTCACTCATACCACAAGGGTACAAAGAGGGAATTAAAGAGGGCTCCAGAGTCCAGACTCAACTGCATGACCAAAAAGGAAAAGCATGTATGAGGGAAAGAGGATAAAATATTGGATAAGAACTAATATATATAGCAAGAATCAACTCGAAACATTACTGTCGAATATGATCTCTCTGTCTCTCAAACTTGGAATTGCTGTTCTTTCTTATCCATTCTCTCTCAAAGTACTCATGCTTTCTATAAGTACAGGACGTCGAAACTCAAATGGGTGCAGCAGTATAACGTGAACGAGTTTAATTTTGCCCTTCTTTTACGTATTGGACAAGTTGGTTCCCTTCTTAATAACTTGTTCGTTTTAGTAAAGCACAAAATATATTATTGTTCCGATCGATAACTTTCAGATGAACTGCGAGTTTCCGTGCTAACATTGAAGGTACGTAGTACTTTTGGTATGTTTTTATACGGATATATTGCATCAAAAATTGATTTACATTATACTATGCTAAAAAAAAAAAAGTAAAACTCCATTGTATTTGTGGAATGTTTTTAATTGATTACAAAAAGTATTTAATGATATAGCATGCAATGATATATAGAATGAGAGTACTACATCTGTATTGTTCATATTTTGAGACTACGTACCTAATTATAATTACTCATTCATGATCATATTCGGAGATGTTTAAGAAACTGGTCTATTTCTAGCTAGTATCCATATATAGAAAAATGCTAAAGTCAGGCATATTTGGGGCCTCCCCGTGCACGTACGGCGTCTAGCATGTATTATTGAAACGAAGCGTTTCATAATCAATCCCTCAATCGAGTTTCTCACCAATACAACCTCATGAGGTGCGTTTCATTAAAAATAAAAAAACTAACCCTCTACACCTCCAGCTCCTTCCATCCATGCGAAGAACCTCCATTTCCCTATACCGATTATAGAACCCTAAACCCTCTAATGAATCTCGCGTCCCTCTCAAAATCGCTTCCCTCTCAAGATACATACACAATTGCTAGTATAAGTTGTACAACCCATCTTCGTCAACGTCAAAACGCTGAGTGTTGCAAAATTAAGAGTAGGAAAAACAGAGCTTCAAAAGGTCGCCCTTTTTAACCACTATTGCCTCCACCCACTTTCAACTCCCTTTTAATTGCTACGGGCTCTGCAACTTCCTCTACCTACTTTCACTTCACTTCTGTCAGTTTGTGATTATTTTTTCATATTTTTTGGTTTCTATGATATTTACTTTTGTAGAAGAATTTAGCTTAAACATGCTATTGTTTGAAAGGAACTACACCGATCTACGGAGAAGAAATCGCAAGATGGGAGAAGAGATCGTAAAAGGGGAAAAATAAGCTTTTTTCTTCCTCCATCCTCTCTCTTTTCTTTCTTCAATTTTTTTTAATAAAATAAGAATATCTGACATGGCAAAATGACAGTGTCGTGCACGTACAGGCACCATTTTTGCCTGTACGTAACAGTTCTGCCATATATAATAGGATCAACATGATGAGTACGTGTTATGAGGTGGCTTGAATTCTGATTGAACAGTGCAAGTGTCGTAGGTTCGCTCGAGCGGAGGTTCACTCAGCTCGAGCGAAGTCAGACAGAGAGCTTCGCTCAAACATTCGCTCGACACTCAGCTCGAGCGAATTCAGATAGAGAGCTTCGCTCGACATTCGCTCGACATTCAGCTCTAGCGAATTCAGACAAAGAGCTTCGCTCAAGTATCGCTCGACATTCAGCTCGAGCAATATCCAAGTCAGAAAGCTTCGCTCGACACTCGCTCGACACCCAGCTCGAGCGAGTTCAGGCAGAGAGCTTCGCTCGACTCTCGCACAACTGTTGGCTTGAGCGAAGTGGAATATCTACGTTCGCTCGACACTCGCTCGACGTTCGCTCGAGCCAATGTTCACAAAAGTGAATTCTCACTTTTCCTATAAATATCAAACGGCGTCTCTCACTTCCTTAGGACTTCAGAATTCATTTGGCTTTTGTTTTAGTGTTTTCTTGAGAGAGAAGTCTAGAGAGAGAGTTTGAGAGATAACTTCCTTGTGAAGTTTTGTTGTATTGATCTGTACTCCATCTCTGTTGATAGTGAAATCTTCGATACCGACCCCACCAGTGGACGTAGGCTCGTTTTGAGTCGAACCACTTAATTCTTGGTATTCTTTCTGTGTGATTGTCATCAATTTCTTTCGTTTAGTTCCGCTACTATACTTCGTGTTAGTCTTAGCTACACTTATTCCCAACAAACTGGTATCAGAGCTTGGCTCAGGATCTGGAGGGATGGCTATGGCTAAGTTCGAAGTGGAGAAATTTGACTGTCAGAACAGTTTCAGTCTATGGCGCATCAAGATGAAGGCTTTACTGCGACAACAGGGCTTGTCAAAAGTATTAGAAGTCTCGGTATCTGAAGATTCTCCGGCTCCTTCGAAAGAAGAAGAAGAAAAGGTACACAGTACTATTCTTTTGTCACTATCTGATGGAGTTTTAAGAGAGGTTGCTGATGAGGAGACTGCAACTGGTCTCTGGTCGGCACTTGAGAATCTGTACATGAAGAGATCTCTCACTAACCGGTTGTATTTGAAACAACGGTTATACACTCTCAAAATGAAGGAAGGTACTCTTATTTCTGAACACCTAGATGAATTTAATAAAATCATTATGGATCTGAGGAACATAGATATTAAGCTTGAAGAAGAAGATCAAGTGTTAATTATTTTATGTTCATTACCCACATCTTTTGAGAACTTTGTAAATTCCATGTTGTATGGTAGAAATACAATTTCCTTGGTAGATGTAAAGTCTGCTTTGAATTCTAAGGAGTTGAGGAATAAATTGAGTGTGAAGAACACTAATGAACAAGCTAGTGGCTTGTTTGTTAAAGGGTCCTCAAGCAGGGGTAGATCGAATGACAGGGGTTAAGAGAAGAATAAGGGGAAATCCAAGGGCAGTTCACAAACAACGTTTAGTAAGAAAAACGTCAAATGTCATTACTGCCATAAGTTTGGTCACTACAAGAACGAGTGTCCAAAATTGAAAAACAGGGAGGACGGCACTAGTTCATCTAATGCCGTTAGTGTTGCTGATGATAGGTCTAACGACCTAGATCTTGTTCTAGCAATAAGCGACTCCAATAGTCGCTTTAGTGACAAGTGGGTCTTGGACTCAGCTTGCACTTTCCATATGTGTCCCAAGAGGGACTGGTTCACAAACTATGAATCAGTCAACGAAGGTTCTGTTTTGTTAGGGAATGATATGAGTTGCAAAATTGCTGAAATTGGTTCAGTCAGAATCAAGATGTTTGATGGAATTGTCCGGACATTGTCTAATGTTCGACATATTCCAGAGTTGAAAAAGAATCTTATTTCTTTGGGTACTCTTGATTCTCTGGACTACAAGTACACTGGTGAAGGTGGAGCTATCAGAGTCA
This sequence comes from Juglans microcarpa x Juglans regia, assembly GCF_004785595.1. NCBI lineage: Eukaryota > Viridiplantae > Streptophyta > Magnoliopsida > Fagales > Juglandaceae > Juglans > Juglans microcarpa x Juglans regia. Next base: position 38,155,000 of record NC_054598.1, on the reverse strand, counting down.
GTAAGGGCTCTATGGTTGTGATGAAAGGAGATAAGACAAATGATCTTTATTTCCTTCAGGGCTCTACAGTGACAGGTGCAGCTGCAGTGTCAGTCTCAGATGATCCAGATACAGATGTCACTCGTTTGTGGCATATGCGTTTGGGTCATATGAGTGAAAAGGGAATGTCAATTCTGAGTAAGCAGGGTTTGTTATGTAATCAGAAGATAGGGAAACTGGATTTCTGTGAGCACTGTGTGTTTGGCAAACAGTGCAGGGTTCAGTTCTCTACAGGGGTTCACAGAACCAAAAGTTATGTGGACTACATTCATTCTGATCTTTGGGGCCCATCTTCCGTCCCGTCAAAAGGTGGAGCTCAATACTTGCTTACGTTCATTGATGATTTCTCTCGAAAGGTTTGGGTCTACTTTTTGAAGCAGAAGAGTGATGTATTTGTCAACTTCAAACAGTGGAAAGCTTTGATTGAAAATCAGACGGGCAAGAAAATCAAGCGTCTTAGCACTGACAATGGTATGGAGTTCTGCGGAGGTGAGTTTGATGAATTCTGCATAAATGAGGGTATTGCCAGACATCGTACAGTTAGACATACTCCACAGCAAAATGGGGTAGCTGAACGGATGAACAGGACCCTTTTAGAGAGAGCTCGCAGCATGCTTTCTAATACAGGCTTGGCTAAGGATTTCTGGGCCGAAGCAATCAACACGGCCTGTTACTTGGTCAATCGCTCTCCAGCCACAGCGATTGGTTTGAAGACTCCGAATGAGGTATGGTCTGATACTCCTGCTGATTATTCAAATTTGAAAATTTTTGGTTGTCCTGCATATTTCCATGTTAATGATGGAAAACTTGAGCCAAGGGCAAAGAAGGGCATATTCATTGGGTATGCCAGTGGGGTGAAGGGATTCAGATTGTGGTGTACTGATCCTAAATCACCCAAGTTTGTAATCAGTAGGGATGTCACTTTTGATGAAAAGTCCATGCTTAGTCCGAAGAAGGAGAATTCTGAGTCTACAAGACAAGAACAGGATGTTAGAAAGAAGGTGGAGTTTCAGGTGGAAGCATCACAAGGGCTGCCCAACGGCGCCCAAGATCATGCTATTGAAGATGAGCATGATTCTGATTCAAGTAGCGGCGCACAAGGTGAGCAAGACTACAGTATAGCAACTGGTAGATAGAGGAGGCAGATTAGACCACCTCAGAGGTATGCTCATGCAGATATGGTTATGTATACTCTTACTACGACAGAGAATATTGTTGGTCAGGAACCTTCCAGTTATTCAGAAGCTGTCAAGAGCGTAGAATCTGCACAGTGGTGCGCAGCTATGACTGAAGAGATTGAGTCTCTTCACAAAAACCAAACATGGGATTTGGTTCTGTTGCCAAAGAAGGTAAAGACTGTTGGCTGCAAATGGGTTTTCAAAAGAAAAGAGGGAATCCAGGGTGATACAGATGCAAGGTACAAGGCACGCTTAGTTGCTAAGGGCTTCAGTCAGAGAGAAGGCATCGACTTCACTGAAGTCTTCTCTCCAGTGGTGAAACACAGTTCGATCAGATTACTACTAGCTTTAGTAGCATTGTATGACTTAGAGCTACAGCAACTTGATGTTAAAACAGCGTTCCTACATGGTGAACTTGAAGAGACCATTTACATGCATCAGCCAGAGGGATTCATTGTTGAAAACAAGGAAGATCATGTGTGCAAATTGAAGAAGTCTTTATATGGTTTGAAGCAGTCGCCAAGGCAATGGTATAAGCGGTTTGATTCCTTTATGATTGATCATGGTTATTTGAGAAGTAACTATGATAGTTGTGTTTATCATAAGGAATTATCTGATAAGTCTTTCATTTATTTGCTATTATATGTTGATGATATGCTTATTGCTGCTAGAAGCATATCTGACATAGGTTTGTTAAAGACCCAACTCAGAAATGAGTTTGAAATGAAAGACTTAGGTGCTGCAAAGAAGATTTTGGGAATGGAAATCTTCAGAGATAGGAAAGCTGGAAAGTTGTACTTGTCCCAGAGAAAGTACATTGAGAAAGTGCTTCAGAGATTTGGGATGTTTGATTCCAAACCAGTAAGTACACCATTTGCTATGCACTTTAAGCTTTCAGCTTGCCTATCTCCTCAGACAACTAAAGAGGAACAATTCATGGCTAGTGTTCCTTATTCAAGTGCAGTTGGCAGCATCATGTATGCAATGGTTTGCACCCGCCCAGACATTTCACAGGCAGTGAGCGTAGTTAGCAGGTATATGGCTAACCCAGGTAAGACTCATTGGCAGGCTGTGAAATGGATACTCAGGTATCTGAGGGGAACCCTGAACTTTAGGTTAATATTTGATAGAGATGTCGATCTCAGTTCCAAAGTTACTGGTTTTGTTGATTCAGATTATGCTGGAGACTTAGATAAAAGAAGATCATTGACAGGTTATGTTTTCACTCTGTGTGGGTCAGCTATCAGTTGGAAAGCAACATTGCAATCCACTGTTGCTTTATCAACTACCGAGGCAGAGTACATGGCAGCAGCAGAGGCTGTTAAGGAGGCCATTTGGTTGAAAGGCTTGGTCAATGATTTGGGTTTACAACAAGATGAGATCTCAGTATTCTGTGACAGTCAGAGTGCAATACATTTGACCAAAAATCAAATGTATCATGAAAGAACGAAGCACATTGATGTCAGGTACCATTTTCTCAGAGAGATTGTTATAGAGGGTGCTATACAGATTCTGAAGATTGCTACTACAGAGAATCCAGCAGATATGATGACTAAGCCAGTTGCAGTATACAAGTTCAAACTTTGTTTGGACTTGATTGGTGTTCGCATTTTGTTATTCCCGTAAGGGATTTGGTGGTGGGGATTGGTTTTGTGGTCGGAGGTTTTTTGTGTTTTGGCAGAGTTCAAGCCAAGGTGGAGATTTGTTATGAGGTGGCTTGAATTCTGATTGAACAGTGCAAGTGTCGTAGGTTCGCTCGAGCGGAGGTTCACTCAGCTCGAGCGAAGTCAGACAGAGAGCTTCGCTCAAACATTCGCTCGACACTCAGCTCGAGCGAATTCAGACAGAGAGCTTCGCTCGACATTCGCTCGACATTCAGCTCGAGCGAATTCAGACAGAGAGCTTCGCTCAAGTATCGCTCGACATTCAGCTCGAGCAATATCCAAGTCAGAGAGCTTCGCTCGACACTCGCTCGACACCCAGCTCGAGCGAGTTCAGGCAGAGAGCTTCGCTCGACTCTCGCACAACTGTTGGCTTGAGCGAAGTGCAGAATATCTACGTTCGCTCGACACTCGCTCGACGTTCGCTCGAGCCAATGTTCATAAAAGTGAATTCTCACTTTTCCTATAAATATCAAACGGCGCCTCTCACTTCCTTAGGACTTCAGAATTCATTTGGCTTTTGTTTTAGTGTTTTCTTGAGAGAGAAGTCTAGAGAGAGAGTTTGAGAGATAACTTCCTTGTGAAGTTTTGTTGTATTGATCTGTACTCCATCTCTGTTGATAGTGAAATCTTCGATACCGACCCCACCAGTGGACGTAGGCTCGTTTTGAGTCGAACCACTTAATTCTTGGTGTTCTTTCTGTGTGATTGTCATTAATTTCTTTCGTTTAGTTCCGCTACTATACTTCGTGTTAGTCTTAGCTACACTTATTCCCAACAGTACGTAGTTCTGAGCTGATAGATAAAGTTTGTTGGTATTTTAGGATATCGTTTTCATTTTCCCATGAGCGTAGATTAAATACTTGAATTATTCATTTTTTTTAATAATTATGCTCACCCAATTTTAAATGGGTGGGAAAATTCGATGACATCACATTAGTGCATATATATCGCACGAGTGATTGATCTGTTCGATCTATACATCAAAATTTGTCAATTCAACGTACGGTAGTACGGAGGGTACTGTGACTCGACGTATAAATAGAATTTCATGCTTTAAAGAAACTGAAATGGGAGAATAGAAAGCTAGCTGCTTGCTAATGCAACATACTTACCATCCATATCCAAATTCTCATTCATTTGGTATATATACAACATATAAAATGGGGGGGAAAAGAAAATAAATTAAGAGAGATCTAGAGAGAGGGAGAGAGAAGATACAATTGGGAAATGCTTGGTAATTAATGTACTCATTCAAAATTTATACAGCTGATGATCATTTCGTATCTGAATCACACATTTCAAACTCCATATACATATATACCATAATTTCATGATTGGCTCTTGCTTCATGCATGGCAGCTTATTCCAGATTGAGGATAACAGGAAGCAAAAGGAAAAAAGAAAAACAAAACACGAGGAGCTAGCATATATGACATCTCACAGGAAAGCTTTCAACATTTCAGGACCAACCCATCTCACAGTTGTTGACTGGTAAGACCACAAACCATGCAAGACTTTACCGAGGGAGTACTATGATGATCAACTGCAAGCTGCTGCTAGGCAACTCGAATGAATTAACCGGCAGTACTACTGTATCCAGAACTCAAAAACTGGCTCTTCAATATATTATAACACAATGATTTGAGGCTAATCCATTATAGAAATTAGATGATACTCGTACACTTTCTTCACTGCTATCTTGCTCACAGCAATACCTGTCCAAGATAGCAAACGCTTATTCATGTTTTCCTTTTTTTTCTCCCTAGCCTTTTTTAGTATGCAGTACTTGGCCATTATTTGATTTTAATTGCATAAAAAAGGACCATAAATGAACTGTCAGTCTGACATCTGCTGATTCAAGGGTTATATCTATCTCAAGAAACGACTCATGCTAATGTGGAGAACATAAAATATAAGTGACAGCAAGCATGCAGAAAGATTTTTTTTCAATCTTTTTCAGGCATAAACATAGAGTTTACGCATTATATAGCAATGTTTTGTCGATCATTTGTAAAAAACTTGTTGTTTTTTAGCCGGTATGTAGCTTATTCGAAATTTAGATCAGATCCTAGCTACTGCATTTTTTAAAGTTAAAACATCCTTTGTTTCAGGAGAAATGCACATCACCGAAGATCTGTCGCTGCCAGCTTGATTCAAGGAGTCTATACTCTAGAACATGACCGCCTGCACCGACACGGACCTAATGAAGCTCTTGCTCCGCCCTGGTGGAACTTCTTCAATTTCAAACTAGATTACGTTCTCGTGGATGATGTTGACTTGTCCATATTCGGTGCCGTTTATAAATACAAATACAAAGACCCTTCCTCAAAAGTCCCAAAATATGTTATTGCCTTTCGTGGAGAAGCCCTCGGACTGGATTCAGGGCCCGAGGCTGTCGAGTTAGCCTTCAAGTGTATCAGTAACAAGCTGCAGCAGACCTCCCGCTTTCAACTTGCAATGCAGCGTGTTGAGAACATTGTTGATTCTGCTGGAGCTGGAAATGTTTGGTTGGCTGGACATTCTCTAGGGTCAGCCATGGCATTGCTTGTTGGAAAGAACATGGTTGTCAAAAGGAATTGTTTTCTTGAAACATATCTTTTCAATCCGCCATTCCCATCTGCCCCCCTAGAGCTGATCAAGAACGAGAAACTGAAGCGTGGACTCCGCTTTGCAGGCAATGTTGTCAAGGTAGGCCTCGCCCTTGCTGCAGACGCTCGTAAGCCTCAAGAATATGACCCTTTTGCTGCGCTATCTCCATGGATTCCTCACCTGTTTGTGAATTCAGATGATGCTGTTACCGCAGAGTATATTGGTTACTTTGAAAATAGGAAGAAATTGCAGGGCCTTGGAGATGGAGAAATCCAAAAGCTTGCAATGCAGAATCCTATTAGGAATCTGATTAAATGTGCTGCATTTGGGAAGGACTCAGAAGATACGTTGCATCTCCTTCCTTCTGCATATCTCACTGTTATTTACGGTGGTCCATCCAAAAATTTCAGGGACGCTCATAGAATTCACCAATGGTGGAATCCCAATTTTCGTTTCGATATCCAGCTGTATCAATACCCCCATGTGTGCCGGGGGAAGCGGTCCAATAATTTCGTGAACTAGAGTTAACAGATCACGACTATTGCAGATGGAAAACTGGATAGTTCTCATCAAATAAGTTCTGTGAAACAAGTATTTCTTCCAGGACTCCAAGAAAAGAAGTGAAGATCAATGCCAATAGGCAAGTGTGCGAGTGTATGTGTGATTGTGTGTTAACCTGCCTTGAATAAAGTGGGCCGGATGTGGCTCATGTGTGCTTGCTTGCTGTTGCTGTGTAAAATGTACTCTCTTTTTTCCCTCTTTGGTTGTTCAAATTTCATATGTAATGGTTGGAACTTGGAAGTAGTGTAAGCAATCTCTGTTGTGGCACTTCATCTTAGCTGACTCTGATCAAAGCAACCTCCCTTGCTGAGCTTGTCCCTTCTCTTATTCTGTGGGACTCTTGGCCGGGTTGCTAAAAATGCATTTGGATTTGGATTAATGGGTCGGGTGTGTTTACATGTGTTAATAAATCTTTGTCGCAAAGTATCGCCAGCTTTGGAGCACTACACAAGGTCACATGACTGAGCTGGCCCGACTTATCCAGGCCGCCTGGCCTCATGCCCAACCTAACCCTCAAAATTACAGAGAGCTGTGCCTCAAAGAAATCTAAAGAAAAAAAAAAAATTAACAAAGAAAGAAAAAAGGAAAAAAGAACCCATTTTTTATAATTCATGCTACAGGCCGTGGAATCCGACCCAGCTAGCTTTTGTGTATTAGCTTCAATAAGATGAATACATGCAATTTAATGCTTTTGGAAATTCCTTTCCGTCTTTAATTTTTTCACCTTTTATTTAGACATGACCAAACTGATCATAATTATATAATAATATTGAAAAACATTAAAACAGATTCATAAAGATGAGTTCCTCCTCAACCTTTTTTCTTAGTTTTTGTGGTAGATATAAAGTATTAATGAATCTAATATATACATCTAATTAAAACCAAGTAAATTAAATATCTTATATTAATATTATTCGCGCGTAGATGCTTGATGACAGCTAGTCTTTTTCTGGTTATAATAAGCTACGCTTAATTCCATCTTGTGTCATTCTACTATACTTTCATGCATGGGACCCTTCTCTCTCTTTCTCTCTCTCGAACTTTATTAGAAGAGCTTTTATATATGTAGTACGTGAGAATATTAATGGACCGTTATAAATGGCCTCTAAGATCATGTGATGCATGCATGGTAGGCAACAAAATATATTTGATTGATCAGTACTAGTAATTAGCTGGTCTATTAATTATGAAAAAAGGGATCGGAGGCTGGAACGTGACTTTTGGTGCTTCTTGTTTCTTCAAATTAATCTGGTCCATATATATTCATCAGCATGCATATATATATAGAGAGTTTTGTTATATATAAATAACTTTACGTATCAATCTGCGTATTAATATTGTTATCTTCATATTTTAAATTTAAACTAGTATTATTTTTAATAAAATCTATTTTTTGACCAATCATATTGAATGAATACACGTATTAATACACAGAATCCTTTACAATTAAATTTTTTCACACATATAATATATATACAGGTCATGTAATTGCCTGGAAAGATGATTAGCCAATTAAACAAGAGGGTAGGGGCACGAAATAAATTATGTACGTACCTGCATGCCATTAATTAGTGCCTTCAGATATGAAGACCAAAAACAAAACAAGTACTGGATCAGGTAGGTAAAGACCATCTATCCGTGGAGGAAGATGAAATGTCCAATCAAATTATATTGGCCGGATAAAATGCTTATTTATAATATATTATCAACGTAATTGCAATTAATTGATTATATATATGTCCAAGAAAAGATCTAGAATGCCTAGCTAGCTAGCTAGCTGCTACTATACCGACCATCCATGTCTTCATGCATATAGGAAAATGGCCAAGGTTATCTCAAAATATATATTGTTGTTATGTATATATATGTTAGATTTTTATCATCTGTATATATGAAACATTATCCGATAAATTCCCATGAATCATATTACATATATTATTAATGCGGACCCAACTTAGGTTTTCTTGTTAATACGATGATCGCTAGCTAGCTAGAAGATCACACAAGGCAATACCTTTAGATTATCTGACATTTATATTATATTTATATAACATATATCGTCTTATTGAAGTTGCCATTTTAATACGAGATCGATCTTAAATATTATATGTACCATATAATATATATGCAGGTTGTTTAATTTTGGCCTACTTTTTTATTTTTTTTGGGAAGGTAGAATAAACTTCATTCATTCATAACGAAATATTATAACTTTGACTTGAGACATATAAAATGTAAGCCAACAATTACTTTTAAAGCTCTTTATATTTTTTTTTTTTTTTTGTGACTGATATGGTTTAGTCCATTATTGTAACTTTCTACAAAAAAAACTGTCTAAGAGATAATATTCTGTCCTAAAACAGATTTAACAAACCCCACATTTTGTTCTAAGACAGAATCAAACAACCTCACAATTTGTCTAAGACGGAAGAGGACACACTCTATGTACAAAAATTCAAGAGACTGTATTTTTTTAATCTAAAACAAAGGAAATAACAAAAAACATAAAAGATTGATGAGAAAATAGCGAATTCTAGCTTGCAAAGCTATATATCCGAATTTTTAACCTTACAAGAAATAAAAAACGCAAACACCAAGACTATGGTGGCGCGTGTCCTTGATGAATTTTCAGGGACACGCGCCACCCTGGAAATAAGGCAAAACGTCAAATCTGAAGAAACTGATGGCTCCTTGTCCTAGAAAAGTTGTGTGTGGCGGCGATAGAGCTCCATTTGCGATGACGCGTGGATGTCACCCGTGCACTTTGGGCCGCACTTGTGGTTCACGCACCGCTCCGTTCAACGAGATTCTTCGTCCCTTTGAAGGATCAACGCCTTGAGAATCTTGCGGTGGAGCGTGTGGTGATTACTGGCTCTAAAGAACAATAGATCTGCATTTCTTCCTACTATGAAAGGAAAAAAACAAACAAAATAAAAAAAATAAAAGAAAAACTAGAGAGAAGAGGGAGGAAGGGAGGAGCCAAAGCTTCAACCCTTCTTCCGGTATGAGTTTTTTAAGAGGGGGAGGCTGTGTAGAGAGAAAAGGAAGAGAGAGAGAATAGTAATTTTGGCCTACTTAAGAATGAAAAGAACTAATTTGGAAATCTAATATAATTAATGACATCTAATTAAACATATAAGCCCAGTTATTTATTAAGTTCCATCTTCAATTATATATGTCATCTCCAAACATATATATACCGTATATTTTTAGAAGCCTGTCGTTAAGTAATTAGTTTATAATATTTATATATCCCTTAAAATACAATACATCAATTATTAGTTTATATAATTTGAGATGACAAAATTAAAAAAACAAAAAACAGCATTTCTCAAATTCTCAGTCTTGATTGGAAAAGTAGTCATGGATGGATCACTTTTTTGACAATTGGTACATGGAGATGACTCGCTTTCAATACAACTCGGGTGGGTTTGATCATGACTACATGGAATTGGATTTCATTAGTGTTGTCACGTTAATGCACATTATAAAATAGCACTGCAATATTTTTATAGTTGGTGGCATACGTCAAGTCGATCGTGTTCTTTTTTCTATATTATTTAACCATTATATATGCGGGCCTAATATATATTTAATTTACGTCAACAAAAGGACTAGTTTCGATCGATCGATCGAGACCCATAAATATTACTCCTTTTTGAAAAAGTTATTGTTAAATATAATTGTCACTAGCTATCTTTTGCCTTGCCCTGCCTTTTCATCAAGCTAGATATATATATATATTATAATAACAACGGATTACATGATGAGTTGGATGATTGTTTTAGCATGGGAAGCAAAGCAAATTATTGGAAAATGGATCTACTTTCTGGTCCAAACAAAAGCCAGCAAAATCATTTTCACTAGTATTAATTTGATCGAAACATACATACATCCATATATATATATAGCCTTGGATTCTCCAATTTGAAAGCAACTTATCAATTATCCACAATTTGATTGATTATGATCGTTTTGGCCAATGCTGACTGAAATGTTTGCATCATGATCAGGACGTTCATCAGGATCTAGCTAGCAAGCATTTATATATATATATATATATATATCATTCATGGTACGTAGATGATTTCTTACACGTAATATTAGGCCTAGCTAGCTAGCTAACACTCACAACAATTGTTCATGAAAGTTGACTCAGTTTTTTGGACGGCTCTTTGGAGAATCAATAAAAAAAAAGTAGAAGTAATTAATTAATTAAGTTGTTTTATTTTATTGAGAATTACCCATAAAATTACTTGACAAAGACAAAAAGTAAAGTGTAATTTAATCTGTATTAAAATGAATGATTCACACCTCGTTTGCAAAACCCCTTATAAATTCACCAATTCAATTAAATTTAAAAAAAATCTTCTCATCGTCAATTATTATTCATTATTTCACACTTTATTATTTATAAAAAACACTCTCACCCTTTATGAAATTAAAAAAAAATTATAAATATGAAATATAAAAATAAATAATAGCTGATGCATAGAATTTCTCTTAAATTTATCCCTTAAAATTAACATGCTGATCATCATGTGCTACATTCAACAGGGGAAGATTAGCAGCCAAAATATATGTAGCCAGTCAAGCCCAAGCTGAACACATGCCTTTTTGCTCGCACAATATCCTGATCCACTAAAGAAAAAGAAAATTGGATTTGGGAGAATAGGTAGACGTTTAAAGAAATCAAAGCATTAGAGGCATACAGCTCATGTAATAAAGAATATTGAATGGAATAATATATATATATATATATATATATATATATATATATATACGCGGATTTAAACATGAAGTCTTGACGCATGATACACGTATAGATCATTATCGGTGGACAAGCTAGCTAGGTACGTGACTTTGAACAGTACTGTTTACAACACAGTAGAAAGAAAATGACAAAACAGTACAGCAAAGTATATTGTGCATGACAGATGATCGATCAAGCTACGAAGCAGATCATGAAAAGCGTGAACGACGTTGAACTGTGACCACTACTGATATGCAATAATTTGCCAGAAATATATATAAACCACAGTACTGTGGGGATCGATCAATCGATGTGTGGAAGTACTTTTGTATACTTTCCTCGTGTAAGTCACTTCACAATAGTCAGCATTACCAGAACTAGTACAGTAGTAGTACTGTCCTGCTAACATCTATACATATAATGTATATGCATGTACTCCAAAAATAATCAGATCGATTTATATATCTCAGATGCATGCGCATGCATTTTGTGAAAGTCGTGCCGTAGCAAATTTGCAAATTATCGTTTCTCCTACGGCACGACTATTTACATAAATAATCGTTTATAAATCAGCTCAATTATCTTGTAAAAGTAGAAGAAATCAATGGCCGTATACAATTACTTGAGTTTTCCAAAATATAAAATGCATTTTATTGACTAAGCTAGGTTTAGGATATTGATGATATGTACTTTAATATATAGTATTACATCAAGCAAGATCAGGGACAAAAAACAGAGTATATAATTCGACTTTTTTATTCCCTTTTCTAGACCAGAAAGTTTTCTAAGTAGCTAGATAAGGTGCCAAGGGGTTGCTGTTTTTTCCAATGAGAAACCAAGAGCGCACTGGAATATCTAGCTGATACATATCATATACGCATGTGTAGTGGGGACTTTTAAAATGAAGTTTCATTGGACATTTAGTCACTATCTTCATAATCAAATCCAAATAATCCTCGAAATATTTAATAAATGTTTATGGGTAGAGATTTGTAATATATCCTATATACAAGGAATCATGCATGTATGCTTGGGATTTTGGCCCCATGTCCCCTACCACCATGAAAGTGGGCACATGCTTTTAGCTAGTTTGTTTGTTAGCTTGGCCATTCATTCGAATCCCTAGCTGTTATCCTCTTCTTCTTCTTTTTCTCCTACCGATTTGATCAAAGCATTCCATAACAGAAGCAATATATAATATTGTTAGAATATATATAAGATCTCGTTGATTGCACAGATCATAAGATGAGATGAGATAAAAGTTAAAAATTAAATTATAATATTATTAGAATATAATTTTTTAATATTAATTTTATTTTGAGATTTGAAAAAATTAAATTACTTATTATATTTTGTGTGAGAGTTTAAAAAAAAATTTAATGATTATATGAGATATTATCTCATTTCATCTATCAAACCAAACCATGCGAGCACAAGAGAGAAAGAGAGAGATTGAGAAATCATACTTCACAACTACTAAATAACTTGGCCCTTGGAGGATATTGTTAAAAATATAATACAAATAATTAAGTCTAAATTTTTTTATCAGTTTAAGGTTTTAAGACAAGTAGTAATTTTACCTCGTATCAAAACAAAAGTCTTGAGTTTAAACCCTGATTTTATATTTTATTCTATTTATTTAAATATTTCATACGTTGAGCTCACTTATTGAAAAGAAGTCTCATATTGTGTTTGAATGTTGAAGTGAGTTGAGTTGAGTTGAGTTGAAATAATAAAATATTGTTATAATATTATTTTTTAATATTATTATTATTTTAAGATTTAAAAAAATTAAATTATTTATTATATTTTATGTTGAAATTTAAAAAAATTATAATGATAAATTGATATGAGTTAATCATCCAAACGAGTAGAATACACAGATCCTAACGAGTTAATCATCTAATGTTATATACGTTAACAAAATAAAAGTCCCGTGAGATTGCCCCAAAAGTGAGTAGAATACACAGATCCGAACTCTTATTTATTACCCCAATTATAGATCATCATATATAAAGCGACTATAAATTATCAAGGAAATAACATCCAAACAAAAAGTAAAAATAGATATATATATATATATATATATATATATTATGTTCTTACGTTTTACTGGAAATGAACATTTCTATTTGCAGAATGGGTGATAGTCTTGCACTTTATTTACTATTGTTTTATTATCTAATTTTTTTTTTTTCTTTTTCTTTTTGAATCTAGATTAAAAATTCTAGAACATCACTTTTTGTATAATCTAAAAGAAGATAAACTCAATCAACTAATATAATCATGTAATTTAATTAAAAATAAACTCAATTTACCTTCTTTTGCTCTTTAAGTGTTAAATATGTCAGAAAGAAAGAGACCCATTTTGGTAGCACATAAGAGTGACATACATATTCTATATTATGAAGAAAATATCAAACTTATAACTTTTTTATAATTTTATATTAAAATAGAAGATATTTTTTAAATTGAATTTTTTTTAATTAGATTACGTGATTATGTTAGTTGATTCAATTTATTCTTTTTCTAGATCATACAAGAAGATCATGTTCTGATATTTTTAATTCAAATTCAAAGAGTAAAAGAAAAAAAAAATAGCTAAATAGTAAAACAATAACAATGGAAGTTTAAAGGTATCATTAATTACCTTGTACAAAAGACCCTTAGGCCTACTTTAGATAGTGAGTTGAGATGAGTTATGCACAGTAGTGAAATATTTAAGGTGAAACGAGATGAGTTAGAAATGGTTTGAATTAAAATATTTAATGTGGTTTTGGAAAATGAGAGATAAAAGGTTGAATAAAAATATTAAGTTAAAAGATTATTAGAATATAATTTTTTTAAAATTAATTTTGTTTTGAGATTTGAAAATTTTGAATTATTTTTTGTGTTTTGTTTGAAAATTTAGAAAAACTGTAATAATTAAATAATGAGTACATGAAAAAGTTGAAAATTTAAAATTAAAAAATATTTATATTTGTGTTGCTTGAATATTGAGATAGGATGAGATGAGATAATATGAAAATATCTCTCTATCCAAACTAAAGATGAGATAAGAGCGATATTACTTTATCACTCATATATGCAAATTACCGCTGGACCAAAATCAACTTTTTATTTTTTTTTATTTTTTTATTCATATTTTTATCATTTTAAAATAATATAAAAATATATCAGTACATGAATAATCATTTTCTTAACCATTAATCAAAGAAAAAAATTTTAAAAAAATAAAATACATAAAAATTCAAAATATGGTGTCGAAGTAGCATTATTCATGAGATAATATGGACAAAAATGAAGGAGTCAATTTGCAAGCTTGGATTCGAGTCATTCGACAGCTTTCAGTACAGTGTATGTGGCAGAAATAGGCCCAAATAGACTCTCTTTTTTTTTTTTTTGTCGCGGGGGCGAAAAGGTCATGAATAGGGATCCAAAATAAATCAACTGTCATTTTTGCCAGATGTACATGAAAATTGACTGGTAAAAGTAGTACTACTATTCCATCATATCGATTTTCCTGCGAAACAAACACATCATTGGTAATACGTCGGAATTAATCCATATACAGCGCAATTGTGCTCTCTAGATGGTCTCTTTGTTTATATATTTTGACCATCAAAATATATAGTACTTCTTGTACACTAATTTCTACCCCAAGACGATCAACACTTCAACTATATATAAAACAGTAGTTGTACTGTGCACCCTTTGTTTAGATCGGACGGTCGAGATTGTATGTGTTACGACACTTGTTTTCATCAATTTTTCATCTATCTTTAACGATTATTATAAGGAAAATGCTATGTTACGCTCTCAAATGTACCGTTCAAAATTATCGTTAATACATTTGTGTGTATTTTATATTTAAAAAAATATAAATACATTAACGATAACTTTGAGCAATATATTTAAGATGATAGAACAACAATACTCTTATCATAATTTGACAAGTGCTATATATCAAGTTTTGGTAATGATTATGAAATTGTGTATTGAATATCAATCTTAATAGTTATGGATCCACAATGTTGCAAACAATTATTAGTTGAATTAATGATGGAAATAGTATTTTCCCCTATTAATATATTATGTAAGAACTCTCTCATCATTCCAACACTCTATTATATATAATTACTAAATGATGACTAATTAAGTCTATTAAGTTTTGCAGACCTGTTCCATGCATGTATTTCTATGTTGGTCGAAAATATCAGTAAGCATAGAAAATTAAAAGGGAGCAGTACTTGATAAAGTTTATATACTCTGCTAGCATCATGTAGCATGACAAACCTCACATGCAGAGATGATGACCACACGCTCACCAGACTCTGTTAAAGGAGCTGCAAATGATATAGAAGCACCAGCTTCATTCTGCAGCGCTCTGACTATAGCCCCTCTTTTGCCAATCACACACCCAGCTGCATGATTTGAACAAAGCATTCTGAACATAACTTCTTGTTCTGTACCCTTTTTATCCTGGCCAGAAACTACTACATCAGCATGTATCGGCAATGATGTATTGCCATTTAAGGTCCTATTTCCTGAATTTCCAGGCAATTAAAGGTGGTAACGGTGAACTAAGATGTGGTAACAGCTCTGCATGTGGATCAGGAGAAGATCCATAGGAAGAGCCCCCAAGAGATCTGGTTAAAGGGGTTGGGGCTTTGTCTATTGGAGAACATTCTTGGAGAGAGATAGAAACCTCAATCAGTGCTTTCTTCATAGCTGAAATGCTGCCTCTACTCTGCCCCCACGGTATAAACAAATCATCAGATGAGAAAAAGCGACCACAATTTTCCTCTGTTTAGATACAAAATTACATATACCAGATTCACCGTGACGTGTTGCTAACCAGATTCTACTCTATGTTCATGTAATATATAAATCTTTCAATATATACATGTTGGGCGCCATATGATCAATAATGTTACATGCATGCATGCAAGGTCATGTGACAGTGATTGTGTTGTAGGTTACTTTTAATTTCTTTAATATATAAAAGGTTATTTTTCACTACTCATCTTTAATTAATTCGATCCCACATGAATTACATATATATTTTATTTCGAATTAAATCATTGGTGACCAACTAGATAGGGCTGAAAACCGATGGGTTGGGTGCGGTTTCGGTGCCAAACTGACACTGCACCAACGTCTGCCATAAGAGCACAAAACAGGCCGAAACCGGTCGATTGGGAGGAGAGAACTAATATTATCGATCTCGATGAGGTGAGGTGAGGTTCTTCCATCTGCCATAAGCGTCTCTGTGACTGAGGAGGGATGCCGTGTCGTCTACCATGAAAGAGTAGAAGGAAGTTGCAGAGGAGGAAACGACATTCTGAGGAAGAAGAAGACGCGAGGAAGAAGAAGAATAAGAGGGGCCAACGAGTTTATTAATCTATTTTGAAACGGGGCGTCGTTCCATATGGATTTTTTTTTAAAACTTATAAGGGGCAAAACGACGCCGTTTCATTTAAGTGAAACGGCTCCATTTTATATACATATATTTAAAATATATATATATATATAGGGTCAGCTGGTTTAGCAATTTTCGAAGAGTTCAAACAGGCGCCAAACCGACCGGTTGACCCGTTTCTTGCCGGTACCAACCGATTTACACGGTTTTTGTACACCCTTACAACTAGATATATTATAAATAGGTAAAATCAGACCAAGGGATGGGAGATCATATTAATTAGGGCTTCCCCCTAAAAAACTAATAATAACAATTATAAAATTAGCTTTAAATTTCATCTCTAAGAAATTTTAGAATATAAGCTCCTTAATTTGGCTTTGGCTTCTCAAACTCTAAAAACAGTCCTAATTAACCCTCTCAAAATTATGAAAAAACCACTTCAAAATTAAGTTGGACAAAATTTACCCAAAAAACCTTTTAAAAAAAAAATACATGTGTGATGATCGTCTTTCAAGACATAAAACATTAATTATTATTATTATTATATGATTTTACCCTTTTAGATTCATGCGTTGTATATAAATATTTATATATATATATATATATTAAATGCATGCTAGCTATCTTACTGGCATTTTTAATTTAGATTTTATGCAAAATTTTAAAATATCTCATTTGGCTTCTCAAAAATCTGAAAACACTCATAATTAACCATTTCGAAATATGAAAATCACTTTTAAAAAGTTGAAGGATTTTTACACAAAAAAAATATTTAAAAAATACTTGTGTATCATTTTTTCTAAGACCCAAATTAATTTAGTTAGGATTTGGAAATTTGCCTTTTAAGGCGTGAGAATTTAGTTATTACATGATTTTTAACTTTTTCGACTATATTTTTTTATGTTAGGATTTCTTGTATATATATGGACTTGATCCATAAAATCCAACGGTTTAAATTATTATTTCGGGAATCATGTTTGATTTTTCTTACTGATCTAATGCTTTGCCTTTGCGTTTGGGTTTTTTGTTGGAATTATAATATATATATATATATATATAAATAATTAGAATATATATATATATATATATATATATATATATATATATATATACTAATCATGGGTATATATATATATGATATATACACTCCAGCCGGAGTCAATGTAAAAAAATGACTTGGTCCGTGACTAAATAAATAGATATGGAGGCAAAAATGTAGTCAAACATAATTATTATTTGTGACGCGTGTTGCAACATGCACTAATATTCAATTATGTCAAATTGATAGATATGGTAAATCTTCCACAGTCTATAACATTAGTGTTCCATCGAGTTCTCTATGATTGTCCAACAACGTCATTATCACCCCATTAATAATGTTAAGAGTACTATATATGCCTTTATGTTTTAAACTAAATAATTATATATTTATTTTATGATCAATGTATTATATCACACTACCATTTTACTATATAACATATTAACATGTGACACATTTATCAAAACCATTGGATGATAAAGAAACATCCAATAAAATATTATTTAATGATAATATATATCACATTTTACATAGGAGAAACGCTTGGGACCGGTCGGATGTAATATTCATTTTTACACCAACGAATGAGCACCTGCCGCATATAGATTTTAGCAACATAGAAAATAGACTCACATGCAGCAAATCACATTTTTCTTTTTTCTCCTGCGTGCCCAATCTCTCTCTTTCTCTCCTCGTCCCCCCACCCCCGTCAGCCTCCTCCCTCGTCTCTATTCCTTCAGTCCCAAACTCCCAGTGAGAAAAAAACCAAAAAAATCAGATTGCAAGTTGAGGAAAATGCTCTCTCTCTCTCTCTCTCTATATATATATATATATATAATTCTAGAGTAAATGAAATTACTTTTGCTTGCATTGTGAGAGACTCTTAAAGAGATTTAGAGCAATCTCATCTCCATCTGCAGATCTTCCCTTGCAACGTCCACATTCCAACTCCATTTATTCCGTTGTCGTGTAACAAATATTTCATTTGTGCTTATTTTAAATAATATAGTTGAGTATCCTTTATCTGTTCGACATACATGTACTGTGTGCTACATTTTTTATTCTGTGTTTTGGTAGTTTTGGGGAAGAACAGTTATGCGCTTTGTTGTGTGTAGAGTTTTATTCTAAAATTCAGATTTTTCTCATAAAACCTACAATGTGAATGTGAGATTTTGATTCTTTGTAGAGTGCGATTTTGATTCTTTATTGGCATCAACTTTTATCGAGTAGCAAGGAGGGGTTTGAGTTTCAGATGGAGGGGTTAGAGTTTCTAGGGTCTGGTGTAGAGCTAATTGGAGGGGAGAGCACAGAGAAAATAGTAGAACTAATTCAATAAGGTAGGATTCACTATAAGATAAATAAATTTCATATGTGTTAAGTTCCTATTGACTGGTGTAAAAATGCTAATAACACCCGACTGGTTTTGAGTATTTCTCTTTACATAGTGTGATGATAGTGTAGTGTAAAATTTTTCTTATTTTATGTATATATAGAGAGAGAGAGTTATGCTAATCATCATCCATTTTACCATCATCCTCTTATTATTATATGATATGGTATTGAATGATTGAAAAATATTTATTATATTTCACTTGTGTTCCTATCTTTTAATACCGTATTAGAGGATGTTGAGAGGATGATGATAAAAATGAAAAATGATAGGATTACAACCCTCTTACTACTTTTTTTGCATTTGATTTTTTTTAATTTTTTTATTTTACTTAATGATTAAGGAAGTGACTATTAGTAAAATTATATATTTTTTTAATTTTTTCTTAATGATTAATGATGTTAAAAAAATACTTAAAAAATAAATAAATAAATAAATACACTATAAGTAATAAATGGATAGTAAAAAGGTAATAAACCTATCAATATCCGATAAAAATAATGATAAATATGTTTTTCCATATAATACATATATATATATATTATAAATAATTAAATTTATTTATTTTTCCATCAGCTTCAACTCATGATATAATAAGTGACGATTTTATTTCATATCAGAGCAGATATCTTATTAATAAAATATTTTATTTTATGACATATTTAAATCTACTTCTTTATGAAGAAAATGCAAAAGTCGTTTGTCCATTACGTATCTAGGTTCAGCAACTGTGTTGCTCATAATCTTGCAAAGGATGGTTTAAAACTCTTGAGGAGAGAATTACGTTGGAGGGTTTTCTCGCTGTCTTTGTCTCGATAATTTGAATGAAAAGTCTTATTCCTTCAAAAAAAAAAAAAAAAGAGAGAGAGAGAAGTATGCTAATCTATCTATATGATCCGGGAATGACCAGGAGGGCACAGAAAAGACGTCATGAGTTACTAAAAACTTCGCTATCGACGGAAGAAAGAAAGAAAGAAAGAATTGAAAGGAGAGACTTCTTTCTAGTGATTTTAGAGTTCTTAAGAATAAATAATATTGTCCCATGCGCTCGGACTGTCGGTGGTTTCTCATTAGGCCCCTTGATCTTTATCTCGATCGAATATTATTGTACATATATATACACAGTACATTTAATTAAACCAATCATGAATTCCTAATTAATTCGTTAATTTTATAAGCGTTGAATTTAAGGAAAAAAAAAAAAAAAGATATTTGTAATCTTGAATTGTGTAACTACCGTATAATAATTTTAAAAAATTTAAATAAAATATGAGACCTACATAAAAAAAAATTAATTTTTTAATAGTGAATCTCACTCTTTTTCAAATCAATTACATGGTATTTTTATATTTTATGATTGTATGTAAAATTATTAAAAAAAAATCATATCCCCTAAGAAAGTTCTAAAAAAACCTCTTCCGGTCCTTCCAAGTTTTGATATTGCCCTTAAGACCTCTGGCAAAAAATAAAAATATATCGAACAAAACCCTGTGGTACTACTACTACCCTCTAAATTTCTTAAAAGAGTACTGCTACATCAACAGAGGAATGTAACCCAAGAACTCACCAAAAAGGTAAAAGTAATTTTTTTTATTTTTCTTTTCTTTTTTTTATGTATTTTTTTAATTATCATAAATATTTAAAATAAAAATAAAAAATTTATAATTTTTTTAATTATTAAATAAATAAATAAAAAGCCATTCGAAATATAAATTCACGATCCAAATTCGAGTTTCAAAGCATTTCTGCTCTCAAAAAACTCTAATGATGTGTGTATTTATATACAAAAGAGAGTTTTCTTTCTAAAACTGAAATGTTTACCCCCATTGATTTTTACGCATTGTCTAATCAGCATTTTGACATGCGCATGCATGCACCTTCTTACTATACATCACAAATAATTTTTAATATTTTACTTTTTTTTCTCTTACTAAAACTCTTTTGAAAATAGGCTACTCTCATCCATATTGCCAGTACTTAGCAACAGTAGAAGATGAGGGCCGTGTGGAAAGTTCTATCGGATTCTCTACGTAGTTGTAATAAAATAGTAATAGATAAGAGTGAATAATTTGTAAATAATTATAATAAAGTAATTCTATTCCTAAAAAGACTCGTAAACTCTAGCTCGTGTATCACTACGGCCTGTTGCGGCTTTTACGGCCGGCCTACAATATCACAATTTTTAATATAGATCGCGAATGTACGTCTTTAATATATATTATAAATATATTACAATGATCAGATCGTAAATACTATTTTGTAAATTAAGTGCATTTTCATCCACTTTCTTAAAAGCCCGTTATTTCTATATTTTGAGAAATTTTTTTGGAAAAACCTCAAAACCCTCCTCCGATCCCTGAATTAGGGATTTCATTTAAGTTTGCTAAAGTGGTTCCCCATATTGAAACTACTGTACATCCCTAATCGAGCCATCCATTCTTTTCTTATTGTTAGTCTCGCGTGAAAATCTGTCTCAAGTCTCGATTGCCCTCGTTCTAATTGGCCCGCTTGCGCACCGTTTGCCACCATCTTAGGCCCCTCTTCATCGGTCGGATTTCATGTAAGTCTATCATTCCCTCTCGCACAAATGTATTTCTTGTTTCGGTTTCTTCCATGATTAAACTATGTCCTTCTCTCTCGCACAAATCAAACACACATTATCTCTATCAGTCATGGCTTTCATCTGAGACACTGCACAATTTCGACTTATTAGATGCATGTATTTTGATCTTTGGATACTCAAAATTGAAAACCATACATTGTGAGCTGCTCTAGGGTTTGAATTTGGATCTTAATTTTTCTTCACCGCACCCATTCGAGGGGTGATACAGTTTAGTTTGGACTAATTTCATCAATTGCATTATTCTGATTTGGGCAAATTGTGTGTACCTTTGAATCCATTCATACATTGTTTGTTGGCCATTTGAATTTTGTGTTAGTTTGCCTGTTTAATCATTTTTTAGTTTCTATATGTTTTCATTCCATTTGGTAGCCCATAATTAATGAATTTTGTGTTGGTTTGCATTGATAACCATTATGTTACCGTGTCGGCTTTGTTGGTTTGCATTGTTAAATTGTTAACCATAATGTTACCATATTAGTTTGCAGTGTTAACCATTTTTTAGATTGTTAAATTGTTAAATTGTGTGTGTGTTGGTTTGCGTAATGTTGTCATGTGTGTTGGTTTGAATTTTGTGTCAGTTTGCATTGAAGAAATTGTTAACCATAATGTTATCGTATTGGTTTGCATTGTTAACCATTTTTTAGATTCCCTTTGTTTTCATTCTATTTGGCATCCTATAATGTCATGAATTTTTTGTTGGTTTGCATTGTTAACCATTTTTTAGATTCTCTTTCTTTTCATTCTGTTTGTCAATCATTCCTTATGGATTCTCTCTACTGCTTTGGGTATTGATTTCATTATCTATGATATGATATATAATTGATTTTATAATTGGATCTTTTAGGTATTCAAAATCGAAAGCCCTACATTGTTATATGTTGCTCTAGGGTTTTAATTTGACTTCACTATCTTTGCATTTATTATCTTTGTTTTCATTATCTTTCTTTTATGGACTCTCTCTACTGCTTTAATTGATTTCACTATCTTTGTTATCATTTTCTTTGTTTTCATTGTTTTCATTATCTTAGTTTCCCTAACCCACCATGATCGATCTGGACTAATTTATAATAATGTTTCATTTGATGTTTATAACCATGATTATCCACCATTTGTTGCCTCTTTTATTTCTTGATATGTGAATGATGCTACATAATAATTAGTGCATTGATCATCACCTTGTAGCTATCAAAATTTCCTCCACGACTCTTTTGCTTTGTTGTTTTATTTCTCAATAATTATGCAGACACCTTCAACCAAGTTATCTCATTATATTTGAGATATATTGCTTCTCTCCTTGGTGTTTAGTTCTACCTTTGTCCTTTGCAACTTTTGGTGTTGATTTAGGCCTATTTTCCTAGGTTACATGTCTAGTGTAAGGTTGTGGTGATGGTTCTAATTACTCCATGGGAGGGGATTAATTCACAAGTGTTTTTAATGAGGTTCGATCGATATGGCAGAGTAATCCGAACCCAGATGGCCACTAAATATTTTGTGATAGTTTTCACAAAAGGCAACCGAGGTTTAAGATTTTGCAGTCATTCAAGGTTGGGCTCCTGTCTTACGCATGTTATAAAAAAAAATTAAAAAAAAAAACACCATTCTGAGCCCCATGGAACACACATTTGTTATAAAAGCGGATGGGAATGCTCTTATTCATTTAGCATCGATTCATTTTCTTTACTATCACTATCAGTTTATTAAGTGACTAGGATTTATTCATGTGATGTTTATTTATTCGACACACAACCATTTTCTGTTATGATCATTACTTCCTTACTTTCTCATTTCTGTTTTGACCATAACTTTCTTACTTTCTCATTTTTGTTTTTATGTTCTTATTCATTTTGCATGCTGCTCAGTATTAGATTAGAACATTTTGTTTTAATCCATATATTGCTTCTCTCATTTTTGTTTTGACAAAGCCTTGTAATATTTGCATGTTGATTTCCTGTTGTTTGGATTTTGGAAATTGAAGAAGCTTCGCAGACACATTGTGAATTACTGATATGAATTAATTATTTTATTTGTCACTTTTGAACATTCCATTTTAATCGATATATTGCTCATTTTTGTTTTGATGGTCTTAATCATTTGCATACTACTCAATATTGTTTAGATTTTGTAAATTATATTTCGTGGTGTTATGTTGTGATTTAGTAATATCACTCAGTTTTCTTTGTTTGATTAGAGCATGCTTGCTATTTGATTTTCCTTCTCTAACCCCCTCGGTTGTGACAATCACAATCTAGTGGAGACTCAGGAAATTTGGTATATACCTCCATGGCATGGTAACTCGAACGGCCAATAAATAATGGCAACCAATTGTTGCAGTCATTCAAGAGTGCCAAATTTCCTATATGTTACCATTTGGTTCCTAAGTCGCTTAGCAAAATCACGTCTCCATTCTTCTTAAGTGTATAACATGTCTACCAACTATTGTGTCTTTAATTTGTTAGAGATTGATTCACAAGACCGTGAATATATGTACTTCACCAACCTCCTCAATCAAGACCCTCAAATTGACCACACTTACGGTAGTCAAATTGAACAATCTCGTGTGACTTTCGATGACTTACCGCCCCCACCCCAAGTAGAACCTCTCTCCGTAAGAAAATCAGCCAGGGGTGCAAACTTCACCCCCAAAGTAGACAAGTTACTTGTCTCAGCATGGCCGAATACTAACATTAATGTCATCCAAAAAAGGAACCAAAAACACGCCCAACTTTAAAAAAAAAATTAGTCAATACTTCAATGAGTATAAAGAAAGTACAACTGAGCGGAGTGTTGGATCTTTAATACATCGATGGTCGGCCATTCAAAATGTGACCAACAAATTTTGTGCTAAACTGGCCTAAGTCGAAGGGTTGAATCAAAATGGCATAACCGAACAAGATAAGGACAAAAATATTACCGTTATATAAAATGACAAAAAAATATTACTATTAGACAACTTTAAGAACTTGAATTAATTTTTTTGAGATTATCTTAGTTAATCAGCAGCACTTAATTAATTAAGGGCTTAATTGCTCACCTCCTTCGTAGTCTACTCATCTTTAATTTGTAGACCTATTTACTTATTGTCGTTAAGTTCACTCCCAATGAACTCCTGCAAATTATCGATCAACGTACTAATTATCATAAAACATTAATGTCTGATCAGAGAAAATTACTTGAGAAACAAAAATGAAGACAATCGCAAAGCCCAAAAAGATTAAAAAAAAAAAAAAAAAAGGTAGAAAAAACAAGCTAAGCCAGAAATAATGAGTTGTAAAGATTACTCTAAACAAGGTCAACCAAGTCTTCATGCATATTAGGTAGCAAAGTATTTTTCAAATTCACTCATGAAATAACATCTGAAAATTAAGAGATAATTAATATATAGCTGGCTAGCGCTAGGCGTTTAACAAATTAAACAAAACACAGCGGATTAAAAACTAATCAATCTAAATGATGATCAGGAGATATTTAATATTTCTAATTGATCAACTTCCTAAACATTTTTTACTAAAAAATTAAAAAATCTGTAGCCAATTAATTCTAACTCATCATGTAACTCGTCTAACGTACTGTGCATCGAGCACTAGCACCATATATTGTTTTTGTTTGGAGGATATAAAGCAGCGCCATATAATATATAGATATATATATATATATATTAATAAAACACAAAGAAATTAATAAAAACCAACATATATATATATATACATATATTGATATTATAACTAACTGATGAACCTTCTAAAAATTGTTTACTAGCAAATAAAGAAAGCAGCCTTCTAAACATTTCAACTTGCCTAATAATTATATATATATATATATATATATATATATATATATATATCGATACGAAATTTTCGTGCTTCCCTTAATATCTGTAGAAAATATATGTTATATTAATTAATATAATATAAAAGAAGATGGATAAGAGAGAGAGGGAGAGAGGCTTTGAGGGCTATATTTTTACTATAATGAAGTGTCTAAATACATAACATATATCCATATTTATAAGGAAATGAGACTAGAAAAATAATAGAAATACAATCAATCAATGATACTAATTGATATTGATTGATTTACACAATAAACTAAATATGATAGGGAATAAGTCATGTTACCATACACACTAGAATATTATGAATATTATATTCTAAATATGGTAATATTCTACAATAATATTCTAACAATATCATTAATTGCCCTAATTATTTTCTACATATATGTAATCGGCCTATCTAGTTTCTTGAGTCGACATTCAAAAAACAGTAAAGCATAAGCTGATCGATCTCTGATTAATATTACAGTAGTACGTGCTACATGATGATCATCATTTGTCAGAAGCTTAAACATGCATGCAGATAATTAATCATTTTCTATTAAAAAAAACACTTATATATAATAGTCAGTTATTTTTCATTTTCTATTAAAATTAGTCTGTTAATTCTTATTGTATCTGTTAATTCTTATTGTAAATTAAATAGCCATCTTTATCGTAAATTATAATTCGTCATTTTTTTTTTTTTTTTTTTTTTTTGCAGTGTTCCTTGCAATATTTTGAGCAAGTAATAAAAGAATAAATTATTTAAATTTTTGTGCCTTCAATGCCATATCGATCGTCTATGATGCATAGGATATACCATCAACTTCAGAATCCTATGCCATGCATGGGAGCTGGTAGGGTGGGTATGCGAATTAAAGGTTTGGGGGAATTAATTACTGCACCCTCTTTTTATGAAATTTTAATTTTATTTATGCTTTTGGCTTGATGAGCCTTTTTACAAATTACAATACATGTCAATTATAAAAAAGTCGAGTAAAGCTATAGGCCTACATATCAGTACGTACGTACCATTTATATAGAATTAGTTAATGGTCTGCTGCATCTATCTATATATCTTGCCCATTGTTTTATTAGCTGACTTGCTTAAAATTTCAAAGTCATGTTATATTTATTGAAATTAGAAAAAATCAATAAATTAATAAATAAAGAACTCCGGTCACCTATAAATCTAGCTATATACGATCGACGATTCTCTCGTGATTGTAGATCAAAATTGACCACAAAAGAAACAAATGCTTAATTAATCATATTAATGATCCTAATTGATTAAAGATGAGATAAAATAATTTTAGATAAAATATAAAATTTAAAAAAATATTATTAAAATATTATTTTTTTAATATTATTATTATTTTAGAATTTAGAAAGAAACTTTTTTTTTTCTTTCTTTCTTTTTAAATGGGCCTAAGCTACAAGTGATGATTTTATATAGTATGTGTTCTGTTTTTGCAAATTAATGAGAAGGAAAAATGTTTGCAAAAACAGATACTTAGAGAGCTCATGATCATAATCAAGACGATGGAGATCAACGCCCTCATAATATTGGCGCTGACTCAAATTAGGTCCAGATCGAAAGGTATAAAGAGCTCCTAACTTTGGTGAAATCAGTACCCCAATCACAGAAAGAAAGAAAGAAAAGGTTTCTTTTTAAGTCCCAAATCCACTAACTGAAAAGTGAAAACTTTTATAAGCATATGAGTATGCAATGGACTAAAGAATAGGACTTAGCTTAATACTTAAGAGAATCCAGACGCAGTACAATCTGCACCGGCCTCATCCCCCCTCAACATCCTTTCACTTTACCCAAAATCTCACTTTCCTAAATCTTTTATTGTCCTCAATTATATGGCTAAATCGATGGAACCATGAATGAAAAAGAAGACCAAGATCAATGAAAAGCAACCACATTTAGGCTTAATTTCAGCGTAAGATATTCTCGGATATTATTATTATTTATTATTTTATTATTATTTTATACTTATTTTTTATTATTACTATTCATTATTATTTAATATCCTATTATTATTTTTTCAATAGTAATAAAAGAATACTCAATTCCCAAACATAACCCCCCCTCTCTCTCTCTCTCTCTCTCTCTCTCTCACATCTTTGGGCTCGCTAGGAAGTAGCAGCCAGCTCATGCTCTCCCCAGACATCGACCTCGCACCAACCTCCTTTACTCTATCGATCCCTTCCTCTCTTTTATATATTTGGTCACACTACTACTCATGCGCCCATTCCTAGTCCTCCATTGTTAAACCTTCATAAGCTCTATCTCTCATCTCTTTTCATAAACTTGGCGCTCTCTTTGACGACCCCAGCTAAATGGAGTACTACGGCAGGCTCCAACAGCCTGACACGCTGGGTGAGTCATCCAGAAGCCACATCCACGTACCGGAAGACGCCAGTACTATACCCTCCCCACAGCGCAGCAGAAAGAAGAAAGTGATCCTCCTATCACTGCTCTCAGTCGCTCTAATAGTTGCCGCTGCGATCTCCGCCGTGATTCTGATCGGGCTCCCGGGCGGTGTGTCTGACCGACCCGAATCGGCAATCCACCGCAAGCCCACCCAGGCTATCTCCAGGACCTGCAGCAAGACCCGGTATCCGGACCTCTGCGTTAACTCCCTGCTCGATTTCCCCGGCTCGCTCACCGCGTCGGAGCGCGACCTAGTTCACATTTCCTTTAACATGACGCTGCAGCGACTGAGCAAAGCCCTCTACTTCTCCTCCGGGATCTCCTACCTCCAGATGGAGCCACGCGTACGTTCCGCCTACGACGACTGCCTGGAGCTTCTCGACGACTCTGTGGACTCGCTCTCCCGTTCGCTCGTCTCAGTCTCCAGCACCACCTCCACCCAGGACGTGCTGACGTGGCTGAGCGCGGCGCTGACGAACCAAGACACTTGTGCGGAGGGGTTCGCGGACCTGAGCGGGTCCGTCAGGGACCAGATGGCTGCCAGGTTGAAGGACCTGTCGGAGCTGGTAAGCAACTGCCTGGCGATATTCTCGGGGGCCGACACGGACGACTTTTCTGGAGTCCCGATACAGAACAGGCGAAGGTTAATGGAAAACGATATGTCGGTGGAGAATGCGGATGGTTTGCCGAGATGGTTGAGCAGGAAGGAGAGGGAATTGCTGGAGATGCCGATATCGGCAATACAAGCCGATATAGTGGTTTCCCATGACGGGAATGGAACGTATAAGACGATTGCAGAGGCGATCAAGAAGGCACCCGAGCATAGTTCTCGACGGACGATTATTTACGTGAGGGCAGGAAGGTAAATTCAATTCACTTTTCCCATTTTTTTTCAAAATAATAATAATAACAACTTTACAGCTATATATATAATTGTCACCTTATTATTGTAATAGTACAACAACGGTGGTTAAAGAAATAATTATATATGGAAAATTTATTTAGTTTCCGAAGTTTTTGGTATTTCTTTTGGGGCAGTGATAATTGACTCATTGACTTCGCCTCACTAATCATGCAATCTACAATAATATTCGTGTGAATAATCATGCTCTATACTCTAGTTGATTTTTAGAATTCTCTTTTCAAATTTATTCGTATTATTAATGTATAAAAAGTCTGTCACATCAATTACCAATTTCTTATATAGTAAGTAATATATTTGAATTTTAAAAATTAATAAAATTATTTTTAATATGATTTATTTTCATTAGATTTTCTTAGTTTTGGTATTAATTAATAGTTGTTTTGTTTTTAAGGTACGTTGAGGAAAACTTGAAAGTGGGAAGGAAGAAGACGAACTTGATGTTTATAGGGGACGGGAAGGGTAAGACGGTCATCTCGGGTGGCAAAAGTGTTGCCGATAAGGTGACGACATTCCACACCGCATCGTTCGGTAAGTTGTGCTTTACGACGATTGTCCGGCGGTTCCTTTGTTGTCGTATAATAATTTTTCTATTATTGTTCTTTTTGTTTTTGTCGGTAGGAAATCTGTGGGCCATTACTGTGCAAGATGTAGGAAGTTGCACGTGGTCTGTCCCCTTCATACTTTCATGCCACTTAGATTCCTGTTATCCGATCCATCCATTATTGCATGTGGCTCATTTGTTCGTCCATTTTGGTCCGAATTGCCCTCTTAAAACTCCACTTTCAACTTTCAGCCAATTTATCTTTTGGAGTTGAAGGGGAAATATATGGTAGCTAGAGTCCCTACAAAAAAAATATATATTTATAGTAAATTATTTAGATCATTTGAAATAAAAATAAATTTATTTTAATAAAACATAATTATTATCACAGAAAATAATTAATTTTATTTATTTATAATGAGTTGTTAATTTGTTTGACCCTCACAGTTGAAGGGTATAATTAAGTTGGCTCGTTTTCCAAGCGTGATAGCTATGTTCTTCAAATGCCGTTTGTTTCCAGTTTTTTCAACCTGGGATGTTCTCTTTTTCAGTGTGCACAGAAAATCTGGAAAATTATGCAAAGTCTTGTCCTACGTACATCAAATCATGCATATTAGTCTCACCCGTAAACGTAAATAGACATCAACACCGTCCCAAAAATAACAGGTGCCTACAAATTAGAGGAAGAGAATCCAATTGTCGGTGTGGGTCACTGATATATATATAAAGCGAAATGTAAATCAGTTTTGTTTTTTCATAGGGTTGGAAGGCCGGCAGAGGACTTTACTTGAATTAAGTAATTAAAGAGGATGTTTATTTATTTGAAGCCACTGAAATTCCATTTTAGTACTCCAATACTATTTACTTTAATACTAGAAGTACTCTAGACTTCCGAACTCCTATATTTATTTATTACAGCAAAGTTATGATTTCCTTTTTAATGCACGTTGAGAATTCTAGATACAATCTGCGCAATTTTTTTTTTAAAAAACGTATATTATTTTTATATAAATTCTATATTTAATTAATTTTTTTAAAATAATTACGCAACACTTAGTAAATATTATTCTCTAACTCATGCTTTAATTCATGGACCTACGTACTGATTTTCAGCGGCAACCGGAGCTGGTTTCATTGCGCGGGACATGACATTTGAGAACACGGCAGGACCAGGCAAGCACCAAGCAGTGGCGCTTCGTGTTGGTGCGGACCATGGCGTGGTCTACCGCTGCAACATCATCGGCTACCAAGACACGCTCTACGTCCACTCCAATCGCCAGTTCTTCCGCGAATGCGACATCTATGGCACTGTGGACTTCATATTTGGCAACGCTGCCGTTGTGTTCCAAAACTGTAGCATCTATGCTCGCAAGCCAATGCCCCAGCAGAAGAACACCATCACCGCCCAAAACCGCAAAGACCCTAATCAAAACACCGGCATTTCCATCCACGCTTGCCGGATACTCGCCACCTCCGATCTCGAAGCATCCAAAGGTAGCTTCCCGACATATCTAGGCCGTCCATGGAAGATGTACGCCAGGGTTGTCTACATGTTATCCTACATGGGTGATCACATTCACCCACATGGGTGGTTGGAATGGAACACAAGTTCGTTCGCTTTAGATACACTGTACTACGGCGAATACATGAATTATGGTCCAGGAGGAGCAGTTGGGCAACGCGTCAAATGGCCGGGGTATCGAGTTATTACGTCGAAAGTGGAGGCAAGCAAGTTTACCGTTGCACAGTTTATTTATGGCTCGTCGTGGTTGCCGTCTACCGGAGTGGCATTTTTAGCCGGGCTCTCCATTTAAATTACACCAGTAGTGTATAATACTAGGGGG
Source organism: Juglans microcarpa x Juglans regia (assembly GCF_004785595.1). Taxonomy (NCBI): domain Eukaryota; kingdom Viridiplantae; phylum Streptophyta; class Magnoliopsida; order Fagales; family Juglandaceae; genus Juglans; species Juglans microcarpa x Juglans regia. The sequence goes on along the minus strand of NC_054598.1, from coordinate 38,124,175 downwards.
TGATAATGCATAAAATATAGAATTTCTTAAATCCCGATCATCATTTTCAAATCAAAATGAAGCTTAAATCAATTAAATTTGTCAGGTCAATATGTGACAAGATTTTAACTATTAATTTAAAAATAATAACTGGGATATGAGGAATTTTATATATATATATATATATGGTATAATATATAGGGTAAGAAGAATCTCACAAGATATCGATGGAGAGAACTGAAAATTTTTGTCTGTATTTTTTTATTTCTTATTACCTCTTCTGTATTAATCAATAGCTTAATGTTTATGTAGATTTCTTGTGTTATAAAGGTGGAAGAATTTCTTTTATTTATTTCTTCGCTCTGTGAACAATGTCACACATTAAGACCTCGATCACTTTTACAAAATTTTTTATTTTATCTCATCTAATCATTATAATTTTTTTAAATTTCTACATAAAATATAATAAATAATTTAATTTTTTTAAATTTTAAAATAAAAAAAATATTAAAACAATATTTTTTAATAATATTTTATTTAACTTTTAATAAAACATCTTATCTTATTTCATTTCACTTGTTCCTAATTAAACGAGTTGCAACTTCCAACTGTGTGCATGGAAAGCGTACGTACGACAGTGCCACAAAGTTTTTATCTTTTTCTGTTGCATCTCGTGAACGCGTAGGTAGTTTTCTTTTTTTTAAAAAAGTGAGGTCCAGATTTATCCTATTTTAATGTTGTCGGTCGCAGTTGGAACTAAAAAATGGCCCACATCGTTAAAGCTAAAGTTCAATGGCATTGAATTCAGGCCATTAGCTTAATTATCTTATGGGCTAGGACTTTTCTCTTAGCTCCAATCCAAACTATGGCGTTGGCTTTTACTGGAAAAGTCCGACCAGAAAGGAAAATTTTTAGGAAATGTTCTTATCCTGCCTTCCGATTAGATGTCACTAAATGTTTATATTTTCGAGATTTGACGACTACAATAAGATTGTATTTAAATTTACTTGATCGTGTAATGGTAAAAATTTTGTTTCATTTATTTCCAATAATTTCCAACCCAACTATCAGCTCTCATTCCCATATGATCATATCTAAATAGAACAAATGAAAATTATAACTTCGGAGAAAGATTTATTTGCAAGTCTGTTTATTTGATGTATAAGTCTGTCACGTCAGGCAACTGTTTTCAATTTAAGAGTAATTGATGTATAAAAAAAATCTAATTATCATCCCCACACCACACATCAATATGTGATTTATTATTTTTGTCCATATTAAGAGATGACTTGATTCCTATTGAAAAAACGTTTCTACAGATTGTTCACTCAAGCGGTGGTTCTGCCGCTCGTGCAAAGCTTTAGACAGACAGTTTGCTCATCATTTACTCGACAGTCAGCTTGAACAAGATCCAGCCCGAGAGTTCGCTCATCACTCGCTCAACACTCAGCTCAAACAAAACGCTAGCTCTAATGTTTGCTCAAACCTTGCTCAACATGCAGCTCGAGCGAATGTTTAGTTTTAGGGCTTCATGCACTGTACAATATAAATGCATGCTATTTTCATAATATTCGTGATGTTGACACTTTTGAGTAGCCGAATTACATAGAGAGATTGAGATCCTTTTGTGAGAATCCTAAAGGCTCATTAGGTATATTGGGGTTCTGGGATTAAGGATTTTCTAATTGATCTCTTATATTCCACTTTTGTTGATAGTGAATTCATCGAGATCGATCCCGCCAGTGGACATAGACTCATATTGAGCCGAACCACTTAAATCTTGGTATTCTATGTGTGTGATTATCATTATTTTCTTTTGATTTACTTCCGCTATTTCACTTTAACTTAGCCGCTGATAACTAGTTAATCCCAACAACCTATTTAAACACACATATTGATGTGTAAATATGTGTTTTTAAATAGAAGAACAAAAATGACTAATACATGATGATATATGATGTGAAGATGATAAATAATATTTCTTATAATGTATTTACACCTCGGCGTGCAAATACCAAAACATTGGTACATAACTTTAACCTCAAATCCTTGAAATTTTACTGTACGTGGGATTGGACAAATTGCATAAAGTCACTAGCATTTTAACTTTGTAAGGGCGATTACTTTCGTTCTCGTATATACATGGCTATTTGATATTCCATAGTCCTTGGTGGTTGGACAGATCAGTACTGGCCGGGGTCCCCGGGCCAACCCGTAAAGGGACCACCTCCTCTGCCGAGACGGCAATGTCACTCGAGCTGGAATTGTTTCGAAAGGCATTATTTATCCAATTGATATGTGCCACAGGCCGCAAATACCACATTAATCTCATGTGGTTCTACCCAAAATTTATCATGCCAGCATCCAGGTATGGGTGATCTGTTTGTAGATATGCATACCCCATAAATAATTTTGCTTTTGTGATTCTCTTCTGCCAACCAATCAATACCAACTTCACTCCCCCATATATAGTTTTGACAATGTTGCATATGAAGGGCGTTAATTTAGTACGTTGTGCCTATATATCTAGCTACATGCAAAAAAATATAGCGAACTGAGTTGTGAATAATTAATTGCAGCCTATACCGTTTGTGTTACGATACAGCTTTTAATGACATATAGAGGAAGTTCGCCTGTGAAATTTTAGAAATTCATCCGAAAAAGAAATTGTTTTATCAACTATAAAACATAAGGTATAGGCATCTTTAAATTTGTCACTTGCAAAAGAATATATAATAAGAGCTGGGGCGATTCTAGTGCAGTTTGGCAGTACCTATAAACTTCTTGAACCATATGCTTAAAGTTGCGCACTACATTTACTTAATGACATATTTGTTTTGGGATGTTTGGAGAATGAGATGAGACGAGAAATTTATAAATAATAATGAAATAATTTGTGAATAATAGTGAAATGGTTTGAGTTATAATGTTTTATGAGATTTTGAGAAATGAGAGAGAGAGTTGAATAAAAATATTATAAAGTTAAAATATTGTTAGAATATAATTGTTTTAATATAATTTTTGTTTTGGGAATTAAAAAATTTGAATTATTTTTTGTGTTTTATTTGAAAGTTTGGAAAAATTGTAATGATTAAGTAACGATTATATGAAAAAGTAAAAAAATATGAAATTTAAAAATATATGTTCGAATTGTGTTTGAATGTTGAGATGTGATAAGATGAGATGGCATGAGATGAAACTATCTCAACATCCAAGCAATCTCTTATAGTCGATAGATCTTATTTTTTAGCACAGTCAAATATTGGAAAGACTACTAAAAGACTCTTATGGAAAATGATAAACACAACATTTTTTACAACATTTTGCACAGTCATGTTTTTAAAGGAGTGCTATGTTTGCAAAATAACTTATAAAAATAATATCATTTTACAAAGAGAAATGATATTTGTAGTTAATTTATGAAATGCGCAAACGCCACACAATCCGTATAAAAAAGTGAGTAAATACAGGACTCACATGAAAAAAAATTAATTTTTTAATAGTAAATCTCATTCTTTTTTAAAATGATTGTGCAGTACTTGCATATTCCACGACTGTATCAAACATTACTCTTTTACAAAAATACCTTAACTTTAAAACATGGAAAACTAAAAAGGGTTGTTCGTGCATTTAGTATCACAATTTGAATATAGAAGTAAAAAATAATTTGAGTTTTTAAATAATAATAGTACCATGTGAGTATGCGAGTAACAGGCTACAGATGCACAAGTCTTGTACAAGTCATTTGTAAAAAAAAGATCTAACGACAAATAAGTGATTTCTTCACATTTTTTTATGATAAGTATCCACTTTTTTATAGAAGACATAAATGAAATATTTTACATTTTAGACTTGTATATATTATTATTTATCTAATACAATATAAAAATTTGGATAGATTTATTTTTGTAAGATTAATTTTATATAAATAAACATTTCTCAAATATACTATTAGAATTATAATAGAAAGAATAATTCTTGGTAGCAGCCTCTGTTTTGCTGCATCCGGCGCACACCTGACGTGGGCATCGAACGCGTTGTTTCGTTGAGTGAGTTGAGAGTGAGCGTAGACGGATCCGAGAGGAGATTTTGAAAGTTTCCTACTCTTTACTTTTCCCTAACCCCCCGCGTCCCCCGCGCCCCCCCCCCCCCCCCCCCCCCCCCCCCCCCCCCCCCCCCCCCCCCCCCCGGGCGCGCGGGCATCGGCCCCCACCCTCCAACCCGTGTCGGCCCCCACCCACCAACCCCACCACCTACGTCGGCCCCCACTCCCCCACCCTCGCGTCAACGATCGTGTCGCCCAAACAATGCCCTAGTTGCCCCCCTCTACCGATGAGGCTTCGTGGGTTGGCGTGGACCTTCACTCTGCCCAGCATCCCCGTAGGTTACCGTCTACCCATCCTCTGATTTAGCTGAAGGGATCGACGGCCACATTCTCGCCCATACAGCTATGCATCCTTCTGTAAGTGTTATTTTGACTCACTCACAAATTTGAACAATAGTCTTGATTATCAGGGTTCACAATATTGGTAAGTTATATATAGCTTATTTCCGAGTGGGGAAGTTTAATTTGCCCCAAATTGATAATAATATAGGGTTTTTGAATTTGGTGATGGTATAGCGTTTAGTGGAGAGGTGGGATGCATATATGCTAGAGGGTTGAATAATAAATCTTACTGGTTGAATTTCGGAGTAGATGTCATTAGTGACAGAAAAGCATTTGATTCACCGTGGGAGATCAAGTTCAATCATAGACAAAATTCCATATGAGAATCTTGAGTTATATGCTCTAAAACTTCTATGAAGAGTATTACCTATTTTTAATCTACCGATTATAAAACTAAATATACATGAGTTGAGAATATCTATTATTCTTTGTTTCAAGAGAGTTGGCATTTCTGAGATCATTGTATCATTTGCTGAAGATAACATGGGGTGTTGTTTGTCTTTCATGGAATCTTAGACCTCTGTTATGGTATGCCTATGTTTTAATTTTTTGAGGGTTATTAGTCTGCTCATTCTCGTGGACAAAAACAGAAAAAAAATTAGCTCAATTCCATTGATTAATTCTTTGTAGTACTTGATTTGGTTTTAAAAGTAAAACAAATGTATATTTGGCTAATATGTAAACTCAACTAGGAGTTCGCACTGTGTGCAGGGAGATGCGAGGTGTGAATTCTTCGTATGGGCGGATATACTTCAGTTGCTAGAGGAAAACTTTTTCTTATGAGAGAATAAGGTTTGGATGAGATGGGATGATGTATTATAGTGCGAGTATGACGTTCGGAAAAGGGAAGATAAAGTGAGAGAGAAAGCGAAGAATCTAAAAAAGGAAAAGCGAAATTATTGTATTTGTACTGGGTTGTGACCTTTGCAATAGTGTTTGTATGGTTCGGATAAATTCCATGTAAAAAAACACATTGTATGGGTTAGATGAGTTTTGAATGTAAACAGGTTGTCCACAGGTTGTATTTTAAAATGTTACAACCTATGTAAATTGTATTTTGTGTTAGCAACCTGTGTAATGGGAAGAGCTTGTGCACTTCAATTGACCTTCCCTAAACTTAGCCACGTCTTGTGTAGTTATGTAGTTTGGATAACACGTCCAGCTGTTTTGTCAATCATCAGGCAATTCAATTTGCAATTTCGAATGTCCTTACTAACAGTAGTTATATTATCAGCCCAAACTAACACTGTAATTATACTCGATGCTCAATGTATTTTCACTTCTATTAATTACTTTTGTTTTCCAAGGATGAGAAATGAATCAGAACATATAAGCAATGTTCTAGAGGACTACTCTTGGCTTGACAAATTCTTGTCAAATAATTATTTGAAGTGAAATATACATTGTAACAACACTCTCAAATTGCATCAGAAAATAACACTGTAATTACTCTTTCAAGCAGAAATAGTCACTTTAAGAAATATACACTTTAATGACACTGTTGCAAATATAACACATTCGAAATATCGTTTAGCCGTCGTAATAGCGGTAATTGATGTTTGCCAATGACTCCCAACAAAATCCTGCAGTATCTACACCAGCAGCAGCAAGGATCAAAATGAAAAATGCGGCCTTGCATCTGTTCAGCAAAACAGAACACGAATCATTAAGATGCATCCTTACCAAGCAAAATCAAAAAAGAAAACCGAGGCAATAAAACTATAGAAAATAGGTTATGGGATGCGACCACTAAATCAATTTTATCATTACCTAGTGATAGAACAAATCAAACTGATTCAGTAGATTCTCCACTCAGTTCTCTTTTTACCAGCTTCAGGATCTCGATAATCTGCACAATAAAGGATTAATCTGGATAATTATACTAGCTTAAAATCCCAGACAATTCAACTCGAGGAGAGTCTGAGAGAAGCATTCTGACTCAATGTTTGCCTCTTGAATCCCAGTACATACAAGAACTTCAAAAACTATTCTAGTTGCTATAAAATATAATTATATATTAATATAAGAAACTTTTAAACTAATGGTTTGCAAGCTGCTACAGGATTTCTTGTATATGCTTGCAATTGCCAAAAACATAAAGGTAATCATGTAATCATAGGAAGAGAACCATCTTACTCCAGGATAAGATGGTGCAAAATTGGTGAATAATGATCAAGTCCAATGTATATTTTTTCCAGAAGGCTTGAAAGAGCATCAACTTCATCACCCAAAAGATCAACCTGAAATTTGGAAAAAAAAAATTCCAATCAAATTTATATATACATAAATTATATACATATATATCAAATTCCAACCAACTCTGTTGTTTATGACTATAGAATGCCACCCAATGTTTTATAAGTGACTATAGAATACCAACATTCGAAAAGAAACAGGCTGAAATGAATCAACCCAATAAACATGTAATGACATAGTCATTACATAGTGAAGGCACCAACCATGGCTGCACTAGAACTCCAAAAGGACTAGTCAATTTGCAACTTCCCTAGAATCACTCATAAAATGTACATCATTAAGTCAAATAATGGAGCAACTTTCAAGTAATAGCATTAATTTGTGGGGAGGAAAAAGTGAGTCAGCCCATTCCTCGTTAAAAAATAAGAAACATCAACCTGTCTACTCACATGGTAATCGTTTTCATCTCCAAATGTACATTGAGGCATCATTAATGACTGTGAAGTCCAAGTCGAAGGCCTGGGTGCCATTCCATCTTCCTCTTCCCCATTACACTAATTCTAGAAAAATTTAAGTAATTATGAATTTTTATGTATGTTGTGGGTTCCAACTTCCACTAATCAATCAAGTAGATAACTTTGATATTATATAGATAAACATGTTAAAAATGGATGAAAGAAATGTTGTGCCTACTTATAGGATTTTTATTTTTTTATTTTAAAAAGAAGGAAAAAAGAAAATAATTGTTAAGAGAATAATAATCAGTGATCACAAATCCTAATTTGACCACAATACAGAGACTTGCTTATACTACCCACTTTAGACTAAAAATGAGGGCATTTAATACGAAACCATAATGAGCTAGAAAACCTCTAAAGAGAGCTATTAGAATCATTCTACGGCAGTCAGAACCAGGAAGAGTACGCATGACATGTATTCAACTCATTGAGATACAATGAGCATCCAAATACCTAGCTAGTAAAAATTTCAAAAAAAAAATTGACAGGTAAAACAGATATGTAGAAATTAGTAGTTCAATAAGAGAACAAGTAAATCTAGCAATTTGTGCTTCAAAAGAATATGAATTTCAACATGGAAACTTAAGAAACTTAAAGGAAACTATATTCCCGGCCAAGCAAGCAAGGCCAGAGACTGAGAGTTTTAAAGATCGCTTGAAAACATCATTACTAAAGTCAGGCCTTACTAAAGCCACACACGCACACAAAAACAAGGAAAGAAAGAATAAAAAAGAAATAGAAAGAAACAAGAGTAAAATAATAATAACAGTCACGGTATTTAACATTATACATAAACCAAGCAATCTGTTAAAGACAATTCAAAAAGTGAACTTCATAAAGAAAAAAATACAAGGTGACAGAAAGCGAAAATTTATTATCAGAAAGATACTTTCAAAATTCATTAACAATTAGAAACTTGAGAGATGTAGAAAAATATTTCGGACCCATATTTTACTTGCATACACAACAAAAGAAGCCTCCATAAAAGGTCAATCATGATACAATTACCAACAACCATGAGGAATTCATAAACATATAGAAAAAAAAAAAAAAAAAAAAAAAAAAAAAGGTATGAAAAATTTGGAAAAAGAAAAGGCATGGACCTGAATATACTAAAAGTTCCCACTCGATTCTGAAGCAGGGACTCTAGGGATCCAAGTCTTTTCCACAGAGAAAGTGATCTAAGATTAACAAAAACAAACTCCACATATATAAAATAAACATTCAAATAAAGATTAACAAAATAGTTTTAAAAAAAGGGTATAGTCAAACAAACACGACCATGTCTGCCTAGCCATGAACTGAACAATAGCATAAAACTTGAAAATTATGCACACAATACAATGAACCACGTTAAAAACAAACTCCACATACATAAAAGTGAGATTCAATAAAGTTAACGATTAGATGAAAAAGTAAAAGATATGAAATTTAAAAATATATGTTCGAATTGTATTTGAATGTTGAGATGTGATAAGATGAGATGATATGAGATGAAATTATCTCAACATCTAAGCAATCTCTTATAATCGATAGATCTTATTTTTTAGCACAGTCAAATATTGGAAAGACTACTAAAAGATTCTTATGAAAAATGATAAATACAACATTTTTTACAACCTTTTGCACAGTCATATTTTTAAAGGAGTGGTATTTTTGTAAAATAATTTATAAAAATAATATCATTTTACAAAGAGAAATGATATTTACAGTTATAGAATGCGCAAACGCCACACAATCTGTATAAAAAAGTGAGTAAATACGGGACTCACATGAAAAAAAAAATTAATTTTTTAATAGTAAATCTTACTTTTTTTTAAAATGATTGTGTAGTACTTGCATATTCTACGACTGTATCAAAAATTACTCTTTTACAAAAATACATTCACTTTAAAACATGGAAAACTAAAAAGGGTTGTTCGTGAATTTAGTATCACAATTTGAATATAGAAATAAAAAATAATTTGAGTTTTTAAATAATAATAGTACCATGTGAGTATGCGAGTAACAAGTTCTAGACGCACAAATCTTGTATAAGTTATTTGTAAAAAATAGATCTAACGATAAATAAGTGAATTCTTCATTTTTTTTATGATAGAATCTACTTTTTTTATAAAAGACATAAACGAAATATTGTACATTTTAGATTTGTATATATTATTATTTATATAATACAATATAAAAATTTGGATAGATTTATTTTTGTAAGATTAATTTTATATAAATAAACATTTCTCAAATATACTATTAGAATTATAATAGAAAAAGGATAAAAGACAGTCGCACAGCAGGAAAGTCGAAGACACGGAAGGCGTAGCGGCCAACAGGAATTTAGGAGCTGTTTCCGATTGTGTTATTTAGCTTTGTCATCGCGAAGGAAATGTCTGAAGAGAGTATCGGATTCGTAAAGGTGTAAAGCAAGGTGGCTATTCCAAGAGCTTATCAATTCCTTGACTTCTTCTGCTGGAGAAGCAAAGATCTAAGTGGCACTCCGATCAAAGAAAATGGGGAGGAGCAAGGGCCTGGACACTCCCAACTTCCAGAAATACGGCGTCCCATTCTATTCGGCCGCTTGGGTTCCGTTTAAGAGCATCAAATTCGAGCACGAATCCCCAGGCCAGGAGGAAGACCGCAACCAATCCAGCGATCAAATTTCCAGAGGCGACGGATCTTCTCTGGCTCCGGAGTCCTCCGCCGATTATAACTACATCGTGTTCGCCGGTGGCGGCGGCGAGGGTCGGAGTGGAATCCCGAACGCCGTTGTTCTTGCCCGATTCGACTACACATCTAACGTTCTCTCCGATCAGCCTGTAAGAATTTCTCGTTCAGATTTGAGTTTTGGTTATTGAGTCTTTTTTTCTTGTGCTGAGTTGTAAGTGGAATAAATTTGGGGATTGTAGAATTTTGGAATCGCTGTTGAATAATTGTATATATATTGATTTTTGGTATCAAATTACATGTAAGTCTTTGCTTGCCTAATGTAAAAACTCCATTTTCAGTTAGCTTAGTTTTAATTTTAAGGTTCTAGAGGATCAATGATGATAAGATCACTACTTCGACCTAGATAGGTCTTATCTCTTGTATACCATCTTGTGTACTTGGGCTATGCCTATCTCTATTAATAACATCGTTTACTTATAAAAAAAAAAAAGTGATGATAAGATTGTTAGCTTCCGGCGTTCCCCAATTGTTCAAGACAGTCATGGATTGCTAAATATATTTATCACTTGAGATGATACTTTTTTTTCTATTTATAAATGAGTCGTCTTTCATTTCAGGTGGCTAAGCTTGGAACTGGCTCTGATTTGCCTTATAGAATGGGGGTTCATCCTGGTCGAGATGGCCTCATTTGTTCAATGCCTAAGAGTTGCAGGTATTCATTCTTTCCATATTTTTCCACAAATTGACAACCATTATCTAAGGAGAATTATCTCTAGAGCGGCGAAATCACAAAGGTTTTGTATCGTAGGGAAGTTCAGAACCTATGAACTTTTTGTGAACATTTTAAGTATGTGTTACATTTCGTTGCTTATATAATATATATATATATATATATATATATATATATATACATGCAGCAATCTCAAAGTCTTCTTGTTGTTGTTGTGTAAAAGGAAAAGGGTTTATGACGCTGTAATAGGCTTCCGACAAATCAGATAAAAGCAGAGAGAGAGAGAGAGAGAGATTCTCAGTTAGCACCAGAGGCATAGTTAAGACAAGAAAGAGAAGCAAAGAGCATGAGAGAGCACGGATATTCCTCCCCTCTTAAAATCATGGCCAGGCTGTTTCCAAAATTTGAAATGAATTTCTCATTACCGAACAAATTTACAAAATGCACCCGCCTGCATTTGAGCTGTATCTGTGGTATATCTATGCTTTATAGCTTAGAGATGATTGCAATGAAATCATTTAAATTATATAGACCCATTTCTCTTCAAGATCCTCCTGGAATAACTCAATTAATAACCGATAGGGAGGACCTCAAATGGGTTTGCTGTTGTTTTGGATAATGTGGAGGCAATTAACGTCATTGTTGCAGTACACGATCTAGAAACTTCATTGTGAAAAACTTGTTTCTCAAAGATATGCTTGAGCACTTAATAGAGTCCCATATTAACAGACTGTGAAAATAGTTGAGTAAATTAACCCATTAGTTTTGTTCTTTCGAGTTAATTGAGATTTGTTGATCTATAATTGAGTTCTTTCAATGCAGATGGTTCAAATGGGAAGTAGAAAAGAGTGAGGAAGTTCATAAATTGGGTTTGAAGCTGTCTGATAAAGTGCTCACCCAGTTGGAAGATGTTGGACAGCAATTAGCATTAGCGTTTAACAAGGAGGGTTCTGCGCTTGCTGCTGGTGGCGAGGTAGATGCTGTCTTTCAACATTTTTCTCATAACTTAACAGACATTACATGTCTTGTAACATGAGAAAATGACACTTCAACATATTACGTTCTGACTTTCGGTCTGATTCTGCACTAGAGAGATGGTCGTCTATTAATTAAAATAAACTCAGAAATTGTTTGGAGTGAGCAGGTTAAAAGGTTTAATTAGAAAAGAAGGGTCTCTCTACACCACTGTCTTTTCTTTTTTTCCATTTATGGGTCTCCCAAGGTAATATCTCCTTTGCATCTCAACTAAGGAATGCTCTATACGCTCTATACACAGTATGAAATGGTGGGACTAAGATAGTAAGATAAAACTTTGCTGTTGATGACTATAAAGGAGGATCTGGCCCTTTTATAGAGTTTTACTAAGAAAGGAATTATTTTACCAGCCTCATGTAACCAGAATTAAAGTGAACTTGTTGTGGGCCTAACCATTCTTTCGAAAGCTTAGCACTGTTGGATACTGATTTAATTAAACCCTCAACCCTATGGATTGCAACATTCCACCCCGGTTCCACATCCAACTTTCATGGAATGTCCACTTTATCAGCAAGTGACCCAATCTTTTTTCTTTCAGCTGCTCCACTTATCGATATTCAATGACTTAAGACTACACCCATTTGGAACACCCATAGATTTTGATCATGTAGGACACCTCTCCGTGACACGAGCTCGTGACATGGTGTAGGCTCTTATCTCAATTATTACAAGTCTAATTATTGTTTCAAAAGTCCCATGCCTATTAGATATTGATGATTTCCTTTTACCCTTAACCCTTAGGATCATGAAAAAAACCAAGCATTTCAATGTGAAACTAATTTGTTTTCCTTATTTTCAGCTGTTTTTGCTCATCTGAATGCAATGGGTGGTCTCTTTATCCTCTCTTGTTAAATTACTCAATTTTTACTTAACAGCTGTTATCGCTCATTTGAATGCAATGGGTAGTCTATCCTCTCTTGTTAAATTACTCAATTTTACTTAACAGCTGTTATCGCTCATCTGAATGCAATGGGTATTCTATTTAGAGAAATGATTTGTGCAAGCCCTTATTAAAAAGTGGACCCCACCTAAAAAAAGTGTAAAAAAAACTGTTCTTTATTTGTGGGACCCATCCTCTCTTGTTAAATTAATCTATTTATCTTCTCTTGTTAAATTACTCAATTTCACTTAAAAGAGAAAAACTATGCTCAATATGCTCCCTTGTTTCTTTTGAGCCATGGTGTTTCATGTACTCCCTCTCTGGCATGTTCTGAATACATAACTTTGCTTTGGCAACTCTCTGAAACTGGCATGGTAGATTATATCAGAAGGTTGACGTTATAATAGTTTTCTGGTTTTAATGCAAATCTTAATTAATTAGCATCTTATAATTTTTTATTTTTTTTTTTGTTAAAAAATGTGGATTCAGTTTCTTAATTCTGTTGGTTTCGTTTGAATTTTATAAGCTAAGTTTTGTTAGGAAATACATCATAGTCATCTACATAAACAAATCAGAATGCAAGTCATGCAAGTTTGCTTTCTACAACAAAATTCTTTTCTTTGGAATATATTGCCTGCTATGGGGTCTATTCTCCTGTTTATCTTTATATTCATTGGCTGATTTTTGTATATTGTTCAATGGAGTTAAGTTTTGCTTCGTCCCTGGACTGAAAGCTTGATTTCCATTATCTGGATTTTCTTTTCCAAACTTTGTCTCTTGTTCATGCAGATATAAGATGCCATATGATGATCTGAATTCTGTGCAGTACAGGATGGAAATTTGAGGGTCTTCAAGTGGCCTAGCATGGAAATTACTCTCAATGAGGTTGGCGCTCATACCACTTTGAAGAACTTAGACTTCAGGTCTGATGGCATGCATTTGAAATTTCACTCTTAATATTACGAGATTTAGAAAAAAAAAGGAAATTTGAATTTATACATACTACCTCTCTTTTAATATATCTTTAGTAAGCACATGTTACATCCTTTGTCTGAAAGAAAGTTATGTTGACGCTCTAGTTTGGTTTTTTTGCAGCCCTGATGGGAAATATCTTGTCTCCTTAGGAAATAGCGGCCCTGCTAGGGTTTGGGATGTGACATCCTCAACAGTCATAGCTTCACTTCCAAAGGAAAATGTAAGCAATTCATTGAAATTTTCCAATTTCCAATGAAGGAAAAGCTCATTTTCAACTTCAGTTGAAACCAGATTGATACTTCGCTTTCTAAGTTGACAGCTGCTTCCAGTCAAGTATATTTGGTTGATGTTTTTAACATGCAGTCATGGCATTATTGATTGTGGGCTTATTGTGGAACCACCTGGCCATGATGTCAGACGCTGTCTATTTGAATTAAGTTGAAAGGAGAAAATTCACACCTTTCCTTTGATTTGAGCTGATAAATTTCCTATCATCTGTGCATGCAGGATGAGGTTTTTAGCTCATGTAAATTTTCTGAGAGTACTGATAAGAATCAGCTCCTATATATTGCTGCAGTGACAGGTGAACATTCAGATGAGATGCCATCCTCCCAGTTTATGGTGAAAGTTTTGGTTGTTTACATTACTGTTTAATGAGCTGACCACTGTTATCATTATCCTACATAGGTAAAGGTGGGAGCATCGTGACTTGGAATCCAACCACGTGGAAGAGGATGGGATCCAAGCCTGTTGCTCGGGACACAATTTCTGCCTTTAATGTTTCACCAGATGGAAAGTTCCTTGCCTGGTAGGATTCACTTGGCTAGTTTGAAGCGCTTTACAACATGATTTGTCACCCTAGACTCAATTATTTTCAAGTATTGGTATTGAATAGATGTGATTGTGCCTTACATCACCAATGATTCTCCACCTATGTCGTCTACAATGGAAATCCATATAGCCAATGCTCAACTCTTTACAGCGAAAAACAGTGAACTTGGATGCTTTTGAAGACATCCTGCAAGATGTGTTCCCAGGCCACTGGCTTTAAGACAAGACAGTTTATCATGACAGCAAGCTGTTGTTTTCAAGATCACCCGTTCGTCACAATAATTACCTTTTTTTTCAGTATTGATATGGCTAAAGCAGGTTTCTTGGTTGAATCCTTTGCAGGGAGGATCTCCTCTATGTGTGAAAAAGAGAACCAAATCTTCCTTTCCTTCCATAACAATGCGTATTGTACAACTATCTAACACTTAAAATGGAACTTAGTCAGTTTTTAACTTATCCTCCCTTTGATTGGTTGACATTCAGCGGGACGACTCAAGGAGACATTTTGATTTTAAATTCAACCAGCATGCGGGTTCAGACAATGGTTAGGAAAGCTCACCTTGGCTTTGTAACTGCCCTGGCATTCTCTCATGACTCAAGGTATCAATAAGCAAATCTGCTCTGCTTCTTAATAACAATTATGCTGTGCAGTATTTCCCTTATAGGAATAAATAATTTGGTGATGAACCATGCAACTTTGAATATAGGGCTTTGGCTTCTGTATCCCTGGACTCAAGTGCGAGGGTGACACTTATTGAGGAGAGGAAGAAAACGGGTATGTGCATTCCTTATTTTCTGATGTATTGAGTAAACCATCTCTGTTTTGTCGGGCTGGCAATGGTCAACACGATCTACAGCCTATCCAGTCACTTGTTAATATCTGACTTCGGCTCAAAGTGCAAATTTAGGCCTCAAGGATTAGGGTTTTCATGGCTTCGTTGCTTTAGTTGAAAGGATAGTTTCTCTAATGGAACTGACATTGAATTTGGGAAGAATGAATTTAATCCTGAAAGCTTGATAACGGCCAGGAATTTAAATGTTCAGGAGAAACCTGGAAGGGAGAAGGGAGAATGGTGGGGGATGCATTTAGATATCAAGGGCGGGCGAGAGACCTGGGCTAAAGTAAAACTATGTTTAAACATATCAGTAGAGATTCATCTGGCATTTCCCTTGTGTCTTGCCATCGCTTCTAAAGTTTAATGGACACGTATTTCTCATTTTAGGTTACACTCTGCAACTGGCTCCTTGATAAATTTTCTGAAACATATTGGTTCCAAGCTAAATGTTCTTTCATCTAGTAAATATTTGGAGTTAATGCACTTGTAAAAAATATAGGTTCAACAAGAAGTTGGGTTGAGCCAGTTGACCGTCTTGATGGGAGGATGGAGTCTGTAATTACTAATTCTTTCGACGTGTCTGATAATCTGTAGTTGAGCGGGGATTCACTCCAATTTCTCGATCCTCTTGCAGGTGGATTGAGCTTGTGGGTCATTGTGTTCGTCATTTTACTCGCCGTTGCTGTATATTTTATGAAGAATGAGGGAATCCTTAGCTAGAAGTGCTGTTTTATTCTGTTTGAATGAGAAATTTGTACCAGAACTCCAAAATTGTACCGATTGTCAATAAGCAGTTTTGGCCCTTGTTTGAAATTCATGTATGTTTCTTGAAAGAAACCCCCTTAAATTAGCAAACAAAAACACTATATGCAACTGGGAGGGACAACTGCAGGGGAACCGTTGCCATTGTGGAAAATGGAACGGGGCTTTTTGTATTTTCTTCGGTCTTCAACCAGCATTTTCCTCCCTCCATTCGACACCGAAATCTTGCAGCGCCTGGTCGACGGTGAACATTGGGGCGCCATCTCTGCCACGAGTGAAAAGGAGTGAAGCAAGGAGGCCGCCAGTGACTGAGCCAGCCAGGCCGTCAAAGAAGTCAGAAATGCAGGCATCTGGGTTACCGGATTTGCGGCAAATAAGGAACCCTCGTGGCCCTGGTATTGGCTTCAGCTTGGTCTTGATTGATGTTTTCCACCAATACCGCCCCCATGCAGGACCTTCGGGATAAGCCCAATACCACAAAGCCTAGGACAGCCAAGCCACGCAGAGAAAAATGGTGTTTTGCGAAGAGAAAGCTTTGCATTTGGAAGCGACTACCAAAGCCCACAAGGTATCTACCAGTGTTTCCATGGTGGAAATTAGAGGCAGAGGCTAACACGCGTGGCAAAAATATGTGTGGGTTTCCTTATTTGCAGGACCTCCGTTCTCGTAGCCTTTTTGTTTTTTTTTTTTTTTTTTTCACATAAGCTTTGCCATGTCCGTTGCAAAACTCATCAGCAAAATGGTCTTCTTCCATTTAGTATTTAAAAATGGATGTAACCTATGCTATGACGATACTATGCCATTTGAAACGGCCCTAAATATATTTCCAAAGTTGTGTCAACTATTCCTCCAGTAGCTTTGTTTGTAAACCTTCTTTCTTTTTTTTGGGGTTAATAACCCATTTAAACTCTTGTACGTGTCATAATTCTTGGATCTTGAAATTGCCCCTCGACTGAGTATGATATAAATGGATCAACTATCTTCAATGTAAGTAAATAACCATTATTGGCGCTTCCTTTGGTAGAGTGAATAACCAACAAGGGCAGACATCAGGAAGGTCCAAAGTACCTGCGAAAAGATTTTTTTTTTTTTTTTTATAAGTACGAATCTTTATCGAATAGAATGAAACTAGACAATGCCCAAGTATGTGGGAAGTATACAAAGTGAGACCTGCGAAAAGATATTCAGCAGGAAATATAATTGGAAAAGCAATAAAATTATTTAGAGAAGTAGACAATATGAGAAAAGGTGTTGCACTTACCGTATTGATGGTGTGCCACCGTTCAAGCCTTTTAATCCTGGATTGCATGTCTTCGATAATCCCATCTATTGGAGATACCTCCCTACATGGTGAGGATTCTGAAGCAGAACTGCTACCCTGTTGGTTCCACAACAGTATTTCAACCAACAATTAGAGATGTAGCAAATAGGGAGGAAAGAGAAATTCCACTAGTTTTGGAGATTTCTGCAGCATCTGGGGATGATAATCTGCAACAGTAGAGTCCACAGAAAAAGCTATGCAGATAGTATTTGACACGGTCCTAAAATTTAAAGCAGGAATATTATCTGCTGTTTAAATTTCGGAAGCAAATGGCAATCATCCTTATTTACTCATCGCTAACATACCTGAGATTGAATAAATTCCACGAGTTCCTGCAGCCTTGCAGCTTGCTGAGGGTTAATTCCACTGGAACTTCTTTCGATTGCCGGTAATCTCTCCAAAATTATTTGAAGATAACTCTACAAATACAAAAAACATCAATAAAATTCTGACAGAATTATGATGCAATTTGGTTCTGGTGGTGATTTATTTACTGGCATGCAGCTTGCTACGCAAGCACACAAACATTCTATGTTGTTCAAGTAGTAGGGCAAGACCTTCGTAGTATATGAGCCATCCAGTTTAAGCATAGAACCAGCAGCAGCTACAGCCTCTTTATTAACACCTTTAATTTGTAGGTAAGGACTAGGGGCATCTTGTAGATGATCAACCTCAATCAGGATCTATAAAAGGCAATCAAGATAGACATTATCAGTTCAAAGATGATTAAAAAGGAATGAAGGACGAACTTTTAACATATCAAGAGAGAACTGGGAAAAAGCATCTTATAATAGTAGAAAACTTCACACTTTGCCATTAGAACGAGTATGTACTTGAGCAATGCCTATTCTTCTTGTAATATTAGTAAAACTTTTACTTGTCAAAAAAATTAATAATAGTAATTAGGTCACTCGTAAATTCATGTAAATATAACTTTATTTCACATTACATATTGAAGTTCCTGCATATTGGAAGAACATTCTCCGGAAAGGAATAGATATTAGACATTCCATGCCATTCAGTACGGTCAAACAGTGAATCAGAGTTAGGAAGGTAAGTTGGTCAAGCATCAAGAATTGGTGGATCATATGTTAAACGTAGAAGAAATTCCATGCCATTCAGTACGGTCAAACAGTGAATGTAGAAGAAAAGTATTATGTTATTGAATGATGAACGCCATAGCACATTTAGGAAGATTAAGGGTTTGTTTGGGAACACAAACCATCTTATCTCATCTCAAAGTTTCTCATAATTTCTTTCTCAAACATCACTCAAACACAAACACTTTTCAATTCATCTTCAACTTTTTCATCTAATCATTAATTAATCATTACAACTTCCCCAAACTTCCAAACAAAACACAAAAAAATATAACGTTTTCAAATTCCAAAATAAAAATTATATTAAAAAATTATATTCTAACAATATTTTAACTTTATAATTATTTCACTACTATTCATGAATTTCTCATCTCATCTCATTCCCCAAACATCTCCCACCATCATATATTAAGCGTCAAGTAAAACCGTGTAACATTGTTTGGAAGGAACCCATTTGAAAAACAAAATTGATAATAACAATGGTGGCAATAAGAGGTAGAAACATTTATTTTACATAACGTAAACCCTTTTTATCTTGAGAAGTAAGTGATCTCATTAGTGCAACAGAAAATGAAACACACTTCTACTACTGCAAATGGCGACAATAATAGGCTGAGGTCCAGTCGTGACTTAAAACTAGAGAGCAAATCATTGCAAAATTTGTGAACCTTTTAAGTTTAAACCTTCAAATTGAACCCTGAAGTCTCAACTACAATAATTGTAGAACTTATTTTTTGATAATTAATAATGTAGATCATATAGTCTCAAGATCATTGCAATCAACGAGTCATTTTTTTTTTTGATAAGTAATCAGCGAGTCTTTGATAGGTATATTTACTTATCAAAAAAAAATATCTTTGATATGCGATAGAAACCTACTTAAACTGTCCTTCTGACCTCTTTCAAGGCTGAAAACACTTCAAATAAACAGCAAGCGATATCTATGTCGTTATACGTACTAGTCGATGCATGCACACACCAAATGTAAGCAACCACAAATTTCCACACCGGACAAGGGCAAGTACATGGTGTGTGATATTTGATCACAAAGTTTCCTGTGTCACAAACCAGTAGCCATCCAGAACATAAACGGTGTGAAATTGTCTTTTCTAGCTCTTTTTATAGGTAATTAAGCTACATGAAAAATCTTTCAGAACCACAAGAAATTAAGATGAAACACATTGAAAAACAAAATTTGGATTGAATGAAATCCCACCAGTAAAATCAGGAAAGGAAAAAAACTCAAAAGAAATTCAACCTAATTGCTTCAACAAGTGAACTTCACCCCAGAAACATACATTTCACAAAAGAGTAACTTCCTATAACTTGAACTGACCTTTCCATCTTGATAAATGAATGCAGATGCTTCTATATAAGCTACAGCTTGATACCTGACATTGAAACAGTACCAGCCATTAAGAACAAAAAGAGAGAGGGGGTGAGAGACAAGTATGCAAATCTATCTCCTATAAGGCATGGAAAAGAAGAGAGCATCTAAATGGTCATAACTAGTCAGAAAAATCATGTAATGAAATTACTTCTTTAAAAAAAGATCACAGGCATGTTTTCACGCTGTGCGCTAAAAAAATGGCCTTCTTTTAACTCACCATAAAATAACTGATTTCCATATCCATAAAGAAGGTGATCATTTTTTTTTTTTTTATAAGTAAGAAGTAATTGTATTGATAAAAGATAGGCATAGCCCAAGTACACCGGAGGTATACATATGAGTATACCAAATTAAGAACTAGAAACTGTTACAAGAAAGTCATGGAAGCTGAGACCATTTAACTCTAAAGCAATGGCCCACATAAACATAGTGGATCATAAAAACAAAACAAACCTGAGAGTTGATTTTAACTCTTGTCTCGCGCCGGGGGAATCTTGTCAAACTTTTCCTAATGTAGCATGCACAAACATCCTTGAACTCCCCTTGACTAATTTCTAACCCTTTCTACTCATGAACTATCACAAAGCTTTAAATTATGTTCAAGCAGAATGCTCAGTACAAGAGAGTTCTACCAGGCGGGGCTTTTGTCAAATACGAAGCAAGCAAAGAAGTTCAAAAACACATGCTGTAACGACCCAAGAAAAACCCAAGCCACATCTATGTTTATACTCCAAAAACACTAGTCAAAGATTACAATTAGAGCTCACTAGAATCGGCATAAAGCCCAATTCTGCATAGAAACAAATCAATGTAAGACTTGACACTCATTGCACCTTTATTATACTTATTCACCTCTATCATACTTGTTCCATTCACTGTGGGACTTAGTAAGCATCACAACCTCCCCTGCTCAAATCCCTAACACCCATCAACGCCCATGATGTATTGAATGCCCAGTGCCTTATAGTGTCGCCAAGTCAAAAAATAGATTGCACAGGTTGTGTTTTCTAAAGTGGGAAAACCTAGGAATTGAACAGCTTACAGAGTTTAATTCTTTCCGTAGTGAGGTTTAAGTTCTGGGCTTCACACTAATGGAACGCCAGGGAAAGCTCAGCATAATCTGCAGCTTGGTGTTAGTGTTAGTCAAACTCTGGAGGGCCACATTCATGTTACTCTCTGCCACACAAGTTGAGTATATATAGGTGTCTAGTAGGCTTTACAAGGCATACAAGTAAGCATCTGGTACAACATACAATGGAGTGGATACTCCTAATCCTTGTCTCCTTAACAATGCTTGCACTTTTTTTTTTTTTTTTTTTTTTTGATAAGTAACAATGCTTGCACTTATGAGCTCTTTGTCAACAACTCTCAACAAAAGTATGGAGACCATGATGGCAGCAGCAACTTTTAACCTCATAAATCTAAGATATTGAGAATAATATTTTCCACCATTCATCTAGCATTGTCTAGGAAAATCTTATGAAACAACTCCCCCATCTAGGTAAATAATCATTTCAGAGGATCATCCTCCACAATAAAGTGCACTGATGGCTACCAAACTGGACTTTCCAACATGTTCGAAGATTCACCATCCAAGCAGGCATAATTCGATCTATCCCAAATAGGCCAAACCAAATCCCATAAGGTGCTAGCAACTTCGCAACCCAAGAGAAGGTGATCCAATTTCCCCCTTTTTTCTTGCACATGAAAAACCAATTAATCATTATGATGCCCCGCTTCCTCATGATATCCAGGGTAATAATCTTTCATAAAGTACTTATCAAAAAAATAATACTAATCTTTTTTTTTTTATCAGTAAAGAAGTTTGTTTTTTTTTTTTTTTTATAAGTATAGGCATAGATTAATCGTAAGCATAGGCATAAGCCCAAGTATACGGGACATACAAGAGTACCACCTGCGCGTGCTAGTTCAGTGATACAAGAAATTCATGAAACCTCATTCCATTGAAATCAATTACAACCGACCAATGAAGTAAAGTATAGAAAAACAATTTCCTAATAACTATCTTTCATAAAGCTGCAGTCCAAGTGAAGAAGTTCACTCTAGGGGGGCTTTAAGCTTCAAATAAACTTTCACGGGAAATGGTCTCTAACATGGGCACACAACACATTGAAAAATGACTTTACTTCAAATATTCCTTTCCTAGGTGGCCCCAAACGATTTTGTCTTCACCATATTGTAACGACCCAGGGAAACACTAGCGGCATCCATGCTATAACTTTATAAAGGCTATAATCAATTCAAGATTTCTCTAGAATCACTTATAAACCCTAGTTTCACCTAATAAGTAACCAACGTGGGACTTGACACTCGTGACGACATTTATAATTAACCTACTCGACATGGGTTTTTTTTTTTTTTTTAATAAGTAACTCGACACGGGTTATTCATATTCCCAATGAGGGACTGGGGTGTTACAAGCTCCCCCTCTTAAATTACTGACGCCTTCATCAAGGCTATATCCCACACTGCTCTAGTATCACATAACTAGTCTTACTAGGTGACTCCAATACTATATGTAACGACCTAGAAAGCACTAGCCACATCTAGTCAAGATTGGGTTAAACTTAAGCTCTTAAATGAAAGTAGATCTTTCACATTCTGTAAGAGAGCATATACTGTCAAGATGTGAGCATATATTGTCACATGAAAAATGCTTGGTCTACAAAGAAATCCTATATAAATTTTTTTTATAGGTAATCAAGAAATTTTATTCATAGAAATAGACAAAGCCCAAGTACAGAAATCCTCTATAAATAAACTGACAAATTGATGTGGTACGTCAAATTGTAAAGCTCATTTTATTGTAAAGCAGATCTGACGTCTCACATTGAGACATGTCAATTTATAAGTTTGTTTTGATAAGAATTCTCTTGTTACGTAAGGATTCCACTATTTTTCAAAAAAGGGTAAACTGCACAGGAAAATTTCCAAAAAACCTAAAAAAACTAGTCCCACCATAAGGGTGGTCAGGCCAGCCGCCACTTGGGGTGGGCAGACATCCTTGTATTTTTTTCCAATTCAGATATTTTAGCTTGTAGATTTAATTCATTGTGGGTTGAGCCTATTTTATTCATCAGAGTAAGGCAGATGTATTAGCTTTTGATGGCGGGGTGTAAAGGACCGGCGGGCTTACACTAAGTCCTAAATGAAGACAAATTCATTCCATAATTACCTCGTCATTCTATACAGGTAATCTTCACTCTTGATGCACTTGGTTGAAAAGATATTTTACATCTCTCCTAGCTTAACAAGTGTGCAGGGACTTTAATCCCAACCTCATATACCTAGGATACTACAAGAAACATCATGCGCATATTCATCCCAATTAATTACTGCCTTACTTTTGACACACCAAGAAACTAATAACATCGTCGACCACACAGCTTTCAAAAAATGCATGAAACCCCTGTAGTGAATTGAGTGTAGCCCAATTATGATCTTCTTTTACTCAACAATTAGGGGGAAATTGCATAAACTTATGTATGTGGCTTACCCAAGGTTAAGAAGACCAGAAACCGTACTGATGCTGATATCAAAATCCACTTTGGGTTGAATGATGAAGTTCCCTTCTCTTATTGGCTAACAAATTCAATTCATAAGAAAAAAATGAGCATCTACAGTTTCAGTCAAAGTTATTAAAAAGGATAAAGCCATTTCACCACAAACCTCCCGAATCAGCAATGCAAATCTGCCCTCACATATTCTGACGCGTATGCAGTCACTCTCTGTCAACTGCCCATTAGTGAGAATTCCAGGAAGCCTCAAATATATGTCAATAAAATTCTGGACAGAACTGCAAAACTTCTCCGGATCGAGAATTTTCAAAATATCTTGACAAGGCACCTGTTATTGTTTGGGAATATAGAAGTCTGTCAGGGAATATATATTGCAAGAGGTCAAGCTACCCTGAACAACACTACACAAAAACATGCTTACTTGCTTATTACTCTTCAACACAAACAACGAGCTCTCGGGGGAAAGGACAGGATCAAAGTCATTTCGAATTTTGACCTGCAACATGATGTAGCACCAAAAATGTTAGCTCTTACAAGTAACAACTTAGTATAAAATGAAGACTAACTTGATGCAGTAACATCTAGCTCTAAAAATATTTTCCCAAAAGAAACAAAAAAAAAAAAAAAAAACTTTTTGAGAGAAGATGCAACCATTCTGAACGACAATTTCTCAAGGTAAGATACTGCCTCCACAGTAGGTATTGTCCTTGTGAATATCTTATAAGTTACAAAATGAGTACTTCCAGATATAAGTAGTGTATTTATTGCAAAGAAGCTTTAAATACAAAATAAGCAGACTCAAATAAATGCTAAAGCTCTAGTACAATCTAAAACCTTGGCAATCATTGAAATACTCCCTATACTTACAAATGATGCAAGAAGGAAACACACACACACACACATTCCATATGGTTCCAAGTCTACTAACATGTGCATGAACAAGATGTGGTTCAATGTACTGCTGGAACATTGGAAACACTGTCATCATGATCTCATTTTGGGACATAAAACACCCAACTCTACTTTTATCCCTTTGAACTCGAGAAATCAAATGTGAATGAACACCGCCAACCTGTTTTTCCAGCAATAGGAGTTAGCTGATTTTCTCATCAAATGACTTTAGAACATAACGAAATAGATTAAGATGGCATGAAAATTAAAGCTCCAAAGATTGAATAGGAAGTCATCCTTACAACAGCAATCCACAAGTCAAGTGATTTTCGAATATCAGGATGCAAAGCATAAACCCCTTCAAAAATGATCTGTTCAAATACAACAATAAGATTAAAACAAACAACCATGCATTTGGAAAATAATCTAAAAATAAAGCTTAGAATAATATATCTAGTGACTGTTATGATAAGCGATCAAAACTTGGAATAGCAACCAACTAAAATTAATGGTATTGTGCAGAACCATAAAAAGTTACCATTGAAAGTATTAATACTTATGCTGTAGTAAAAAGAAAAGAGTTTTTTTTTTTTATCAGTAGTAAAAAGAAAGAGAGATAAAGAGTATAAATGATAAAAGAAAACTAGGAGTCTCACAGAAAAGTGAAGAGTTAAAACTCGTATGTCTAAACTTCAAGTGAGAGAGAAATATACTTTTTAGTATTGCTTTCAACATTTATATCACATAAAATAGATTTATAAATAATATAAAAAATCATGTTTATGGTCAAAATTATCATCTTCTCTCTTCTTCATTACGTAATTAATTATTTTTAAACATAATAAAAAAATGAGGCCTTTTGGGACGCCTTAGGCAACTGCCTACCGACACTGACAACTGAAAAGTACAAAGCCAACCACCTTTCTCAGGGACATGGCATGCCTTCCTCACGTCTTCAGAAAGATTCTTCCTATATGCCTATGCATAAGCCTAAAATTTGGTAGCAACTAGAAACCAAACTTCACAAATCCTTAGGAGGTATCTGATACGGGGCCATTAGTGAACAATATTTTGCAGATTAAAATTTAAAACGACCTTTCGGAGGGCCGTTTGATACTTTGAATCTAGAAGGTGCACTGATGTCCCCGAAATCTCCCAGTTACTTCTACATTCTATTGCTTTCACCTGGCCTCCTTTCCTTTCTATCTTTCTTCTGTTCCCTCCTTCCTCAGTTATCTGCATTTCTCTTTATGATCAAGAATAAGCGAAGACCTAGGTGCTCCTCCAGCCTCAGTTCTCCCCTCCTCTTGTCTTAATGTTGAAAAGCATGGAAGAAAAACTTGCACCCTTCCTTTATTTTCTTCTATCTTATCATCTCCATAGCTAAGAGAGGGAGCCTTAGGCTCCTCATGAACTGGTTCCCGTTATAATATTGTGTGTGTGTGTGTGTGTGTGTGTGTGTGTGTGTGTGTGTAGATGCCAACTCAAGGAATGAACTGCTTACTCTCAGCCTCTCTCTTACAATATTACATGTTAAATGAAACATAAATCCAGAGAAGAACTTGATATGAGGAATCCAAAATAGGTTTGATTAGATACCACTCCACAATCTTCAGAAACTTCAAGTTCTTTGAACCCACTCCGAGCACCAGTCTCCAAGTCAAATGTGGGTACTTTTGTTCTTCGACCATTTCTTATATCACCAATATTCTGCGCCAGTGAATCATAAGAATAAGGATGCTAATACAAGGGAATAAAAAAGTGAATAGGCATAAATGGTTGATATTTCAACTTGCAGAAGTCAAGGATTTATCAAATAAATCTTCAATGATATAGAAAACTACAGAACAAATTATTTATTGCTACCATATTTAAAAATAAATAAATAAATAAATAAATGAAATACAGTGTGAATATGGGATAATAAAATGCAGTAAAAAAAAAAAAAAAAAAACACATGTAACAGCAGATACAACGTTAGGACCACAACATCATAGACTGATACTGACCAAAAAGGGAAAAAGAAAAAAAAAGTTGTATAGTTTCCTGAAAGCTGTTGTTGTAACTTTCAGAAAGCTGCTATGAGAGGTTGTTGTCAAGAAGCTGTGAGGAAGCTACTAGAAAACTGCTTCTACAGTCAAGTGTTTGGTATTGGAACAGGCGAACTTTTAATAATATAGCCTTTATTAAAGAGCCAAAAGGTACGATCCAAGTACACAAGAAGTATACATCAGATACACCTAAATATAGAAAGTAAAGATCAAAAAGTTTAATTTTGCGATAGGAGAAAATGGAAGATCTGTGGTCATTATCCTGATCTTTTGTGTGGGCTTAAGGGCAATTCAGGATTCCAAGAACTTCATGAATATGAGAAGCTATGGCAAGTTTGAGAAGCAAGCCTTAAACCACTTCTCCAAAGCTACAACAAAACCCAGGCCGGTACATAAAAGTGGCAAAAAGCCAGTGACCAAAAAAGGTGCGATAGCTTCCCTTTTCAAAGCATAAGCACCGATTGTGAATCCACAAGAACCCCACCAATGTGCCAGTGGTCTTCCACCTAAGGATAGTCACCTAAGCAGAAGCCCCCAATAAATTCAACCTCATTGTAGTGGATTGGTGTTGTATGTGTATGAAGTAGTAAGAGATTCATCTTCTTATGCATTGTGAAGTAGTAAGAGATTCATGAAGTTTGCTCCAAGTTGTTTTGTGTTGATTGGGTTACGCCTAAAACAGCAAGAGAGTTATTGGTGAGTTGGAGAGGACCGGGGGCCTCGTAATATTTTGGAAGTTTGAAGGTTAGCTCCTTTATGTGTCAAGTGTTGTATTTGGAGAGAGTGGGATGCAAGGACCCTGGAAGATAGAGAAACTTCGGTGGCAGAGCAGAAAAAGCATATTAAACTCCCTTTACAAATTGATAGCAGAACTTAATAGCGTGCCTTTATCTAGCTTTCTCTGATTTTTTGAACTGCGGTTCTTCACATTTCAATTTGGACTATATAATGGAATGTTAGCACGAGAGAATGAGTGAACAAAGCACAATCAATTTCAGGGACTAGAAATAAGAAAGGCTCTTGCCCTACAATATATTGATGAAAGGCCAGCCACAAGTAGATAGAAAGTCACACAAGTGTCACAAACTTGACCATAAAACCTGCTATCATCTAATATTTTTTAACATACTTATTTATCCAGATCTCAGTTGGGCTAAACTGCTTCCAATCTAATTGTTTCAAGTTAAAACAGCTTGTTGAATGAAATTGACGCCTTACCTTTGAAAGTAATGATAAGTCAAGAGAGCTGAAGTCATCATACTTAAAATCCTTCACTTGTTCAGATTTATAATAGCTTTCGAGGGAAACTACTTCACAGCCAACAATGTTTGCCATTTTATGAGCCAAACTAGTCTTCCCAGACCCACTTGGACCACCTGCAACATTGACAATGGCAAAGACACAGTAAAAAAACATCTCAGAGCTTAAACAATTTGAGCCACCTTGAAAAGTAACTTAATCAAGTGGGGAAGGGGGGAAAGAAAGAGATTGAGCCAACTCATTACCAATTCCAACTATAACTGGGAGACCTTTATTCTCCAACAAAGCCTGACAGATTTTTAAAAAACAAGTGTGAAGTTTGGATACTAGTTTTTTATAGTAATAAGTGTAAAGTTTGGATACAACTAAATGTAGTTATAAGCTTTTTAAACAAGAAGCAAGAAGTCACCGAAAAAATTTCCCATCTGCTTATCACCCCCATACCTGGATTGCTTGAACAGAAAGAAGCAATCCTCTATCCAAGTCATATGAATCTGGCATTGGAGCAAGCTTTATGGTATCCCTGAAAGAGGCAGGATCTGTGGTTGCTTCATGAGAGAAGTCTATAATGTAACATTTCATGACAGCAGATCCACAAAAGATCACCGGATAGAAACAGTAAAAAGTTCGTGAATATATTCCCTATGTAAAGGAAACATACCAACAACTGAGCGATCAGAATGGGAAGGATCTGACGAGATGAAATGCCATGCTGCTACTACAGGTTCCATTTTAGATTTAGTTGGTGATCGAGTCCATGGTTGAGATAGATCCTCAATGCGAGTAGCAAGGTTTGAAGAAGTAACACGAATTGGCCTGGGAGTTACAATCACCCGTTCTTGATTACTAGTTGGAGATGTATTAAACAAGGGTGGTGGTGAATTAAGGCGAGGTACACCTGCACATGAAGTAAAATTTTGGGAAGAGTAACAAAAAGCAGACCAAACAGAAAAGATAGAAAAAATACAGACAACAGCTTTTATTTCACTTAATTAAATAAGTGAACATATCAAAAGATGCCCACTTAATTAAATAAGTGAACATATCAAAAGATGCCCCAAAAGGAACTCAGCCACCAAGTACAGAAGATGTGATCATCTCTAAGGGCAAAGCAGAGATATTACAAAGAATCTGAAAAGCCAAAAAAAAAAAGGCTTGCGCCAGCTTCTTTAACAATTAAATATCTTGGCACCAATAAAAGAGGAACTAGGAGTCAATTCAGTTTCCGTGGATTTTAAGGGATGTGAGAGAGCTATATCTCGTCCAGACCAATAAAAAGGAGTGAAGCAAAAAAAAGGAGGAAATCCAACATGGACCAAAGGAGTAGAAAGGGGGGAATAGAAAATATGAAACATCAAGACAAAAATAGGAAAAAAAAATAAAGCCCAGCTCCCAACCTTTTCTATCAAGAATCAATTCCAAATATGATTTGGTGATCCAAGGTCCATTGATGCCCATTCTCAACGCTTCCTCTCCCACAGTCTATTAAAGAAACCACGACAAACTATAAATTGCAGTTGGACATAATAAAAAAGAACACATCTTAGAACTCCATAAATGGCATGCAACATGCACAAACCACTGTCAAACAGAGGAATATTGTTGGAAAATTAACAAAACACCATGCTGTTCACCTAGAATGGCAGACAAGGATTTTATAGTCCGGGGACATAGATGTAAAGAAATAACTTGTAATCAACTTTTCAAAGAGAAAAATGAAGAAAAAACTTAGCAAATTGGTATATCACGTAGGTATGCAAACACAAACTGAATCATGATGCACATCATCAATAGGACAAGCAAGATTAAGAACACAGATCAATCGACCCTGTATTCACCAAGAGCATTTTAACCATATAAAATACATAATACCGAAAAAACCCACTGTTAAAGCTCAGATACGTAACTTGAGTCCACATATTACAAGAATTAAATCGAGACCATGTGTAGGAGGAATATGTTTAGAGAATGAAAGGGTGACATCATCTGTCTTCAGGAAACCAAACTAGAATGTGTGACCAGCAACATTGTTTGCAGCGTGTGGGGATGCCACCAGTATATTGGTTTTGTTTGGAGTCTCTGGGGGCTTCTGGAGGGATGTTGGTGATGTGGGATAGAAGAACAATGGATAAGGTGAACATGAATATATGGGAATTCACGGTGGTCCGTTCATATAGAAATGTTAACCTAATGTATAAAAAATTTGAGAAATGTTAACCTATTCAATTTCCTTCTTTCACCAATTTTTGTAGCATGAACCCTCTCAACAGCAAATTTGATTGTTTCAAAAAAATATATATGGGTTTAATTTCAATTGAAATCAAAGAGACTTTCATTTTTAACCCAAATGATGGGTATCTATAAAACTTACGCTTTCCAAAAATTATTTTCAAAAGTTTAATGATGCATTGCCACTACTTTCATTCTTTTTTCATTTTTCTTTTTTTTTTTCTCCTTTCTAGAACAGCATTGCCATATAAAAAATAAAAATTAAAAAAAAAACCTACATGTCTTACAATACTTCTCTCTTCTCCACATAACAGACTCCAAGAATTCAACAAATCTTACTATTTTTGAGCAAGTAAAAACAGACCATAAAATAAATTTTGAGAAGGAAGAAAGCTACCTAAACTATTTATACATCACTATAGATACAAAATAAAGCATATGCATGAAATGATAATTGTATACCTAACACAGAAATATTTGGGAACCTAGGGAGGGGTGAAGGGATCTTGAAACAGATGATAAATTAAATCTATAAAGAAGTTACATACTTTCCTATCCGTGCCCCTCAGCACCATGAATGTCTCACCAAGAGTATCAATGGTTTCAAGTGACAGGGAAAGATTGCCATTATTGACTGAGGTAGACGCTCTTTTATAACTGACTACCACAGTGTACCCCAAAGCCAGCAACCCACCTAAAGTCATCCGACCAACCTGTTCCAGCATTGAAGATTAGTCATGAAAACCATCTAAAATCATTAAGCATCAGGATATAGTACATCGTCCATATAGACTCATAATAGTACTTAATGTTACAGATGAAGTAGTAAGTAAAAGCTAAGCCTTAACAGGTTTCCTTGGTTATAATAACAGCTAAAGATGCCAAAACACGATGCTTATAACCCATCATTATAAGATTGGTTTTTGTATGCCATTGTCATAGATCACAGTGGTGCAAATTCTTTACCTCAAATTCAGCTTTAGGCCTGATGATGTATATTTTGTCAACAATCCTTTGGTCACCAAGTGATAGATAATATCTAATACCAGATTGCCGCACCTTAATCCAATCATTTATCCGTGCTTCCTCACTTGCCGAAGGAGGTCTAAGGTACATCTCAATAAAACTGAAACCAGAGTAAAGTTTCTAGCACACTCAGTACCAAACATGGCTCTAGAAACAAAAAGAACAAACTGATTCTCAGATTAATAATATGATAGGAAATGGTCAGAGCTAGAAACAACAATCTGCTGAAATCATTAAGCATCAGGATATACTCACTTGTCTGTTTGTGGGTCATTTCCTTGAAATGCATATGCAGCATGTCCATCTGGAGACTATCATAAAACATAAAATATGGTGAAAGCATGTGGCTGATAAATATTACCTTATAATGAATTAATAATTTCATAGAGAGGAAATGGTTTATCAATAGAAGGCATGTGTTGTTTATCATTTATGCAACTAATATTATCATAAAATGGTTGGGAAGCATAAACAAACATGGACCTGGCAAAACTATAAATCAGGGCACTACAAGCAAGAAATATTTCATGCACCTGGCCTTAGACCACATATATTTCCATACAAGACACAATAAAAAGAGTTTTATTGTGCTCCTTCAATGTCTTTGATTGCATTTTTTATACAATAGTGAAACCAATTAATAAGTTGCATATGGTGAAAAGTTTAAAGCAACTACCAAGTACCCCGATCATTACAATAAAATAAAAAAGAACATAGTTGAGGACAAGTCCAATTGTACATGTAGGCCAAAAATACATTAACAATGCCAATAAAATATATACGGACCTCATTTCTGCATTTCAACTTGTAGATTGCCTCTCTAAATGATGAGACAAAGCTGTTGTTAATTCGAATCTGCAAAACAGATGTAACAAAAATAGAATTAGAAGTGAAAAATCACAAGTTGATAAAAATATGAACACCAACCTGTGCATGATGAAGGTCTGGTTCAATGTGCTTTCTAAACAATGGGAAAATACTGTCAATGAGGTAATCAAGCGAACAAGAATCCCCAATATCATATCGAACTTTAGAAAGAAGGCTGAAATGAACACCACCTACCTGATACACCAAAAATATATTCAAAACATCTGATCACTGTTTTCGGTAACAATTAATAACCCAGCAAGCCTCTCCAGTACAAACCATAAATCCTCAAAAACAAATAATATTACCACTGCAACCCGAATATCAAGCCAAGAGCGCAGTTTTGCATGTAGAGCATAGGTCCCATCAACTATTACCTAGATAAAAAAGTAAGAAATTAATCAGCAGAACAGGAAATTGAGTAAATTGTAGAAACTGCAACTACACATGCTTACCACCTCAGATGAAGCACTCTTTATTGATTTTGAACCGACACGCCTTTTTTGTTGATAATCAAAAACCGGGATCAATGTATCTCTGCCTTTTGTCAAATCCTAGAACCAACATGAATTCGGTTTCTCAATGCAAGGAGACAAGACTAACCTTACCAAAAGTCAGGTGCAGTCTTCATTGCCACGACTTACAAATGCAATAATCTATTTTCTTTTTTCTTTTTTCTTTTTTCTTTTTTACAAGTAAAAATATTATACATATATATATATATATATATATCTCAATAGGAGTAACCAAGTACACTAGACGTATACAAGAAAACACCTAGCTCATACTAGCTAGCCCAAATGACCCAAAAAGCCCATGAAAATTAGAAATCTATCAAAAATACATAAAGCCCGAATTGGAATAGAACCCACTTCCCCAACCCCCACCACCCCGTAAGACTAATACTCCACCCGAAACTCCCTCGACGAGGATGTCTTCATAATGCCTTCCCTTTCGTCTTCCCTCGGCTTGAGCTACCTTCCTTAGCGTCATAGTTGATTGCCCAAGAAAGACGCTTTAACTCTCTGCTTTTCTTAAAACCTGATTTGTTTTCAAGCGAGTGGCCCGCCTCTATCGCAGTGAGTGGTGCTTTAAATTAGTCGTCACATCCTCCGTATGAAAGCCCCACAATATGCTGAATCTCGTTAACCTTATGCAGAACCCAATCTGATGGTGAACCCGCTATGTTGTTTGAAACCAGGGGAATAACATTATCCCCAGACACAATTCTCAACTGCTCTCTTGACCCTAGACGTTCCTCCTCACAAGGCACCAACGATAAACCCGAAATTTCCTCCCCACCATATCCTGCATTCAAATTCCGAGCCTCATCAACAGCTATATTGTTACTGTCCATTGTTGTTGTCACCATTAGAGGTTCCTTCACCTCCACCATAGGTGTTGTCATTCCATCAACGGGAACATTGCTTGTAGGTCCCCTCGACAACCCTTTCTGTGCCACTTTGTCAGACCCTACTACTCCCTCATGAGGCATAGAACAGGTCAGGGGAGCACTACCTTCTGTTACCCCATTTTCATCTTCTAAAAGAAGCTTGTTTGCTTCTTCCAAAGTACTCAAAACCCTGGAAGAGCTCCCATCTTCAACTGAAAGTGAACCTTGAAAAAATGTACCAACCCCAATTGCAACTGGTGACTGAGAGCAGTCAGACGGCAAATCGGTATGAACAGTGATTCCGGCATCCGACAACCCAATCTGCAACGGCGTCGAAGTGCCTTTGCAGGCGCACTTGAGGCCTTCAAACCCCCCCCCCCCCAGGGTCCGTTTTCAACCCACCACCCAAGCCAATGACAGGTCTAACCCCTTATCCACATTAATCATAAGATCTCTCACATACTCCATAACTCCCATCAATTGAGTTTTAACAACCCACAAGACCCCCTCCACTTCTCCCACACTCAAACACTCAATCGAGGCAGCCATTCCACCCTACACCACATGGTGCTTACCCTCCACTTCTCCCAATTTCGCCCGACGTCCTTTGTCCCTACAAGTGTCTTACCATTTCCTTCTGTCACAGAGCTATTCTCAATTGGACTACCCGCCTGTGACCTCAACACCGAGGCATACGAGGCACCTTTGACCGAGGAAGGCCTTCCCACTGTCTTTCCATCAACGAACTCTCCTCTGTTTGCATGCTTCAGAACAACAACTTTGGACCCAGTGACACTTCGAATGGAATTTATAAAACATTTCCATCCGATGCCATTTGCGCCTTCAGGGATCACCAACAAACCTTTCCTCCTCCCATTCCGAAATTCTAAAAGTTGCAGAAAACTGCCCTTGCGTTAATATGATGTGGAATGATGAGAACTCCATTCCCATCATTAACACCCTGAAGAATCCATCATGACAGATGAGTTGTAAACAATCATCTATCCCTTACCAACCCATAAAGCTGCCGCCCCACATAGGCACATGAACTTAGCTATCATTTTACTACGTTCAGAGATGCGAAAGCTATTTCCTCCCTCTTTGGTAAAAACGAATGATTTTATTCCACCTTCAACCACCTCTCACCTTCCATCTGAAACGAATCTGCATCGCGCGTCATCATCCTCTGGTCCCAAATTATAGCATCATCTCCCAAAACATTAAGCTTCCTCTCATTTCGTCATCTCCGGCATCATCTCCCAAAACAATTTGCGCCAGCGAAATCAAAGGAGTGGTTTCTTGAGAAAATCCAATTGCCAGAGGGAGGACTGACGCCAAAGTGCCCTCAGAGGAGTCGCCTGAGCCCGACAGTATTGTCTGTGGTGGTGGAGGCATAGATCTGACGGACGATGGTCCAAGAGATCTCCTTGACGATTCTGAATCTCGTCGCCGGAGGGAGGACCGACGTCAGAGTGCCCTCAAAGGAGTCGCCAGAGCCCGTGGGTCTTGTCTATATCGTGGAGGCACAGCACAGGTATGACGGTCGACGACGCCTCCGAGAAATTTTAGAAATTCCAGGTCACCGAAGGGAGGACCAACGCCAAAAGTGCCCTCAACAAAGACGCCGAAGTCCGTTGGCCTTGTCTGTGGCGGTGGTAGGGTGTCTTAGGTGAACGGTGACGCCCGTTAGTGCCTTAGCTGAAGGGTGACGACGGGGTTAGCCTTAGGGTTTTCTCTCTCTTGAAGTAATGGAAATTATTATTAATCTATTTTCTTAGACAAGTTAATTACATATGGTCAAATCAGGTTTTAGCACAACAAATTGGCCCAGGTTTCTCTTGGAAGAACAATGTCTAAAATAAAACTTCTCATTTTTTCTGATTCTTGGGCACGATTAAGCCAATGAAACTCTGCTCTTTCAAAAGTTATTGAAGTAAAAAGGCAACTTGGCAATGATTTATTCCGCTAATTTTTTTTCTGATGACGAGGAGACCAAGCAAAGGCAACATGTATTTTACCCGATTAAACCCCCAAAGCCGTGTAACATGTCCATAATAATTTTTTGCACCCAAGGGTTCAAACCTAGACCTAGACGAAGCATATCACCAAGACCAAGGCCTTTACCACTTGAGCCAACCCCTAGAGGGTGGAGGGTAGGACTTTTGTTCTTTTTCTTCTTCTATTCAGCAGGGTGTGTTATCTTGTATACTTCCTATGTACATGGATTGTGCTCCTCTGCACGTTTAATAAGATTGCTTTACATATCAAAAAATAGAGTGGAGGGTGTGATCATGGATTCAAGATCCACCATATGCAACTAAAATTCACTAACAAAAAAAGAAAATAAGCAACTCCAAGATCTTAGCTAATGCTAAACTCACATGTTGAAAACCTTCTAAAAAACTACACAACTTGTAAAGCTTCCAAGGAGCTCTCACATGATTCAAGCCAATGTCACGTGTAAAAATAGAATCCCACGATAAAGAAATGAGAAGCACATGCAGACCTCAAGATTGCGGACTAGCGTGTCAAAATCAATGGAATCCAGATCATTCCCTTCATCAACTCCAACACGATAGTTCTCCATGGATACAACAGTACAACCAATAACTGATGCCACCTTTTCTGCTAAGCTTCGGGGACCATTAAATTTACAAAACAAATTAGAACAATAGGATGTAAAACCAACAGAAAACACCTTTACTCCAGAAGATTTATGAAGACAATTTAACAAAAATTAATAATCATGAACGGATCACGGCATTCATACCTTGTTTTACCAGAACCGCTTGGACCACCAATGCCAACTGTGACAATACCTTTTTTCTCTCGCAGTTCTTGGATAGATTTTACTAATAAATAATAGCCATGATCGAATGACTGCACCATACCAAACCATCTATTTGTTAGGCCTATCAAAAAAATGATAGAGAAAACCACCAAAATATTGACTGAACGACGTCATCAAAAAATATGTCTTCCCATCCCAATTCCAAAACGAATTAGCTTGTTAATACTACTTTCCAATTTCTCGTACCATAAAAGCTCAGAGTCATGGAAGTAGGAAGTCAAAACACAAAGCAGCGCCAACAACAAGCAGAGAAGCACCCCAATAACACAACATAAACACACATGGATAAGTGCAAAAACCATTCCCACAATTAGTCATGCTCTTGAAATCACAAAAGCAGATTAACAAATTCTTGAAAGTACGTAATAAATGATGACAAAGAACTCCAAATCGCATCTCCACCAATAGCTATAAAGCAGGCTTCTCGAATAAAAACTATATAAAATGTGCGCACACATGAAATCGTTTCCTACGCCATATAAATGGAGATTAGAGGCAGCAGAATGGGAACATTAACACACAAGATGAATTAAGAATCAAATTTTTTCTATAAGTAAATCAAGAATCAAACTACCCACTAAGCCCCCATCAATATGCATTCAAACCCACACAAACTCTCTCTTCAAGAAACCCAATTTCAAGAAATGCTAATCCAAGAAAAAAAAATCAAGAAATGGGCGCAAGTGTGTGCGCGCGCGCGTACCACATGGAGAGGGAGGGATTGAAGGATGGAAGAGGAGGACGAGGATGCGGAAGTGGAGGGCTGCTGTTGGAAGTAGTCCCGGCCTCCTTCTTGGAAAACCCGCTGAACAACTTCATCGTCCATGTTTTTCAGGGGGCGATGGTTAGGTCTCAGAAATCAGGATCAAACCCTACCCCTACCCCCCATACCAGCGCTGCACCTTTCTTTACTCTTCTATCGCTATCTTTCTATGTTCCCACCACCTGCTTGCTTGATTGCTTGTGAGGGGAATCTCTGGGTACATGAGAGAGAGGGATTATCCACGTGGTTTTTGTTCAGTGCTTTTCTTGCCTTTATTTTTTATTTTTTATTTTTTTTTCACTTCCTCGAAGCCTTCCTTGCCATGCCTGACAAGCTTGGAAGTGAGAAAAGCTCCCACACTCTCTTTATCGTCTCTCTCCTTCAAAATCTTTCTTTCCATATTTATATACTATTCTTCGGAGAAATAGGTGAGAAGAGTGTACTCAGAGATGAGCCACGTATGCAATTGCTTGGCGATAGGTCATTCTTCTATTAAAAATAATTTACTCAAAAATATTTTATAAATTTAAGATATCAAAATAAACAATATCAATTAATGAATTTATTTTTATAAAATCTTTTTAAAATTATAACATTTTTCTTTCATATTTAGCAAATGGGTAATGTAAGAATCAAAAAAGCACACACCTCACGAGACTTTTTGTCTAAAATTTTATTTAAAAAATATTTCTTGCACTATTTTTAATTGAATAATGATATATATAAATCTTAAATATATAAATTATGTGCCGTTATATAAAAAAATATACCCCACCATAAAAATTATAAAAATTTTACTTTTTTTTTTAATGGAATCCATTTTATTATAAAAATTTTACACAAAATTTATACATTTAAAATTTATATTTAATATTACTCTTTTAATTTATTATAAAAAATTATAATTTAGATGTCATTTCTACCGAGCTTCTCTCGCTAACTTCCAGTCTTCCAGGTGGGAGAAGCATTTTCTTTTACGAAACCGAGTCATCAAGCCTGTAGCGTGTGGGCATGCGAGAAAGTTGCAAACATTTTTTCATTTTTAATGAGTACAGACCCAATTTTATTAATTACCTCTACTTTTTTTAAAGGAAAAAAATCGTAATTACAACTGAATATCTAAAATTACAGATTATCTTAAATTTTAAATCCAAATATCAAAATGAACTACAAGAATACAAAAGAAACCCACAAACCTTAATTCAATAGGAATACCCAACAAATCAAAATATAAAAGTGCGTGTTAATAAAACCTACAATCAAAATAAAACAAAATAAGCATAAATTGTACAACAAAATATAACACAAAAATGTTATCAATGCTATATAACTTGTAACCATGCCTGATCCATTCGAATAGCTCTCATAATTCTTTTGGAAGGTTGTCTTTGGTATTAAATAAATACTTTGTACCTCTTGTGTCCAGTTTAGCTAATTTGTCTTTAACATAGTTCATTTTCTTAAAAGAATGATAAAAGCATACGACCATTAAACGAGCCGTCAATTTAGTCTATTTCCAGTATCTCTGACTACATCAAGGAACTTGTCCGTCTTTCTCCCACTAATTAACCACTAGCTTAGAATCCATTTCAATCTCTATGTGATTAATATTCATTTTAACACATAAACTAAGAGCATCAGATAGGGCTCTTATTCATGCAATGTTGTTTGAATTAATACCATAGAACCTAATAAAAGCAAAAAGCATATGACCATTCTCATCTCGAAGAATCCCTCCACCTCCACTTCGACCTAGATTGCCCAGACTATTGCCATCAATGTTAAGTTTAGCAAATCCCTAAGTCAGGCGCATCCGCTTCAATACCTACATAAACTTTTTCTGGACAGACATCTTCATTAAACCAAGTTGTCGTAAAATCACTCCATCTGAACATTTGGTGAAGGGCTTTTTCATTTTTTTGTGAATGAGTTGAGCTAAAAATTATTGATCTTGTAGCACACTTGCTCCCTAATTTGAGCAAGCCCCTCCATCTATCTTTACATCTGTATAACCACAAAAACCAGCTTATTAATAAAGGAAGAATGTCAATCGCAACGTTGATTTGTGAAACTACATGAGCCTTGGATAGCCATTGCTGAGTTTTATCATGCCATGTATTGTAGGAAAAAAATTTAAACCCAGCGTGGCCTCATAAAAATTCCAAACAAAGGATAGAATCTCTCCAAAAAGTAACGAATGATTTAAAAATTAACAGTCAGCTACTTGACAACATTCACATTCGGAGCCCATAGAAATATGCAGCTTCAAAATATTCTAGTCAAAAGGCAGATCATTAAACATATCTTTCCACGTAAATATAGAAATTCTACTCGGAATTAATTTATGCCAGATCTATTTAACCCATGACACTTTTTCTTTAGGATCATGATTGTAGTGCCAAGCTGAAAAGGTCGTAAAGTTGTCATTCTACTCTGCTCATCGTATAGGAATATGACCTGAGAAAAGATAAATGTGTTGTATCTTCAGTTCTTCATAGTTGAGACTCCCAACTATTTCCTGTATTTTCTCTCAGTTACCTCCCCATATAAGAAAATACCTCATCTATAGTCAAGTAGGGATTCGTAACAACTAAGAGTTCATCAAATATCCCCAAAGATTATCAGTTTTCAAACCAAGACGATATCTTGCCTTCATTAATAATCCATCCCGAGCCTCTAATCACTTATTTGATCAATGGTTGCAAACATGTTAAGGTAACTTGGGTAGAGCATTTTTAGCCCATGTTGTGGCACCGTTGCCATTAACGATGAAACTTTTTTTTCTAAAACAAAACCAAAGAAAACCTGAAGGATGTAAATCATATCTGAAGATATAATCCCAACAACTAGGACAACCTAACGAGACTTAAAATGAGAAATGATATTTACAATTTTAAGTTTTGTAATTACGTACATTCTTTTTAAAAAGTAGATAAATTTCGAATCTATATGAAAAAATTATTCTTTTAATGATAGACTCAACTTTTTTTAAAATGAAGTGCACATATGTGATACCTTATATGATATGGATAAGGGTTGGTAGTGTATGTGATACCACATTTCTTGAGAATGAGAAGTTCTTGCTCTTTATAAGGTTCTAATGGGGCTCCAATTGTATCATTGACTAGTCATTTTGAAGTATAAGCCATGTGGTTTGAGCGTTTCATTGGGATGTTACAAATGGTATCAGAGATAGGTTCCAACCAGAAATGTGAGACTTGAACCGTGCCACCTACAATGGACAGGCCTGACGAGGACGTCGAGAATTTAAGTGGGGTAGATTGTGATACCCTATATGATATGAATAAGGGTTTGTGGTGTATGAGATCCCACATTGCTTGGGAATAAGAAGTTT
Organism: Juglans microcarpa x Juglans regia; assembly: GCF_004785595.1. NCBI lineage: Eukaryota > Viridiplantae > Streptophyta > Magnoliopsida > Fagales > Juglandaceae > Juglans > Juglans microcarpa x Juglans regia. Next base: position 38,084,289 of record NC_054598.1, on the reverse strand, counting down.
TTGCTCTTTATAATGTTCTAATGAAGCTCCAATTGTATCATTGACTAGTCCTTTTAGAGTATAAGCCATGTGATTTGGGCTTTCCATTATAACGTTACAGTAGAATTTATCCATCCTAAAACTATATCTAATGTTATTCTATAAATATTCATGAGAGTGTACACAAATTTCATGTCTCTAACACTGCCTATATACAAAACAAGAGAGGTCAATTACAACCATGTCTATGAAACAAGCTTTTGAACAGACATTTACAGTTGAAAATCTGAAAGGGACATTGTGCCAAATCACAAAGTTGGTGGATAATCATTTGAAATCGAAACAACCAAATTCATCACTTGTGTTCTGTTTCTTCAACCATTTAACGCGCGGCTTTATCATATACAGGGGTGTATTCGGTTTGATCATGTCTGGAAGGTAACAGATCGAACATTTTAATCCATTCGGTTTGATTCGGTCCATGATTATTATTTTTTTTACAAAAAAAATTAAATTAAAATTAAGTAATCTTTTTAATATTTTATATATGATTAATGAATATTAAATAATTTCATTATGAGCAATGTTACGTACGGTTCCCATTTGGAGAATGCATTGCAAGCCTAGTTTTTTTTTTTAAATTACACTAATTAACTATACTAATAATCTAATATTAATACTATTATATAGTCTAATATATTATATAACTATACTAATATATAAGTCTACAACTATTTAACTAATACTAATAGTCTAATGTAGACTATAGTTATGGTTATACTAATATAATTATATTAAATCACTATAACTGATACTAATATATAGCTATACTAATAGTCTAATATTAATACTATCATTTAGTCTAATATATTATATAGCTATACTAATATATAACTAATAATAATAGTCTAGTATAGACTATAGTTATACTAATCAGTAATCACTATAACTAATTCATTATTAATCACTATAACCAAATCACTATAGTCTATAACTATTAACTATGTATTAATGGTATTACAAATATATATAAATTATAATTATCAATTTCCCAAACCATCAATTTTTTTTAATTATCATTTAAAAAAATAAAACAATTGAAAGTAGAAACTAAAGGAAACGATGTCGTTTCCTCTCACAATTCCAGTTTATACCATAAGGCATAAACCTTAAAACAATTTCAAACGGTGCCACTCTCCTCACTCTCGTCTCTCATCTCCGCCTCTCTAGTCTTCCTCTCATCTCCGTCTCTCTACCTTTCCTCACCGGCCGTCGCACATACTGCGAGCTCATGGCATCACTGTCATCGTCGAACCTCCCCTCACGGACTTACGGCTTCTCCTTACTCTCGTCTCTCGTCTCTGCCTCTCTAGTCTCTACCTCTACTATGCCCTCTCGTCTTCATCTCTCTACCTCACTCTCTGTCTCTCTACCTCCCCTCACCGGCCGTCGCACATACCGTGAGCTCACGGAATCACTGTTGTCATCGAACCTCCTCGCACGAACTTACGACCTCACCTCACGTCTCTCTTTCTTCGATTCCTCGTGGTAATTTTTCTCCATTATTTTTTTCATTTCACTTATTTAAGTTATTTGAAATTAATTCAAGTTATATAAATCATTAGAGTTTTGTGATTGTGTTTGTGTTATTAGGGTTTTGTGAGTGTGAAACTACTTGAAAGTACAATTTATTGTTGATGGGAAGCTTCTGTAATCCCCCCCCCTCTCCATATGCGTGAACTAGAAGTCTGTATTTGTGTATATGGTTTAACTTTTTTAAATTTATGTGTTTTGTGTCTGTGTGTGTTTGTTTATATGTATATGTCTGTATGTGTGTCGGTGTATTGGAACATTTGAAACTTTCGAAGATAACTGAACATTTGAATTTATGTGTGTTTGTGTGTGTTAGTGTATATGTCTGTGTGTGTGTGTTTGATAGTTTATGTATATGGATTGCATTGTAAAACATATTGTGCGTTTTATATGTGTGTTTGATAGTTTGTGTATATTAGATTGCATTGTAAAACAGATTGTGTGTTTTATATGTATATTTGATAGTTTGTGTATATGGATTTTTTTAGTAAAAAAAGGAAAACAAGACCGAACCAGACCGGAAATCGGAGATATCAATTTAGAAGGCTAATCGGTGCGTAATCGGTTTTGAAAAATGTAAAACCGGTACATACCGATTTGGTTCGAAATTTTGTCTAAAACCGGACCGGACCGGACCGTTTACACCCCTAACATTCGGTCTGATCATGTCTGGAAGGTAACGGATCGAACATTTTAATCCATTCAGTTTGATTTGGTCCATGAATATTTTTTCTTTTTTCTTTACATAAGATTAATTAAATTAAAATTAAGTAATCTCTTTAATATTTTATATATGATTAATGAATATTAAATAATTTCATTATGAGCAATGCTACGTACAGTCCCCATTTGGGGACTGCATTGCAAGTATAGTTAATTTTATCTTTAAATTTTTTTAAAATTACAATAATATCCTTATCAAAATGGTGTTTTTTTCTATTTAATGAAGGGCTTGCACATGCAGTCCCTATTTGGAGACTATAAATAGAATTTCTCTTTCATTATATATATGGTCAATAATGATCTATTAGATAAAAATTACATAATTAACTTATATAACTATTATATATATAATATTTAAATATATATATATAATATTTAAATATATGTATATATACATTTGGTCGATCTCGATCCAATTCTGTCCAAAAAAATACACCCTGAAACCTGTTAGAGCATTCGATGATCAGTTAAGAAAATTAAGGAAATCAGCTGAAGAGTTTGATGATCAGTTGAGAGAATGAAAGAAATCAGCTGAAAAGTAGTTAAGAGAATAAAGGGAGAAGTTGAAGACATCGGATCAAATCAAAAGTGGTGTAGCAAACTATCCATCTCCAGGTTTCCTAATTATGTTTTGATTCAAACAATAGAACAAAGTTAGCTGTAAAATATATTTTGTACTCCTTAATTTTTTATAGTTTGTTATATATAATCTGCTATAAATATAACAGAATGAAATACAAACGGCAAGCAAGCCAATCAATTCAAACTCTATCGTCTCTGTTTTACTTTCTCTATTAATAATTCTTACATGGTATCAGACCTTGTTACAGGACGAATGAGGCACACACTACTTACCCCATGACAAAGACCAGAAAAAAATATTGGCTTGCACGTGAGAAAGGGTGTTGAGAAATAATATCACATTGCCGGTGGACAAGGTCTTGGGTACGTTTATAAGGAATGAATAATCCTCTATTTCATGGTGTGCCAAAAAACAAGGAGTTGTCTCGCATTCAAGCACAGAAATGGAATACTGAAGCATGACTTTTGCTACAACCGAAGCTTATTGGCTTCGAATGTTGATAAAGGAATTCAAATTATATCTTTCATCACCTCTAATTATCTGGTGTGGCAACATAGGAGTATTGACATTAACTTCAAATGTCGTCTTTCATGCTAGGACAAAACACGTGAAAATTGACTATCATTTAATTAGAGAACAAGTGGTTAACAAAGATATCTTGGTGAAGCATATATCTACAAAAGATCAAATTGTCGACACGTTTACAAAGGGCCAAACAACAACTCGATTCCAGTTTTTAAGGACCAAACTCATGATTTGCCAACTTCTCATGAGTTTGCAAGGGGTGTTAGAGCATTCGATGATTAGTTAAGATAATCAAGGAAATCAGCTGAAGAGTTCGATGATCAGTTGAGAGAATCAAGGAAATCAACTGAAGAGCAGTTAAGAGAATCAATGGAGAAGTTGAAGACATCGAATCAAATCAGAAGTGGTGCAATAAATGACCCATCTCCAGATTTTCCTCATTTTGTTTTGATTCAAACAATAGAACAAAGTTAGCTGTAAAATATATTTTGTATTCCTTAATTTTCTATAGTTTGTTATATCTAATCTGCTATAAATACAACGAAATGAAATACAAACGGTAAGTAAGCCAATCAGTTCAAACTCTCTCTCTATTTTACTTCCTAATTCTTACAAAACCTACCAATAAGACTATCAATTCGGTACGAACCAAACCATTTAGTCTCCTTGATTTTTTCAACCCAGACCAATAGTCTCCCTAGTAGTGCCACTTACTTGACATTCAATATCTTATTGTTATTTTCGCACTTTGCTAACGCATTTACTAGCGTTTAAAGACGGCTTAACAAGATGGGGATTTGAAGTTCAAAATCTCCCTCCTCCAAATGTTAAAAAAAAAAAAAAAAAAAAAAAAAACATTAAACTTGAATAAAACTCGTACATGTGTGGCATTTTCCTCTTCAGCCACTCTCAAACTCAACATCATTGATGACATGATTATTAAACATTTTAAGACCCATTTTATATGTCTATTTATATTTTACGTATTGATGCAATCGAAACAAATTGATGTGGTTAGAATTTAATAATCTCAAATTAGTAAAGAAATTTTTTATTTCAAGGTTAATTTATTTTCCCCCGCATTGTAACATATAATTATCTAAAATATATTGACTAGATTTTTCTCTAAACTCATCTCATCTAATTATTACAATTTTTTTAAAATTTCACACAAAATAAAATAAAAAATTTATTTTTTTCAAATATCAAAACAAAAATAATATTAAAAAAAAAATATTATGACAATATATTATTTAACTTTTTAATTTTAATCTCAACTTATCTCATATGCAAAAACAAACGAGAGATGTCGGGTGCTAGCTCTCTCCTTTAAAAGTCGTGTTTAAATTTAATAAATATATAAACAGATAAAATACCGCTGATATTAAACTAAGCATTTGGGTATAAAAATTGAAAAAGAAAGTAATTTAATTAGTATCGTATATAGTCGCCTGCCTTAATTAAGAACTTGTCAACTTGCAATACGTTTCACTCCCTAATATGAAGGGCTTAGACTTTTTTTTGTAGATTGCATCCGAAGAGATATATATTTGTCACAATTATAATGCACATAAATTATATATATATATATATATTTATAAGTTTAGGATAACGATGGACGTGGTCGTACGTTGTCGTGTTATGGTGAAACATTTAACATGCGTGGGAGTTACGTTCAGCTAGCTGGTTTCAGTAACGTAGACTCGGAGAGGAGAGAATACTAAGGCGGGTTTGGATAAAATTCGTGTTTCGTTTTATTCTATCTTATCATTATAAATTTTTTAAATTTTTATATAAAATATAATAAATAATTTAATAATTTTAAATTTTTAAATAATAATAATATTTAAAAAATAATATTTTAATAATATTTTATTCAACTTTCAATTTTCATTTCAATTCTTTTTTTTTTTATCCAATGGCACCTATCAATTTTTGTTTGAATGGCATGTGGATCAATTAATTCTCGTGATCAAACTCATGTTATCGTAATGCATGCTCAAACTGCACGTGGATGTTTATATAAAATATAAGTATAATAAATTATTTTGCTTTGATCCAACGCAAGAAACGTAGATTTCATGTGATCTTTGCTTCGATATCTTAAACTAATTACTTCAATTTCTGATCTAAGTTAAATAAAAGAGAAATGATTTATACTGTCTTTATTTTTAATGATAGATCTACTTTTTTTATTATAAAAAATAGATAAATGTATACACCTTAAAATTATACCTAATATTACTTTAAACAAAAAAATATAAAACTTTACGCACAACACAGTACTAAAAAGATAAAATAAAAAAAAGTGAATAAGATATATATTAAAATCTAGGCAATTTGCAATATGTTCTTTTATAATGTTAAAATCTAGGCAATTTAATATCAACACTAATTAAATTCTGAATCTAAAATTGTATCTAATATTATTATATTTTATAAAGTTATTTTCACACTATTTAACACTTTGACTCCAAACATAAAGTTATAATTTATAACATCCACTAGTGATCTGACTATTTAACAACACGCCTAAAAGCAACAACTTTAGTGTGCAATAATTTATAACATCCACTATGTTAGTTTTTAATAAATTTTGAGAATTGTTTCGATGAAAAGACTGCAAGAATTATTTCTAAAATATTTACCTAATTAATTACTTTCCAAACATAAATAAAAACAAATCTCAAGACTTTTTCAATCTAATCATATTTTACAAATCTAAAAAAAATATCAATAATTTCATATATATATATATATATTGTTTTTGAAAAAAAGATCTTTGATACAAACAAGGAAGCGAATAAGTGCGTAGGTCCACCTTCCTTGTTTTTTTTAAGGGTGTCTGTAGCGCTGCTACTGAAAGTCAACGGCCTCCCTCGCCCACTACTTTCTGTCTAACATCTGGCTTTTTCCTTAAAAATTTTCTCTTCGCTATCTGATTGACTACGTCACCCACTCCGTGCGCAATGCTATCTTGCGCCCACCATCCCCTTCTATCCCTATGACATGATGTCCTCATTTCCTTCTCTCTCTCTCTCTCTCGTTCCATCACGATTCTATAAATACTCAGAAAATGAAGAAATGGAGAGAGCTCATGATAACAAGCGGAGGACGCTATGAGCCTATCCCTCCTCACCAGCCAATTTAATATTTGACAGGTACTAAATAAACTAAACCCTGGGTGGAACGGTGCGCACGATAAGAATCGCAAAATTCTCGAACCCCACTCCCCCTCTGAGTCAGCCTTTTTGTCAATAGTCAGAATCAGCTTCACTACTTCCCCACAACACCACTAACCCACTTTTTCTTGTTGAATTTCTTCGAGTCATAAGCATTAACTCTCTCTCTCCCTCCCTCTCTCTCTCCCTCTCTCTCTCTCTGAAAGCTCCAAAGCAAAAATGGAGGGTCTTCCTCCTGGTTACCGTCCCAACGTTGGCATTTGCCTCGTCAACTCTGACAACCAAGTAACTTCTGTCCCTTTTTTAGTTTTTCCTTTTTTTGTTAAGGGCGTAGATGGTCAGCTGTTTCTGTAATAAGAAGAGATATTAAAGATCGGCAGTGGATTTTCTTGTAGAAAAAGTAGAATTGAGTGTTGAATTCTTTTCTCTGAGGTTTTTTCAATTTCTTGGTAATGGTTTTTGTCTTTGTTGGACTTACCCTGTATTATTCTTTTCTTGTGGCTTTCTTGAAATCAGGACTCAAATCAAGTTATGATCTTTTCTTATAATTTTTTTAAAACTATAGAATATTTTAGTCTGGTCTCATCTGCAAGACTGCAATTAGAAATTTCGGTCGAACTCTGGCTGGAATTATTGATGTTGGGTGTTTAGGTTGGTTGAGTTTTTTCAGTAGAATTAAACACAACGCTAGAATGATATTTACCTACACGGATTAAATTATGGAGTGGAACAAGTAAAGCTGCAATAAAAAAAACTCAAGATTCATTTCGGAGCTCTGCCTGCATAATCAAATGGACAAAAAATGTCAACTTTTTGAGATTTTCTTGCAGGTATTTGTGGCTTCAAGATTGAATGTTCCAGGTGCATGGCAGATGCCTCAGGTGATACAGCATAGATGCTCTGTTTTGCTTTTATGATACCTCTTAACAAGCTCATGTTTTTATTTATTTAAGAAATTAGATGCACACATCATATGGATTCATAGCCAAATTTTTTAAGGGCACTGATTTGATTCCTTAGGATTTGACCGCATGACTTACGGTATCTAGTAGATGATACTGTGTAGAGTAAATGCATTCCTTATCATTGCGCTCTATTAATAGAACTCTGTTGCCACATGAATTAACTGTGGCCGCTAAGGTAGTGGGGCCAAAGGGTTTGACCTAGTTATTCATATCCCCACCTCTCCATTTGCTATTGTCATCCTACGAGACATTTTCCACACGGTAAAAGACTCTTTACCAATATTTTCCCAAGTGATTTGTTGGTTGGACCATCATTACCTGCTGTCTCTGGGCAGAAAAGTTTGTCATGTTGGGTTCTAAGTCTATTTTGGCCTCAGACAAATCTTGGGTTAACTTGGAGTCAGTGACATCCTTCCTCAAGGATCCATTTGACGGATTTTGGTCTCAACCAACCACTATAGAGTTTGAACTTTCTTTTGCATCGTGCCACAATGTTTTTTTAGATTCCCAATTTTTACCCTACATTTTCCCTTAGTGGCAACATATTGCAGCTGACTTTAATTGGCTATGGGATCTTTCATCTCAGGGAGGCATCGAAGATGGCGAAGAGCCCAAATCTGCAGCCATCAGAGAACTGCGAGAAGAAACTGGAATAGTATCTGCTGAAATTATTGCCGAGGTTGTAGGGGAAAAATGAAGCGCTTCTACTGTTTCAGTTTGCTGTTTGTTTAGTTCTATGCCAGTACGATTATGCCCACGAATTCACTGGACCACCAAAATGTCAAAATTTAGGTCTCCTCATGTTTAAAAAAATAATGTAATAATGACTAAGGTTGCGTTTGGGTAGTGAGATGATCTAAGATATTCTGTGAATAATAGTGAAAAAGTAATGATAGAATATTAAATAGTAGTGAATAGTAGTGAAAAGTAGGTGAAAAGTAGGTGAAAAGTAATAATAAAATAATGACTCAACTACCCAAACTAGCCCTAAGAAAACATAAGATAGAACATGCCAAACTTTGTTTCTGTACCATCACGATTCTTTGAACATTTTTTTAAATCAATTCGATGAAGGTGCTAGAGTTGTATAATTTCACTGCAGGATGAAGCAATCTCAGAATGCTTGAAGCTTATAAGATGTGCTGGTATAATATGTTGCCACTCAGAGTTTATTTTGTAGGGTGGAGTAAAGTAAGGATAGCTTCTTTGTTAATTATGATTCAGAATATGTGCTAGCAGGTTCCAAATTGGTTGACGTATGACTTCCCTCCTGCTGTGAAGGCCAAAGTGAATCGTCTTTGGGGAGGTGAATGGCATGGGCAGGCACAGAAGTGGTGTGTCTTTCTTTCTTCAGACACTCAAATACATCATGAAAGACATGCCTGGTTTTTTAAATATCCATTTGATTTTTGTCCCTCTTCAATTAGCCTTTGTTTTATTTTGGTATCTAAATACCATATTGTTTTGAACTCTGCAACTAGTAATGAGATGCATCTTGAGCTTGATGAATCAATCTCAAGGCCTGGTTTCTTCTAATTCTCATTTTCCACATTATCTTCTGTTCCACGCAATTCTATTAGAGCGTTTTCTTTCTTCCATTGGCCTTTGTTTTGAATCTCAGAAACAACTGAGAGGAAGGAAAATCAAATTGCTTGAAGTAGCAGCTTCACTACTTAAGCACTTAAACAACTTTCTTTCCTCAGTCTTCTTCAGATCCAAACATAGGTTATGCTTTTCCAGGGAAATATATTAATTGTACCAGTTATATATGTGCAAATTGACCAATATGCATTTCTTATATGAGAGGAGAAGTGCCTGTTTGAGCATCCAGCTAAAGGAACTGTTTGTTTATTTATTTTTAGTCATTAACCTATGTTTGGAACCCTTTTCCAAAAAAACTATAAGTGGAAAATAATGCCCCAAGTCTGCAATAGACTACTGATCTTCTTATATGTTCTAAAAATCTAACAGCTTTGCAATAACAGAGATTATATGTATTAGAGAGTAAGAGCTTCACAATAACAGATGAAGAAGTTTTAGGTCAAGGTTTAAACTCGTTTACCAAAAGCTACCTTCCCAGAGGCTGTTTAGAGTGTAAACATCAGCTTCTTGATTAATTTAGTGGAAAGCGCCTCTCAGTTGCTTTAATGATAAATTAGGTCTCATATGGATTTTTTGTTCCTCAATCGTCTAAGATGTTTTCAAGGCTGACATCTATGCTTTTTGCATGCACAGAAAGCAAGTGACACCATGCATACAAGACATAGAATACTTTTGTTTGGTTGCCGTGAAAAATACATTTGGGTTTGTCTAACTTACTGGTACTCTTCATTTGTCAGGCTCCCATCTTAGTGAATTATGCGCACCCACAAATGAAACATTGAACAAATGTATTTTTTTGTCTTTGCCACTTGTATATGAAACATTGAACCCTTCCATCAATCTCTTACAAGTGTTGTAATGTGAGCAATTAAGAACACAGGATTATATGCTACCTTTTACGCTTTAGTGGCTTCCCATTAAAAAAAAAAAAAAAGAAATTTATTCTATATAACTTTTGGGCAATTAAAATTCTTCTCATTTCCCCTTTAGCAATTTTATAACTGTACTATGTGCTGATAGATTTATATGGGTATTTTACCCCATTACTTTGTGCTGCCTGATGATGAATTTGGACACATGACAGGTTCCTTATGAGATCAACAAAAGATGACAGTGAGATCAACCTAGCTAATGGTGAAGCAGAACCCGAATTTGCAGAGTGGAAATGGGCAAGCCCGGAAGAAGTTATTGAGCAGGTGTGCTACAGAAACTCTTTTGAGATAATCTTTCTATCTGTTTCGACTTGGTAACATAAGGGATAAAACTGTTGGCAGGCGGTGGACTACAAAAGGCCAACGTATGAGGAAGTTATGAGCACCTTCAAGCCATACCTTAATGGAAATACAATATCCACAAAATGTAGATCGTCTAAATGGTGAATGTTGTGGGTGTGGATCTTGTGGTTTTGTAGTTCTGTCCATGATCTACTCAATTTACGTGTAAAATTTGGATTCGGTAGAAGTTTTCTCTTTGTAAATGGAAATGCCAGTAAGTACTTAAAATTAAATGGGTGTTTTTGTTTTGTGATAATAAAAGCTGTGTCCAATTAATTTTACTCGTTTGCTTTCATGAAAACATGCATCATTTTGTTCATGTTGGGAGTAGGGACATCAATTGATGTAACTTCACAATTTCAAGTAGAGGACAGAGCTTTCGACACTTGGAAGTGTCAACCCGAATCTCAAACCAGCAAATCAACAGTAGCACATACGTCTGCAATCAACAGCATCATCATCCTCGGCAGCAGGTACCACTTGGTCGAAGCTGAGAGAGGCCTCCCAAACCAAAGCTTGCAGTCACTCGTTGTGGAGGCTTCATTCATTGCACTCAGATAGCCGAGAGAGTAACTAGTGAGTGCTCCTGGCCAGAACAAAGGTGGATGCGGACAAAACATGGTCGATGCCTCCTAAAATCTTAAAGCAAAACACGAGCTGCAGTTCTAACACAGCAACTGCAAGCTTGATAACTCGTATTGATAAAAAGCCCTTAAATTGTGAATGCAATAAAGCATTTTTCGTATTACAATTAACGTATTATATTAAGAGAAATAATAGTTGTAGTTGTGAATGAGTAAATACTGCATAATTATTTTGAAAAAAATAAATAAATATTAGACCCATATGGAAAAAAAAATTAAATAGTAGATCTCATTTTTTTTTTTAAAGCGATTGCATGGTGCTTATATATTTCATGATTGCATATAACATTACTTTTATATCAATCACATTATTTTATAAATTTATTTTTATAAAATAATTTTATTACTAAAATATTTCTCTTATATTAATACTCTGACGTGTCCATATCTATGTAGTCTACCACTAGTAAAACTTCCATCAAATTAATAACGTTTATCAACCATTAGATTGGTTCTTACTTTCCAAGTGATGTTAAGTAGTAAGACTCAATTGAGATCAACTTAATTCAATTTAATTTAAAATTGAGTCTAATATCTAAATATTTAATTCTTAAATTATTAAACTTATCTCAACTCAAAACCTTCTTATACGTGGTATCCACATATTTTTTAACTCAACACATCTTTATACATGAGATTCATAAATTTTTTTTAATTTTTCATAATTAGTACTAAACTCATATTAATATTAAGCGCATATAAACTCATTTTAGATAGATTTCACACAACTTATTTTATCTACTCAACTCAATACTATTAATAAATAACTTAGTTCAGCTCATCATTAAAAGACAGCTAAATGCATAATTAATTAGTCTTTTCCCCTTTTTAGTCTCTCGGATTGGTCGTCATAATTTAGGTCATCATCCCATCCGCTTTTCCTTTGTTTTCCTTAACTTTCAATTCATCCAAACATAAAATGACGGGTGTTACTTTGTTCCTGTTAAATGACATTGGTCACGTTGTAAGAAATTTATTGGGGGTTAATAGTTGAGCATAGAATGATAGAAACGTATGTAATATACGAGGAGTACACCGTTTTTCTCTTGTTGGTGCGGGATCTCTGCCTGATTTAACGGAGGGATCTTCGGTTCCGCACCGCCATCGCGTTTGTCTGCTGACCTGGTACCATCTTATTCGTTGCTTTACGCTATCGGAGAGAAACCATACCCACCGGAGAATTGCCAAACTATTTTCAGATCCGACACACAAAGGGGGGAAAAGAGAGAGACACGCAGACATAAGCGACAAGTGTTGTTGGACTGAGCTGAGGGGAAAGATAGGGTGCGGCGCGTTGCAGATTTAACAATGGAAGGCTTTGTACGATGGTTTCAGAGTCTCTCCACGTCTTCCTCTTGTTCTTCTTCTGCTGTTGTCGACGCCATTGACTGTAACAGCCGTCATGAACGCTCACCAAACGACGCCGTCCAACCATCACCATCACCATCACCATCGTCAACCACCGAACAACACAGGGAAGAGAAACAAATTCAAAAGGAGCTGACGATCACTGTGGATATCAATATCTCGGGCTTGAAGCCGATCAAGGTCCCCCAACGGAAAAACCACAGACTTGCCCCTACGGAACCTCGTAAGGTGAGTCAACCGTCAAGCGCACAATCTCTCTCTCTCTCTCTCTCTTTGCTGTTCTTGCATTGTGGCAAACTGATAAGATAAGGCCCGCATTTTGAGACCTGCTGCTGCAATTAGTTCTGTCCTTTTCTAGACTGAATATCTGATCCAAATTATGCGCTTCGTATCATTTTATTCTTTCTTTATTTTGAAGAAAATAATAATTTACTTCACGGCTATATACATCTGTATTTGACTATATGTAAAAAAATTCGCCTTTCCAAATTGTGATCATTTACGGCTACAGTTCAGTTGACGAGCTCAAAGTTTATTATTAATATACATACGCAGACACACGAGCACGCATATATGTACACACACACGCGTGAATGAGGCGGTGGTCGATTGATTCATATCCGGTCTGTGCTGCTTTGGAGAACACCGAGGGCACTGAGCAATTTCGTGTCCTCGGTCGCTTTGTTGACCAAGAAACAACAAGGTTTTTCTGTATTTGTTTTCTTTTGGTTCATCGTGTTTTATAATTGTTTGTCAATCAATTTCATGCGCCGATCATGGATATGAAACTGTGTTAGCAGCTTTACATGTTATATACGGGTCATTGATATCTTTCTCTCGAATAATATTGGTGTTGAAGTATGTAATTTTCATATGTAATTTTGCGATTCTTGATTATGGAATAAATGAAAAAACATCATTTTGTGTTGCGTGTTATGTGTCTGTTTCTTCTTGTGTTTTTCCCTGTACTTGGCCATGAAGGTGGTTTATTTCGTGCTCTTTGGGGTTTTGATTATTCAAAGTTGTCAATCCAAGGTTGAAGTAAACTAATAATATTTAACACAGATCTCGTTGAGGAAAGTAGCCATTAGTCCTTAAATTTACTTTCAGGTAAGGTGGTCTGGTCAAATCAATATTCATGATCACTTCTTACCGGTGTACATACTTTAGAGTATGTTAAACTTTGCTGCACTGTTGATAACCTATTGATAGTTGTTACCACTCAGGCAAACAAGCCAGCCATATGAAATTTTTTTTAGTATTGATTTAATTTCTTATCTGGAATGTGAAACTGCCTTGTCTTTGTTCAAGTGCTAAATGATTGAGGGAAACAATAAAAAATTTATCCATGTCAAGTTGACAAATCAGGGAGAATGATGTTTGTAGAGCGCGATCCGACATGAATTGATAAATTCATGAGATAGTGGCACTAACATATGGATGGATAACAAGGTTGAGTCAACGTAGTGCAACTCTTCTTTTATGTTCCTTTTTTCTTAGTAATGCAATGTAAATGAATTTTGATTTGGATCATGGCATTAATGTGAGTGCGATTTGATGATGGTGCAACAATAATAAGTAGATTTTCTAAGCACTGAGACAGTTAATCAAGGAAAATTTCCAAATGTCAGTTTTTCTTATATATATAGATATTTATGTATGACCAGGTTTGATTGCCTAATTGGTATCATATCAGCAAATCATTCTTTAAGAATGCAATGTCAATGACAATATTCGCCCGCTCAGATTGTATGGAACGCACAATTATTATCATTATTATCAATCAAAAAGATTAATAGAATCACCCATAAGAAAATAAATGTAGATAGAGTCTGTATGTGGTTCGGGAATGCTTCATTCCTTTTTCTCAACTGTCCTGTTGTTTGTTTGGAATTTGGATGGGGAATGATAGGATATATCCTTAATTCCGTAATACATTTTCTAATGAAAAAATGTGCGAGGACTTTGAAATATCAAAATATTACATCTTTGTTACCATAGAATAATTTGTTGTCCTTTCAGTTTATTGCATAATTTGTTGTCAAATATGCGCTAACAATGACAATCCTTTTTTATTTTTTTGGGGACTTCAATTGTTGTATCTGCTTGCTTTTGAAATGTTGACATTTCTTGTTTTATTTACTCAGACCATGCTTGAAAAAGAGTTCTTCACCGAATACGGTGAGGCAAGTCAATATGAAATTGAGGAAGTAATTGGCAAAGGAAGCTATGGGGTTGTTGCGTCTGCAATTGATACTCACACTGGAGAGAGGGTGGCTATAAAGAAAATTAATGATGTCTTTGAGCATGTTTCTGATGCCACACGCATTCTAAGAGAGGTGAAGCTCCTAAGGCTGCTACATCACCCAGATATTGTAGAAATAAAACATATTATGCTTCCTCCATGTCGAAGAGAATTTCAAGATATTTATGTTGTGTTTGAGTTGATGGAATCTGATCTTCACCAAGTTATAAAGGCAAACGACGATCTTACACCTGAACATTATCAATTTTTCTTATACCAGCTTCTTCGAGCTTTAAAATATATTCACACAGGTTGAACCTCCATTTTTCAATGTCCTATGATAGAATTTCCTTTGGTTTTTACAAATCAGTGCCTCTGATACGTTTTCTTTTATGCTTTTGTTTTCTTTGCAGCAAATGTTTTCCATCGAGATTTAAAGCCAAAAAATATACTTGCCAATGCAGATTGCAAGCTAAAGATATGTGACTTTGGGCTTGCTCGTGCATCATTTAATGATGCCCCATCGGCTATTTTCTGGACTGTATGTGTTTCCCTCGTTAGAAATTGTTAGGTGTCACTTTTTTCAATGTTTTATTAAGCCTATACAAATGACCAACTGTAATTTTTTCTAAGGATTATGTGGCAACCCGATGGTACCGTGCTCCTGAACTCTGCGGTTCATTTTTTTCCAAGGTGAGTATTCCAATCCCTGTGATTTTCAGTTCTAATGATTTCTCCTATGGATATTTAAGTTTTTCAGAGGTACTTCTTTTGTGATTTCTGCTTGGACACGGGGAGACGGTTGTGCTTAAGTCTGTTTAGTGGAAGATACTGCATCTTTACTGATGAATCAATTGAAATTTGTAGAAGCTATCCTGCTTACTATATCAATTTCTAATTTTGGTTCATAAGATCTCGTTTTTGAATTTACATGGTTATATTTTCTCTGGATTACGATTGGTATAGGCTGATCATCTGTGGTGATACATTTTTGCTTTTGTTATCTGATTTCAACTCTCTGTTTTTTGCAGTGGGGGGGGGAGTTTATGTTATTTCTCTTTGACTTGCATGCTTTGTGTAGGATTAAAAATAGAGCCAATCCCTCCCAGATTTTGGTAATGCATTTGATCGTCTTTTACAGTACACCCCTGCTATCGATATATGGAGCATAGGATGTATATTTGCAGAAATGCTCACAGGAAAACCCTTGTTTCCTGGGAAAAATGTGGCACATGAATTGGATCTCATAACAGATTTGCTTGGCACTCCTGCAGCTGAATCCGTTGCTAGGGTTTGTTGTATTTTTTGATCGGTCTCTTTGAGATTATATTTCTCTTAAAACATTGTTAATATTTTTTAAGTGGTTCTTCGAATTTAAATTCACATCTATTTTAAACGTATGCTCTTGAGAGTTCATCAATTAGATTGTTTCTATTACCCGCAGATTCGGAATGAAAAGGCTAGAAGATATTTAAATAGCATGAGGAAAAAGCCACCAACTCCTTTCTCGCAAAAATTCCCCAATGCAGATCCATTGGCTCTTCGTTTACTAGAGCGTTTGCTTGCGTTTGATCCTAAAGATCGCCTGTCAGCTGAAGAGATAAGATTTTAGTAAAACTGATTGTTGTCTTGTCTACTGCAATTTTTAAAAATTATCATATTTAGAATCTGGTTGGACATCATATATTTATTTCCTGATATTGTCACTTGTTTCTTTTTCAGGCATTAGCTGATCCATATTTCAACGGATTGGCGAATGTGGACAATGAACCATCTATGCAACCTATTTCAAAACTTGAGTTTGAGTTTGAAAGGAAGAAATTGACAAAAGATGATGTAAGGGAGCTAATCTATAGAGAGGTATGCCCATGGAGATTATAGGGGCCTCAGTACTACTATTCTTTATATCTTGATTTGCATGTTCTCTTTCCCTTTCCATCTGTTATGGTGTAAATCTCAAACCATGCAGATCTTAGAGTATCATCCACTAATGCTGCAGGAGTACCTACAAGGTGCAGATCAGAGTAGCTTCATGTATCCAAGGTATTAGTGTTATTGTGCTTGTTATTACTACTGCTGCTGCTGCTAATACTACCAATTAGGACTGTTCATCCTGGTTCCTGACCGGGTATACCCGGCCTGGAATCTGGATTTCAAACCTGGCCTGGGTTAGCCGGGTTATAATCTGGGCTGGAACTCGGATGAATCTGGGTTTTGGGTTCTACCCGGTTTTTTCTTTTGAAGGTAATGTTGAAAAGCATAATGTTTTTATTTTATTTTATCTAAAAGTCTATATTTCTGTTAAAAAGCGTAATACTAATGGAACATTGTCCATAATAATAAAAATGTTTCAAAATGGAAAACTAAATTTTATGTAAAAAATAACTAAAGTTATAAACTAATTAACATTTTAACTAAATGCATGCAAAAGAAAATATATACAATATTCATTAGGTAAAATGCGTGCAACACATAATGCGATTTACTACATATTACATTATTTTATATTTATACATTACATTATAAAACACAAAAATTACAAAATTACAATATATGAATTATACAATCAGTAGCATGGTCTTCCATCATCAACTTTTATTCTAGTATTCCAACTCAGTGGCTCTTTGGGGTTAGTTCTCAATGGCAGTCCCATTGAACTGAGATTGGTAATACGAATGTGAATCAAGAGCAAGTGTCTGCACAAGAGAATGCATAATATCAAACTCAATCTATCAACCAAACCATTTAATAAAGCAATTCAAAACCAATTCAGTAAGCCATGATACTCTAAATACCTATTCCTGTGAACAGAAATACATGAAGGGCATATAATGCAAGAAATGGCTTTTACCCACAGACCTGCACATGAAAGGAATCACCACCTAATGCAGGATAGACACAGCATGTTAGGTTCACAATGCATTAAATCTGAGTCACACATCACAAGAAAAATCTACTCTGTATTCAGAATAAACCCATGTACTGGTATCAAACCAAAATTAAACTCTACATATTTGTTCAGTTACGAAATATACTTTCCACAATAACTATGAGGGCTCCACTACTAACCCCAACATATGCAATATTACCTAACCTCCAGGTCAAAATAAATTAAAAAAAAAAGGGTAAAACAAGCAAGTTGAAAAACCAATTCTTTATATGGTATGGAGGAATGCACTGGAATACTTTTACCTTTGGGGACATAAGCAGAGAATCATGGCAGATGATGCTATCTTTAGATGACCATAGGGAGCATTATAATTTATGACATTATCATTAATTAAAATTCTTGAAAGCGATAAGTAGAAATAGGAGTCAGTTCCATGTTATGTCAAAAGAGAGTTATAGCTTATCCTATCTTATCCACAAAGACAGACACAACAATGCAAGTAAAAGAAACAAAGGGCTATGCTCTGCTGTCTAAAGCTATACACATGTTACAGACACGAGGGTGCATAACTGTCAACCATAAACCACACCAATTTCATAACAAAAAAAACAACAATCAGTTTTAACAGCTTCACTACCAGCATACAAAGAAGAGATTTACGCTACAGACACAAGCGTGCATAACTGTCAACCATTCCAAAGAAGAGATTTCTAAACATTTTCTCAACCCATCAAGCAATTTGTCTATACATATATATATATATATATATATGCAGTTACCAACAGGTGATATAAATCCTGCACCGCACCCTGTTCTCTGCATCAAAAGCATAGTCACAGCTGAATGTATCAATTACTTTTACTACATATTGACAATCTTCTCGTAAGTAATATATCTGCAGGAGCAAATGAAAGGGTAAAAAAAAGGAACCTTCTGGGAAAAAACCCTTAAAACTTAAGAATCACCAAATGAGAAAACTGATCGAAGATCCGAATCACAGCATCATCGAGAAGATTTACACTTCTCGTCAGCTGAACAAAGTCCATCATAATCTTTCAAATACTGAGACATTTTAACCCATAA
Source organism: Juglans microcarpa x Juglans regia (assembly GCF_004785595.1). Lineage (NCBI taxonomy): Eukaryota > Viridiplantae > Streptophyta > Magnoliopsida > Fagales > Juglandaceae > Juglans > Juglans microcarpa x Juglans regia. The sequence goes on along the minus strand of NC_054598.1, from coordinate 38,065,633 downwards.
AAATACTACTCAAACATTCTCATCAAAACAAACTCAAAATCAACAAACAGAGAACAAAACAAACAGAGAGAATAAAACATACCCAAGGATGAAGACGACGGCATGAGGATGAAGATGACGCTTTGATCGGCAGAGGAGGCTAGGGTTTCGGCGAGAGAGAGAGAGATAGGGTTTTGGCGTCGGCGTCTTAGAAAAGAAAAAGAAGAGGATGAGGAAATCCGAAAAATCTTTGCTGAAAGGCCGATGGGTTTCGTGGTCACTAGTGGGGAGTGAAGAATGAAAGAGAGACACGATGGCGGCTAGGGTTTCGTGGCTAGGGTTTCGCATGAAAGAGAACTTGGGGGAGTGAAGAATTGAAAATCTGAAGTGAAATTTTTTTATCTAAACCCGGGTACCGGGATTTTAATATGGAATCTGGATTTCATACCCGAATCCGGGCCGGCTATATCCGGTTTTCACAATGCGGGTTCCGGCCCGAGTTTGACCCGGGCTGAAAACCGTAACCGTAACCGGAACCCGGTTATAACCCGGATAACTGGGTTCCGGACCGGGCCGGAAAAAATCCAGCCTGGATGAACAGTCTTACTACCAATCCTAGTTTATTCTGCTAAATTAACTTTATTTCACGACACAACATCATTTTCTTCTGGAGGGAACATCCCCTTTTTACTTGGAGAAATTATTTTGTGCAACGTAATTTGATTTAACTCATGATTAACTATTCATGTTTGATGACTTTTTTTGTCCTTGTTTTTTATTCCTTCTTTCTTAATAAGTTTTATGTAACCCAGTGGAATTGATCGATTCAAGCGACTATTTGCCCATCTTGAGGAACAGTATGGTAAAAGAGAAAGAAGCACTGCACTCCAAAGGAAGCATGCCTCCTTGCCTAGGTTTAGTGTTGGACAAAATATGTTTTATCTGATGGCTATGCAGTTTGTTTTATTTTTTCATCTTTTCCACACTGATGGTTGTTATCCTTTCTATCCACCAGGGAAAGGGTTTCTGTACCCCAAGATGAGACTTCTGACCAAAATGGTAATTGTAAAAAGTGTAATGCAGCTTCAGCTTCTCGTGCAACCATCCAGAGCCCTCCAAGGTCCGAAAGGATTGAGACAATAGAATATACTTACCAAAATGCATTGGCTATGCAGAACGGCTGTAGCAAACCAAGTAATAGTCCCCGCAACCTGTTGAAGAGTGCCAGCATAAGTGCTTCTAAATGTTTGGCTGTAAAAGGAAATAATTGTGAGGTAAGTGTTCTCCGATCAAGTATTAAATGTTCATTTGTTTGCAACTCACACATCATAGAACACTGGCCTTCCCCACATTCGCAAGCTACTCTAAACTGTTTCTCCTTATGAAGAGGGCATATAGAATGGGGTACTATCGTTTGTGTGTATGCACTATCTTGTTGGCACTTTTTGTCGCGTGTAGTCCATTATCGACATGAGAAAAGTTGCTGGCTACGTCCATTGTTTGGGACACAAACATGTAACTCTGCACCTCTGTTGTATCACAGGAAGAAACAATCCTGGAACAAGACGAAGAGGCGGTTGGTTGGTTGTCATAGAAAGTCGGAACAACATTATGCTTGGATTATACTGCTGATATGTGCAATGTTGGGATAGCTTTGTTTTACCTGCTAGGCCCTGATACTAATTGTGCCTTTTTTGCTAGTAGAAGGAAAGTTGCAAGAATTGGATAATTGTATATGACATGGCTTTGATAGTTTTGGCCTGAAACTGAATGAACAGTCCTAAAACTATGCGACGCATCTTGATATTTCTTTTTCCCTCATCTTATGTCGGAAGCTATTAAAATACAATAATCTTTGCCATGCCTTTTAAGTTATTAAGCTTCAACATCTCTGATTTTGCGGAATTCCTTTTCATAAGTTTGTGCAATATTATTTAACATATTAATTTCTCGAGTGTTAGCTCATTAATAACTAACAATGTTTTGGTAGTTTTTGAGGCAGTAACTTCTTAAGGTGGAAAAGTTGCGAGCGTGGGATTATGGGGTTAAACCTCGATCCGTTTGGACTATTTTCCAAAACTTTTCCACACCTTCGTAGCAACCAAATGAAACCTCAATTCCCCCAGGAAACAAACAGACCAAAAGGCCAAGCAAGGAAATGAAATATGAAAACCTATTAGGCGAGTATAGATTCATAGAAGCCTGGACCCTACTACCCATAATTTGCTCATGTGCTATTTGGTAACGCCCTTCCCACGAAAGAAATTTCTTCAACACATAGTTTGCTGTTAATGATATCACAAAATTAGTGTACGTAACGATATGGAAATTCAACTTTTATCACAAAATTACTGAATATTAACCTTCTCAATTATTTTGTAAGCCAGCATGAAAATTCGACCATGACAATGACTGTTAGCGTATTTACTTCTCAATTGGTGTTCTTGCAAAAGTTCACAATTCTTTTCAATTCATCTTATTTAATTATTACAACTTTTTCAAATTTTCACACAAAATAAAATAAACAATTTAACTTTTCCAAATCTTAAATCAAAAATAATATTAAAAAAATATATTCTAATAATATTTTATTCAATTTTTAACTTTTATTTCAATCCATCTCATTTGTGAAAACAAAGGAGATAAGGGCAACTAGTACTTTTTGTTGTCTAACATATCTTCATCAATGCTAAACTTATTTACCAATTGAATTATAGAAATAATATTTACAGTTTTAAGGTGTTTAAATTATGGACACTCCTTTTAAAAAAATAGATAAATCAGGAATCTACATAAAAAAGTTATTTTTTTAATAGAAGATCCTACATTTTTTTTTCTTCAAAATAAGTGTATGGAACTGACATATTCTATAACTATATCTAATATTATTCATAGCCAAAATATGTTTAACTAGCATTGTACAGGACTTTTGAGTGGAATTATACTTTGCATATTCTAATTAGAATAGCTCAAAACTTGGATTGAGAATCTCATTGAAATAATTGCAATGAAAAGAAAAATAATTTTTACAATTTTAAGGTACGTAAAATCTATTATTTAAAATAAAATGAGAGATATGCTGATTTGGATTGAAATAGATTCTCAACTCATCTTATTTTATTATTATAATTTTTACAAATTTCTACTCAAAATATAATAAATAATTTAACTTTTTCGCATTACAAAATAATAATAATATTAAAAAAATATATTTTAATAATATTTTATTTAATTTTTATTTTATCTCATCTCCATCTCGACTCGACGTATATCCAAACCTAACTTAATCCACGCCAAAAAAAAACCTGCCTTTTCACGTAGGCTCTATTTTTTGTCAAAGAGACCGTACAGAGCAGATGCTAAAACTGTATCTAGTATTTTATGAAATTTCCTAAATGGCTTCTGTCCGACTATAGGTGAAACAAAAGCAGCAAATTTTTGAAGATCGAATTATAAGCCTGAATAGTATCATTGCATAGCCTGAACAACATAAACCAAACGTGAAATTGAGGGGAAAAAAAACAACGTATATCCATAAAATCCTTTACATATTTGACTATGCAGCTATGTATATTCTAGCTGAATATAACAGTACAAAATGGCCACTACCATAAACTACAGTCTGGTGCACGCATATGCTGCATGTGCTTTCTTTTACGCTTTATCCTTATCCAACCGAAACTTTTGTTTCCTAGTTGAGTTCTGTTTTTCTTCAGTTGCGTTAATTTCCAATCTGGTATCTGTTTTCTGAAGTTGAGTCAGTTTTGGAATTTAATCCGGTTTGAGTCCGTAAGGCTATAGAAGGAACTGTATTGATATTAAAAAAATTATCTTTGAAGTTGTTTATGAACTTTGTTTGGGAGGCCAAGGTTCTCCGAAAGCTTTATTCACTTGCTCAAGTTTTCCCCTGTTTCAAGATAGGGAAACAGAGGAGACAATCCTCATTTAATCGACATATCTCAGGCACGATATTTGTGTTTACAATCACATATATATCAACCCCCTTCATATGCGTGGTAGCCAATTTTTTAATCAGATCTTGTTGTGATCAAAAGGAAATCATTTCACCATTTAAATCTTACCAAATGGCAGATCTTCCAGTTCCAAAGGGGAATTTCCAACCAGCTTCCAAAAAGTAAACGTTGATTTTTCTTTTTATTTTTAAGCAAAGATATACCATGACTCACCTAAACTTAATTTTTAATGTTATGAACAGATCAAATCCTATTTTTTAATTCGAAACCATTTTTTACTCGGTCCAAGTCTAATTGGGATTGTTTGTTTACAAGCTTCCACGTTTTGGACGGTTTCAATTGATTTTATTGGGGCTTTGTTTTTCAAACAATGATTCTTTTGTTTCTTGTATGAACCGGTGTCATCGATGAAAACCATGTAACTAAGACCAGTACCCTCTCTTAACGGAGATAAAGTCAAAACATATTGCTAAGGTAAGTGCACTGTGCACACTCGAATGCAATCAATGTCCTCTAAGTTCCTCAACTTCCTTCTTCTCTTGGCCTTCTCCCTCTTCCTCCTGGCCTTCCTCAACCACCTCACAGCCTCATCGCCACCCACTTCAACCTCTCTCTTTCCCAATGAAGCCCTCCCCACCAAAACTGGCTACCTCTCGGTCAATCCTGCCGACTCTAGTTCTGCCATGTTTTATGCCTTCTATGAAGCTCAGAACCCCATTTCACCGCTCTCCCAAACACCACTGATCATATGGCTCCAGGGCGGCCCTGGCTGCTCCTCCATGTTTGGCAACTTCTTCGAGCTCGGCCCTTGGCGCGTGACATCTCGCAAAGCCAGGTCTGAAACCTTTGTACTTGAACCCAATCCGGGCTCTTGGAACCGCATATTCGGCCTTCTTTTCCTGGATAATCCGATTGGAAGCGGGTTTAGTATCGCTTCCGCAACCGAAAATATCCCAAGAGATCAACTTTCTGTTGCCAAACATCTTTTTGCTGCGATCACTTCATTTATTGAGTTAGAGCCGTCGTTCAAGTCTCGTCCACTTTACTTTGCTGGAGAGAGCTATGCCGGAAAGTACGTTCCAGCAATTGGGTACTATATCTTGAAGGCGAATGCTAACTTGCCGGTGTCACAGCGGGTGAACTTGGGTGGTGTTGCTATCGGGAACGGCTTGACAGACCCGATGACTCAGGTTGCTACTCATGCTGCGAATGCTTATCATTCTGGTTTGATAAATGAGAGGCAGACAAGTGAGCTGGAGAAAGCGCAGCGGGAAGCGGTCAAACTGACCAAAATGGGGAAGTGGAAAGAGGCAACAGATGCTAGAACCCAGGTCTTGCTTATGTTGCAGAGAATGACAGGGCTGGCGACTTTGCACGACTTTAGCAAGAAGGTTCCTTATGAAACAGAAATGGTTTTTGCCTTTTTGAGGAAAGAAGAGGTGAAGAAGGCTTTGGGAGTGAAGGAGTCAATGGCTTACGATGTATGCAGCGATGATGTGGCGGCTGCTTTGCATGATGATTTCATGAAAAGTGTGAAGTTCATGGTGGAATTTCTGCTGAAGGAGAGCAAGGTTTTATTGTATCAAGGGCAATTCGATATGAGGGATAGTGTGGTTTCAACTGAGGCTTGGGTGAAGACGATGGCGTGGGAGGGGCTCAGTCAGTTTTTGATAGCAGAGAGGAAGGTTTGGAGAGTAAATGAAGGGCTTGCTGGGTATGTGCAAAAATGGGGGAATTTGAGTCATGTTGTGGTTTTAGGAGCCGGACATCTTGTGCCTAGTGACCAGGCATTGAATTCTCAGGCAATGATAGAAGATTGGGTTTTGGAGAGAGGGCTGTTTGGCTATGAAGAGGAAGTATCGTCTTTTTCTTCTCTGTTTGATTAGTCGGATTTGTCATCAGATTCTGGGGTACCCATTTTGTAGCTATGAAGAAGAGGATTGATCATCAGATTTCCGTAGTTCAACGTAAAATTCGTTGATTAGTCTCTTCTTCTTTTGGTAGAAATGGAGGAATTTCAGTTAATGCTTCAAATCATGATCAAAACTGGGATGTTGAGCACGTATCTATATCATCGAATAAATTCCAACACTCCGCATACCAATCGGTGAAATCTGACTTATCAGCAGAATTGCAATCCCAGCCCATGACTTTGTACATGAAATATCCATTAATGCTAGAACCAAATGAATAACATGACTGTCTAAGTTTTTTTCTTTTTTTTTTCACAATCCACTGTCTTCCAGTCGATCTAGACTATGAAGAGTACTGATTGATGTTGATAACATATAGAGACTGACAAATGCATTAAAAAAAAAAAAATACTCTGACTAGCTAGCACAATCTTCATCATCAATTGCCATCGATCAAAATAAAAGACTATCTCGTGGGTTTAATTGTTCATCAAAAACTAAAAATTTTGAACTTTTTTAATGTGATTTTCATAGTAGGAATGCACGTTATCTAGCTGTATTAATGGAACTCCAAAAAGTCAATGACATTATGACAATACCTAAGGTTAGTGATGGAGTCAGCAAGTCCCAACTTCCTCATCAAGCCCTTCTTGGCCATCTTACTCATCTTCTTCCTCCACCACATCAAAGCATTATCAGAAGCCCATCTCGCTACTCTCGGAGACTCCGCTTATCAGATGGCTCCAGGGTGGCCCTGGCTGCACCTCCATGGTTGGCAACTTCTTTGAGCTTGGTCCCTGGCGTGTGAAAGAACACAATACTAGCTCCGACTTACACCTTGCGCTTGAACGGAATTCGGGTTCTTGGAACCGCATATTCTGCCTTCTTTTTCTCGATAATCCAATTGGAACTGGGTTTAGCATTGCATCCACGACTGAAGAAATCCCATGTTGTATTATGTGGCTCATACTGGTGAAACACGTATGTAGAGAAAGCAAACAGATGCCAAGAGTGAAGCAGATAGTGGAGTGAGGACAGCATAGCGTACCGAATAGAGCGGAGCATAATGACTGTTTTATTGCCAGGGACGATTAATAGGTTGGGAGTACGGGGGCAACACCTCCGTGATACGGTATATGATGAAGTGTCAAAAACTACATAATTAAGCTGTTAAAGTGAATAAATTGTTTAACTAAAAAATAAATTAAGCACTTAATTATGTAGTAATTTTTAGTACTTGACTCAATATTAAATTATGGTATTTTGCACTTGAAAAGAGTTGTAATGCAGCTGGTTCACACCAAAACTAATACTTCAAAATTTTACTACTCTCATATCTTACTAATGTTACAGGGCATTATGGGAAAGATGTTAAAAGTATATGGGTATTCTTGGAAGGAAAATATATATTGCAGCCTACTGTGTGCTGCAGCCGCAACACACCCTGTGCTGCGTTTTTAAAAAAAAAAAAAAAATTTACATTGAAGTGTGCGGAGAGTGCGGTTGATGTATAGCCGCACTCTTCTTGGAAATACCTAACTGGCACGGTAATACCCAAGAGAAGGCATTGGGCAGCAGACTCACGCATCAGTTCACGCAAAAGATGAGGGAGACAACGAAATGCAAAGGGCATCAATTCACGCATCAAGGACGGACAGTTATGGCACGATCTGGATCGTGGACTCACAAGCAACTTGCCTCAAGATTGGGAGTGGACTCACGCGAGACAGTAGCAGCTCATACGAGCAGACCCACTCACGCGAGGCAGCAGCAGTTCTGTAACACCCCGACCCCGAGGGTCCGGAGAGTTAACTCATAAAACCTGATAATCAGCTCTAACAAGGCTAGAGTACTTCCAAATTCAAGAATGTATCCATTTTTCAAACCTCAAATCGAACGTAAATACTTCAATTAAATAAATCAAATAAACTCATTTATCCAATATTCAATCCAATAACCCAAATAAAATCAACTCTTCTTCATGTCTCAAATAACAACTAGAAATAATAAAACATTAACATAGTTTCCATAAACCGTCTAAATTCATTGAAGCAAACATAAGAAAGATAATTAACCTCCAACACCAACACTAATATTATGAGATACCCAACAACAAATCAATGCTAATCTTTTCCATAGACTCTAATACTGATCTTTAGCTGAGCCATCGATGTCATCTGAAATATTATGAAGATTAACGGGGTGAGTTATCAACAACTCAGCAAGCAGAGAGCATATACTAGCATGTAAACATGAGCATTTATAACATTTGATAAGCCGAACAAAACCTTTACTTTCAAAATGCAGAAACAAAACTTGTACAAAAACATTAGAGCGAAATTTTTCAGAAAAAATACTTATTCCAAAAAGAGAATCCGTTGGCATTTCTAAACTGAAACATTATAATCTTATCATCGTTTAATATCACATCGGGACAATACCATGTTTAACCCCCGTGGTAGGGTTATAAACCACCATTATACCCGTGGCTGGGCCATTTTCCATGTTTCACCCCCGTGGTAGGGTTATAAACCACCATTATACCCGTGGCTGGGCCGTATACCATGTTTCACCCCCGTGGTAGGGTTATAAACCACCATTATACCCGTGGCTGGGCCTTAACAGAAACAGAACGGATTTTATCGAAAATCCGATTACAATCATATACAGAATCAGAACTTCATGCCAATGTTTTCAGATGACACATCACATCAAAACAAAACACTGAAAAGCTTCAGATCATTTCACATGTTCGAGATAAACATAAACAAAACATTCTCATTTGTTCATAACAAAACTTTTAGAATTCCTTATTCGCTCTTTTACATAGTTCAGAAATAAAGTGCACAAAACTAGCTCATGTCTACACCAGTCATGACAGAAAAATACTTTCTCTTATGTAGAATTTATGCATATGCAGAATAAACATCTGAGGTTGTTTTCAGATCATCTCTTTTCAAAATAAAATAAACATATTTATTCTCAAAGTCAACCTCATTTTATTTGTTTATGCAAAATTAGTATATGAATCCCGCTTACCTGGGCAACTTAGCTTTTCAGAAATTTCCTCAAAAAATGTCGAGTCGACTATAAATCGTCACCTATAAAAATAATCACACAATTTCCGTAAGTTTTCAATCAATCACGGATTTCCATATTTAAGCCTAAGCTTCTAAAATAATCTATCTTAATTTCCCAAAACTTAAAACCCTCATAATCCCAAAATATATCACCACTTCCTAAAAAAAAACCAATATCCACCATGACCAACGTCAAATTCAAAACACCAATATTTAAATCTGAAACAGCCAACAAATTTTATAGCATAAACCAATCACACAAACAACTCCATCATCCAATCCAACCGACCCCTTTACTCCTCGGACTCAGTCCGGCACAAACAACAAATTCACAGTAAATATAAATTAGCGCAAAAATACATTTAAATCTCAAAAGTTCTTTGAGAAAAATACTTACAGTGCTATAATATAATTTTTGAAAGATCACGGAGGTGCTAGAAGCGGCAACGCAGCAACAAAACAGTGCCAAATGCACTGTGGCCGTGGGTCTCCAAAAACCCACTTTTGAACGGGTGTAAACGAAGACCCGAGATTGATAGGGTAGAGCTTAGGGATATCGGTGAAGCTAGTGGTGGTGGTGGTTGGCCATGGGTGGCGGCGCAATAGGCGGTTGAAGTGCAAAAATACCTAAAACGGAAATGTTGATGGTGGGGCTTCACCGGTGACAGATCGGAGGTGGGGTTGGGTCCATTGGGTTGCTAGAAGGTCGAGGATGATGTGGTGAGAAGATGGTGGCCGGGGGTGGCGCGACGGCGGCGCAGCGGCGCAAGGAGTGCCGCGGCTTGGTGATGCGCGTGGGAGCTAACGGCGGCGCGGTTGGGGCTGAGATTACAGGGGGGTGGTCGCTGGTGGCTGGGAAGGACAGTGGGCCAGGCGGTGTCGCGCACGGCAGCGCGAGGCGGCGGGGCTGGGTGGAAGAAGAAACGGACGGAGAGAGAAAGAGGGAGAGTCGTGCGGCGTGTGGGAGAGGAGAGGAGAAAAAGAAAAGAAAAAGAAGGAGAAGAAAAAAAAAGAAGAAAAAGAAAAGAGGAAAGAGAAAATGTAGGGAAAGAAATGAGGTCCAATCCTCATATCTTGGATCACAAAAACGATCCAACGGAAACGATTTTAACACAGCAAGTAAAATAAAATAATTCAAACGCAGTGATTAAAATGAAAATAAATAATTAAACCCCACAACAAGTTAATTTAATTTGAGAAGGAATTTAAATACATAACAATAATTAATTTAAAGAAAGCACTTCAAAAATAAATTTCACAAAATCAAAATCTAAAAAAATAAACCCACTAAAAATCCAACAATTTTAAAACAAGAGAATAAAATTTTAAATTAATAACAAATAATCTTTCAATTAAAATACACTAAAATATGGGGTGTTACAAGCTCACACGAGCAGACCCACTCATGCGAGACAGCAAGGGCTGGATCGAGCGGCGCAAGACGCGGGATAACAGTGGATTGTGGCCTTAGAAACTCACGCAAAGGGCTGAAACCGAGGGGGGGGGGGACAGAGTATAAAAGGAGTCATTTCTTCGTGCGAGTTTCCTCTCTTTTTTTTCGACAGTCTTAGTTTTATTTTCTGGGATCTCTTAGTTTGATTTTTCTTGAGGGATTTTCAGTTTCAGACCCCTGTTTTGGGGAAGATTAATATTATTTATTTTCTTTCGGTTAGATTCAAGAAGGTGGATGAAATATTTGGATTCAAAGATGTTAGGTTAAATTTCTAAGCCTAGGTTGTGGGGAGTAATCCAGAAACAGATTGGCATGACTTTGCTCATTTTTCCATTGATTTTCATTTCACATCTTATTGAGTTGTAATGCTGTTATATTTGGAGAAGTTTGGAATTCTTTCTCATGCATTTTGATCTGTTGTAGACGTCAGGCAGAACTGATGCTTGATCTGATTTAAGATTCTGATAGTCTTCTGTTATTGTTCAACTGACTTTACAACTCAATAGGGAATTTGGAGCTAAGATATAACTTGTGCTTGATTTGTTACATTTTCTGATCATGATCATTTCGTATGGGTTAGTGGTTGAGTAGAAGAGAGATTTTAGCATTTTTATTGTCAATCTGTGAAAGGATGAAAACTGCAGCTTAGGTATTTATTTTTCTGCATTTCCTAATTCCTTGCAACCAATTCTCTAGCATTCATTTCTTTTCTCATTTATTTCTATTTCCATTTCTTTCTATTTCCATTTCTTTTAAGTCTACAAGCATTCAGAAAATTATTCAAAAAGATAGAGAAAAGATCCAAACCATTCTTCATTAATACGCTTCAAATCAGTACATAAATATACTTTTCTTGTTCCTTTTCTTGGTTGCATAAATAGCCCTTTTACAAACAAGCTCTTCATACAAAATATACTTCATTATATGTTTGCTCAGCATGAATACTATTGTCCCTGTGGAAATGACTATAGAACTCATCCATGTACTACTTTGATCGCTTCTGCACTTGGAAGACAAATTTAGAAAGCCATCAGTATATGGGTATTATTGGAATTTTCTAATACTTCTGTACGGCTAGGGTTAGTATAAATACAACATTATGTAACTCTACTTTAACATTTAGTGAAAATTCAGCTCCGCTCTTGTGAATGCAGGCATACTGTCGAACCACGTTAAATTTGTGTACTTCCTTTTTTTCTCTTTTCCGTATTGTTCATTATAATTGCCGCAAGTAGCACAACATCCCAAAAGACCAACAATCTGTTGCCAAGCATCTTTTTGCTGCGATCTGTCGTTTCGTCGAATCCGATCTATTGTTTAAGTTTCGTCCAATATATTTTGCAGGTGAGAGCTATGTGGGGAAGTATGTTCCCGCAGTTGGGTACTATATTCTGAAGAACAATCCCCACTTGCCAGTGTTACGGCGCTTGAACTTAGCGGGTGTTGCTATAGGAAACGGGCTCACAGACCCGGTGACTCAGGTTGCTGCTCATGCTTACTATTCTGGTTTGATAAATGAGAGGCAGAAAAATGAGTTCGAGAAGGTGCAATGGGAGGCAATTAACTTGACCAAAATGGAGAACTGGAGAGCGGCAACAAATACTAGAGTTAAGGTCTTGGCATCTTGCATATGTTGCAAAGCATGACAGGTTTTGGGTACCTGGACATCTGGTGCCTAATGACCAGACATTGAGTTCTCAGGCAATGATAGAAGATTGGGTTTTGGAGAGGGGGCTATTTGGCTTATGTAGAGGAAGTACCAGGTGAATTATCTCTGTTTGATAAGTAGGATTTGCCGTCAAATTTTGGGGTACCTATATTGTACCAGCTGAATTATCTCTGTTATGTCTTTCCGAATCCTGTTGTACTTGCATGGTATTGAAGTTCGGATACTAATGTCATGCTTTATATAAATTGGTATCACAAATTCATGCTCTCAGGATTGTATTTGTCATCCTAACCCATTTCTTGCTGTCCATTTCAATCAGAAGAAAAGAAATCCTCAACCCATCGGGCCAGCCATCATAGGCAAAGATATTATCTCATTTAATGCCCTCTATAGTCAATAGCCTGTACTTCTCAGGTTAGTCAGAGTATACGATCTATTCTTCGTTTTCATTTGATAAGTGAGTTTAAAGCCTACCTTTTCTAAGGAATTATAGCTGCTTTGGTAGCTTGAACTTCAAAGTTCGCAAGGAAATTTATCAAAAAAAAAAAAAAAAGATCATATTGGAGTTATAGCTGCTTTGGTATCCCGGACTCAGGTTGAAATTCATCAAAAAAAAAAAAAAAAAAAAAGATCATATTTTACACTAGAAAAAGAAAACCCACAGAAATTTTCCAGAAGGAAAACAAAGATCTGGATAAGGGGTGTTAATGTAATGGCATTTGGAGGCGGATTTGTGATGTAGAGGGGAAGATGGGAATGGGAAAAGAAGCTCAGGCCAGATAAACTTGGGGAAGTTATCTGAACACCGAAGATTCAATCCCATAGCCACCCCCACCAAGGCACAAAACCCGTACTATGATGCCATTTTTTATTTGATGTACAGGGCCAGAACGGCAGGGCACCCTGTAGAAAACCTACAGGTTTTTCAGAGCCATATCATCTTTGTGTTGCTCTCCCCTATTTGCCTTGGCCCTTTCTGCTTACTTCTTCTATATAACCTTGTCTGCTCTAGAAAGTAGAAAGAACGAGCTGATTGAGCACAGAACCCATTTTTTATTTGATGTACAGGGCCAGAACGGCAGGGCACCCTGTAGAAAACCTACAGGTTTTTCAGAGCCATATCATCTTTGTGTTGCTCTCCCCTATTTGCCTTGGCCCTTTCTGCTTATTTCTTCTATATAACCTTGTCTGCTCTAGAAAGTAGAAAGAACGAGCTGATTGAACACAGAACCTAAGCCTAGGAAAAACTGCAACTGCTATGACAGAGGAAGCTGAACTCAGGATGGAACGGCGCTTTGAGAAACCTAAATGCGGACTATTTATAGAGCAGCCGTATGAAGGTCAGGCAGGCTTTTAGCTGGTTTTAGGTCTCTTCTAGTGTTTTAAAGGCGACAAGGCTCGTCTCAATAAATCTACGAATCGTTTTTATAGTGGCGACTTCTAGCCGTTCTCAATATGTCATCGTAAACATTTAGATTCTTTCTTCGCTCTTCTTTTCTTTTTCCTTCTTATATTGGTTTATGTAAATAACTCTATAAAAATAGAAATAAAAAAAATACTATTTATCATTTTCACACATCACAAATTATATTTTTTTTTCTTATTAAATATATGATATTTAAGTTTAAGAAAAATAAAATTAAAAATAAATTTTAAAAAATAAAAAATAAAAAAATATAATTTATGGTGTGTGAAAACAAGTAGTCTCAAAGTATTACAAATAAGAAAAGAAAAATTTATATTTCATGAAATATGAGATGAAAGAATATAGTACTCATAAGAAAAATGTTGTAAAATGCAAATAATACTAGTGCCCATCCTAACGTCTGCCTTGTCTTGATGTTCGTGGAAGGTTCGCTTCAGCTAAGCCGTTGGGAGGCTCTCTCACTCTTCACTCCACTCTTCTCCAAAACCACTGCGTCTCAGGTCCGTTACAATTACTCGAGCTTTCATTTTTCTTTTTAAGCTTTTGCGTTAGGAAAAAAGAGAACAAAATGGCCCCCAGATTTCAATCAAACATCAGGATTTCATTTTTTTTCGATAGTTCTAATCGTTTCTCGTATTTGGTTTCTCGCCTTGGTCGATTAATTGGAAGGAAATGTGGATTTCAGGTTTGGCGTTGATGTTATTCAGGCATGTTCTGTTCATGCAGTAAGCTTTGTGGCATATGGCACTGACAATCCCAATTGTGCAATCATGTGGCTTGGTATCAACTTATATCAAACTCTTCAACCCTTTTTTTCAGCTTAATTTAGCTTGATTTATTTATGTATCCTCCCCCCCTCTCTTCTCCATCTCTTCCAGAAAGCTTGATTCCTGAGTCTTGAAGAAAGAGTAGGGGATAAAAATAAACTTGATTTCGGTGAACTTAATTGCCATATGAATTTTTTCTTGTAAATTTGACATATTTGAACGTGTATAAGTTTTGTTTGCTAGTGCTTCTGTGGGAAACGATTGAGAGCTGCTATTGTTTTTGAAGCTGAGAGAGGATACCGGAATGCTTTGGGTAGAAAAATGAGGTAATGCACTTCATTATTACTGAGCATGGGACAATTGTAGGCATTTCTTTCAACAGCATCATCTTATTGCAGGTTCAATAAATCTCTCATTTCAAAAATATCAAAAGTTTGTTCTCGCCCAAAGCATGACTTGTCATGGTTGGAGGAAGTGGCAAGACTCAAAGATCGATCAAAAATCCTGAAGAAGGTAGATCTTTGCTTGTTCACATTGAGTGCTGTCTATTTTGGTCTATCATAACTTAAAGAATGGGACAGTGGTTCATTTGGTGCTCATGTGCATGAATTATTTGGTAACACTGTCATTTTGAATCTATGTAATATATCTAGCAAATTGTTCATTGGGAAGTCCTTATTTTCTGGTACTCCTTGGCTCTATATTATTGTGAGGGAGATCCAAATTATTGAGCATGTCTTAAGACTGTAATTGTGCATGGTTTGGCTGTTAAGGAATTCCCACATCCAAAATTGATTGAACTCAATACTTCCTCATTGGGGAAATAGTCACAATGAATATTGTACAGGAGCCTTAGCCCAATGGCACGCCTGGGCTTTTTGATGTTTTGATAGTCAGTTATTTTTTGTCTTATTTACACAAAAAGAAAGAAGTTATATGCTTGCTCGTGAAGGGTTTCTTCATACCTTTTGTGAAGCAGTTCAAAACAAGTGTCAAGAATTCTCTAATTGCTTTTTTCCAAGTCAACTATTTATATACTGCAACTTGTTTTGTCGTAGGTATGTGCTATGATGGATTATGATGGTCTTCATGGAAGAGCTAAAAAGCAATCTCGTATGAACCTTAAAGGTGCAGAGGATGAGTTCAATGACTCCTTGGAATGTAAAAAATTCCCATCCATCATTTTAGGTAGTTCTCCTCAGGTTGAATTGTATGATGAGACTGCAAGTTGGTCTGAAATGAGTAAGCTTTTAGCTACCCAAAATGGTGAAGGAATTCTTCCCAGTTCATTTGGTACAGAGCTAGTTCAAGAGAGTTGTACTGAAACATCGCCGCCTTTGTCTCCTACCTTTCAAAATGTAACGACTTCCTTACTTAAAGAAGAAGAATCTTACGAGCCTTCTCAGCCAATGGATTTAGAAAACATAGAAAAATCAGATTATTCAGTCACTGTGAAGGAATCTTCTGTCAAAGTGGGGTCTGCATCCCCACTAAATGCTGCCTCCATTCAATTATTTCTTGACAGATCTATCAATTGCATCCCTGGATTAAGTAAGAGGCACTGTCGTCAGCTGGAAAGTTCTGGTTTCAACACGGTGGGCACCATATCTATAAAGCGAAGCCCTTTTAGTTTTTATATTCTTAACTAGAAATCATGGGTTTATGTTTTTCTTTTTCTTTTTTTCCCCATGTAGTTGCGGCAATTGCTACGTCATTTTCCTCGAAGCTATGCTGATTTACAGAATGCACAGACTGCAATTGATGACGGGCAATACCTGATTTTTGTTGGGAAAATTTTGTCTTCCAGGTATTCCTCTTTTTTCCCCTGAAATGATTGAATTTTATTTGGAGAAGTTGATTGTATTTCTTGCAAGATGTTCTACTGATTAGACCTTTTGCAGCTTGGTCTTTAAGATATTTTAATTACTGTTGTTATAGAGCTTTGGGTGCCTGCCTTGGCACTTGGCAATGGGAGGTGTTAACAGAGTGCTTGCATCTAATCCTCTTGAGCTAAACTGACTTAATTTGCTTGCGTCAACTCTAACTCAAATCAATACCAAGATACTAGCATACAATCCATGCACATGTGTATTCATTATTTCCATGCTTTTGTTTAATTTTAATTATTTTTTTGATGACGTGACAGTTCACCAAGACAAGACTCTTTGGACTCACCTTGGGGAGTAAACCCTGAATAAACTAACTACTACACCCATCATAATAGTGTATTGGTAACCCAGAAAAACACCTAGTGTGAAATCAAACCCAAGATTTGAGTCTACAGCTGATCCAGGCCTGCCGTTTGACCAATATGATTGGTCATGCCTATGGCTATAACAAAAAAATTCTATGAAATCACTTTCAATATAAAATAAATTGGAAATATGTAAAATATATCATGAGGTATTTTTTAGTCTTATGTAGTATGATATAAATTTTCGTCAATTTTTCTGATATAATATTTTTAACCCTCATCAATATGAGTCAGTAATTGTAGTCATAATTGTTCATTTTGAACGGAAACCAACTCCATCGTCATAGACTCTTTATCACTAAGACCGAATAGAGAAAGAGTAGAGAAGAGATACAAATGAGCTTTCAAGTTGAACAGAGGGATTCTGAGGGGTTAGGAAACGGGAGCTATGATCCCTAAAGAGCACTTTTGGTTCCTTTTTTTGATAATTTCGAAAGCATTTGTATTTCTCACAGTGCAAAGGGTTTGCATTATATACAATTGTGCTTTTCTCCATGTAAAACAACCTTTTCAAAAGCACATCAACTGACATATTTACTTTTGATTTAATATTTTGTATCTTTTTAGATCATTTGATTTTGTCTATTCCAATCGTGTAAGTCAGTAGCTGTTTAGAACATTAGGGAGATGGAATCTTTTTTTATACATAACTTTTATGGTTTTTCTTGCAGGGGAGTCAGAGCTAGTTCTTCTTTTTCATTTCTTGAGGTGGTAGTGGGCTGTGAGATTACAGAAAATCAATCAAATGTTGAGGATACAATCAATGATATTAATAGCAAGGGAAATAAAACAATTTTTTTGCATCTGAAGAAGTTTTTTCGTGGTACTCGTTTTACATTTCAACCTTTTCTGAAAAGTCTTGAAGCAAAGCATAAAGAGGGAGAGATTGTTTGCGTAAGTGGTAAGGTGAGTTTCTTGGAGATACTCTGTCGTTGAGTTACTTGTTTTGTTCTTCGATGTGGTTTGACGGGTCTTGAAGTCAATTCCATTTTATGGAGTTATATAGCAAGAGTCATACCTTGAGAAAAGGCAAACAATCTAAGAAATCCTCATTATGTGATCTTAATGCTTTGAGTGAGACATTATTGCCAGTATTTTAAAACTGGATATAAGTGAACATGTTTTTGGTTTTAAGCATTCTATTTACTCATCAATTTGATGAGGTTTTTCCTTTTTCTTCACTCAATTTTTTGGCAGTAACTTACCAATATTTAAATAGAAAGGGCATTGTGTACGTTTGTGCTATGAGATTCTTGTATAATCCTGCTGAATTACAAACTATTTATGCCATACTTACATCATTGCTTTTATTAAACCTCTAAGAAAATGGTCTTAATGCTATCATTAGTGATGTTATTGTAGAGATTGTGAGTATCATGCACAGGCATGCTGCTGCAGATGGTTTCTTTTAGAACATTTTGTTTTTTGGAATTGGCTGCAAGACTGGAAAAACAACATAGATAGGATTTTTAAAAGTCACATTCTATTCTTATGAGCTGGTGGGGATTTTTGACAATGGGGATTAATGCATGTTCACTTTTAGTTTGGATATTGAAACAGAAAGGCTAAGAACTTCAAGTACAAAACCAGGAATGATGTTGTGGTGTAGGCAGATCTCCAAGATATGGGAAAGTGATTTCTAAACTATTTTTTTTTTTTAATCGTCAAACTAGATTTTATTGAAAATAATAATAGGCTTAGCCTAAGTACATGGGACATGCAGGCTATGCTATGCATGATTATCTAATGAGACAAGAAAGTCATGAATGTTCAAGCTATTAAAATCAATTACAATTGGCGAATGGTATAAAGTGTTAAAAAAGAACGTTCTAAGCTGATTGATTGACAGCTCACGATCTTCAAAATTTATTGCATTCCTATCCCTCAAGGTGCATACCATTGCCCATTTCACTAAATGGAATTTAAACTCGTTTTCTATTTCCCCCCATAAGAAGTCCCGTTGTAGTTTCTCCATATGATGTGCCACTTTAGTTGGACAAAATACTCCTAGCAATATGTGAACATAAATGTTTCCTCATTATTAATGTACTTAGTATTATTCCCTTCTGGGGCTTTTGTTATGCTAGCATATTGTAGTAAAGTTTGTGCATGAGAGACTAGTTACTCTCTTCCATTTTACACGCGCCCTTTCCAAGATTTACTGCCTATCCTATGGCCCAAGACAACTAAAACATAGCATTAGCTCCTGCTCTAAACATTTTACCCGTGAATTTGTTATGTATTCTTGTAGTGGTTGGTAGAGCCAAAAGAGCATCAGCCAGCACATGATTGCATCATGATTTTTTGAATGTAAGATATTTCTAAGATCCATACAACTGGTTAAAGTCTCCCCTGGGAATTACATTACATTGTAGCCCAGATGTAATTTTTTTTAACTTTTATTATATGTATAAATTGGTTCATCAGTTGGTGTACTTGGACAATGACAACTGAAGGGGCTAGACTTTATCTTGATGAAATTAAGCACAGTTTTTGCGTAGTTTCTGTTTGAAGATGCTATTTCGAATACTATGAATCTCTTCCTTGTTTTGCTAAATGTCAGAATTGTTCTTACTCCCTCCCATCTACCCCAGCAAAAAAAAAAATATGTAAGACTTTTTCTTAAATATTGCCTTTTGATATAGGTGAGGACTATGCGTACTAAAGATCACTTTGAAATGAGAGAGTATCATATCGATGTGCTGGAAGATGAAAATGATCCATCTTATTGTGCAGAAGGGAGGCCATATCCTATATACCCTTCTAAAGGGGGCTTAAATCCAACTTTTCTTAGAGACATTATTGCAAGGTTGGTGCCTTCTGCCTTTTTCATAGTTTTATTTACCATGACTACACCCTTGAACTTTCCTTTTCTTGGTTATGTACATTCTTTTATGAATATTTGTGGGAAGCTATCTTAGTTGAAGAATCATGTTTCTTCATTGAAAAATGGCCGTTTTTGGTAATGAAATATGAACTTTTAGTGTGATGGCATTCCTCTTCATCTAATTGTTTGAATTGTGAAGGGAGTTTGCTTTCTTTGAGACATTTTTAATGGAAAGAAGTATACTTATCTTGAGGATTTTGATAGTGAAATTTGGAAATTTTTAGTAAATTGAGGAATGCCTCCAGGCCTTTGTAGAGGCATTATCTAACTGCGTTTGAACAGAGGATATGCACAGTTCAAAGAGACTTCAGTAACTGGATAAATGTCCCAAGTCCAATTTTTTTCCAGGGTGTGAAATGCAATCTTATTAATTAGCTTATCCTCTTTTTATTCCATTGTTTTTTTTTTTTTTTTTTATTGGCACTGGGTGTCCAGGAACAGCATCCTGACTAATCCCGGGTGGCCTGGAGGCCCCTAGAGATTGTTTGCACCCAAGGGGATTTGAACCTTAGACCTAGGGTGAGTATACCCCCAAGCCCAAGGCCTTTACCACTTGAGCCAACCCCTAGGGGTTTTTATTCCATTGTTTACATCACAATTTTGGATGCAATCTATTTATTCTAGTGAAAAAGCTGAGTAGGTTCAATTGGATGCTTGACACTTTGGTTATTTGGCTGTCATGACATCAAAAAAGTTATTTAACTGTAATGATGTTCCTTGTTTGTTCACTATAAATTTTTTTCGTATTGTTTTTTATTATTTCCTTAAAGTAAAGAATTGGTTGGTTTTCTGTCTGTAAGCATGCGTTTCTACTGATAGCAAAATTATTATTTCGATTTTTCCCAGAACCTTACAAGCTTTGCCTATTAATGTCGACCCTATTCCTGAAGACATAACTCAAGACTTTGGACTGTTAAGCCTTCACGATGTAAGTAGCTTTAATTCTGATTTTTTTTCCGATGCATACTTGGTTATTCACAAGTGGCATAGTCATCATTCACTAGTATTATAAAAGGCATTATTGAGGTATGCGGGTTGCATATGGGAACCTAGAACCCTGCTCCTGTCCTGTAGCGATATTAATGTAGAAACGCACAGCCTATTGGAGTCTGTCAGATATCTATGCTACCTAGTATTATCATAAACCAGCCACTTATCTTCTTTTATCGAAGGAAGATTTTTTATTTTCCATTTGGATAAACAATAAATTATCTTTAAAAATTGCAAGAGGTGCATAACCCAAGTACACAAGAAGAATATGGAGGGCATAAAAACCTCTGGAAAATTGGGAAATTGATAATCAAGATCTAAATGAAGAGAATCTAAAAAATGAGAAAAGATGTTGAGGTTCCAAAAGAAAAATTGACCTCAAAACGGAACTGTAAGAAAATTCCACTTGATTTTACCCATTGTTTCTCCACTCTTCTCCTACCAAATGCACGGCATAACGCATGAGAGGGTTGCTCTACCACTACCTAATCTACCAGTTCCTCCTAAATTCCATTAAATGCTCTCGTTGGGAACTTTCTTTTATACACTGTGCTTCATTCAGCTATTCAAGTGCTGACCTAGTTGCTTATTTCTGAATCATTCTTTGATTGTTCATACTTTAGCAGTTTTAATTAAACAATGAAATATGGATGTACATGCTGTGTTAGTGTTCACTTTGCTTTCAGTGTGCAGATTTTCAGTGGAGAGCTAAATAATATTGTTTTTAAATGATGTAGGCATACATTGGGATTCACAAGCCAAAGAATATAAATGAGGCTGATTTGGCACGCAAAAGGCTTATATTTGATGAGTTCTTTTATTTGCAGGTGAAACTTTATTTGCAGTACATTGCTAATTAAGATTTTTCCTCCTACTGTTGAGGTGGTAATTAAATAGCTACCTTTTGGTCACTGGCTCCTTGCTGCTATTATGAAGCCATACTTTTATCTTCAGTGGTTGGATGCTTATGGTTTTTTTACTTTTTCATCTGATGCCCTTTCAATAGCAGCTATTTAAGGATTTTCTCGTAACTTCCCTCATTGTTCTTAATGTAAAGTCTCCACATTTTATTGTGACACACCAAAACTTCTGTACTATGTGTTGTGTGCACATATCACAACCATCATTAAGCATCATGTGCTTCTATATGCATTGGACTCTTGAGTTTGTTTATGGACTTCAGGAAATTTTTTTGCAGCTGTACTTTTGTTGCAAACTTTATTCCATTCAAAAAGCACTTTTATGTTTTCTAATAAAGACTTTTAATTTGATATGAGAATGCTCCCCTGGGACAAGTAGCTAGGGACTTTGTCCTGGACACCCGGTGCCAATCGAAAAAAAAATTGATATGAGATTGCTGTTTTGGTATTATGGATCTGATTCCTATTAACTGTTTGCTTCTCTTTTTCACATCACTTGCTACTTGATGGTTTTATAGTGAAGTATGTTCTTAATGGCTTCATATCTGAAGTCCCTTCTGGAATTATTAATGCTGGTGGTATTTGTGCTTTGCTGTTATGCACTTGTAACACATTGACTCAAACTAATCAAATCATTGTTCTCTGTCAGTTAGGACGCTTATACCAAATGCTTGAAGGCCTTGGTACAAAAATAGAGAAAGATGGCTTGCTGGATAGGTATAGAAAACCTGAATTAAATGCTACTTATGTGGAAGAATGGTCCAGTCTCACCAAGAATTTCCTGAAGGCTCTTCCGTATTCCCTTACTTCTAGTCAGCTAAGAGCTGTTTCAGAAATTATTTGGGATCTGAAGCGGCCAATACCTATGAATCGGCTGTTACAGGTTTTACATTTGACATCATTAGTGCTGCTCTCATGCCAAATTATTTGCGGCCCATTTTTAGTTATTTTGAGGCTTATATCCTATAAACGTATATGGATGCTGTTCCTATGGTTGTAATGTCTAGATCTTGGACTAAATTGTCTAAAATTAAATGACATTCTCCCTCTTGTCGTTGGAGTTGGGTGGCATAATTTGGAAAAGTATGTAGCTAGAATTCTTGTCTGTCATCTCCTGTTTTATATAAAGCTATAGAAAAGAGATATGCTTCAATATGCTGATTTATATTGGAAATCCTGAGCTTCCTTATATGTTATTTTTACTTGGGTTATGTTCTTTCATCTAGTAAACTTCCCTTTGTTACCTCCCGCGAATCGGTGCCTATATATCAGGCATACCCAACTTTGTTTTTGACAAATGTCATACATACCCAACTTAAAGTTACCTTTTATTAATGAGGACAACTTCTTGTCTGATTGTTTTGGTTTCCTTTGATCATCCACTGCTGATTTCCTAGTAGGCCTGTAAGCATTTTCAAGTTTGTTCTACATCTTACTTCCTTTACCAGGGGGAAAAAAAGGAACTCTCTACTCCAGTTTTCTATTAACAGAGATTATTCCAAATATTGAGTCGCAGTATTTTCAGTGACGTCTGTGCACATGCAACCAAGAGTGTAAAAAATGAAAAGGTTTTCCATCTAGGTCATATTTAGTTACACTTCCTTTCAGGGTGATGTTGGATGCGGGAAAACTGTGGTAGCATTTTTGGCATGTATGGAGGTTCTTGGCTCTGGATATCAGGTAGTAACTGTAAAGATTTTATTTTGTTATTGCTCACAAAAAAAATTGCTTTTTTACATCTAAAAAAATATTTTAGTTCATTATTAATTTCTTTTCACAAATGCAAGCTACATGTCAGTTTCACAAATTTCAGCTTCTGTGACATGTAGCTTGCATTTGTTTCATGGATTTAATTTGATGTTTCTTAATTGATTTGAACTTTAGTCCAGTAAATATATTCTGTAATATTTAACTATTCTTCGGAATGCTATGTCTAATGTGCAGGCAGCATTCATGGTTCCAACTGAGTTGCTTGCTATTCAGCATTATGAGCAGTTGCTTAATTTGCTAGAGAATATAGAGGAGGTTGAGTGCAAACCTTCAGTTGCTTTACTAACTGGTTCTACCCCATCAAAACAATCACGGATGATTCGTGAGGCATGGAATTATCATCTTTTCCTTTGCTCTTTTTCTTTGACCATTTTGAGATACCTATCATTAAGATTGTGGTTTGCAGGGTCTCCATACTGGAAATATCTCAATGGTCATTGGGACCCACAGTCTAATAGCTGAGAATGTGGAGTTTTCTGCTTTACGCATTGCAGTGGTGGATGAGCAACATCGCTTTGGTGTGATTCAGAGAGGAAGGTTTAACAGCAAGGTGGTTATTTTCATCGGCTCGAGATGATATGTTTTCTGGTGAAGTACTGAATGTTAAAAGGCATTGGTAGGGGAGCATCCCGCCTTAGGGGGAAGCACCTGCGTGAGCAGTTTCACATTTCCCAGAAAATAGGCAGTTCCAAATTTTTTATTTTAATCTTAAATTTCTGATTGTGGGGTACTACTTTGAAGATAATCTTTCATTGAGCAAAATTGAGTAATGTCTTCGCAACTTCACACAATGAACTCCTGTTCCTGACATGTTGATCCTAGCGTCTGGAGCATGAGTTCTTTCGTTCATCCTATGGACGTCTGAGTTTTATTCACTTAGAATAAAACATTGTTGGTAGAAATATCAACATTCAAGATTCTGATCTAAAATATCACCTGTCAGATTATTTCTGAAACCATGTTCTTGGCCATGAAAAGCTGTCATTCTCTTTGTTTTCCTAGAATCTAGGTCAGCTAGGCCTTTTCATTTTGCCTCATCAACATGTGAAATTTCTAATTAATGCTTAAATTGTTTTATGTTCTGCAATTCATTATCTAAGTTGAAGTGATTGAGAGAGCTATTCCCTGCAGTTATATTATACCTCTTTGAGTTCAAGAATGGAGGCGGGCAATTTAGAGGTGTCCTCAAAAGGTGATGTGCATATGGCACCTCATGTTCTGGCCATGTCAGCCACTCCTATCCCGAGGACACTTGCTCTGGCATTATATGGGGATATGTCGCTTACACAGGTATGTAAACAATTTGCATTTTCCATGATCTGGTGCCGCATTGAAATGGCGTTCTTGAGTCTGTTAATGTACAATTTGAAGCAATCTGCAAATGCTTCTTTATTAGTAACTTCCGTTTTGTTTTTAATGTTATAGAATGTATGTTGAGACCTATAAAAAAAAAAAAAAAAAAACCATAAAAAAGAATGTATGTTGAGGATAAGACTGTAGAACTTGTGCAATTGGTGATTTGAAATGCAATTGGTGATTTTTCTAAGTCATAAGGAGGATGTTTATTTGAAATACAATTGGTGATTTTTCCTGGTCATAAGTAGGATGTTTATAAGAACTTGTGCATTGAATTTAATTGGGAGAGGGAATCTCGGATGGTCCTTTTATCTCTCTTTTTTTTTTTTTTTGGGTGGGGGTGCTGGGGGTGAGTCATTGATAACTGACATTGGATGGTCTTTTATAATATAGAGGGTTTTAGTGGGGTATTTAGGCGAAGAGGGATACCCGCCTTGTAGATCAAGATTATTTGGATGTTATCAAGATGTGGTTTTGTAGATTGGAAAGTTTTGTGCTATTCTTTATATGTATATTACACACACAAAATTGACTTCATGATCAAATATTTGGATCCCTCATGTTCTTACAATTTGTTATTTCATTGAATTTAATTGGGAGAGGGAATCTCGGATGGTCCTTTTATCTCTCTTTTTTTTTTTTTTTTTTTGGGTGGGGGTGCTAGGGGTGAGTCATTTATAAATGACATTGGATGGTCTTTTATAATATAGAGGGTTTTAGTGGGGTATTTAGGCGAAGAGGGATACCCGCCTTGTAGATCAAGAATATTTGGATGTTATCAAGATGTGGTTTTGTAGATTGGAAAGTTTTGTGCTATTCTTTATATGTATATTACACACACACAAAATTGACTTCATGATCAAATATTTGGATCCCTCATGTTCTTACAATTTGTTATTTAGCTTTTTGTTTCCTTGTAAATGTATTTGTTTGGTTTATCTATTACAGATTACTGACTTACCTCCTGGAAGAATACCAGTTGAAACATTCATTATTGAAGGAAATGATGATGGCTTTGAGAAGGTCTACAAGGTAATTGTATTTCTTGTTGTAAACAACCTGCTATTCTTTGGAAGAGAAATACTTCAGTCACAAAGAGATTTCGCAAAAGTAAATCCACAAACTGACGTGGATTGATGCAGTATGTTAGATTGTAAAGTTACTTTTATTGTAAAGTAGATCTAACGGATCACGTAAAACCAGTCAACTTGTGGATTTACTTTTGTATAATCTCTTTATGTCTGTAACAGTTCTCTCTGTAATATCATTTCTCTGACCTTTAGTAGGTCTCTGGTTTAAGAGTGATTGTTTATTTTGAAACATGAGAAAGCCATCAATGCAAACAAGAAGGTATTTGTATTGGACTTAAATTGTAGTCGTTGAGGGAATAATAGCAAAATATCTGCTTTTTGTCTAAAAAAAAAATCGTTGCCCTTTTAGAAACAAAGGACTCCCCAGTATTGTATATTTTTTAGAAGTAAACTGCAATATTAGAGAACAAGAATAAGCAAAAAATATGATAAAATAAAACAGATGAGATGCTCATATTGGACTTCTCTCTCACACTGTCACTTCTCTTCGTATCATTTAAAGACTTGGGAAGAAACTCACTTTACCTTACCGTAGAAGAGATTACACTATTCATAGGATGCTCACATCAGAATGTGCTCACCTCCTATCTCCAAATTATTATTATTATTATTATTATTATTATTATTTTTTGTCGTTAGATTGCTTCTACACCAATCATAGACTACATATTAAGGACTTTAAGGATTGTAAAACAATGAGATAAAGAATACCTCAGCAAGGAGAGTCATAGAAGCTGTGGCATTGGGCCTTTAAATTATTCTTTGTATACTAACCATATGGAACAATATACTCCATGAATCTGTGAACGTTCAAAAAACGGGGCGGGGGGGTCACATCCCTAGAAAGCCTACCCATTGGTTGCACCAAAAATACATACTTCATATATATGTTTTTGTGTTTCTTTTTTCTAGTATTTCTATATAGACGTGTCTCAGGTTTTAAAGGTTTATTATTCTGGAATGAAGGTCGGTTTTTAATGGATTCTAATTGAACGTGTGCAGCAGTCTTATGTTTCTGTTAATTACTTTTGCTTTTACAGATGATGCTGGATGAGTTAGAAGTAGGGGGCAAAGTGTATCTTGTGTATCCAGTGATTGAACAGTCTGAACAGCTGCCCCAGCTTCATGCTGCTTCTGCAGATCTTGAAGTTATATCTCGTAGATTTCAGGGATACAGCTGCGGGTTGTTACATGGAAAAATGAAGAGTGACCAGAAAGAAGAAGCATTGAAGCGGTTTAGATTTGGAGAAACACGTATACTACTTTCTACACAAGTAATTGAGATTGGTGTGGATGTTCCAGATGCATCTATGATGGTTGTTATGAATGCCGAGAGGTTTGGAATAGCTCAGCTTCACCAACTTAGAGGACGAGTTGGACGTGGAGAGAGAAAATCTAAGTGTATATTGTTAGCATCTACCGCCAGTAGCCTAAACCGGTTAAAGGTGCTAGAGAAATCATCGGATGGTTTTTACTTGGCAAATGCAGACCTCCTTTTGCGTGGACCTGGCGACTTGCTTGGTAAAAAACAGTCAGGCCATCTTCCGGAGTTTCCTATTGCCCGGTTGGAGATAGATGGGAATATTTTACAAGAGGCACATCTTGCTGCACTGGTAAACATTATTTCTCTAACCCCTTTTTGTGTTTTTTTTTTTTTTTTTGGTTTTAAATATACCGGTATCTTATTCATACTTGATGGCCTTGATCATAATCTCTTTTGTTTTGTTTTTAAACATTTTTTTCTCCAAAAGTATAAAACGAGCAATGTTGGTTTGTTGAATGCAGAGAATTTTAGGTGATTCCCATGATTTGGAGCGATTCCTGGCACTCAAAGCAGAACTTAGTATGAGACAGCCTCTTTGTCTTCTAGGCGATTGAGTTGTAAACATATTGAACTTCCACTATTATATGCTCAAGATGTTTCATGGTACGTTGGCCACAAAATTAATACTGCTTTTGCAGCTGTATACATCTTATTGTTCTGTGCTTGATACTTTTAATCTATAACAATATTACTGGTGGTTCTAATTTCTTCTGCCGCAATGCTTCAGTACTCTATCTGTATTATATATACTCTCTCTCAATGAGTGTGCTCAATACGTGAAATATTTAATTAAATGGAATAAAGTATAGAGTCAGGATTCGAAACTTTTGTTCTGATATATGTAAAACATCACTTCTTATTCTAAAAGCTTAAGTTGATGGAAAGAGAAATATTTAATCATTTATATCTTAATAGGTTATAAATTGAAGTTAGTCAATTTGGATTGGATCGACAATTCCAATATAGTTAAAGATTTTCCAACTACAACATTGGCCCGACAATTTACAAGGTTTGGCCATGTTTGGGATTGGATTAATGGTCTAAAAAGTAGAACTTTTTACAAGCATTTGTAAACTTGCACGAGTGTTTAATGTTGTCCATCTCTCTTAGCTGAATCATCCAATATGAGTCCCTAATTACTAGTTTATCGAAACTCAAAATTACTTCTTTACAGTGAAACTGCTACCTCTAGTCTAAGTGGGTCAGTCACAAAATAAATAGAATTGTGTTATAACAGAGCTTGTACTTATCTTGTGCATATAGTCTTTTATTTTACTACTTTCGGAAAAATGGCATAACGGCAATTGCCTATGGGTCACATTGCATTTTCATTTATCATCAAGTGTGGAATGGCATGGTGGGGGAAATTGAAGATACAATTCCCTTTATTGTAAATAAAATTAAAAGAAAGTAAAGAGCATCAAATGTCTTGACCAATTGACATTATGGTTTTTGTTTTTTCAATTATTATCATGTCTCCTTCCTACTATCTGTAAAGTTTTATTAATGTCTTTATAAGGCTTTACTGTATCATTATTCAGTTTGTCCAGCATATGCTATGATTCGGGCTTTATTTTCCTATTTCGTGAAAGTGGAGCATTTATGGCAGCAAGCAACTAAAATGACAGTTCATCATGGTGATTCTCTCCCTGTTCATACTGCAAGAATGTGCACATAAACTATGGTCAAGTGAAAATTTGTTCGATACTGAAGATTCGATCGAGTTACATCTGAGTAAATACTAATTTTAAAAATACAAATCAATATTAGTGTAATTGAAGTTTCTTAGAACCATTGCAAAGAATTTAAACTTCTCTCAAGCATTATATATAGGATTCCATTGAAACCTTCGTATATGCATACGGATTATTAAATTAACATTTATATTCAAATTCTCTTGAGCATTATGGGATTTCATTCAAACTTTCCGACGTATATTTGGTAGATTCATGAAAACTGTTTTCTTATTTTACATATACTTAGTATGAGTCGAGAAAGATGATGATATCAATGACTTATGTTCAATATCGGATTATTTTCAAGTATATTGAGTTATGTATAATCAGAAGGAGTTCTATTGGTTTATGCATCTGATCTATATATGATATTCAATGGACGTAATCATAAGCTGTTTACTAGAGTCTGCCCTCCACTTAGTTTTCCTCAAAGGAAAAAAAAATTAAAAACCCTAAACAGAGAAGAAATGGTTATAGCATTTTTCACGGCTTTTTCTTAATTCATCTCCTTTGTTTGCCGACGGAGAAAAGAACAGAAAACAAGAATCCCACTTTGGAATTGTAAAAGGGGGGAAGTCAAGGATATGTATGGTTAATGAGGACCCCACATGTAATCCACTGGGATTACAAGACAGGGTATGCTCATGGGCAGCCCAATCAGCAATGCAAGGGGAGGTTTGAGAGGACAAGCAGACAAGTGGGTCCCAGTATGGTTCCCTACCCAATCATCAAGACTAGGTTCCACGTCTCCCATGTTGCATGTGTTGTCCCTAAACCTAATCATCAAGGTTGGCCCCACATTTCCCCACGCTTTTGCCATGAATACCCCCCTATATAATATATATATGGTTTTCTCCGCCCGTGTGGAAAGTTGCTTCCAGCCCGACGAACCCGTGTGCGTGCGCATGACCTGACGACTTGGCCCTTTCACCGGCACTTGCTTCCTTTTTTTACACGCCAAAATTCAGTCCCATTCAAATCTGATAAATTAATCTTGTTTTTTTTTTTTTTTTGTGTTATTTTTAAACATATTAGTTTATATATAAAATACCGAATTTTTATTTAAATAATTGATATAAAAATTCACTTAAAACACTTTTTTCTATTTATATTTTGCATTGGACTAGGCCATATTAAAGTAAACTTTACCAGTACTGTTAAATTCATCTATTTTGATGATGAGCACAGAGCATGCACAAGCCATGTGTCTGTACTGCATGTTAGAGAGCTAGCGCTAGCGCTCATTATTTGAGATAGCTTCGATCGATTATATATGCAGATCGAAGACGTGAAATATTAAAGCTATCTGGTCAACTCGTGCTAGAGAACTTTAAACCATTAGTACGAAATCATTTGCTCGTGGTCTTCTTTTCTTTCTTCTTTTAGCTGTATGCATATAATTATATATATATATATATATATATATTCAAGGGCCGGCGGAGGCAGTACTTAATTCCTGATCTCTGCATATATATATATATGCATGTATTCATGTATGTATGTAGGTCAATGATCACTACCTAATATCCAATACCTTAACATGATTATTTTGTACATGAATTAATTACCAATATACAAAGAAAGATACGCGCTAGAAATTAAGTCATGTTGTTAAAAAATGAGAGAGGTTGGTGATAAATGCATGTAATTCATAAGGGTAGGTCCATTATTTTCTTAGTCAACTACTGGAACTTTTAGCCGTGGTGAACTAAATGAGGGGTAGTTGGCGAGTAGGGAAGCAGAGTTAATTAATTACGTACGTACGAGAAAAAATGACTTTGAATAGTACAGCTATCTTGCAGCAGCTTACCTTCGGATCATATATATTTGCAGACGTTCGATCTCTG
Organism: Juglans microcarpa x Juglans regia; assembly: GCF_004785595.1. Taxonomy (NCBI): domain Eukaryota; kingdom Viridiplantae; phylum Streptophyta; class Magnoliopsida; order Fagales; family Juglandaceae; genus Juglans; species Juglans microcarpa x Juglans regia. The sequence goes on along the minus strand of NC_054598.1, from coordinate 38,035,197 downwards.
GCAGCTATTCTCTTCAAAACTGGTCTAAACTTGAATAATATTGGAGATCATGTTCAAAGACGTTGTTTACTGATATTGGGGCAACCAAATCCTCAAAATTCCAATTTTGTGGGCTCTTCTTTTTTCTTTTCTCTTTTCCCTGGTATCTTGATATTGAATTAAAGAATCTGACATATATATATGACCAGCTGTGTGAATGAGCAGACTACTGTTGGTTGTAATTGTTTTGAGTCTTCATTTGACCCATTTTTGGATCTATGTATAGGGATGGAGCCCTGCGAAGGGTGCATGCAGACCTAAGTATTAAAACATTAAATATTGTGGCTAGGACGTTAATATCCCTACATACATGTATAAATATTTATATATATATATATATATACATATATCAATATTTCAAACTTTATATCATTCTCTCTCTTTGCTAACATGAATTAAAACCTCACCAAGAAGTTGACTAATAACTTCTGTCACTAAAATGGCAACACCAGCATTATATATATATATATATATATATATATATATATATATATATATATATATAAGGGAGTTACAGATCAAGTGTCTCTGCACACAAGCATGCCCATCCCAACATAAATGACTCTAGTCCAAACTTCAGGTTCCAAAATTATGTCTCTTTAGCATCAATGCAAAGTAGACTAGGCGTTACAATTCTTTTGTACCTGCTAGCTAGTAGATGAAATATTAGCATTAAATTCCTCCTTACCTAAACAGTAACTACATATATTTTGCATTTATGTTATGCCAACCTCACTGATCACCTCCCACAAAAATCACCACCTCTTCCATTGATCTCAATTCTCAGGTCAAATTCTCAACTACCAAGATAAAATCACACATGCACAGAAATTAATTACCCATATGCTGAGAATGACATATTGCACATGACACTTATCTTTTCGGGCCATTAAAATTTGAAATTTTTTTATGTTTTCTTTTGGGGGCATAAAAAATGTCATAGGTGCAGAGCTAGAGCTCAAAGCCCTAGTCTAAGCTCCCAATCATTTCACCAGCTGACCGTAGAACCGACAACCAGACTCAGGTTCCCTGTAAAATCGCTTAAACAGGAAAACCTGCCGGTTATTCTCCTACACTAGGTCTTTGTCATCAGTCTGACACGTGTCAAACATCAGACGGGTCAGACCTTTTGACTTGAAGACCACAGTCAAAAACCCTAAACCGACTCCACACCAAAACCGAAACCAAAACGCACATCCTGATGATCAGTATCTGTCTTTTTCCGTGCTCTATTTATTTGACCTTTGTATCTTAACCTTTTCCTCTCCATTTCATCATCTACCTCTGTTTTCATCCCTTTCTTCTTTTGAGTTTTTCACTTTACCTTTTTCTCTTTGCCAGAAATCTTCTTCTTCTTGTTGTTATTTTGTTCTTAAAGTTCCATGGCGGTTTTGCCTTCAAGCCCGTCTAGCTTGGAATTGACCATATCTATGCCTGGCTTTGCTTCATCCCAATCACTTCCTCCATCTGGTAAGTAAGAAAGTTATTGCTTTATTCATTTCTACTTCTTCCATATCCCCCCCCCCCCCCCCCCCCTTCTGATCCCTCTCTCTCATCTTCTTCTAATTTGATCGGAAAGTTTCTTTTTCTTTTTACCTTTAATTAACATAATCGTATCGGTTTGTCATCACATATATCAGTTTCCCCTTCAATAATTCATTTTTTTATTTGTTTTTAATGCATGATCTTCTTCCTCTTGCATGACTAATCAAATGGATTTTCTCTCTTCCATAGCTGTCTTCTCTCATGCCCCTTTCAGATATTTACAACACGTACTAATTTATATGTATGCAGTCGATCATTTCATAGTGTTCAAAAAATTGTTGGAATAATATCAGGGTTTAAAAGTGAAGTGATCTGTGCAGTGAGGAACTTGGACATAAACCAAGTGCCATCAGGAGGTCTAGAAGAAGATCAGTGGATAACGATGAATATGGAAGATGAAGAAGAAAGCAGCAACGGAGGCCCTCCCCGCAAGAAACTCCGTCTTACCAAAGAACAGTCCCGTCTTCTCGAAGAAAGTTTCAGACTAAACCATACCTTAAACCCGGTAATCCTCTCACTAGCTTCTTCCTTTATATATGTACAAGCTGATCTATCTCCCCCGCACCCATTTATTCTTCGATAAATAGAAACCAAACTAAAGGAAAGGGTGCAACGCCAGGCCTGCTTTTATTTTTTTTCCCTTTTCTTCCCTTAATTTATTAAATATTTTGATAATGTTTAATCTTTTTGGATATTTTTTTCCTACAGAAGCAAAAAGAGAATTTGGCTATGCAGTTGAAGCTGAAGCCAAGGCAAGTTGAGGTGTGGTTCCAGAACCGTAGGGCCAGGTACTGTACCCTAAACATGCTGATCAGATGAATTTCAATGTTGTTATTCTTTTGGTGGTGGTTGATTGGGTTCAGACATTTAAGGTTGACAGAATAATAATAATAATACTATTGCAGAGTATATAATCTGAATCCGATTCTTACCCGTATCAATCGTACGTACACTGATCTATAAAAAGTGGAAAGCGATGCCTTTTGTTGATAAGATTTTCTTGTGACAACATCTGCAACATATATAATATATAGCACCATGTTAACGATTCTTATGGCCGGGTTGCTTTGGTCATTTTAATAAGAAAAACTTCTGGTTCTTAAATTTCAGCATATATATATATATATATATATACACGCACCTATACATATACATACATATATATATATTTAAATTTATCAATGGCCTAATGGCAAAATGCTACTTTTTCTAACTCTTCAAGAGGGAGGGAGCAGGTAGGTTTGGGTTCAGTTCTCAACCAAACACATGCATGTATATTATATTTAGATGGATGCATGTCTGTGCAGTGTGTCCAGCGGTTTTGTTTTTGTTGTTTTTCTTCCATATATCTTTTAATGAGTTATTTATAATTTATTATTTACAAAATAAGGAAGAAAGACATGATGATGAGTGATTTGTATCTGGTAATTATATAAGAAATTTTTTTCTCATCATCCACCATTCACCACTCTACAGTACTCTATGAAAAACACCCTACATCAAAAAATTATAGGTGTGAGATATAAGAGTCATGAATAGTAGCTAATACATAACATTCCTCCTTATATAAGCATCCGTATTTTGCATAAAGTTAATAGAATCAATGATATATTAACTAATTAATATATAATACATGTAATCCGCAATGCACCCCAAATTGCAAATTATTATTGGGTTGTGAAAATCTAAGAAAAAGCTTATTAATTTTTCCAGAATAATTAATTATATAATATCAAACATTGTTAAAGATAATATCAAATCAATAATATATATTTGATTTGATTATATTGTATTGACTTGATTTTCATATGTTTACCTTATCTTATTTTAATGTAATTTTCTTATAAATAGGAATGAATGCATTTGATAACAATTAAGAAAGTAAAAAATATAGAAAATAGTAACGAATATAGAAATTTTAGATATAGTGGTTGAATGTAAAAAAATTAATATATGGTAACACAGTCATGCATATATATCGTTATGGGCGACTCGGCATCGCTACTGATAGAAAATGGAGTAGGTGGCTTCCAAGTCTCACCGTAGACCGACCGCCAATAATAATAATAATAATAATAATAATAATTATTATTATTATTATTATTATTATTATTAATACATGCAGTACATTCTATAGAAAGCTGAAAGTACATGAGAATTAGCTGAGAAAAAATATATATGAGCAATAAATGATGTAGTTGTCGAGTGATGATGATGAGCTCATGCAGCTAGCTAGCGCTATAGAGCTAATTTGTGCATGAACATAATGAGTAGTACGGTTGTCCAAAGTATAACAACAATGATAGCATGCAGCTGCTTGCATATTTATTGTGAGGGCCAGCATCGGTACCTCCTAATTAATAAGGTCCATGCATGCGTTCTTCTTCGATCGGCCTCGTGTGCTACTCCTCACATCATAACTACTGCAACTTTGACTCAGTCATTGATTTATACTTTAGACTTGCCCATCCTTGCGTGCATTTAATTTTTATTTATTTATATGCAATTAAATACTACATGTTATAACGTGTCTTACATTATTCATGCAAATGGATCATTAATGGCTATAATAATATCCATACATCAACTCGACAACAATCTTCTTATTTTCTTCATTTTTTTTTTTATCACTAGTAACGACTACTTGATTTGTTATTTAATTAGGTTAATTTAATTTGTTGCTAGCTAGCTTTCATTTGCAGCGACAGTTTTTAAGTACCTATGAAGCGAAATTATCTATGAATCAATATGGAGAAGGCATTGATATTGTAGTTATTACTAGATCATTTGAATACAGACATATATAAAAACATGCATGGATAAATATATATATATATATGTATTGTGTATGTAATATATGAATGCATGCATGCATGTATGCCATGTATATATGTTACAACCAAGCTTGTTATATGTATATATATCCAAATGCAGGGTGTTAATTAAGAAACTAACCAAAAATGTAAGTCATGAACTTGGCAGCTTTGAGTTCTAACAAATGATCAATGTAAAACTGCATATATATATATATATATATATAATATAATGATGGTTACTGCAATAATAATTAACACATGCAGGAGCAAGCTGAAGCAAACAGAGATGGAATGTGAGTTCTTGAAGAGACGGTTCGGGTCACTAACTGAACAGAACCGCAGGCTTCAAAGGGAGGTGGAAGAGCTGAGAGCCATGAAAGTTGGTCCGCCCACCGTCATCTCCCCCAATAGTTGCGAGCCCCTCCCAGCATCCACTCTCTCTATGTGCCCTCGTTGCGAGCGTGTGACCTCCAACGCCGCCCTCATCAACAAGGGCCCTACCAAGACCGCCACCACCACGCTGTCCACTAAAGTGGCAGTGCCTCCTCTTTAGTCATGGCTATCTTTGACTGCAGCTTATTAGGAGTACGCAACTATTAATTATCAGGTGTAATTAATTAATGACCTACGGATCAAGAGGGAAAAAAAAAAACAAATAAAAAAAAAAACTAATAGATTAAATTAACAATGTTCATAGAAAAACCAAATTGCTTTAGTTTCTATTCATCATGTATTGGTCAAGCTTGCCTTTGTTTACCGAGGAATTATTAAAGGAGATTAAAAAAAAAAAAACGAAAATTTTATATGATCATGTGAGAGAACAAACGAGTCAATCCAAGACCATATACATGATAGAACAAAGTTTATAGTATTTTATGTTGTCCACAACCGACAGGCCTTGGACAAGGAAAGGGGAAAAAAAATGTTGTGACCGACATAATTAAAGCAGATCAATTGAGGAGAGCTAGATGAGCTCAGAAAACTTGGGGATGATGCAAGGTGGTTGGAAGCTGGCGGATGTTGATTTTTTGATGTACATATTATTATATGCACCACTAATATTGTCTGTCCTTTGAATGAAGGATTTTTCTTTAGATATGCAATTTACAAGTCTAAAGTAAAAGACACTTTCTCCTTATTAGAAAGCTGGTAGAAATTGGGATCGAGATTAGATACAATTAGCACGAGATGCCGATGCATGCATGCAGGTGGGGTCTTTATAATGTTTGTGTGTGTACGAGGTGGATTTGAAACTTGAGATGGGGTCGAGTAGTTTGGCCTTGAAATTGACTTGTGATTTTGAGATCAGACTGAGACCATACTCACAAGCTAGGGCCTGATCTTCTTCTTCCTTTTTTTTTTTTTTTTTTTGGGCCATGTTTCAAAAGTACATATATGTAGAGAAATATATACACACACAAGCCTTTACTCATATTGCAGCCGTGCGTGTGGTGCATGCGTCCCGCGCGACCGCCATGTGTGAAATTCCAGGCTTTAGCATTCATTATATGAATACAAAATGAAATAGGGTCCAGCCCATTTGAAACTCATTACCGATAATAAAAGGAAGGATGAGACAAGAAAGAGAAAGTCAAATAAAGTTGACCAACATACAAAGAGATGAAAGCGGAATAAGTAGGACTCAGTTGATCTAAGTAACAAAAGGGACCTCTATAGAAGGGGGACTAATACAAACTTGGGCTGGATGAATCTAGTAACTTTCTCAAGATCAAAGACTTCTCCACAATCTCGGGATCCCCCTCTCTCCAGATTTTTACAGGGACGGCATCTTTTTTAATTCTATTTTCTCTACCGTATTGAGAGTTATGGGAGGTCATGAGAGACTGTATAATCATCAAATATAGTACTGGATTTTGGCTCAAACTACATATGGACTTAGACTTTTATGCCAAACTATGTACAGTTTTGTATCTCTCTCTCTTTATTACGTTTTATTTACTATTTATTTCACGAATGAGCATCCAGCATCGGATAAGCATCTAAGCAATCATCGTGGGTCATTCAACTGTATTGTTAGATTCTGACTCTGCCTGAAAATTGCATCAACAATATAGAAACCCAAACTTAAATAAAATTGAAACCCGAGCCATATAAATGGAAAATAAATATTATTCATCGTAATTTTACTATCTCGTCCTTATATTAACTCATAAGTAGTAAACAAGTAGAAAAAAAAATTGTTATTTTTTAATCATTTGATGTTAGGTTAAAAAATATTAAAAATATAATGGCTAAAATCATAATGAATAGTAATTCTCAATTAGAAAACCAGCCCATGTCTTCCGCGTTTAAGAAAAATGCCTTCTTTTGGTTCCTCCAGGAAGTGGGAAACTATGTAAAACAAAGCCTCTACATGAACTTAACATGTCCAATAAGTCAATGAAAAGATGAAGAATGTGTGTAACCCAATATATTATATAGGATCAACTCTTTCACGAAAGGCCTAAAGTCGGGGGCCCAAATTTAGCCGAAGATTGGTCGCTTCAACTTGAGAAACAACCAGCAGTCTCTTGAACTCATGATAGCTGTGGAATTTGAAGGCGAGCCCAACGCACTTAAAATAAAATATTATTAAAATATATTTTTTTAATATTATTTTTATTTTAAGATTTGAAAAAATTGAATTGTTTATTTTATTTTGTGTAGGAATTTAAGAAATTTGTAATAATATGATGAGATGAGATAAGATGAAGTGTAAAAACAAACGAATCTTTAAAGTTAATATTCTAACAAGCTCGATCGTTCTTTGGCATCGTGCCCTACTTGACATGATTCTCGTAAAAAATAAGGGAGCTCGCTGTGAAGATCAGGAAAACTGAAAGTGGACAAAACGTTTCAAGAACAGCTAAGATATGTTGGAGATATTGATCTAGTCCCATTTCTGATTTTTCATAAACCCCAAGGGAAACAATTTTTTATCCTGTCTGAGACAAGGACCAAACCTTCATTTCAGATTTAATGTATGTCGGACATGATATATATATATATATATATATATATATATATGCTCAGGTCAAGTTGCATTAGATGATCAGTACTTCTTTCAGTGGCTGTGGGGTCAAATAATTCCTTCATTATGCAGGCATGGTTTTCCTAGAACAGATCAGACACAGCCCTCTAAATTTTTCTACTACACATTGATCTGATGCATGGAGCTTTGTATAAGTACAGTACATGCAATTTCAAGTAGTGAACTGGATTCATGTGGAGGCCAATATTGGACACTAAAATAATTTAGAGGTTTGCTTTGACATATGTTGTCTGCAGACACATTCGATGTGATCGGAAATAGATCGAAATCGAGAAATTTCTGCCTGAGCGGGCCGGTTCTATCCAAGAACAATAAGCCGGAGTAGTTGATCTACTATATATAGTTTATAGCTGCATGCACGTTGGAATTAGTCCGTCATTAGTGATGTCAGGTGTATATATATATATATATATATGTACCTCTATTATATGGGTATGGAAAGGGAGGGAAAAGTACACAAAACATATAAATTAGAAAACCAACAATGCTTGTTTCTTTTTGAAGTTTAGCTCATGATGATCAATATGGAATGTGCGTGAATGAATGATTAAGCTAGTTCAATAATTGCATATCAATGACTAATTGTAATTGCGCCATAGTGAGTGCTTATGATCTTGATGATCACTAACACCAACCAAACATATGTGATATGTCCACCAAGAGACAGCCTTCCGACAATTCTCAATATTTTAGATAATATTCTATCTTTACTTAAAACTGATCAGGTATAACGTACTGGCCGGTGAATTTCTGCTCTATACTATAATATTAGTTAACTCATTAAATTAGCAACACTTTGTTCAAAATTAACAATTAATTCATAGCTAGTCAGATGATTATAAGCCTCAATTTCACAATACTGATCACCGATCAAACAAAATATTCGAAACCACCTTATGTAAAAACAGAAAAAGAAAAACAAAAAAAATGCCCATGTCCTAGTATTATACTTTAGGCATAAAACATACATGAGTTTTGTTATATACAAGCAAATTTGCGTACCAATCTAATTATATTGAATAAGTGCGTGTATTAGTATGCATAATTGCTTGCAATTAAATTTTTTCAACATGTATATATGTGTGTGTTTGTGGTTGATCAAAACCTAAAGAAGAAAAGAAAAACAAAACAAAATCCCTGCCTCTAAAATTTTCTTGGACAAAATTATATATAAGAAGGTTGAATGATCGTGATAAAGGAAAAAGTGCAAAAAATAGCGAACAGAAATAAATCACCTCAGTCATTTTAGTACTACAACTTCCAACAACACAGTACATAGATGACTTTGTTGCGCACTTAATTCAAACTCCCCTCTCAACCGAACATGTAGAATAAATTCACTGAGCACCAAACAACATGATCAGTCCTACGGGGTTCGCACCAACTAGAGAGCTTTATTCGAAATGAATGGTTTTATTTTGTTGGCACATATATCTTTGATGACAAATCTTCAGAAAATTACCACAAAGTGTCCTTTCTGACTTAAAATGTGTCAAAACATGAACTCAACATGTCTCCAAGCGCCATTAAATATGCTGCTCTTTTGTTTTTCTCTTTCTTGCAGTTTTTCTGCTTAAGATAACATGTAGTTCTTAGCTGTATTTTGGAACTTGCTCCTCTTAGAGATAGAAAGATATATGAGAATGGTATGGGCCGAGGAAAGAGAATAAGTGACACCATCGATCTCAAAAGAATGTTCTTTCACATGGTTAGCTTTGGAATTGTAAGTTATGACCCAAATATTATGGTACACACTACCCTACAATCACGAAACCTCTAATTCCTATAAAAACTGATCTGTTGCTGCTAATGGCATTGGTTACTGTTAATTATATTAATCAATTATCAAACTTAACACTATCTTATTATATATAATAACCTTATCTTTAAGGGGTCACGGCCCGAGATAAATTAAGTCAACCTTATCTTCACGTGTTTAATAAACTATCATTTGTTGGTGGTTACCGTGGTTTAACTGTCCACTTAACGATTCCATAACAGGCCGGATGCATGCTTAACATGCGTATTAGTTAATAGTTTGTCATTCTTTCTAGGTTAACTTCTGTGTGAAGCTAGTCAGGGAAAAGAAATTAATTGAGATTGAAAAATAAAGGACTTTGGTAGTTAGAGTGGTAGCATTATAATCAATGTTGAGCTTTTAACAAATGAAGATAGGGCCAGCCAAATAAGGAGTCAAATCCGACTGTCGAGAAGATTATTGCTTGATTAAAGTAGTGTCAGCAGAAGCAGAGATCGAAGCAGAGAGCTTGCATTCACATGCCCTATGAGTTTTCATTTAGTTATAATACAACTTTAGAGCTGAAAAGAACCCAACGACATGATTTTTACACTCACATGCATGCGTAGCTACAAGTTGGATTTTATACTTTTTATAGTTTATAGTTTTGATGGTCAGGCATTTTGGTTTGTAAACTTGCTAATTAACCAACTACATGCATGCCCACATTCTTTTGTAGGCCTACTTATATAGCAACTTCTCCCTTCCACTGACTAGCTAGCATCAACCCCACTCCCCTTTATTCTCGATCATTAAGGTTTTCCCATAAAACTTTTAGTACTAAGAAAGTGGATCTCTCTCTGTGATCTCTCTCTCTCTCTCTCTCTCTCAACCTCCCCCACCCGGCCCTTTTCTTTTTAATTTCTTCTTCCAGGCCTAAGGAAGGGGAGTTCAAATGAGCAATTATCATTCCTCAAAAGAACTTAAAAAAAAAAGGAGAGAGTGCAAAAAAAGAAAGAAAAGGTTGTGAATGGTGCGGGCTGTGATTATTGTTCAATTGACCTGTCTTACTCGATACATTAATTGCATAAAAAATAGATTTGTGGGTTATCTATTGTTTACCAAAAGAGATAACACCCAACCATCTTAAAAGTTATTAAAAGATCACAGTTTCGAAGGAGGCATGAAAGATTAAAGAGAGGTGTCTATTATACGCGTGTGTGTGTGTAAAGGAAGAGTACTTTGAAATTTGCAACAGATGCCACAGTAGTTTATGGTGGCATTGGTAAAGGGAATTGATGTTGGGAGGGGGGGGGTCTCCAGCAGCATGGTGAGCATGGGAGAGCGGTACTGGTGATGAGGATTGGGGCCGGAGAGGCTCAAATGGGGCCGACAGGGCTCACCTCTTTTGACTCGCACATGATCATCTTTATCAGTCCTTCAAATGTAGCAATTGCAATAAAGAGAGCCACTTCAAACCACTCAATTTGGACCCTGATATGACTTTTTTTCCCTTTATTCTCTCATCTCAATCACCGATCTTGTACGTTTGGTCTAGCGGCAATATTAATTACTTCTCAACTCTATTGTGAGCTTTGTTTTATTATAACCACGAACTATGCAAAAACTTGAAGAAGTTCATAGTGAGATTGGTAATTGAGTGATAATTTTTTTATCAATTTGCAATCTAAAAAGACAAAATAAAATCGAGTTAATGTCCCAGTACTACATATCATGTGTGCGTGCGTGTATGTGTGTGGATGCAAAATTGCAGAAAAAAGAATTTCAAATATAATATATATATATATATGTTTCTGTATTCACATGGTTATTTCTTGTGTATTCAGTGCATATATGGTAGGAGATGGGCCAAGAAGTGGGCACCGAATGGTTAAAAAGAACTGCAGCAAAAGAAGGAGTTGTGGTTTCAAAAGAGAGAAAATTCTGAGGAAGATCATGCATGAACCCAAGGAGGTAGGGTTGGTCCTGCAGTCTTCTGGTTAGGTGCATGAAATCCGCACTCGTGTATATAGGTAGAGATATGCACGTGTGTGGTGACCCCTTTAACTGGCATGAATAATATCCATGTGCATTGCCAAGTTATTAGGGTTTGGGATCCTTTATGCTTTTCCCATTATAAGGTACAATTGGACCCCCTCCCATTGATAGAAACCTATCATGCCTATAGTTTCTGAGCCTTGCCTTTTTAAAGTTGTTCAATATTGTATAGACCCACAGAGGCAGATTTATATGTGTGCGCGCAAAATCCATGGATTCTGGCCTGCCAATTCTATATATACTGAATCGTTTTATATAAGATGCAGTACTTACCATTGGGAGATAAATCATATATACATATGAAAAAAATATAAATCGAATAGATTATTTCATAACATATATAATTAATTATAATTCTATGAAAATTGAAAAAAAAAAAAACTATACAAATTCATGCTAACTATATATATATTATATATATATATATATATGTATAGAATAACCCGTACGTAGTTTCATATAAATTAAACCACTAAGAATGCTTATGTATGCAGTACATACATGGTTCGACCATGTGAGAAAGGAAAAGGTATATATGGTTGAAAAACATTACTCTATTATTATTATTAGTATGTTTATGTGGCAGCTGGTTCACCATTATGGTCCAAAGTGCGGTCCCAATCGAAGTCTTTCTTTTATTTTTTAGTTTGGAGGAATTTTGTGGTGGGTAAGCTTGCAGGTCAGTGGCCAAACGGGTGCTACTTTTTATGTCTGTGTGATTTGATGATGTGTTTTCAATCATCATGAAGGGGAGGGCCAAAGGATATTTTATTTATGAAAAATGCTGTAGCTAGATCTTTATTTATGCCATCGATCGATCACGATCTGATAATATTTTACTGATCATTTGAATGTGACTGATCATATATGCTTATAACCCAAAGAACAAGAACTTCCATCTTCTATTCTATATAATTAATCTATGAATTATATTCACATATAATGAGCTCTTGGTTGGCTCTTAATTTGTTTTAGCCCTCTTCCATGGTTAATTATTAGTATGTATATTGTTGTAGTATGTGGCTCATTGAGTGGAATACGTATATAGAGAAAGCAAGCTAATGCCGAAAGTGAAGCGGAAAACACATGCTACAGAGGTATTATTGAAATTTTCTAATACCTATTGTATGGTTGGAGTTTATTCTTATAAATACATATGATGTAATCCTAATTTGATACTTAATGAAAATTCAGCCTCCGCTTCTGCAGATGTAGGCACACTACCAAACTACGTTAAATTTTATATTTTTCTTGTTTTCTCTTTTCTGTACTATTTATCATAATTGCCGCACGCAGCACAACATATATGATTGCTGATTGCTCTGTAAATAACCAACTATATTCCCTTTGCTTCACATGTAATTTAGTCACTATTAAAGGCAGCTCCTAGATAGAATATAAAAGAAAGAGCACCCAATATCATATCATGTATATTAGGTAAGTAATTAAGTATTAGTTCATTGATGAAGGATGATCATAATCTTCAAAAGTTTCTCATTATCTATATATTATATATACTACCTAATTAATGTGTTGATCACAAGATTGCCGAAGAGGCTTAATTTACGTGATTAGGACTAGTATAATGTGGGCAACCCCAGCTTGCGCGCGCGCATTGGATGGTACTGCCAAGCCATTAATAATCAAGGATATTTTTCGTCCTTAATCCCATGATCTTCGGCTTGTGCAATAATCCGTGCGAGACATGTAGAGAGTAAATAGTGAGGAAATTAAGGTTGTTGATCTTCTTATATACGTACGTACGCAAGCATGCATGACTAATCATTATATATGTATTATTTTGGTCAAATGCGAATATGAGTACTCCTACTAGCTACTACACATCATCATCAACATCATCATCCATTCACTACATGCAACTACTTAATTATAACTAATTAAGCGATGTACCTTTCATATAAATAAGCAGATGGGTAATTTCAGGACAACCATGCAGCAGATGCATGAACAATATTGTTTTTATACAATACATGCATGCAAACACATGATATATGGGTAATTTTAATCTTCTTCTTTTTCTTTTCTTTTTTTCTCCCCTAGCTCCTCCACTCTTCGATTCCCTTATATATGCATCCTTATTTCTTCGATCGGGTCACTTGGGCTAGCTAGCTCTCTTTTACAATATTTCACTGTCTTGGGAGCGAAAGTACTCCTCCCAAACCAAGAACTCCATGAGTGAGAGAGATGGAGGAGCTGTTTAGATTGTGAGATGAGATGAGAGTTGATTTTAGATAAAAATTAAATAAAATATTGTTAAAATATAATTTTTTAATTTTATTATTATTTTAAGATTTAAAAATATTAAATTGTTTATTATATTTTATGTGAGAATTTAAAAAAATTATAATGATGATATAAATTGAAAGTGGTGTTTGACTCTAAAAGAGGAAGTGAGGGACGTGTACATAAGTACAAGATTGAGTTCAAAGTGGGTAATTTGGTAGAGAAGGAATGGGTGTAAATGTAGGTGGGTTTGTGCGTGGAACATTGTATTCACTATTCAGTAAAGCTAAATATAAATTTTAAATAGATCTCATATAAATTCTTTTTATAAAAAAATGAGTTTTATTAATAAAGAATGATTTTTTTAATATTATTTTAAAATAATATCTAAATTTTTATAAAAATTTACATAAAATTTATCTATCTATAACTTACACAAATTATTTATCTTGACTACTTACATGGGACTGCAGCTACTTGAATTCTTTTAGCTTCTACCGAAACAAGTAAAGAAAATCCTATGCCACAGGAAGACTGCCACGTCTACAAAAATCCAACCCTATATGGGGTTAACCTAACTATGTCGGGCAGTCACTTCCTAACCAAGCTTCACACACCGTGACCACTGACCACCCACCACTTTTTTAACTCAATTTCTGAAGCTGCACAAAATCTCTCGTACATATCCACAATCCACTCTTCTCTCTCTTTCTACTCCTAGTCCTGGACATATGTATATATACACACACGTCCCACCAAAGTTACACCACTCGTAAAATCACTCTCTTCTTCAGAAGTACCCAAAAGCTGCAGAGCTCAGCTGAGCAGAACAGAGCTGCTAACGGTTTTTTCCCCTACCCATTTTTCTTATTCATCTCTTCGTTTGATTCAGTTTCACTATCCAATGCCATTCAGTATCATCAGGAACCAGTAGATCTGAAACAGATAGTAGAGAGAATAGTAAACGCTTTGATCTCCGCAAGATGATTACCTGGGGGGACCTGTACACCGTGTTAACAGCGGTGGTTCCTCTGTATGTGGCGATGATTTTGGCCTACGGGTCGGTGCGCTGGTGGAAGATCTTCTCCCCCGACCAGTGCTCCGGTATCAACCGTTTCGTGGCCATCTTCGCCGTCCCTCTCCTCTCTTTCCATTTCATCTCCACCAACAACCCTTATGCAATGAACTTCCGATTCATTGCAGCGGACACCCTCCAGAAGATCATCATGCTCGCCGTCCTCGCCGTCTGGACTAACTTCACCAAGAATGGTAGCCTCGAGTGGATGATAACGATCTTCTCGCTTTCGACGCTTCCGAATACTCTGGTTATGGGCATCCCTCTGCTCATCGCCATGTACGGAGAGTACTCGGGGAGCCTTATGGTGCAGGTCGTGGTGTTACAGTGCATTATCTGGTACACCCTCCTCCTATTTCTCTTCGAGTACCGCGGCGCCAAGATGCTGATAATGGAGCAGTTCCCAGAGACGGCGGCGTCAATCGTGTCGTTTAAGGTAGACTCCGACGTGATGTCGTTGGATGGTCGGGACTTTCTGGAGACCGACGCCGAAATTGGCGACGACGGTAAGCTCCACGTCACGGTGAGGAAGTCTAATGCGTCGAGACGATCCCTGGGTGGGTCGGTATTTACGCCTCGGCCGTCGAATCTCACCGGGGCCGAAATATACAGCATGAGTTCTTCGAGGAACCCGACGCCCAGGGGATCGAATTTTAACAACGCCGACTTTTACTCCATGATGGGATACCAGGGCTTCCCGGCAAGGCATTCGAATTTCGGTCCCACGGACTTGTATTCCGTACAGTCCTCTAGGGGCCCAACTCCCAGGCCGTCGAATTTCGAAGAGAATTGTACTCCAATGGCTCAGACAGTTTCTTCACCGAGGTTCGGATTTTATCCGGCGCAGACTGTCCCCGCAGCCTCATACCCTGCGCCAAACCCAGAGTACTCATCCACCATGACTAATAGTAAGAGCTCCAAAAATCAGCAGCAGCAGCAGGCTCCCAATAGTAAGGCCAACCATGACGCGAAGGAGCTACACATGTTTGTGTGGAGCTCAAGCGCATCCCCGGTCTCCGATGCCGGTGGCCTCCACGTATTCGGTGGAACCGAGTTCGGCGCGTCGGAGCAATCTGGACGGTCCGATCTAGGCGCCAAGGAGATTCGGATGTTGGTTGCTGACCATCCGCAAAATGGGGAAAACAAAGGTAAGGAATCAAGAGACCCATTTAATTTAATTATTAATGCAACTAATTATTTATTCCGATGTTCGAATGCCAATTCCAACATATTTTATTGGGTTGATAATTGAAGCAACTGCGGAAAGGGAGGGTTTTCGTGGGGAAGACTTTAGCTTTGCTGGGAAACGTGAAGGAGAAGGAGATCATGACGAGAGAGAGAAAGAAGGTGGCCCCACGGTACTCAACAAGCTGGGGTCTAGCTCCACGACAGAGCTCCACCCTAAATCAGCGTCCGGAATAGCGGATTCTGGCATCGGAAAACAAATGCCTCCGGCCAGCGTGATGACCCGTCTGATCCTAATCATGGTGTGGCGCAAGCTTATCCGCAACCCCAACACCTATTCCAGCCTCATCGGTCTGGTTTGGTCCCTCGTCGCTTTCCGGTAACAAACTAGAAACACTGATATATAGAAATTTAATGTCATTAGTTGTTTAAAGGTTCTAAACATTTTTATTTTTGGGACATATTGTTGAAGGTGGCACGTGGCTATGCCGAAAATAATAGAAAAATCAATCTCCATACTGTCGGATGCCGGGCTGGGAATGGCTATGTTTAGCTTAGGTGAGTCTTTTCCACTGTTCTCCTACGTTTGAAAGTTTTTGAACTTTGAAAGATGACGAGCAAGATTAGCAATTTAGCAGAGTGCCATAAAGTCTTTTGAGGCCATAAGGATATAGTCCGGTCGGAATTGGGTCTTCTGTCAAATTAAGGTATTGCTGGGAGGTTCACGGCCACACAAATTCAGGACTACCTTCCAATATAATTTATTGGGTGATCTTTGTTCTATCTTTCTGGGCAATAAATAAATGGGATTGACCACCCGACATGTAGGACCCGGCAGGCAGCGTCGCTTTCTGGTCCAGGGCCTGTGGGCACAATAATATTAGGGTGATGAAGGTAGTTTGATCGATCGGGTGGTGGGTGCGTATGTATATAATAATGTTGCTGATTTGATTATTATTTTTTATAGGTCTTTTTATGGCTCTTCAGCCCAAGATAATTGCTTGTGGGAACTCCATTGCTGCTTTTGCGATGGCGGTCAGATTCCTCACCGGCCCCGCCGTCATGGCTGCCGCCTCTATTGCCGTCGGCTTGCGTGGTACCCTCCTCCACATAGCTATTGTTCAGGTAATTGATCCTCTACTGTTTTGAATCTTTGATCCCATTTATAGAGTAAAATGTCATGTTAACTAACATGAAAATTGGTAAATATATGTATCCAATAGGCTGCACTTCCACAAGGAATTGTCCCCTTTGTGTTTGCTAAAGAATACAACGTTCATCCAGCAATTCTTAGCACTGGGTTAGTAATTAACATCCATCTTTGACTTGATGGTAATTGTATTAATGTCTGAGACCTTTTGTTTTGACGGATGAATGTGATCATGATATTGCAGGGTGATCTTTGGGATGTTGATAGCACTGCCAATTACTCTTGTCTACTACATTGTTCTTGGGTTGTGAATTTTTACAATAGCTAGCAGCAGCCAAAATACGAAAGAGTATGAAGTCATGAATTCTAAATGCATGTGATTAATTATATGTCATACTTGAGTTGCTGGGCATTGACCTCGGTACGTACCGGAATATGTTGTTGTTTACACGAGGGTTTTCCGGCAGAAATTATTGGTAGTTCGGAAGTCGCTAAGTTCCAGAGTTTTGGAGATAAGATAGTGTTGACTAACTAGTGAAAGCCCGGAATACGAGGATCGCATTCACCGCCAACATTAGCAGCCAAGTTTGAGAAGAACAAGTAATGCTCGTCCAGCTTAAGGGGAGCATAACAGAGGGAAACGAGGAAATTAAAGGATCGGAGTTCCGACATGTAAATTAAGTTTGATGATTTCTCAATTCCCCTCAACAGCGCAGAAAGTGTCAAACTTGTTTAATGAATTTGAGGAAAAAAGAACAGTCCTGCGTAGGAGGGCATATTCAACTTTTTATTGTTTTTTGTTTTATTTTTTTTGAAGTAGCTAGCTTTGTTCTTAGTGTTGGCTTTGATTGTCAGTTGATTCGGCAATTATCTGCTATATATTGTCGTTTTTTCTTTAGTTGGTTTGTAATTGAATTAGGATTATTATGATAAAAAAGGGGTCATTAGTCATTTTGTTGATACAAAGATCATGTATTTTTTGCATTCAGACAAAAAGCATATCAATTTTATTTTGTTTTTAAGTTCCACACGTACGCAGAGAAAGCGCAAAAACTAAAAAAGCGGAGAGACCTGGGTGGCACGAGCGTCTTTCTGCTGAGTGGTTTTTGTACGTTTTCTTGTTGTGAAGTGATGATCACTTCTCTCCTGGGGCTGATCGAGAAGAAACTGAAGAAAAATATGAGATAAGAAAGCAGCGGAAAGCAAAGGGTCAAAAGCAAAGCGCAATGCGCGCCCAACTTTTCGCCTTGTGGCTTTCGGCTTTAGGCTTTTGATGCGCCCACAAAACAATCCAGCCCTCTTCTACCCTACAAAATTAAGGAGGCCGAAGAGTCATTATCACCACTGCCAACTGCTTAAAACCAGCAGCAATTCAACCTTTTTTTTTTTTTTTTTTTTTTTTTGACAAGCAAGCTGGCGATTTTGACGAGCACGTGTTGGAACGAATTTACGCTCATAAATTCATTCACAATGATGACAAGACATCACCTTTCAAAGTTGCTGTAATCGTTCCCAACTCACAAAAGCATGTGTACGTGGTGCCAACTCGGGCCTGTCATTAGGAGCAATTTCAGGACAAATGAATTATGTTAACGCCGCCAGATCTGCGCTGGAGAATATCTCTCCAGTCTCCGGCGCCTCAACATCATATTGCTAGGTGCGCAGAGGATCATCATGTTGTCGGCGGAGAACTGTTCAGACGCTTAAATCAGTCTTAATTTTGAGAGGAAGAAGTAAAGAATCAAAGATGATACTGAATTTCCGAGGGGCGTTCAAACTTCAAAGAGACAATTGCTGGAAACGTATTGTCACGCGATTCAGGAACATGTCACGGTCACGTGATTAAGGCTATATTTAGGTAGCGACGTGATTTAAGATAATTTATAAATAATAATAATAAAATAATTAATAATAATAAGAAAGTTAAAAAGATAAGGGTATTAAATAATAGTCGAGATACCACTGCCCAACCGCATTAAGTTAGTACTGTCATTGCATTCGTCAAATGAGTATTATTTGTAAAATTTAATGAATTTGTATTTAAAATTATTGAATTAGATTTAATATACACTAAAATTTTTAATTTTAAACTATATTATAAGTTCATCTCTAAATTTAAAAACTAATTATTCACGATCTATAACTATTATTTTATTTATTTAAATTATTTTTTTAAATTTTGAACCACAATATATTTAAGTTGAGAAATAATAATTTAAATATCAAATTAAATTATTAATTAACATATAGGTAGTATAATTGTAAAATATAAAAAAAATAAATTAAAAAATATTATTATTAAAAAAATAATATTATAGTATTATTTTAACTAATCTAATGATTAATCTAATGTAGGGTTAATTATGGTTAAGGAGATTTTAAATTTATGAAAAATATGCATTTTTCATAAAATCTTAAAAATAAATTTGATGAAATCAATCTCAATACTCAGTTGCGGGTATTCTTTGTTTTCACGTTAGTTTTTGTAAACAAGTTACATGAGTTTTTCGAGAGCCAAGGTGCCCGGCCTGACCTTATCATCCTATTTTTAGTACCTCTATATATATGCTTCAGCGAACTTATGAGTGCAAGAAATTGACATCTTGCACAACATTCCATCTATGAAATATACCGTACGTACGTACTCTTGTATTCATGAATTGGGTAAGAAGGGAACACAGGCACAAGAAACTAGTTTTGAAACCCTCGATCGAACACCTCAGGATCATGATCATCCCCATACATGGAAAAGCAAATATATTGAGATTTTCGACGATGATCTATGACGTCGTCTCTCGCTAGTACTTGGAGCGAAATTAATGGCTTTGGGAGTGCCCTAAGAGTTAAATTAATATTTGGTTATAGAAAGTATGGGTGCAAATAGATTGATCCGGTCGTGTCTGATGGTTCATTATTCTTTTAGACCAGACAATAGTTATCAGTTCGGTTCGATCAAGTCGGTTCATTTGGTCGGGTCTAATTATTATTATTTAAAATTAATTAATATAAAAATTATTTAAAATATTAAATTAAAATTAAGTGACTTATTAATATAGATTATGTATCTAACTCAATAAAAAAATATTTTATATGATCAATGATAATAAATTAGATAAAAATTATATTATTAATTTATATAATTACTATATAATTAATTAATTGATATTATATATTTTATATTATTAATAGTGATAAGTTAGATAAAAATTACATAATAAAATTATTATATAAATAATATATATAATATATTTTTTATTTTTATTTTTCATTCAATCAAATCCGATCCAGTCTGAAGTGAAAAAACTTTAGACCGAGATCAGACTGAAACTTTTTGATTTTCTAAAACATGGCTTGAGACTTATCAATCTCAATATTGGTCCAGTCAATTTTTTCGGTCCAGACCGACCGTTTTTTCGCAATTAGAAAGTGTAACTCTGGGGAAGTTGTACTAGTACTAGGACGGCCATTAGATGGTGAGGTAACTTGACCAACATGCTCAACGAGAAAGCGATAATGGAATTTTGTGATTTACAACGACAGAAATTAACAAAAGGCATGCACACTCAGCAACCATGCACGTGCACTCAACGTCTTTTTCTATGCAACCATTGATGAAATTTTAGTCTTCTCTGCGGCACAAACAGGACCATGCAAGCTGTAGGAAGCTGTTCACGTCTAGTTTGAAAATCTTACAAACATGCATCATCAATTTTCGCCAATCTCTATTTTCGTAATTTTACAAACTATGTTAACATTTTCGCCACGGTATTACATACCGCGTACATCTCGTGTTCAACTTTAAATTTTCAAGGTTTTTTATGTATGAACATTTAACCTGACCAATTGAAAAAGATCGCATCGTACGTAGCAGCATTATTAATAGTAATTTAATTTCCTTAATTTGTTACAGAAAATGTGTGCGCAGGGACCAAGTCCTGCGTGGCAGGGTGTGACACATAGTTACCTAGAGTTTGGGGCGTGGTCAAAGTTTATCCTACTATTCATGCACACGTGGCAGAAACATTGGTGGTCCATGCTCATGCGGTTGCCCATACTGCGTTCATGTGTGATGCTAGGGTTTCAAACAGCGATTGAAGCCAAACTATGTACATGGTTTGTATTGTTGCAGGCCAGGCCCTGGATCAGGAGAATAGAAGCCGGGGAATTAGAAGAAGGTTGGAGAGGATAGGGATTCAACGCATGAAGTAGGGACTACTTTGAAAATAAATGCAGCAGAGACTGTTGGAGGAGTTTGTTCTTTGTTGTCACTCGGTATTTTTCTTTGAATACAAAGCGGCTAGCGGGACCATGATACATACATGCATACATATATATATATATATATATATATATATTTGTGACATTAATATTAGTCAATCAATCTTATAGACTAATGTATGGTTATTACTATTTTGATCTAGTTCATATTTATTGCAAAGGTGTTCATTGTATCATAAATTGGTTGGCTGCAAAAACAGTCCCTGGCCACCAAATATATATATGAATGCTCGATCGATCGGTACGTACATACAATATATAGTCATACAAAAATCCATCATTGGTTCATAAATCACCCAGAAAGGCTGCTAACTTCATATACATATATATATATGTAAATAGACTAAAATTATAAAGGTGTACGTTGTGATGACCACCAAAAAAGAAAAAACCTTTTATTCTAAAGCTGTTCTCCACTCCTACTCTTTGATTGCCTGCATAAAGCAAAATGACAATAGACGCATGCAATGCATGTATATATAATATATGAGATGAAAAAGAACCCAAAATAAAGCTGAAAAATCATCTTAGCTAGCTGCTTCCCCCAGCCCGGCCCCCTCCCTTGCGATATAATTATGAACATCAATAACTGCATATAAGTCATTGGCATGAAAACGATGAGCATACCAATCGAAAGAACATATGGTGCTGTCCTCGTGCGCGTGGCTTCATTCTCCAGCATACACATGGGGGCCATGCATCTAATTGATCATTCGGTGGTTCCAACTAGTACATGAATTAAATAACGAAAAAAAATTAAAAACCTTCCGACTTTGGAGTACTGGATACCAGTTATCATGTCGATTCTATGATTAGACTGCATGCATGCATACCGAAAGCAGTATTTAAAAAATTGTTAAATCCAAAATTAGCTGAGTATTTTTGATGTTTTATGTTGACTATGGCGACATATTGAACCTAATTACGCAAATGAGAATCATGAGTAACATATATATTTCAAACACACGTCTTTCAGATCATAAGATAAATTCAACGATATTAATATTTCGTGCAAGTGGGGTTTGGAGGAAGAAACATCGAACTTCACTTCAGATAGCTAGGAATTCATAAATATATGCACACGGAAAACTAATCGAGGCTTGCACTGAAAAATCAGAGAGAGGAGAGGTGTCAAGGTCAGTGTAGGGTAAACCAGGGACAGGAGCTTTGGGGCTGGACCAAAACTAGATGGGACCATTAAGGTAGGTTGAGATAGACAGTACCCCAAAACCTATAAAAGAAAAAGTTCCTTTTACGGACCAATCCATGACACAGCATGTACGTACACACACTATTCTATCTAACTTAGGGTTACATCATGTCAAACAGACCCATGTTCCCTCTTCGATGGAACCTCTCTTTTACACCTTTTCCACTGATGATTTAGCTTTTGAATTTTCTAAAGCTCGCCTCAGAAGGTGAACGTTTTAAGTGGCACTGATTGAGGAAAAAGCAGACTGTCAAAACTGTGCTTCAACCCATTACTTGCAGGAGTGAGAAGGAAGCAGGGTACTGTCAATATGTCTGTCAGCCTCAAGGGTATCCATGAATGGCTCAGATTATGCAGTACCCAGACCCAGAGAATCAATAATGTTTTTTTCCTAAGAGTAGTAATAGTCCAATTAAACACACAGACACCGAAATTATCAACATTAATAATGCTGATACATAATATGCTAGAAAGTTAAAGTTTAGACTTTACCAAGCTCATGTGCTGCTAAATATGAATTGTTTGTGAAAGTTTTGGGAATTATATATAGCTTTTTACCAAAGTGGGGGGCATTACATGATATGAGTGAGCTAGGTAGCTGGTCCAATATAGACCCACGGATTTGTGGCTGGAATGAATTATATCGAGGAGGTGACAGTACCATTAATTAAATTTGGTTTGATTTGAAGGTGGGTGGGTCCTTAATTTCTTGCTGCTGCACTCGGACAGTAAGTGACCGAGGAGACTGAACAATATCCGATCCCCCAGTACTCTAGCTAGCTAAACTTTCAGATCAGTATGCAATGAGATTATGACGAGGAAGATATACAAAGTCTGATCAATTAGGGCAATTCGATCTATATACAGATGGATAGACCTCCTCCTCTGGCAGTCACACTCCTAGCGTCACGCGCCACTACAGGCTTTTTTATTTTTATATTTTACCGTTTTGCAAGTTGAAAATTCTAATTTTCAATTATAATCTATCATTTTTACATTTATATTTATGTTTATTATTATTTTCTTTTCTTTAGGTAAAAAAAAAATAATCTCTTAAACATTTTTTTCATATAGTAAAAGTTCTTTCTTCTATGGAAGTAATGTTTAAAATCTCTATTTTAGATAAAGTGTAGTCTCTCATACGATTATACGTAGAGAGTTATAGAAATTAAGACCATACCAATTATAAAAGAATTTATGTATTAGTAAAGCTCTAATCGTAAATAATTGATTTGTAATATAAAATTTTTCATATATATATTAGGTCAAAAATATAATTTCGTTTTCACGAATAAATGTAAAATCTATTTCCTATAAATAATAATAATAATAATAATAATAATAATAATAATAGACCTCCTCTGCCCACATGTGATGTGGTCACCATGCAATTATGCTACCGATCACACTGTACCTTCTGGTCCCCCACTGCAATGAGCAAAAGGGAACTTGTTCTTTCCTACGTTCTCTATTTCTTTTTTTTTTTCATATAAAAAAAAAAAAAAAAAGAGAGAGAAAAACCTAAGAAAGGCTCAGTAAGATATAAAATTACATTTTAAAATTAGTAGTCGTTCAATTGATTTTCTTCAGAGCCATTAATTATAATTGTAAGGAATAAAAAAAAAATCAATTGGCGTTAAAAAAAAAATCATCAACAGACAAAATCAATTTATTTATTCACTGCAATTAATCTCGTCATTTAATTTTATCAGCATAACGAATCCAATCATTTTTATTTTTATTTTGCCTGAATATCAGCCAAACTCTAGAACCTTGAGAGCAGGTGCCCTTGATTCATTCATTTAAGAAAACCCAAAGTAATTGCTGATATTTCATTTTGGGCCTGTTTCCATTTTGGGCCTTAGCCTCTTAGGTCCCTTTATATATATACATATGGGTGGGATAGTCTCAATAACCATCCATGATTGGGCTGTTTATATCATAATGTTCCTAGCTAGACTCTGTTTGGTTCATGAGGAAAATAAAACATGAAAATTGTGGCGGTTATTTCAGTTAAAGGCCTAGATTTAATAAGAAACTAGAAGCACATAATTAACTCCGTAAACGACTCCCAAAATATTAAGGAAAACCACCAATCCTCGATTATGTTGGCACTTAAATTCCCGTCTCATGACACCCTCAAATCCGATTCCTAGTTTCTCCTTCACACAAAATTAAAGAAGAGCACAGACAGTACTACTATTTTGGTAGTTTGAGAATCATAATCTAAGAACGTACGTACGTACATTGCTTTACTTTGTTTAGGAGGATCGAGAAAAATGTCCACACACGACAATACAGTTTCAAAGATGGAAGTAGGGGAGAGTTCTTCAACAAGCAATCGAAACTCGGGGGGGCTGTGCTCTTCGTCCCAGGTTGTTCAGCTCGTTCAAAAGGTAGGCCATGCAGCAAAACAAATGCCACTATCTCAACTGCCATTAATGCATGCAACAAATCAAGTTTCTATTTTTTTTTTTTTTTTTCTTTTTAGGTGATTGCTGAAGTCATAGGGACATATTTCTTGATATTTTCTGGGTGTGGTTCGGTTGCTGTGAATAAGATATACGGGTCAGTATCATTTCCCGGGATTTGTGTAGTTTGGGGTTTGATTGTCATGGTCATGGTTTATTCCGTCGGTCACATTTCCGGCGCCCACTTTAACCCGGCGGTGACTATCACTTTTGCTATCTTTAGACAATTCCCTATCAAACAGGCACGTTTCAAATCCCATCGTATGTTAATGCTGCTGCTTTTTCTTCTTCTTCTTCTTTTGTACGTATTACTTATTGTGATATATATTTTCTTTTTTCTGCAGGTTCCTCTGTATGTAGCTGCGCAGATATTAGGTTCAGTTCTTGGTAGTGCAACGTTATGTGCCCTTTTCCCTATAGACAAAAAGTCTTTCTTTGGGACGGTGCCTGTTGGATCCAATTTGCAATCTCTTCTTGTGGAAATCATCATCTCCTTTCTTTTGATGTTTGTTATTTCAGGCGTTTCCACAGATAATAGAGCAGTTAGTAACTTTTCATGTTTCTTATTTCTTCCTTCTTCTTTAATATATATGCTTAATATTGCTTTATACTTCCGATCTGGTGAAGGTTTGAGAATTAGCGAATTATCTTGTTGCAGATTGGAGAGTTGGCTGGAATTGCTGTAGGAATGACAATAACCTTAAACGTCTTTGTTGCTGGGTAATTTCCAATACATGAGCTAGCTTCTAATTCCGGCCATATAGCAAACACTTGAAACTTTAATCAAAATTTCTCAGAAAACTTCGATCTTTTATTGGTTTACGATTTAAATTTTCAGGCCAGTATCTGGGGCATCTATGAACCCTGCAAGGAGCGTAGGGCCAGCTCTTCTGGTGCACATATACAAGGGACTCTGGGTATATATTCTAGGGCCATTGGTAGGGACCATACTTGGTGGTTTGGCCTACAATATGATTAGACTCACTGATAAACCAGTGAGGGAGTTAACAAAGAGTGGATCTTTTCTCAGAAGCATATCCAGAAAATAGTGTGCATGGTTTAATCATCATTGATGATCTGCAGTGCTTAGAACCTTGTCAATGCTGTCAGCGAGTGGCAGCTTATAATTACTAGGTTAATTAGAGGAGGAAAAGATTAAAAAAAATACCTACATTTCCTTTTTATTTAGTTGATCATTATGAACAAAATTAAAACACAGAAGTAGGTTTCCTTTTTATTACATGCAAATCTTAGGACCCATGAGGTGTATCATGTATGTAACAGTACTCTGTTAAAAAGTTTCAAGTAATGAGAAGAAACAAATAATTTAGCTATTTAAATTATATTATTTCTCTTAAGTTGGGTTATACTTCTTTGTAATAAATTGTCCAACGCTTGAAAATGAAATGAGAGTAAAGTGTGAAGTTTTGATTCGAAGCGAATATTAATGTTTATTACTTTAATTAATATCATGTTAAATTATCACTTGATGGAGAAGATTTTATATCATGTTAAGCATTTTAGGTAAATTGCCGTCACTAGCTATAAGAAAAAATAAACATTTTTTTTTTAAATGAGAAAAAATTTCATTCATTCATGAAAGTGAAGTTACAATTATGACCGATACATATAAGGAAAAATCCAAATTAAGGGGTTTCAATTGAAACCCCTAACTCAATTTAGGGTTTCGAATTGAACCTCTAAACCTCTAAATCAATTTAGGGGTTCAATCCGAAACCCTAAAATTGAAACCCCTAAATTTCAAGAATGGGTTTCGGATTGGAACCCTAAATTGATTTAGGGTTCCAAATCTGAACACCCAGAGGCCAAGAAGTGAAAAAAACTACAAAAAACAAACAAACGCACAACGAATCAAACACATGCACAAATTTCTCCACAGCACACAAGTTCATAATTATTCCTATCCTCCATCTCCGATTCAACTCATCCTTCCTCCAATCTCCAATCTAAACTAAAAAAATAAAATCTAGGGTTTCGGATTTCTTACCTTTGAGTGACGGCGAATGCGAAGTTAAGGGGTTTCAAAATAGGTTCGCACGAGTCAACGAAGGTGGAGTGACTGGATTGTGGTCTTGCCCGTGCAATCGTGCGAGAGAATGGGTCTGAGAGTGAGAGAGAAGATAGAAGAGAGTTCGAGTCTTCGAGAAGGAGTCTGGACGAGGGACGAGAGGGGGGGGGGGAACTTAACTAAAAGTGAAATGGTACCGTTTCACTATTAGTTAAGTTTTAACTAAACTCTAATAGTGAAATGGCACCGTTTTGTCCATCGTTTCACATACTTATGGTTTATATATATATATAATTTTAATTTATATATAATATATATAAGCGGGGCGGGGGAAAAGTGGAACCCTCCATCCCCCGCCTCCGCATGAGCCCTGGGATGTGGGCGGGGCCCCTCGCATCCTGCTTGAGCGGGCCGGAACCCCCGTTCCGCATGGGCGGGGGTGGGACGAACGGGGTGGGTCAGCGAGGCGCGGGGCCTCGCTGCCCACCCTTACACAAATTTCTTTGTGACTGATATGGTCTTAATTTCTATAACTCTCTACAGACAAACAGTCTAAGAGACTACACTCTACTTAAAACAGAGATTTCAAACCCCACCCTCCGAAGGAGAAGAAGACTTTCACTCTATGAACAAAGTGTCTAAGAGACTAAAAACGAAATAATAGAAAACGTAAAAGATACGCGGAAAAATAATGAAATATATCTTGGAAAGTTGTAGATCCATTTTTTCAACCAAAGAAGAAATTAAAAAAGCAAACACAGAGATTGTGATGGCGTGAGGGACACGTACCGCCCTGAGAGTACGGTAGACAGTCGAGTCTGAAGAAATCAATAGCCCTAATCTCAAAAATGCCACTTGTGACGGCGATAGAGCTCCCCCTGTAGTAGCGCGTGGCTGAAAAAATAAACATTTATGACAAGTTCTATCCAATAAAAAATATTATTTGTGATAAGAATAGACTAAATTTGACGAGAAATAATCATTTTTGTAAGATATAACTAACAATAAATAAATAGTTTTTGTGTGATTTAATAAGAAATATGACAAATATGGAGCGCGCATGGTTTGTGAATAAGATCGTCTTCTGCATATAAACCAATATTCAATTGGATCAAACGAGACAATCAAGGATGAGCATAAGTGCATGTCTACATGTGTAATGATCTTTCGCCACTCTTTCTTAAAACATTAATATTCATGACCGACAAACAAGTGAGCATGCAGTAGATCAAGTACTAAACAATTAATTAGCACGGCAAGACGTTCAACATTAATGAAACTCAAACGAGGTTTAGCATAGTTTAAAAAACCACAAATATTTTTATTATTTATAGAAAAGAGGTAAAGTACTACTGTCGAATTTGATTTCTAATATTCATGCTTAATTAATTTATAGGCCTAGCTAGCTAGCATGCATGCATATATCTGAAAGTGTACAGAGGATTAATGCAGCCACAGTACTAGTACTTTTATGATATATATATATATATATATATATATATATATATTATATGTATATATGTTCTTGAAAATAATCATGGGTTAATGGTTCGTCAGGAAATTAAAAAGTAGCAAACGCCACATGAAGCTGCCACATGATGATTATTCATATTATATATACATCATGACATGAAGAGCTATCACATTGTTGCCAATCATGTGACACTGTCACATGACATTCCCATGGCCGCTACCAAATATATATCTATATATATATATATATTTATTTATAATAGACTTGCCTTATAATATGGTCCTCCCGGCCGGCCCTTACCAAATTTAATTTTATAGGTTAGATTAGATCATTGATAATATATATGATTATTTGATTTCACATGGTGGGGTCCTTTTTTGCTTCAATATTATTTTCTTAATTATGAACTTTATTTCAATATCGATATACGATCAATATTGTCTCCAGATTTTTTTCTCTTACAAATTTAATATTATATGCACTTTATAAAATACAGGCCGAAGAACACATACATACTAGATTAGGCAGTATGTACATTAATATAATGATCATCTGTGTGCAGTCTGGTTAGAAGTACCTTTGGGGAGTAAGTTCCCAACTATGTACGTTAAAGGTTCATCCAGCTCCACCCTACGACGCATGCATGCATATAATATATACCTTCAAACGAATCAAAACTATGTACCTAGATAAATCCTTGAAAATGATACTTATTAATTAATTACTTCTATTAACGTCGTGTTTCGCACACCTTTGAGCCAGGATCCGACAACTCAAGTCTTCTTAAATGGGCCTGGAAAAGATGAAAGGGAGTGCAACTAAGAGAGGCGGCCTTGGGGCCGAGAAACCTCCGATGTCAAAGTTAGTAAGTATTCTTGAAAGTTTATAAATAAGTAAAGGAGTCTAGGAATCAGAGAGTTTTCTCGTATCTGGAGTTTGCTATTTATAGTACTGCAGGTTGGGGGAGGTGCAGATCGTCTTTGTCTCCAATGAGTTCATGCCCCCTCTGTTGTTAGAGTTATTTAATGTGGCGTGACTTCTTCGATGGTACCATAAATGTGACTTGTAGTTTGGTAGTGACGCTAGTAATGCAGCGTGGTTTTCTGACTTTGTACATGTCCCATGTGGGTCGTAGATGATCTGATGTCGATCGATTAAGGGTTGTCTGCATTTTCTGCTGTGCTATGTGCAAGTCTCTAGGTTCTAAATGCGGTCGCAGACTGTCAGGCTGACTTGTCTTGTCGACTACTTGACTCTTTTTCCTAGTAGATGACTCGCCCCTTATGCGGATCATTTGGTGGCCTTTGAGCCAGGTATTGGGCTGAGGCCCAATTGGCTTTGTGAAGTAGAGAAAAAAAATCTTAAATTATGTTTGATAAAAGGATAACATGCAGTATGGCACCATCGACACCAAACACACGAATTGAAGTGGAAGATATATCATGATATTCTGTCTACTAGCTAGCTATGAAAATGATATTTTCTTAACCATCTATAATAGCCTTATATATTTAGACATCTGATAATTGTTTTTTGGGTTTTAATTGGATGAAATAAAGACATTAGGTTAAGTCATTATCAAATTATATATAATATGGTTCACCGCGTGACAGCTTGCAGAGACAAGTGGTGCATCTTGTCACCAATATCATCTTTGGAAAATGATACTTCAAATTTGACAACTATCAACAACTTTTTTTTCAAAGATGAGTATATATATATATATATATTGATCTTAAATCAAAATTCGAACTTTTGAAGAAAATAAGAAAAAAATTTGTTGATGTTTGTCAAATGTGGTACTCAGTATCTTTAATTAGTTCTTTGCGAGTAGATTACCCATCAAAGCTCTAGCTAGCTAGGTCTAACTTGATCGAATTCATAAAACGTGCTTTCATTGGTAGTGTGTGTTTGTGGGAAGCATGAAATGCGTTAGATCTTGCATTCAATGGCTTGACAGAACAAAAATAAAACTAGTGAATATGAGGAGAGAGGATCAAGAAGAAGAAGAAGAGAAGATAAACGATGAATGATGAGGGAAAGTTTGCCGGTTTTGTGAGAGAGTTGAGACCATGAGCTATGGTGGAGATCATGACGTACGTAGACCTTTGATAGGAGTTCTTTGTGAGGAAGAGGGGAGTCCTGCGTGCATGCAGTTTGTTTTGCGGATCATTATTACAACAGTCTTGGATTTTTCGGCTTGTAGTAGCACTTATAAATTCTGCTACCGAATTTGATGTGCCAACGTACGTATTATTTACTGTGAGATTTATTATAGTTACAAAAATATTAAAACATCAATAATTATTTACTATTATAGAATCTTATCCAACGGTAGTGCGCTAGATGTCTTTATTAAAAAATTCCTAAATAGATGTTTTCTTAATTTAATCATAGTATGTAAAAGAGAGAAGCAAGTGCTATGTGAACAAAAAACTACCGTTGCATTCACAACAACGAGCTAGTAATATTAGATACAATATTATAATATGCAACTTCTGCGCGTTCTTTTTAAAAAAAAATAAGTTTTGTTATTAAAAAATATTTTTTTAATATGAATTTCATATTTACTAATCTTTTTTAAATGAAGTGCACGAGACTTACACACCCTAAAATTATAAATATTATTTCTCCACAACAACACTTAGGTGCAGTTTGAATAGTGAATTGAGATGGGATGAATTGAGATAAAAGTTGAAAGTTAAATAATATATTATTAGAATATTATTATTTTGAGTTTTGAAAAAGTTGAATTGTTTATTATATTTTGTGTATAAATTTATAAAAATTATAATGGTTAAATAAGATGAGATAAAATGAAATTTTTTCACCATCCAAATGGAGCCTTAAGAGCATTAACATTGAGCTGAATAATTAAGCTATCTATCTCATAATCTAATTTTATAGATAACTCAAGGTGAGATGTATAAAAATTGGACATATAAACTACTTAAAATGTGGTATTGTTGTGTTGCTTTATCCCAAATTAATGGAGAAAATGAAGTAATTGAAATTTATTATTAGGTGGGGACCCAAGGGCACACGTGAAAGGTGGATGCAAGTGCACGAGTCGGGATCCGAACTTGGTTCAGCATTGCCGTGGGCGGCCCCGGCCCGGGACCCATCTATTTGTTTGGTAGAGTGAGACACGGCAGGGCCCATGCACATGCACACACAGGATCGAAGTTTGTCCCTAATTTTGGATTACCGGACCCTACCCTGAGATTTGAGCATTATTATTTATTTATTTATGATTGGGTGTGCGTGGATGTTGAAGTGAGTTAAGTTGAGTTGTGATGATAAAATATTATTAGAATATTATTTTTTAATATTATTATTATTTTGAAATTTGAAAAAGTTGAATTGTTTATTATATTTTGTATTGAGATTTGAAAAAGTTGTAATGATGAGTTGAGATGAATTGAGATGAATTTGGTAACCAAACGAAGCCTAAAACCCAATGGATCCAAATCGAACGGTGGTAATGATTGAATCAAATCCATTGATCCCATCATTCGTCCATAAAGTTTTGGGGTCCCACTGAAAGTTCATTTCCATCGGTGGGTCCTGTCCTCCCAGACCTAATAAAATGTGGGACTGGCTGACAAATCTCATTAGCTCATTTTTTCCTTCACAATTAATTTTATTTAGTTAACCCAAGACTATATATATATTTATATATATAATGAAAACTTTATCTTTCAATTAAAATAAGTAAACTGGGGGGCATTTTTTATTTTTTATTTTATCTTCAATCAATATGAACAATCTCATGTCCAAAACTACATGAAATTCTGTCTCTATCTATCTATGTAAAGTGAATATATGAGTATAGGTCTTTTTAGAACAAAAATCGTAATATATATATATATATATATATATATATATATATAAATGAGTTCTTCATTCATATATAATCATCTTGGCCCTTAATCAATAATAACTAAATAAAAATCTAATAATACAAATTATTAGAAACTCTATCTTCATCTATAATTCTAAAGAGATAAACTTTTTTATAAATACCATCTCACAATATTAAATGTTGTCTATGAATTGGGTGTACTAAGAGTTCTACTACACATAATCACTTTTACGTATTTCTTACACATTCTACTAATGTGATTGACTAAAATAATTATTTTATAGTAAAAAAAGTGATGTCGCCAATTACATTAATAGAGTGTGCAATGAGTATACAAAAGTGACTCCACATATAATTTTTGTAATATTAAATATACCTAAAATCACATGGGGTATCATCTATTTACTAATTCTTTAAAATATTTCAATTAAAAATTTATGAAAAAGATTTAAATTTATTCCCAGCCCTGGCTCTAAAATAAGCAACTCATTATTTGGGGCCAAGCTACTGATGTTGCTTCTTTTCTCTAACATATAAACATGCAATATCTAATTTTCTTTTGAAGGGAAACCAATAATAATTCTTCATTGATTAAACGAATTGTACAGATTCAGCAAAAAGGATAATCTTCTATAAGTTCTTGTTAGGTGATGTTCTTAATAGAAAAATAAAATAAGAGATAAATGAGTTTTTATGTAGAAATTAAAATCCACGAAATAATGGGCCTGCTAAGTGCAGAGCAAAAGAAGACAAAAAAAGGACAACTAGCACATGATTGACCGATTTGACAAAGCTTTTGATGTCTTTTATATTTATTTATGAATAAAATGAAGCAAGCCCTTTAGATTTAAGATTAGATTTATGACATTGCACTGCAAACCACTGACAACGACATCGAAAGCCTCTCTCTCTCTCTCTCTCTCTCTCAGAAGAAGAACGGCGACAACAAGAAGAAGAAGGAAGGAAGGAGGAGGTGAGGATCTCGAAGCTTGCTTTCAACTAAAAAAAGAGAAGAAAACAGTGTTTGGTGCTTCTGTCCTTTCACTCTCAAACACGCTTCCTCCATATTCCTTTTCCATTCATTCTATACCAAGCGTCCTCCCCTCTATTTCTATAAATCTGCTGTTTTCAAGATTCCTTTCGGTGTTTAAGCTCTTAGTTCAACGTTTCTTTGGAAAATGCGCGTTTAAGGTACCTGATATCCTCCCTTTCTCTCCCTTTCTCCCTCTCTGTATGTGTGTAATTTTCATTGCCGGTATAATAAGATTTACTGACGACCAGTCATTTGGATCAGCGGCGGTTAGGGAGTGTGTTTGAGGCTTAAGTTTTGCTGATAATGGCGGGAGATATCGAAGAATCGTATAGCTTCGGCTTACAGGTATTCTTTTCTTACCAAGCATCCAATTATAAGTTTTGTTCTTCGTTATTTACATGGTGGATCTTTGAATTGGTGTGCTTGTGTTTGATTTACTTGATATTCTGTAAAGTATTTACAACCCAGATTCAAATTTATTTAGGAAAAATGGTCTTTAACTTTTACTCTTGAATTAGCAATCGATTAGTAGTAGAAACTTGAGTCTGGCAGAATTGTATGGGGAACAAAAGGTTGACCGATCATAATTAATGGATGAAAAATTCTATTTATAAGCCGTGTGGATAACATTAAAATGCTTACGCTGGATAATTAGATTTGAAAAAAAA
Source organism: Juglans microcarpa x Juglans regia (assembly GCF_004785595.1). Lineage (NCBI taxonomy): Eukaryota > Viridiplantae > Streptophyta > Magnoliopsida > Fagales > Juglandaceae > Juglans > Juglans microcarpa x Juglans regia. The sequence goes on along the minus strand of NC_054598.1, from coordinate 38,001,267 downwards.
TTAAAATTTGAATCTTATAGCTCAATCAAATAGTACCGTGTAAGTGACGTGGATGACCGGCTTGAGAATAGAATAACTCTTAATAAATTTGTAATCGGCTCTATATATGGAGTTTTCAGAATTTACTGTCTTCCCTTCCAAATAGATAGATACTCTTACTAATAACCATTCTTTATTTCTATCAAGCATAAAAAGTATTCACCTCCCTGGTCAAGATGGTCCATTGCAATGGATTTGCTTTCTGCTTTAAGCTACAGCAAAGAATGTAGTTGTTTGGCATTTATCATTTTTTGATCTATACATTTCTTTTTCCATCTATCATATATCTAATCACGGTTATTTTCCTGCTCGCTGAATTGTGTCGTTAATTCACTATAGCTGTGGTTGGCATTGTGATCATGACAAAATCCAAGCATTCCTTTATATTGGATATGCTGTCTTATTTCTTTCCTTTTTCACCAGAAATTTTAGAAATTTGCATTAGCGGAAAACTGGATGAGTTTAAAGATATAATTTTAGTTATTTCTCTCTTGGCTAAATTTTTTCCATTTATTCTCGATCTAACAGCTATTTCATTGACATAAGCAGGCAGATTCTCTGCACTCAGGTTCTATATCATTTGGAAGGTTTGAAAAGGAATCCTTATCGTGGGAGAGGAGGTCGTCTTTCTCACATAACAGATACCTTGAAGAGGTTGCGAAATGCTCGAAACCAGGTTCAGTTATCGAGAAGAAAGCTTATTTTGAAGCTCATTTCAAAAAGAAAGGTTTACTTCGTCCGAATTCATCTGAGTTCCATAACGAAAAGGAGTATCAAACCAGTGAGAATGATGTCTTGGAGAGCAGGGAAGAATCCGGGCATGTAAATGAAGGTAGACATTTTGCTCACTTTGATGAGAGCCCTGAAGGTTCAGAGTATCAAGGAGAGTATGAAGTGACAGGAAACGAAACAGAAAATCCAGAGGTTCCATTCTCTGTTCCTGAGATGGAACCTGCTTTGAACAGTGCTGATATTTTGGTTGCTGCTGCTGAAGATGTTAATGCTGAGGAAACACAACGAACTGAAACTGGGCTTGACAAACTTCTTTCAGTTAAGGATGAATCAGAGATGCATGGGTTGGACAATTTTCTCTCAGTTAATGATGAACCTGAGATCAAAGTAAATCAAACTCTTAATGATGATGCTGTAAATGCTGATGAATCATCTAAAGCCTTAGTTAATGACGAACCGGTTATTGAAGTAAATCAGGACCTTGATTGTGACATTTTCAGTACTGAAAACTCACCAAAAGACATCGATCCATCCCCCAAGACAGGACCCTCTGTGAAATCAGAAGAAACTCACTTGGAACATGGGAAGTATCCTTCTCCAAAGGTGTGGATATTCAAGACTAGAGACATAATTAAAATTTTTATATCTTTCTCTATGGTTCTTTATTTTATAAAAGCAATCACTGGATAGTCAATAAGGAGTCATAATCTGAAATAAAGATTAAAATGTAGTAGAATCTGCATACATGCTCTGGAGGTGTTTTTCATTTTCAAATGAGTATCGCAGCATTACGCTTGCATCACTTGGCTCTTCCCAAGTATTTTACCATCTGGATTAACTCCTTGATTTTCTAACTCTAGTTGAGGGCTGCAATGGAAATGGGAGCTTTGAAGCCCAAAGAGAAGTGTCGGGCCAATCTTGCTCTAGTCCTGACAGATATTTCTGGTGCTGGAGCTAAAGATCCTGCAAAAAATCCAAATAGAAGAGAAAGAGAGAGTACCCTAAGAACAAATCAAGAAAAGAATTCAGTAAAAACTGACATTCCTACTACACCTGCTATGCAGAAATCTCCAATCTTAGAGGTAAGCTTTGACAATGCCAATATGTTTAGATGTCAATTCAGGATATTTACTGAGTAATCTTCTAGAAAAGATTTCAGTAAAAACTGACATTCCAACTACATCTGCTATGCAGAAATCTCCAATCTTAGAGGTAAGCTTTGACAATGCCAATATATTTAGAAGTCAATAGGATAGTTTACTGAGTAATCTTCTTCTTTTTCTTGTCATTGCTCGGCCTTTTTTGCACAGGATTCTAGAAGTCAGAAAGCAAAATTAATGCAAGACAATAAAAGGTACTTTTTGTTTCTTGGAAGTGGAAAACCTGTATGGTTTACTGATTTAAACCTCAACCCTGATGCTTTTCTAGTTGCAGTGGTGAAAAAGATTCAAGGAGAAAGAAAGTTGGTGAATATCAACCTTTTCCAACAAAGGCTGAAACGAGAGGACATCAAGCACCACACAGGTTTATTGTGAATGCCATAAGCAATGCTCATATCGTTTAAAGATTTAGCTTCTGAAATTTCGTATAATTATCTTTATAGGCTCAATCATACTGTGAATTCAACAAAGGCAGATGTCAGGTCAGGTGCTGCAGCTTTCAGTTTCAAAAGCGATGAACGAGCAGAAAGAAGGAAAGAGGCAAGCGGGAATGCTGTAATTTTAGTTCTATTTTGCTTGATTTTAGGGATCAAACTTTGTGTAGCTTACACCTCTGTTGACTTCATCAAATTCAGTTCTATACAAAGTTGGAGCAAAAAATGCATGCCAAGGAGGCTGAGATGAATCAGGTCCAAGCAAGAACACAGGTATATTGGATCATCTAATTGGTAGTTTTTTGTTATTTACTGAAAATTAATCGATCACATGCCTCTTTCGTTAAAAAGAGACCGTGATATCATTCAAACCATCCTGGTGCTGTCTTTGGCCATCAGGAAAATGGCTCGATTAGCGAGATCCTAACCAAGAACCCTATACTGCTGGCTGAAGGCTCGTGTGATACTAGATCATATGAGTAACTTGTTAAGAATGCTCAGATTTCTTTTTTTCCTTTTTTATTTGTCTTTTTAAATGTGGTATTGTTAAAAACATTTTCCAAACTCAAACTTGTAAATTTTCAAGGTTGGTTTATTTTATGTAATTTTCTTAACAACGATGAAGCAGATAGGGACCGAATGGTATCCATCTTACTTGGTTCAGCTATTCTTATTGCAGGAAAAGACAGAAGCTGAGATAAAACAATTCCGGAGAAGCCTAAACTTTAAAGCAACGCCAATGCCTTCTTTTTATCATGCAGCTGTATCTCCAGGGTCAGATGGGAAAAAGGTATATTTCTGCTATGACTTGGTTTTCTCATTCCCTTTTTGGGTGGGTATATGATTATCATAAAAGAGGAAAATTCTATATATACCACACCATCATCCCACCATCATCTCACTATGATGAGGTGGCATTGCCCATCAACCTTTGAATAAATTAAGAGATGATCTACAGGTGATGGTAAGTGTTACTTTACAAAGTGGGATGAAAGTGGGATAGGAGTTAAGTATATAGCATTACTCTACAAAAATCTATCCAACATAACTAGGGAAATCCACCTTCTTCACATTTGATATATAGACACTCAGCGTGGTCGAAATTCTCACCCACAAGCAAGTGAAATTAGAAGACCATTGGCTTTCAGCTAATGCTTGTGATTCCAAAGGTTTAAAGATTATTGATTCTACTGGGATTTCTGAAATTAACATGCAGGGATCACATGACAATGAACATTGGTGAAATAATACGAAGCCTTAAGAACATCTTGTGAAGCAAAAGAAGCATATCAATCAAAAAGGGGCTTGATACTTGAAAATTTTTAAAAAATAAACTGCAGTGTTTATGGATTACTATTGGAAGAACTTTGAAAACTTCTAAAGAAAGAAAATACTAGGATTAAGACAACTTAATCCAGCTATGTTCTGAGTTTACCCATGTATACATGTCATCTTCGGCATGTGAAATCATTCTCGCCGTAGTATCTGCCCTGTGACATTTTTTTTTTAATCACAATCCTGCTGCGCCTTTGTTCTATGTTTCTTTAATCTTTCTTAGATTCATTTTTCATTTCAGCAGAAGTATTTCATATCTGTATATAATGAGACCTTTAGATGTTAATTTGGCGACAAATGAAGCCTAATATTGTCCTGATGTTGGAAGTCCTTACGATTTGTCAGGCACAATCAAGTAACAACAAAGTTAATAAAGCTCGAAATAAGTATAGTCCAGGGAGCAGAGCTGCTGGCAGCTCAAAATCATGTTTGAAGGAAGGAAATGACCAAGCCTTGTCTACCTGTGAATCGGTAAACACAACTGAACCAATTGATGCCTCAGAGGCGACCAACTGCCCCACAGGTGAGGACTTGGAAGTCACTGCAGCCTCTCAGGCTCCATATGGCAGCCAAAGCTGTTCCCCAGAAGCTACAGCTGGAAATGAGATTTCAGGGAGGAAAGAACGAGTAAAGGAAAGGGATACTAGTGTGCATAAACATCATGTGTCCGAAAGTCATAAGGTGATGAAAGGCCGAAAAGTTGAGGGGAAGCAGAAAACGGGTGGGCAGAGAAGTAGCAAAGAGATTGCCAAGAAGGACATGAAAGGCATTGGCATTGGTAGTGGTTCTCAAATGAGTAATCTAGCCGTTGGTGTTGCCTCTTGAACACGGATTCCCCGTCTCCTGATATATGTTCTCCGCCCCAAGCTACCACTGCAAATACTTGAAATCAGATGTTTGCCACCATACAAAATTAATAAAAGGCACAGGGTGATCTCAAGCTACCAGGTGGTAGGAGGTGTGTCCATAACGCAAATGTGAGAAATTAGGATTGAGGTTAGCATTTTAATTCCCTTAATCATTATTGCTGTCATTATTTATGTATGTGTAGCGTAACGTAAAGATGTAGCTGGAATAGATGACAGTGGTGGAAGTGTTTGAGGAAGAGCATGATCTTGCCACCAAATATGTGGAAGACAACTTAGAGTTTTCAGTTTATTGCAATAATCATAAGGTAATAAGATTTGTATTTAGCATTTTGATATACATACATTCTGTATGGCAGCCTATTCATGTTCACTACATGCTATCTGAATAATATTCATCTTCAGATCTCATCATACTGAGAACTAGAGAAGATGATTAGACACTTTTGTGTAGATCTGTAGTGACTTTTCATTGGCATTGATTCGGCCGAAACGATCGCATCTCATCCAGTTCTGAAGTAGGGAAGGAAAAACATTCTAATATTCATCGAAAGTCTATCAGTCAATCTACTGACGATTAATTAGCTAGTATTAGATCATATATTGGCATTTCTGCAACAAAGGTTACATGGCACCTTCTTTTATAAAACGGATTGTGTAATCGAATGATCATAAAATACCGATCAAAGCATTAAGACAAAATAGCAAAACAGGGGAATTGCAAGCTGTTGGGCCATCATCCCACTCAGTGTCTTCTCTCACTCCATAACCATTGCTTCACATCTCTGCAACAAATCACATTGCATGAATATCTTTGCCAAATTCTTTCTCGTGCAATAGATCAAACTAATAACGTCAAATCTAAATTTTCACTAAAGTGCGCAGAAATAAAAATAAGAGAAGAAGATTAGCCGTACGTGGGGATCATCTTGACTATTGATCATCGTCCAAGAAAGGTTGCTGCTGAGTCGTTTGTCCGATGAAGCCACAAAAAAACCTTTTTTTTTTTTTTTTTTAATTATTATTATTTTTTTAATTTTTAATTTTTAATTTTTTATTTGCCACAAAAAAACTTGCGATACGCTGACGTTGGTTTAACATTTAGATAAGACACTTACCCAACAAAGGAGATATTCTTCAGATAAGAGTATAGTTTTAATTGGTGAGAGATCATGTCACGAACGGTAGGGAATTATGCTTAATTTGAAAAGATTAATTTGTTTAACCTTTTTCATTTCTAGTTTAACCTTTTTGAAGCAAGATACAGTTTGTGACGACATTATTTCTCGCAAGTATTCACCATCGGAAGAAGTATGCTTGCAGCCTCTGCTACTAGATTTCCTCAAGGAAATTGTTAAGACTGTTCATCCGAATTCCGACCCGCGAACCTGGGAAATTGTCCCTATGGACTCTTTGCTCTTTAATACAAACTATGGCGTATATAATTAACAATATTATGACTCATTCCCACGTAAGCAAAGATTATAATTTAGGTTAGCTTAATGCTGAACTAATAGAAAACCAGAAGAAAAAACTTGGGGAAAAGATCGAAGAAAGAAACAAAGAAAGAAAAGTAGGAATTGGAATCCCAATTCCCAAAGGTTCCTCGATCGGCTTCTCCTCAACCCCATTGTGGTCCACTAAGCACGCATCCAAAACAGGTGATGTAATCTAGTGGTTGTGAAATGCTACCCAAATCTTTAAGACAAAAGGGTGGAAAAAAAAAAAATATTCCTTTACATTCCCAAACAAAAAGTCAGGCTCTTGGGCCCTCGTCATCCTCCGCACAATCTCTTCTCTCACTTGATAACCATTGCTTCACATTTCTGCAACTTAACACTTGACATGAGTATTTCTGCCAGATTCTTTCTCACACAACATTGAAATTCATCACCTTTTCATTTCATAATGAAATAGCTAATATAAAAGTAATTGAACATACAAGTTTTCTCTAGAATACATGGAAAGAACAAATGGAAACAAACAGAAGAAGATTAGCCGTAACAATCATGATTACTGATATTCCAAGAGTAGTGGTTGCTGCAGAGTCGTCAGTCCGATGGAGAGGTTTTTTGTAGTAGAAAGGGAAGTAGGGCAATATGGGGTCAGGAGGGGGAGGGGAACCATACGAAGTACCATAGGGCGGTGGAGAGTAGTATGGTAAATATCCTGCCGGTGTAGGGTTGTATCCAGCCGGAGGTGGGTATGACACGACCTGAGATGGCGGCGGAGGCGGCAACGTGATTGCCGGAGTTGTTGTACTGCCGGGGCCAGTAGGAGGCGGATAACACGGATACGGGCAGCTGGAGTCGTCGGGCCTTGTCGTCCCGAGAAAACTCAGAAATATCGAGGCCAAGAAGAGAGTGGAGAGGACTTGGTTTAGCTTTGCAGCCATGGGATACATGTACAGGAGGAAGGAAAAGAGAAGAGTTAAAAGAGCAAAAGAAGTGGGGAGTGGAGTGGGATTGAAAGCCCAACTAATACGAGTCTTGATCAAGTCTTTTGTCGTAGAACTAAGGAAAAAAAAGAACAAAAGGCTAAGCGATAAAAAGGAGTGAAAAGCAAGTTGTAGCTGCTACTTTCGAACGTCTCATTGCGATGATGATGAAGTACTGGACACATCTCTGAACACTATGCAGATTTAAGTCCGTTTTGGATAAAAAAAATAATTTTATATCGTCTCATCTTATTATTATAATTTTTTAAATTTTATATAAATTATAATAAATAATTTAATATTTTCAAATTCTAAAATAATAATATTAACAAATAATATTTTAATGATATTTTATTAAACTTTCACATTTTATCTAAAACTACCTTATCTCATCTCATTATCCAAATTTTCACATTTCATTTAAAGAAATAGTCTAGGAAAAATATGGCCTTTTATGACTTATCCTTGAACCTCTAAGACTACCAAATTCCAGTATATAATATATATATATATATATATATATAACAAATTTAATAGTTATTTAGTTGAAATTATATATCCCAGCTCTTAAATTAATGAAAAGTGTTGTCTTAATTGGTTAATTTGTATATCATGTAAGCTGTCATTCTTTTGATGCCAATGAAATTATATATATGGTCCTATAATCATGACTTGGTACTTCTCTTCTTTCCTAAGATAGAATTTTGAACCCCAACTGATCATTATGGAGGTGACCTACTCTGCATATATAATTAGTATAAAAGTCGACGAATTAAAAAAAAAAAAAAAGGTTCTGTAAAGTAATAAATGGTGGCAAGTTATATAATCAATTCGACTATTGAAAACATAATCAAATAAAATAAAAAGCGTTGATTACAGCTTCTTCATCTCCTTGTATGGTAGGTAGCCCTACAATAATTGAAAATGTGTGTTAACTCGCTGTCTTGGATCTTGCCAAAATTTGTATGAAATGTTCTGTTCCTTCGTACTCAGGCCATATATATATAATATAAAATGAGTAATTCTATATACAACTATGAAGTATGTAAATGCCGTTTAATCGCTTTAAAAAAGAGTGTAGTCTATTATTAAAAAATTAATTTTTTTATGTAGATCTCATATTTTATTCACTTTTTTCAAAACGATTATACGACGATTGCACAATTTACGGTTGTAAATATCTTTTCTCATATAAAATATACAATGCCATGAAATACCATTCGTGTCTGACACCACACAATTGCTACTCTTTATTCTGTTCTTTTCTCATGGGCACTAAGAATTCTACACTAAATCTATATTCTTAAGACTTTTGTAACACTCAGTTAATCATGATGGAGAATTCTAATATTGAAACGCCCCAATGACTAGTTTTGCTGACTATTAGAAAAGGAAAGAGGTTGAGTGAGTTTGAAGTGTAGGACAAAACCCAACACAAGATCAAGCTCATTGGTTTTAAATAAAAGAAAGGGTACTTTTTTTTAAACTGCTTTGAATTTTGATTGTACCAAATCTCCAATATATAATTAAAAGGCTGGTGGAGAGGTTGGTTGATCAACATCTTATAATATTTGGAGATGCATTATATAGAGGGGCAGATCACTCCAAAGGAACCCTCCTCCTCTTGTTTTCCAAGCACTTTCTCCCACATTATCAATGTGTCGGTGGAAATTAAGGTCATCTAGTTTGTTTCCATTTTCAATATAACCATTTATTTTGACGTGTGTAATGGTTTTCAGCTCCCAATGATTCCAAAACCCATTAAAAACACACACGTTTGGAGCTTTGCTTCTTTTTTTGTTTTTTTTCTTTTCTTTTGTTTCATGATGAACCGTTGATTAAATTAATGAGTTATTTGGTCAAGATTCTCAAGTGCAAACACCTACTTCTATTTAACATTATATATAATCTCTTCGCCTATCAAAACCCTACAGCTTTCTGAGCTTTGTTCGACCATTAGTTTTTTCCAGCTCGTGAAGAACAAAGAAGAAAGAATTTTTAAGTTCAACAAAATTAAGGTGAATATATATATATATATAGCAAATTCGCTATCTCTGATTTTTTTAATGCATGTTTGATTTATAAAAAAAAAAACAGAGAGAGTGGTGAGAGGTAGTGAGGGGATTCTAATTAGTGATATTTTCTTTGATTTTTTTAATTACCTAACTTTGACGCATTAAAAAGGTAGAGAGCAACATGATTTCTGGTCATATTTCAAAGATTTACCATTTTTCAGTATCAATTACCTTTATCAATTGTTTGCTTTATATTCAACTGCCCGCATGAAAAGGCTGTTATGCTCGCTCTATTATTGACTACCAAATGAACTTTAAGAGATACCAACTAATGCATTAACTAATTTATTATAAGAAATTGTTTTCTTTTTTTAATGATTGATGCATCTCATGCATGCATGCATGTTACCTATATATATATATTGTCTGTTTTAAAATTCCTTCTGTATTTGTTAGAAATATGCCTAACAATGTTATTTTAAGATCCATTTTATTTCATCCTTATATCCATTTCTTGTTAACAAAGATAATATTACTATCGATCCTTTTGGACAGAAAGATTATATAATTCCTAAAGTAATCTTTTGTAATCTATTAAGTTACCTGATATTCTAATTAAATTTATTCTTTAATTATTTTATTAGTCTTTCTTAATTTTTTATTTATTTTCATAATTACAATAATCGTCTCTTCCACTAATTCAGCTAATACTGCTTCAATTTTTCGTCTTTTGCACTCCTCCCTCGTGTGTTCAAAACAGTGCATTATTCAATTTTCTTGATGATCTCATGGTGATCATGCATGTCAACATAATTTAATTGCATTTCTCTTTCGTACATCTTTTATATATATATATATATATATATATATATCCATCGCGAAAGCAGTAGTGCATGATCTATGTACTCCAAGATCACACCATATCATACTGCCCTCCACTTGGATTAACCCTTCCACTTATATACAGCCCTAAGGTAATCTTTTGCCCCCAAAGTACTACTCCACATTCACTTGGGGGACCATCTTCTCGATCAAAGCCAGCCAGCCAAATTTTCTGCGGGCCGCGGGGCATTTAATGATCGATCAGACGTGCATCTTTCAGCATCCTTTCGACATTTATAATCAGTTGACTTTGGTGTGAATGAAAAGCTAGCTTGAACGGTATAGAAAGTTTGGAGGAAAAAAATTTGGAAAAAAGCTTGAACGGTATGAACGGCATTTATTAATCCATTCAATTTCTCACCTAATTGCTTAATTGTTCAATGACAGTGATCGTACGTTGTTGTTTTTCTCACCTAATTGGTGACCAGAAAATACAGCACAAAACAATCAGCAGCGACTTTTTGTTATAATTTTATAATCTGTTTTCAGATTATACAAAAATCCCAAGCAATTTTTCTTTAATAGAAAAAAGTGATGAGAGTCAAATTTTTTATCCCATATCCTTATGTTTTATCTCTTTTGTGTTTTATTTATTTATTTTAAGATAATTATTAGGAACTCCTATTCTATTAAATCTAGTATCTTGTAATCACTTAATTTATTTATGAAATACTTGCTTAGAAAAAAAGTGTGGGGATACTAATGCCATAGACTCTCTCTCTCTCTCTCTCTCTCTCTCTCTCTCTCTCTCTCTCTCTCTCTCTCTCTCTCTCTCTCTCTCTCTCTCTCTCTCTCTCTCTCTCTCTCCAGCAAAAACACTCTCTACCTAATGCCGAAAAATCTTACCTTCTCTATCCGCTTGGTGGTTGCTACCCTCCTTCTGTCTGTATAGTCTCGACACTATCTTATTATATTTTTTTTTTTTCTATTTTTAACACGAAGAAGTGTCAATCTACTGCTTTTCGACCACCCATGACGGCCACGCGCCTCACCGCAAGACTCCATAGTCGCCGATCATTTATATGACAAAAGTAGATCATTAAAAGGAGTGGCGCGTGAGTCTTACGTGTGGCTCAAATCATGCGTCGGAGAAAGTTTGTCGAAGTTATGCACTGCATTTTTGGGGTCAGCGGCATCGGATCTCTTAGATCCGACTAATCTTCACTCTCCTAGCGTGGCGCATGGTCTTCATGAGCCTCTATAGTTCTTGGTGGTGGCTCCTTGACGATTCAACGCTTCTTTTGCTTTATATCTTCCTATGTTATTGTTCCTCTTAACCAAATATTGTGGAAAAAAGTAGTAAAAGTCTCTTTTAATCAATTCAGATTAACGACATGCAACATAGATCCATTCATTATGACTTTCGATCGTAGTATTATAGTCTGTTTATCAGACTGTATCAAAACTGTTTCAGATAGCTTCTCCTTGTAAGAAATGGGTGGAGGTTGCTTTTATTTTATTTTATTTTATTTTTTTTTTGGTACTAGCTAGTTTTGGATTAATGTAGGATCTCCCATTTTGTTATATCTTGTATCCTATAACTGTTTTATATATTTATAATTTGATTGCTTAAAAAAAATAAGCTTCTAATTGGGCCAGCTACAACTTCTTCACAAAATTCATACCTAGGCACTTGCGATGATTCTTGTGCAAGATGTCATATGATCAGAGTAGCAAGCCGAAGACATAAAATGGAAATATACATTTGACAAATACTTAGTGTATGTTTGAGATTGCTGTAGGAAAAATAGCTTATAATTTTAGAGTTTATAACTTATAGTTTAAGTAATAAATTATAATATTAACAAGTTATTTACTGTGATAATCATATGTTTAAATCACTTTCAAACATATTAAATTTGTTTGAAAACAAATTTAAAATGTGCTTTCTGATATAGAAATGACGATCATTTGATTTTTTTTGAAGATTATGATCATATCTTTAAAAGTTTGAAAGTTGTAATTATCTGAAATTTATATAGATATTTTTGTCTATTGACAGTCTTTTTAAAATTTGAACTACATTCCGAATTATCCAGAAAAACAAATTTGAAGAAAAACATCGAACGTACTTTTAACTTATTTGAGATTAAAAATTACTTTAATATGTAACATTCAAACAATCTAATTTTTTCATCAATGAACTTTTACGACCATTTATGAACTTTTTAAAACTCCTAACACAACCTCATACATGCCATTATTCCCATGTTCCAAGCCATGCAAGGAAAATTTTATAAGAGATTCAAAGAATAATTATTTCTGAATTTAGTTTTTCAAAATTCGAAGTCTCATTGCTTGAGTTTGTTTCTTTTTCTTTAATTTTCATTATTTGCATGCATTAGTTAATTTAGACATAATTTTCCTGCTTTGGTACCCGCTTAGTTCAATTGTATGCATGCTGGGTACATGGTTGTTTTTTGTGAAGATTGGATTACAGCTAATTGTAGTATATGTTCCAAATTGATTAAAAATAAATAAATTGTAACGTCCCAAAAGAAAATGGGTTGCCACAATTTTAGCTTGGGCAATGTATATTTGTTCCGTAGCTTAAGCATATTTCGCTTTTACATTCCGTTTTTATATTTTATACATTTTAATTAGGCTTTATTTGTTGAGGATTTTATTTTCCCAATTCACTTGCATTATTATTTTTGTTTTTTTACCATTGTTTCCTTGATTTTGTACAATGCATAATCTTATTTAAATTATATGACACTTAACAAATCTCATCTTTAAAATTATACTTATTCTCGCACTTGACACATAAACAAATATCGAAGATTTAGGCATTGTTTGGATTCAAAAACACTTTCAACTTATCTCATCTCATTTCATCTCATATTATGATTTAATTATTACAATTTTTTTCAAACTTCCCAACAAAATATAATTAACAATTTAATTTTTTCATATCTCAAAATAAAAATAATATTAAAAATTATATTCTAACAATATTTTATTTAACTTTCAACTTCTATCACAACTTAACTCACTATCCATACCTCCGGATGAGCCATTCCAAACAAAAATCTCACTAATATCAACACAAAGCTTTTAAAAAAGGAAAATAAATGGACACAACTATTTTACAAATTTCACACAACTCTTCAATTAAATATTTTTATTTATCTTAATTTAAACCATCAAAGTCAAAACAAAATTTTGAATAAATTCAAAAAATAATAGTATTTTATTGAATAGCTATTTAAAAGTTGTAAAGCAGTTGTATTTATATATTTTTGTTTAAAAACCATTAAAAAAATAACAAATGGAAAGTACGCTGTACGCATGTTTTGTAAATTAACAAAGAGACCGTATGTTGGATTTTTTGTGTGGATCCTGATTTTGTTTTGTGGCAGCCCGATTTTATGATCTAATTCTACAAGAATTTTCTATTTTTTCTTTTTGTGAGTTTTTTTGTTAATTATTTCACTAGATTTAACTCTTGAACCGATCCGACTCCTGGTTAGAGTTTATGCGCTAATTACCCTAATTAAGGTTTTGGTGTGTATATATATATATATATGTATATATTTTCATATGACGGCACATTGTATTGCCGCACAATATATTTGACTTTTAAGAGAATAAAATTCTCTGCAATTTCGTAGACTTAGGGTGTTTGGTTTCTAAATCAAATTCAATTAATTTCAATTTATCATTATATTTTTTTTAAATTTTAATACAAAATATAATAAATAATTTAATTTTTTAAATTTTAAAATAATAATAATATTAAAAAATAATATTTAAATAATATTTTATCAACTTAATTCAATTCAACTCAATTCACTTCAACATCTAAACGTAGTCTTAAGCATACTGTCAAAGTAGGTAAATCTCATGCTTGTGTGTAACTGATTTCATTTTTCATTCTACTTTTTATTCTGTTAAGACAGCTGTATCATCTGCTCAAAATCACAACAGTTATAGAAGCTTGGAGAATATTCAAGAGAATCCCAATTGTAACAGAAAAGATGGAACTTTTTGCTTTCATTATAACCATTAGATCCACATCTGAAAAACGAAGAACTAATCAGCTGCTAGGATTGGAGAGATCGGGGCTTAGATGGCACGTAGATCGGAGCTTTAAGGAAGGTTACACATCCATGGTGAGGCATGATGCATGCATGTCAAAAATAAAGACTTTTGACAAGTTGAAAATTTAGATTTCTTTTTGGTAAGTTCGTATTTCACTGATAAAAGAATAATATTACATATAGTTGTAGAATATACAAGTGTATATAATCACTTTAAAAAAGAATGTGATCTATTATTAAAAAATTAATTTTTTTATGCGAGTCTCGTATTTATTCATTTTTTAAAAATGATTATGCGTGGCACGCCGTTTCTGCACTTATAACTGCAACTATCATTTCTCTTAACAAAATTACTCAAGTGACTGTAATTTTTTTTTTCTTTTTTATACTGGAGTAGAGGATTCGAACAGCATGATTCTTTTATTTGGAGACCAACTTGAAGTCATTTGGTTCTTAAAAGATTTTTGGCCTTTTTTTTTGTTTTTCGATACCATATAATTGCTTTATCTTAATTAATTGTTTGAGGTTAGTAGATTTTTTTGCATTATTCTTATTCTTCTTCCTTGTAAAGTTTAATTGCGGCATTTAGAAATTTATGATGAGCTCTCTCATATGTGACGAACAGAGATTGGCAACTAGTTTGAAATTAATAGCTAGAAATATTTGGAAATGCAATTACAAATGAAATATTTTCTGCATCTCCGTCAGAACCCCACCAATTAACAGTAGAAACTTCTAAACAAAAAAACCACTGTCCCTTGCGCAGTTTCTAAATAACATAAGTAAAATACTGAAATACCACTCTTACTAAAAGGCCCGTCTACTCAATAAAGAGATATTAACTTTATTGCATAAAGCAGATAATAACATCTAATCCAAAATGATAACTCTTGGGCCATGGCCCAACGACTGTAGACCAACTTCTCACAGTCCGCTGTCTCAACGTCTGTAGTCCATTTGCCAGTGGCCCATCACGTGTTTAACCTTTAATCAGTTAGGTTCCCATCTCAGCCGACAGAACACATCTTCTTCACTGTCGGCGTGTCACAGAAAGCCGGTTGCTTTATTGGCAATAAGGCGCGGGTCATGCTAGGGATTTCGCTTGAGCTTTTCGCTAATTTTTTTTTGGTCATTAAGAAAGTATTGTTTAATAATATTGTAAATTAAAAAAAAAAATTTTAAAGTGTTAAAACAATATGTGAAAAAAACTTACGTTTTTTTTTTTTTAATACTTCTAAATATTTTAAAAAAATTACAATATTATTAAATAAAACTTTCTTAATCACTAAGTTAAAAAATCTAAAAAAAAAAATTGCAGCGAGAAGCTCCAGCGGATTCTCCAGAGGGATCCCTATCATTTTCCAATAAGGCAAAGGCGGTCATGATTTTTCTTCATGGATGCAAATCATGCAATGGTTACTTTGGCAAAAAAAAAAAAAAAAATCAGGTGATGATTATCGGGAAGGTTCCGGAACTTCTCTTTGGCAGACGTGGAAATATAGATCTTTTTAGGGCTCTGAGATATTTTTTCTTTTAAGAAACGTGTCTACTTGTTACGGATCCATCAGCTTAGCCTCAAGTAAAATTGAAAATTAAATAAAAAATTATTTTTTAATATTATTATTATTTTGATATTTGAAAAAATTAAATTATTTATTATATTTTGTCTAAAAATTTAGAAAAATTATAATGTTGATATGAGATAAGATAAGATGAGATGAAATATTTTTACTATCTAAATGATAATGCCCAACTATGATATGTCAAAAGACTTTGAAATATAAATATTTTGGACCGTTGCTATGCAGTTGATGTTGAAAAATGTTTTTATTCTATATTCTGTATTCTGCAAATATTTATATTTATATACTAGTATATATCATCTGCTTACTGAATTGTGGATAATATTTTTAGATGATTTAGACGATACAAGTGGTGATTATGAATAGACAACTTGGGCAAGATTAGCTGGGGGTAGAAAGTTGAGTACCTAAGGGTACTTTCGGTAGTTTGGTTTTCAGTATGTGTAATTGATTTATGGAGACTTATGAAATTCCTAATTATTATGTTGAGTTTAATGGGAGTTTGTGAAACAACTAATTTATTTTATGAAAAATGTTATTTTGTTCACTCAATTTATCCCTTTATTTTGACGCATCATGTATTATAATTTTTTTTTCTTTACTTAATATTTAAAGAAATGACTATTACTATATTGATTTTTTTATATTTTTAAAAAATATTTTAAAATAATAATAAAAATATGAATAAAAAATAAAAATATATAAAAAGTTAATTTTAATCCAACACTACCTTCCAGCGGTGCTACTCAAGGAGTACTCAAGGAGCATAATACCACCGCTCTTATTTTATTGGATTAGTGCGTTGATGAAAACCGATAAAAGTTGATCCTTCCCACTCTTTAAATCAAATAGCGTTGTAATTAAAGAAAAAATAAAAACAAAGAAGGAGAAACTTAAACTTATATTCATCCTCTACAAGTAGCATTGCATCTAAACCACTCCATTTTATTTGAGACATTCAAAGGTTTATCGTAATATCAAAAAATCGAACTCTTCCAAAAAGGCTAACATCGCTCATAAAGAGATCACAATTGGACCTATATCCCCATCAACCAAGTTTAGGCCTAGTTTAGATTTAAAAATAAATTAAAATAGTTTTAGATGAGTTAAATAAAATATTATTTTTAATATTATTATTATTTTAAAATTTAAAAAATTAAATTATTTATTATATTTTATGTAAAAATTTTAAAAAATTATAATAATAAAATGAGATGAGTTGATATAAATTTTGAATACAAATGAGAGATAAGCAAGAGGAGACTGTCACGCTATCCCAATCAAGAGTCAAATGTTGACTGTTCATCGGTAACGCTAACGTGGTATGGCACGTGTCATTTAATGTTAACTATGATGAAAATATGGGGATGTAGCATGCCATGATAGTATTAACCACTCGACGATCAACATTTAGCCTCTGATTGGATGACGTGGCATGCACGCTATATTAGCCCGTGTACTACAATTTCCATACAACCTGCTTTGTTGTTTGGCAAGGGTGATCGAAAATAATTGATGTGATGTTACAAACGATAGAAATAGTTGACACTAGACAGCGTACAATTATCAAGCAAACACGCGAAGATAAGGTTAACTTTATCTCACCTTTTTCTCATACTACCAAACACAAAATTCATGATTTTATCTGATTTTATTCTTAAATATAATTTAAATATAAAATTTATAAATTAATTATTATAACTTTTTCAAACTAATCATTATAATTTTTTTAAATTTTTAAATAAAAAATAAATAAAAAATTAACTTTTTCAAATTTTCAAATAAAAATTATATTCTTATAATATTTTAATTTTATAATATTTTTTATTTAATTTTTTTTCTCTTATTTTTTAAAATTTAAAAAATAATCAACTCAAATTATTTTATTATTATTTATAAATTATATGTTTATAAAATTATCTTCCCATATTACTTCCATCCGACTCAGAGGTCTAAGAAGAGGCAACGACCAAACCTCATCTCCTAGACTTCGCTACGAGACCATGGCCCCACTACAAACATGACGTGCAACGTAACAATGCAACTAACAGTCATTGCTGTAAGTGTGTGGGACCCGCCCAATACAGTTGGTTTGGCGAAACCGATGTTGATTTCATCCACTGACAACTGACACCCAGTACCATTCTGCAGGAATGATCTCTGGTAAGGTACTTCCCTATTGATCAAGATGCCTAGGATTTTTCTCTCTTTTTTGTTTCAACATCCATGGACTGACCCATGTGCACCTTGGCACTTGATCTAAGGTTGAACCCAATTTCCCGTTAACTTTTTTGCATGCTCTTATCGACATTAATATAATTTATTACAATGGGCATCAAATTAGATTTACATATGTTTGA
This sequence comes from Juglans microcarpa x Juglans regia, assembly GCF_004785595.1. NCBI lineage: Eukaryota > Viridiplantae > Streptophyta > Magnoliopsida > Fagales > Juglandaceae > Juglans > Juglans microcarpa x Juglans regia. The sequence goes on along the minus strand of NC_054598.1, from coordinate 37,983,381 downwards.
AGGAGTTTGGAAGATATTGAGTAACTTTATATGTAGGGTTTAGAAAGGGTAAGTTTTGCATATTTTTTATGTAATAATAATAAAAAAAAAACGTGAGATCTACTAATAAAAAAAAAAAAAAGTTTTTCTAGTGAGCTCTAATTTTACTTTTTTTTTAAAAAAAAAAAAAAAATATGCAAGCTTTACACTATAATATCATTTTTCAAAAATATTATATATGCGTTTCATTCAAGTCATTTTGTCGGTAAAATTGTAGCTATTGTGAAATATAAGGAATATGCGTAAATTAAATATATAAATAAGATCAATGATTTTGTAATTTTATTTAAAGACAAAATTTTGGACTAGGCTACTAGGCTAGGCACACCGAGGTCGGGACCCATTGAATGTTCACCACAGAGGGCTTGCCACGTCTACAAATAAGGACACGCCTACGCACATAAGCAATTAATAATGCTAGTGGTTCATTGAACTAGTGGGCGGTCCATTTATTTCTACATCAATTAATAATGCTTAATTCGTACGAGTTTTAGACATTAATTTGTTTTTTTCTGCATTTGGAACCCCAAATTTCATTTACAGAATCTGATCACAATTTTCCTAGAAAACTAACAAATCAAAAAAGAGGAGCAAATGATGAACAGCATGCATGGAGGTGATGAGAAAATTATGACACAAAATTAGAATCAAACCAAGTCTAGCTCATGATAGAGAAGAATTCTGATCAAGTTTAAAATCCTAAACAAGGGAAAAGAAAAAAGAAAGATGAACATGAATTATTGGATAACTGGCAACAGATCAGTAGAATTTTTATTCAAGATTACTGTAGAATTCAGATAAAAGCATGTACCAAAGATCGGTACTAACTAAAACAGGGTACCAAATTGTCCTGTCGATGAAATCTTAGACCTTAGTAACATCTATGTCCATAAAATTCTGTTCTTCTGGCCTCCCTGGTTCTAAATCTTACCGGAATAAAGTCATCAAATTAAAACCAGAAGACCCAACAATCCACAGCTGATGAAAACAGGCAACGTCCTAGTGACCAAATTCCCTGCGGCGCCGTTGAAGTTTTCGTCAATGGGATACAACTCCCCCGGCGGACCAGTTATGTATAAGAACGACGAGGGAGGCGGAGGGCAGAGTGGAGACGTTGGCGGCTTCTTGTGAGACGGTGGCCGTGGTGATGGCGGAGGAAGAGCTGGTGGTGGTGGGCTTGGTGGAGGCGGCGGATATGGCGGTGGTTGGGAGTTTGGATTGCACGGCATGCACTTCTGACCACCTTGATCATCAGCTGTGACGAGAACTGTGAAAACGGCGATCACAAGGAAAAAGTTTAGCAGCAATCGAGCGTTGAAAAGACGCATCTTTGTTTGCTTTACTAAGGCCAGTTGGAATAAAATTCGATTGCCAAAGTGTTATTTTCGTGGGCTTGCTTTGAAGAAAGTAAACTGGGGGAAGGTAGAGAGGATGATCAACGCCAAGGTGGGTGTGGGAGAGTGGTTTGGTTACGTTATTTGGTGCATGGGGAGACTTAAAAAGACTGAAAGGCAATTTGATGTAAAATGAGGAATGCAATGTATTAATTACTATTGATTTTCATATTCTGTACCTATATTTTTTTCGCAAGGTATAAAGATATTTTTTATAAAATATGAGGTGTGAGGTAGTAAATAATGACTGATAAGGATTTATTTATTTATTCTTTTTACAAATGCAAATTGGTGTGAGTAAGAAATGTTCTGCAAGGACTCTGATCTTCTCGTAGGATATTACTTTTTCTTCGGGGTATTGTTGTGCATGTGGATGGTCCAAAATTATGGGACCCATATTACACACTTCTAGCACTTAATGCAGGCCGATTCTGTGTACAATCTGTGTAATCTATCTACATATAAGGCTACTTTAATGTTTAATGGAATATTTTAGGAGAATTTGGGCCAAAGAAAAAATGAAGTGTACGTGTTAGGTTTTGATGATTTTAGTGAAGATAGGAGCTAGACATGATTGGTGTAGAGCTAGCTGCAGGCAGTATTGAGGCGAGATCAGAGCTACGTATAAAGGAATTATATATATATAGTACATGATCTGCAGATAACAAAAGCTATAACTTTCTTGTAAAAAAAAAAAAAAAAAAAATGGGGTTTGAAGCTTGGATAGCCTGACATTAGATTATATATATTCTTGCTATATATTCGCACGATCAACTTATCTTTTACTTATTAAAAAAAAAAAAAAAAAAACACCTTATCTTTTACTTTGAGGGATGGAATTAAAAACAACATTTACAAGCTCACTTATATATAATTAATACAAATACTCTCAGTGCATCACTAAAATGATTAATAAAAGAAAATTATTAATATTTCGGTTTTTTATGATTGTAATAGATTTTACAGTATACCAGTTTTGTAAGTAGCAGAACTCTATAATCAAATTATACTCATCATGTATTAAAAAATAAACTTATGATTATACTTACATGGACACAAAAGATAAAAAAAGATAAGAAAAAGACATGTGAAAGAGTTATAATAAAGTAGTCTTGCATATTGAAGCACCACAAATCAATATTGTCATTACCCTAAGAAACCCTAACCAATATCATAGATAGCTCATCACATTCACTGCCATATGATGTATTCAGACCCCAATTAAAGAAGAGAGATCACTGTCAAGCTGGGGTCTACTTGCCTGCACCTTTCTTGAGTCATCAAGTCATATCTACATGACCTTTTCCTTTCCTTTTTTTTCGTGAATGATTCTTCCTCCGTTTATTTAATTGGTTGTTCTACTTTGCTTTCTATATTATTTTTCATACGCAAGCATTATCAAGTTCAACAATTACATATTCCCCTAATTTTCATGTAAAACTCAAAAAGTATTATCTTCCAAAATATTCAATAATTAACTTTTAAGTACTCTGAAATGAGACCAATACGTTTTAATGAAGAAATGTATGCAAAAAGTTAGGAAGATAGAATATGGACACGTAGATGAGTGGAAGAGAAAAAGGCTAGTAGAGAGAGAGAGAGAGAGCACCGTCCCATTTTCTTAAAGCATCTTCCAACCCTTTTTGCTGTTGGAATTTATCGGAGTCGAGTCGGTCAACTTTCCGAATGAGACAGCCTAAAATGGAGCCCCAAGTGTTAATTTTGGGAACCTTCTTAGTTCTTACCTTCAAAGTAATCTCCTCTTTTTCAATAATTGACACTGGACCAAACTGGTTGGTTTGAAAGCCAGAATCTATCGCCATCCTTTGTTTCTCTTCTTTTCCCATAATACCCTCTTTTCTATCTTTTAAAATATTTAATTTTCTCATTACAAAATACTACAAAAAATAATTAAGAGTATATCTAATAATCTAGATTATTAACTTTATACTCGAGCCTAAGGTCATATTTCATCGAATCAATCTCAACAACCTGCCGCCCAGTGATATAGCTCGGTTTGGATATGCACAAAACCTATCATTTCATCTTATAATTTTTTAAAATTTTCATATAAAATATATTAAATAATTCAACTTTTTTAAATTTTAAACAAAAGATATTATTAAAAAATTTATATTCTAATATTATTTTATTTAATTTTTAACAAAATATCTAATCTCAATTGCATAGCCAAACTATAACCTTATTGTTCATTTACATAAAGCTTTATAGCTTTACCAATCAACTGTCTTTCAACATTTCCATCCTAGAAAAAACTAGCCTCCCAATTTGACCTGAGAAATATTTTTTTTTAATTTTTTTTTCGTGATTAAGAAAGTAATTTTATACATATTAGTATATTTCTTTTTATTTTTAAAAATATTTAAATATATTAAAAAATATAAATAAAAAATATAAAAACAATTAACGACTCTGGACGATAGCCCGACTCTTCCATCCTAATCTTCGTTCCTCATTTTATGAAGGATAGAAAGGGCCCTTGTTTGGGTTTTATTTACACCAGAACAGTCTGAAGAGTCCGAAACTTCAATATCTAGTTGTTACACCCATGAAGTGGGCCTCCGTAGTCAAATAGCCGCTTGCATTGTCTATAAGCTAAGCCCAAAATTAAAGCCCACCTAAGACAATTATAATTTATTCCAACAACGCACACCAAAATGTTTCAGAAATCAGAAAAAAGCACAGTAAAAAGATGAGAGAACTCCTATCATCTGTATGAAGACATTGCATAAAAAGATTCATCAAAGACGCCATGTCCCACAGGCAGCTCCAATCTCTCTCTTATATACAAAACATTGCTGACCTTCTCTCTCTCTCTCTCTCTCTCTCTCTCTGATCTACTCCAGTCTAAAGCCTACACTCATTCAGCCCTCTGGCTCGGGAATTGTCTCATTCGAAATCACAAGGTGAGCAGGGAAAAAAAAATTGAATTAGTAGTTATCTGGAATTCATGACTGAATCCAAGATTTAATCATCTGCTTCCATGTCCAATCCTGATCATATCTTTTCTCTAGAAGAACGGTGAAAGCTTCCTCATTAATTGCAACAGCCGCTACTTCCAGACATCCCCAAGCTTGATGCATGCAAACGTGAGCTTCTACGCGGCATTTGATCTGTTTCCCAACGTGTTCTCTTTGAGCATCCGGAGTTTCCAACAATTGAGGGTCCGCAAGACCATGTAGGAGAATCAAATCCTTGAGCCATTTCCACAAGCATCCTCTGTAGCTCCTCCAAGCTATAATTCTTTTTCTGTGCATGCAACCCATGAAATAAATATCAACATAAGACTTATAAAAAACTTCACAACCTGGATTATCAAAGATTTCAAGATTTTAGGTAAGCAAACCATGAGAATCTTTGTGTTGCATTCAAGTTATGATATGCTTCTGATCAATGGACACTCGAACTTACTAAAATTGACTAGATAAAACTTGAGAAAACAAAACTAGCACCTTCTGATCACCATTCTTCCACTTAAGGGCCTCGTAAATCACCCCATTTCCCCACACAATTTGGACTTAAAGCAGCCATTGGACAATTCTTCCCTTGAAAACGAAGAAAACATGTCTCTCAGAATCCCAGTACAATTCCAGAACTGGTCACTCTGTTTTCCATTTTAATCATTATCAGAAAACTACAGAACAGTCGTATCCTAGGAGCAAATATCTAAGCAACAGAAGCAGTTTCCTTTTCTTTCATAAGATAAAATAAGTTCGAATGAAATTAATCACATAATTAGAAATCATCTTTTCGCACAACTTAACAATTTGCATAACAAGTTTCCTATTTTATGAATTCAACGTTCTATTTCAAGAGCATTACTCAGAGTTCAGCTGTGTTATTTAAGATATAAATAGGCCTAACTGTCAAACCAAATCAACCGCCATACCCCTTTTCTACGCCAGTGTACGTCGAAAGCTTAATTAAAATCACAACATTAGAGCTGCGGAAACTCAACATAGTTGATCTAGTAGGAAGAGCAATACTAGAAGAAAGAAACTGATATCTGAACAGAAACAAGATCCGTACCTCTTTCCTGGTCTGCTTCATGAGAGAAACCATTTCTTGGAGAAAATCAGAAAAGCCCTAAAACAGAGTTCAATTGCCAGATTATCAGTATCTTTATGATCTCAAAATGCGTCGGAGGAATCATAGAAAGACACTCCTTCGAAATACCCACCTCATCTTGCTCATCGTCGGGGTCATATAACCCTGCATCGTACAGCGTCCTCTTCCTCTGGTCTGACAGCACTGCTCCAACAACAGAAAAGGTTAATAAAACTCGTACGCACGCTTCCGTAGGCCAAACAAAAGATAAAAAAAAAAACAGGTAATCAAGATAACTAATTTCTCTCCGGAAAGTAAAAGAAAAAATAAAAAAAAACCTGAATAGGCTTCTTGGATTTGCTGGAATTTTCGTTTAGCTTGGCCCAACAAAGAAGGGGTTTTAAGCCATCTATCTGGATGCCATTGCTGCACCAAGAAGTAAAAACAACAACAACAACCAACAAAACAAACGCATATATTAACTCCACACGCACTTAGAACAACAACTTTTGGATCTTTAATGTATCTTTTTCCTGTGTTTAGGCCAGACTTACCATAGCAAGCTTGCGATAAGCACGCCTTAATTCTTCGGCAGACGAGTTCATACCAACACCAAGAACGCCGTAATAAGATAGCGGCTCTTTGTCAGCCTCCATCTGCATCTCCGTCACAACCCCACCAATCTCAGAACCTCGAAAAAACCCAATACCCAGAAGCTGAACACTGTCTTGTATGAGTACTCAATTTCAAGGGAAGCCTATGAAGTGCCAGCGGACTCGGGAGAGTTAGAACTCGTAAGGACAATGATTCTTGACGAAAGTGAAATCGGGTCGCTTTATAGGCAACAAGGCAAAGGCGGCCATGATTTTTCTTCATGAATTCTGAAGGTGATGGTTACTTGGCCAAAAAAATCTGAAGGTGATGATTATCGGGAAGGTTCCGGAACTTCTCTTCGGCAGACGAGGAAATATAGATCTTTTTAGGGTTCTCAGATATTTTTTCTTTTAAGAAACGTGTCTACTTGTTACGGATCCATCAGCTTGGGATGATTAGATACAGAATTGAGATTAGATAAGTAATGATAAAAATTAAAAATTAAATAAATATTATTAGAATGTTAATTTTTAATATTATTATTATTTTAATATTTAAAAAAATTAAATTATTTATTATATTTTTATGTAAAAATTTAGAAAAACAAAAAAATATGGTATTCATATTTGTTTGCATTAGAAGATTTCTGACCCCCAGAAGTGATCAATAACCAGATTGTTCAATTCACCGATAACACTATTACGACAAGCTTTGCGGTACATTGCTCAAGCATCTTATACCGTGTCATTTGTCTCAGCCAGGAGTAGGGTGTCTAATAGGAGGACTTCCCTCGACCCATCTACAAGGTTAATGGGTGGGAATCAACTCCTTTTCTCCAAATGGATTTTGATTAGTCTTTGTTTATAGTTAGTACGAGCGAGAGGCAAGTTATGGGCAAATTACGATGGCCAAAAAAACCAGCCTACCCATATATATATATATATAAGCAATTTATAAAATTAGGGCTTCTCATTCTGTGCCTTTTGCCATGTCTTCTCAACTTTTTTTTACCATACCTATTCTTTCAATTTTCTTATCTCCACCATCCTCTTCTTTCTTTTTATTTCCATTTTCTCTTCTACCAACTCCTAGTCCTTATCCTTTTTCATTTTTTTTCTCCTCCGCCTATTTTCCCTCTTATTTTCTCTCTCATTCCTCTCTCTTATTTCTTTTCTTCCATTGATATGCGCAAACCCTGGCCATGTCGTGTTTTTTAAAAATTGAGTTCTCTAAGTCCAACGAGAATGAGGTCTCCAACGTCAAGACCCACGACCATTAAAGGCCAACAAGACCGTGGGTCTTTAAGGTTGTTAAGAATTGAACTTTATATTTCTGAAAAATATGCATTACAGTGTAAGAACGTCTAAAATATATAGATACACCTAGCCTTTCTATGATAACTATTAAAAAGGAAATAATTACAATTAAATGACAAATTTTCTAAATAATTAAGAAGTTGCTAATTTTGTGAGATTTGATTCTGTTAATACTCCCTCTCAAGTTGGTGCATGGAGATCCGTAATGCCCAACTTGCATAGAAAGTGTTAGAAAAGTTCCTGTCCCAAGGTTTTGGTGAAGATGCCTGCGACTTGCTCATGAGAAAAGGTGTGAGTGGCTATAAGGAGGCCTGCCAGAATTTTATCACGAACAATGTGACAATCAATCTCAATGTGTTTGATGCGCTCGTGAAAGACAGGATTGTGAGCGATGTATAAAGCAAATTGGTTGTCACAATAAAGACTGATAGGTTTAAAATGAGAGACACCAAGATCTGTGAGGAGCTGTTTTAGCCAAGTGAGTTCGCAAGTAGTGATTGCCGTGGTGCGATATTCGGCTTCAGCGGAGGAACGTGCTATTGTCGTCTATTTTTTTGTTCGCTAAGAAATGGGACTCGTGCCAAGCTAAATGAAGAACCCTATGGTGTATCTTCGAGTAGTGAGGCAGCTAACCCAATCTGAGTCTGTGTAAGCGGTAACATGCAAATTACTAGATGATAAGGAAAAAATGCCTTGACCTGGACTGCCTTTGAGATAACGAAGAAGGCGGATGTCAGCTTGCATGTGTGGATCTCAAGGAGCATGCATGAACTGGCTGAGAATATTCACTGCAAAAACAATATCAGAACGTGTTATAGTCAGGTAGATGAGACGTCCAACTAGTAGTCGATAGGCGCCACGGTCGGTGAGGAGAGAACCATCACGGTCTGTGAGCTTTAAATTTTGTTCCATGAGAAAGTGAGCAGTTCGAGCACCAAGTTGACCACTATCATTTAGGATATCAAGTGTGTACTTGTGTTGGTTGAGGAAGATGCATTTCTAAGAGTGAGCAACTTCAATACCAAGGAAATATTTGAGGGAGCCGAGATCCTTTGTTTTGAAGTGTATAGAGAGATGCTCTTGAAAACATCGATATGAGAAATATCATTGCCATCAACTAAGATGTCATCAACATAAACGAGGACAATAGTGATTCTGGTGTGAGTAATAAGAGTGAATAAAGAGTGGTCTACCTGAGACTGATTAAACCTACATCAAGAAGCACAATGGTCAGTTTAAAAAACCAGTTGCGAGAGGCTTGTTTGAGGCCGTATAGAGATTTCCGGAGCCGACACACACGAGTCTCTCCCTTAGGGCAATATCCAGGTGGTGGGGTCATATAGACCTCTTCATCAAGATCACTATGTAGAAAAGCATTGTTGACTTCAAGTTGTTGGATGACCCAATTTTTTGTGGCAATGACTACCAGTAAGCAGCGGACAGTGGTCATTTTGGCAACCGAAACAAATGTTTCATGGTAGTCAAGACTAGGGGTGGCAATATGTGACACGACCCGTTAACTCAATACGAACACGACACGATAAAAGCAGGTTAGGGTTTAACCTTAACGAATTCGGGTCGAAACGGGTTGACCTATTAAGACACGATTGCTTAACAGGTCACTAACGGGTCAACCCGTTATGAAAATTCAATTTACCTTTATACCCTTAGACCTAAAGGGCAAGGAGAACGCTTCACTTCCTTCTTCAATTTCTAAATTTGTTTAGATCTGTGTTTTTAATTTTTTTATTATATTTGAGATTGTAATATTAATATATTTACAATGTATGTATTGTTTATTATATTTGAGATGTAATTTTAATAATGAATATTATTACAAATTGTGTGGATCATATTTGTTTGGATTGTAATTTTAAACTTGTGGTTAGTTTTTTATTTTTTATAGATATTATTTATATTTAAATATTTATATAAAATCAATTAGGTCAAACGGGTCGTGTCGTGTCGTATCGTGTTTGTTCAACCCATTAACTTAAATGGGTTGAAACAGAACAGGTCGTGTCGTGTCAATTTATTTCTTATTCAATAACGGGTCGTGTCGTGTCAACCCGTTATCTTACCGTGTCGTGTTCGGGTTTGAAATTTTGACACGAAATCCTTAACGGATCGTGTTCGTGTTGACCCATTAAGTGTAATGTACATACCTTGACACGACTCGTTAACACGATTTGACACCCCTAGTTAAGACCTTCAACCTGAGTGTAACCTTTAGCAACTAATCGAGGTTTGTACCTCTCGATGGATCCGTCAGCTTTGAGTTTAATTTTGAAAACCCATTTACATTCAATGAGTTTCTTACCAGGAGGAAGAGGTTCAAGAGTCCAAGTAGCATTATCCTCTAAGGCTTGGATCTCAGCAGTCATGGCCTCGCGCCAATAAGGATGGCGGTGGAGTAACATGAAGGATCAACATATGTGGTGAGAGCAGTTAGAAAAGTAAGAAGAGAATGAGAAAAAAGAGAATAAGAAAGAAAACCAAATAAATGATGAGCAGTACCTGAAGCTGATGCAGCCAATGAGGATGCAGTGGACTCCGTATGTATGGTGGGACAGACGTAATCCTGAAGATATACAGGTCGAGTGATGGTGCGTCTAGGACGAATGGAAAAAGGAGATGGTGGAGGTGGTGATGGGTCGGGAATAGGAGTGGAGAGGGGAGGAGGAGTTATGGGTTCGGGGATGAGGAGAGGAATAATGGGTAGTGATGGATCTGGAGGAGAAGAAGCGGTTTGGAATGGGAATATTTGTTCATGAAAAATAACATCACGAGAATAAAAGGTAGCTTGGGTTTCCAGGTTGTAAAGGTTGTAAGCTTTATGTTGACCGGGATACCCAAGAAAGACGCATTTTGAGGCACGAGTTGAGAATTTGTCGCGAAAAGCATGGAGGGTTTGAGCGTAACAAAGACATCCAAATATGCATAAATGAGCGTAACTTGGTGGGGTATTGAAGAGAAGTTCAAAAAGAGATTTATTTTGAAGAATAAGACTCGGGGTGTGGTTGATAAGATAAGTGGCAGTGAGAACACATTCACCCCAAAATTTTGTCGGTAAATGTGCTTGAAATCGGAGACTATGAGGGACATTCAAAAGGTGCCGGTGTTTGCGCTCCGCAACACCATTTTGTTGCAGAGTCTCAACGCAGGTACGTTCATGAATGATCCCGTGGTCATGAAGATAATTTCTTATAATTTTAATCATGGTGTTGAACTGATTCTGGATAAGTGTAAAAAAATGTATAAGATGAGTATATGCTTTAGATTTATGTCGCATGAGATAGATTCAAGTGGAGCGAGAAAAATCATCAATAATAATAAGAAAATAATGAGCACCGCAAATTGAAAAAGTATGGTAACCACCCCATATATCACAAAAAATACGATTAAAAGCAAAAGTACTTTTATTAGTATTTGAAGGAAAATGAAGTCGAGTATGTTTTGAACGAGCACAAATATCGCAACCAGAAATAATACAAGCGTTATTATTGAAAAGATTGAGAATATTTAAACGAGAAGGATGACCTAGGCGTTGGTGCCACAGGATCTTATTAGCAAGAGTCTGAGTAGAAAGAGTTGTGATGGGTTGATGCCGATACACATAAAGTCTATTGCAAAGCTTATCCGCTCCAATCAACTTCGCCGACTGTGGGTCCTAAAAAAAAATAAGTAGAGGAAAAAAAGCCAAGACAAGTATTATTAGAGGTGAGTTGGGGTACATAAAGTAAATTGAAATGAAATGAAGGGAAAAAATAGACATTAGACAAAGTGAGGGATTCGGCCAAATGAATTGTGCCGATCCCTTCAATAAGCAAAACACCATGGGTAAGCATACATTTGGCGCATGGGAAGGAGATGAGAGTTCAGAGAAAAGGGTCCGATCATGGCACATGTGGTGGCTAGCTCCACTATCGATGATCCATGTTCAGCCTTGAGAATAAGAGATAATGTAAGAGATGTTACCCACGAAATTTGCAGAAGGGTTTGGTGGGCTGAGCAAATCCAAGAGTTTTTGGTAGAGATCGAGAGTGAGACCAGGTACAGGTGAGCTCGTGGTGGAGGAAGAGGCCTGGTGAGCCATTGGCAGCAGACTAGGAGGTGGTTTGCCGAGAAGGGAGGGCAGAGACTTTGTGCGGGGTTTACGGCCTGGAGGATACCCGATGCGGCGTTAGCACCTATCACGCGTGTGGCCGTTCCAGCCACATTTCGAGCATTTGAATTCTGGTTTTTGGGAGCCATTGGAGTGGGCGACGAAGCTTTGGAGGTCTGATGGAGAATTTCGAATTTGAAGAAGTCTCTGTTGTTCCTCCTGAAATAGAATAGAGAAAATTTTGGTGATGGGGGCAAGGGGTTCTAGTGCCAAAATCTGGGTTCTCAGTTGAGAGAATGAATCATTGAGGCTGAGTAAAAACTGGTAAACTCGTTCATCCTCCGCTTGTTGTTGAAATTCTTTGAGATCACTGCATTTTTGGAGGTGACTAAGTTCATCACAGAGTTGTTTAATCTGGTTGTAGTATTCATGGATGGAGGTGGTATTTTGGTGCAGGGAGGATAACTCTCGTTTAAGGTGATAGACCCGCGCGTTGTTCCCATGGCAGAAACGAGATTGAAGGTCGAGCAACACTTCACGAGGATCGGTATGAAACTCTCTCCGATAGAGGGACTGATGGAGTTAAGAAGCCAGGTAAGGACCATGTCCTTGGTTTGATTCCATTGAGTATAATTTGGTGAATTTGTGGCGGGTGGGGAAAGGGTACCATCAACAAAACTGAGTTTGTTTTAGGCATTGAGTGCACGGGTCATGGCTTTTTGCCATTTGGGATAATTATCTCCAGTGAGTATTCCAGAGACTAGAATGAGGCTAGGGGAATCAGATGGGTGAAGGAGATAAGGGGAATGAGGGGGGTTGGAGGGAGTGACCATGGAAGGCTTTGAGGTTGGAGGCTTAGGAATGTTGTTTGGCTAATACCATGTTAAGAATTAAACTCTATATTTTTGAAAAGTGTGCATTACAATGTCAAAGCGTCTAAAATATATAGATACATACCTAGCCTTTCTATGGTAACTATTAAAAAGGAAATAATTACAATTAAATGACAAATTTCCTAAATAATTAAGAGATTGCTAATTTTGTGGGATTTGATTCTGTCAATAAAGGCCAAGACCCACAACCTTGGTGTAACACCCCTTTCCCTAGGGCTAGGGATGTCACGTATTTTCATAAACTAACCCAGACAAGAGATTTCATAATTTAATAAAATAAATATTTAATTCATAAAAAAGTTGTTAAATAAATCGTCTCCAATAATATTAAATCAAATCCTTTAAGTAACTGAGTAAAATGTCTATCATAAAATAAATTAATCTACGAAGACTGGAACTAAATTAAACTGCTCCATTTAAGCTTGGGCTTGCATGCTCATACCCATCATCAACCTCACCTGAGGGTTATAAACATGAAATAAAATTAAAATGAGTTGAAAACTCTGTAAGAAACTCATCACAACGTAAACATAATAAACATTAAGTTTTTTCATAAAACACTTCATGCTAGAGAAAATTCAAATCGTGTTATTTCACACTTATGCTTATGACATGTATGACTTGTCTTGAATTATTTGACTTATCTGACTAGCTAACAAACTTAATCTGATGTACAAAGTTGTGCACCAACTTCACATCCTATGACTATAAGGGGAATCACTGATAATATTTTAGCATAATACGGTGAACCACTCTTAGGTTCGTGACTTGCACATACACCCATAAATTTTATTGGTACCATGCATCTGAATGACTATCTTATTAATCTTATCTTTATCTTAAACTTAATCTTATGAAAGTTTATGTGTCTTATGCAACGTGATATGTATAACATACATAATACATACCTAAACTATAATATGCGAAATTAAACATGATCAAATATTATGATGAGTGATGCATTTGTAGACATCATGACATTCATGGTACATAAACATTAACTTCTAAAGAATTAGTTTTAATAATATATCTAACTAGCTAACGTGTGCTAATCTTAATTTTATGATCAAGTTACTTACCTTCTAGCGCTAATCCAATATTTCAAAGACGCGACTAATTACCTATAAAATATATGTATCGTCATATAAATTATTAATAAATCGTCATGCATAGTCTAATTATAAACCTCAAACACTTCGATAACATATATTCCCTAAACCTAAAATTTTCTTAACTTTAAAATATCTTCACTTGTTAAATAATTGATGTCCACATAATTTCTCCAAATAATCATGTGATTAAACTGTAAAACATTTTCCACCTTCAAACATTTAATTTGTCATAGTTTTATCACACGGATATGACAACAAAAACTATGGACCACTCACTGTGCAAGGGCATTTCCGTAACTTGATTTATAAGGACTGAATTACAAACGTAGAGGAGAGAAGTGGTCTTATGTGGGCAGTCGTGCAACTTGGTTTGTGGCTGTGGTTTCTGGCGAGGAGTGGCAATGGCTTTCTAGGGTGGCAAAACACAAAATGAGAGAGAGAGAGAGAGAGAGAGAGAGTTACGCAGAGATAGAAGGAAGAGTCGAGAAAGTGAGAGTGAAGGCCAAACCAACGTAAGGCCACCAAGAGGGTGGAGGGAAAACGTCTAGGTGCACGACTTGGAGTAAGGTTATGGCAGTTGACATGAATGGGAGCTGGCCGTTGCCTTGGCGTGGTGAATGTGGGACGTGGGGTTTCTTTGACCGGGTGGAGAGGCTGGATGTGGACTAAAGGAATCTGCGGTAACCCTAGTAGGTTGAAGATGACAACGTGCAAGGCTAACAAGTTATATAAGTACATAGGTTGGGCTTTTTCCTGGGTTTTGGGCCTGTGGCCTATTCAGAATTATTCGCTAAATCTCAAATGAGCTTTCCAGAAATATTAACCAATTAATACCGTCCAAAATCATCTACTAAACCTTAATGGATGTTAAAATAAACTTTTGAGTCCATGAACCTAATTAAAATACATCTTTAACCTTAATAAATTATAGCTCATGGGTTTACTCAAAATGACCCATTAAACCTAATTTAGGCTCAATAAAATTATTAATATTAAGTCCTTAATAATATTGGGATCTGGTTATTGCACTTGGTCTCATCCGTTCAAATGCACGACGGATCTAGTCATAAAACTCTCGAAAATGTATGTATATGAGACATAGTTCAAATTTGCGTGACTGTATTGTTGACTTTGTTTGAGGTGGTGGTTTTTGTTTGGAATTTGCTATGCATAGCTCAAATGTGGTTGTTTGGATGACTTCAATTTTGAGCAGGATAGCATAACAGTAGCCTTGGAAACCCACCCACTCTTTCATGCGAGGGCAAGTGGCCAACGAGGTGAAGTGGCCAACCCGCCCAAGCAAGGATGGGTGCTAGTGAGGGCGGCTATGGATAGCACCCCTAACCCTAAGCAGTGTTATGTGGACAAACATTTGTACATCATGACACCCCTGCATGACTAATGTGGTAATGCATTGTTTGGATCAACTACTCAACAATAATGTGGCACGACACGTGTCATATTATGCTAGCGTTGACTGGTCAGTTAACGTTGATCTTGGACCATACCAATGTGATAATGCCATGCTAGCCTTCGTATTGTGTCATGCATAGGCACCGATGCACAATAGCAATTTTGGTAAACAATTTGTCATAATATTAAAATAATTTATATTGATGTATTTTTTTGGAGCTAGGTGCTAGTAGTTTTGTGGCATGACTCTCGATGGCAGTTGGACGGTGGTGTGCTACTTCATTGCATGAATAGGAAATAAATGCACAAAAGTATGGATAAAATGAGGGAAAACACATGGATTTACGTGGTTGGATTGGAACACTAAAATCTACTACATCCATGGGTTTTAGCGATGTGAAATAATCCCCTAAAAAATCAACATATGACACATGGCAATCTCTAGTTTTTCTAACACAAAATTGATTGAGTAACTTAATTGCAATTTTCTTAAAGTTCATATATATCTTCCATTGCCTCCCAATTAGCCGTTCCCGGAAATAGAATCTCCCATTGAACCCTAAAAAATTGCTCTTTCAAGCCATGAACGGCAACAACTCTCTTGGCAATCAAGAAACCAGACACGGTTTGTTTGACAAGCAAAAGAGAAGAAAAACATCGATAGCTCTCTTCTATAAATAAATATCCTCCAACTTGCGAAGCACCATCACACGAATTCCACTCTCGACTCTCCTCCTACCACGCCCATGTCTCTCGATATGTCCGCACCATCCCTTCTTATCATCTTCCTCTTCCTTCTCGTTGGCCCGGCGTCCCTAACCCTCGCCCGAAAGCCGCACTCTATCAGCTTCCGATCTCCTAATCTCTACCCAGAGGGCCTCGCGTGGGACCCATCGGCCCAGCACTTCCTCGTGGGGTCCCTTCGTAACCGCACAGTTGCCGCCGTGTCAGACGCCGGCGTCGTCGATACCCTAATCTCCGATCCCTTCCTCCCCGTAAACGTCACTGTTCTTGGTCTCGCCGTCGATTCCGTCAACCACCGTCTCCTCGCCGTCATCCACGCCTCGGATCCACTGCCTCACTTCAACGCCCTCGCGGCCTACGACCTCCGCTCCCGCAAACGCCTCTTCCTATCTCTCCTACCCTCCGATGAAGCCACTGCCGGAACGCGTCAGACCGCGAATGACGTCGCCGTGGATTTCAGGGGCAACGCCTACGTCACCAACTCGATCGGGAACTACATCTGGAAAGTCAACGTGGCCGGAGAGGCGTCGATATTCTCCCGATCACGGGCCTTCACGGCCCACCCAGTGGACCATGACTCACCGTTCAGCTACTGCGGGCTGAACGGGATCGCTTACGTCAGCAAGGGTTACCTCTTGGTGGTGCAATCTAATACGGGAAAGATGTTCAAGGTCGACGAGGACAACGGCACGGCAAGGCAGGTGTTGTTGAACGAGGATTTGACTCTGGCCGACGGGATCGCGATCCGAGGAGACGGCGTCGTTTTGGTGGTGTCCCAAAATATGCTACGGTTTCTGAAGAGCTCGGACAGTTGGGGCGAGGGAGTGGTATTTGACAAAGTTGACCTTGACGTGGAGCGGTTTCCAACTTCAGTGGCTGTGGGAGCGGAGGACAGGGTATATGTGTTATATGGGCATGTGTTGGAGGCTGTAATGGGGAATTCGGGAAGGGAGGTGTTTGGCATAGAAGAGGTGAGGTCAGAGAAGGAGAGTGGGGAAGAGAATGTTTGGGTGTTTGTATTGGTTGGGTTGGGCTTGGCTTATTTCTTGTTCTGGAGATTTCAGATGGGCCAGCTTGTTAAGAACTTAGACAAAAAGACCAATTAATATTTTGGCATTTTCTTTCTCATATCAGTTTTTTTTTTTTTTTTTTTTTTATTTAGCTGCATTATACCATTTCGACAAAAAGATACTGTCTGTAATTTCTCTGTTTGGTTATTTGAGTGATAGTTTTAAGTCTACTTTGATTTTGCATATGAGATAGGATGAGATGAGTTGAGATTAAAGTTAAAAAGTTGAATAAAACTTTATTAGAATATATTTTTTAATATTATTTTTGTTTTAGAACTTGAAAATTTTAAATTATTTATTTTATTTTACGTGAAAATTTAAAAAAATTATAATAATTAGATGAGTTGAGATGTACTGTAAAAACAAACGAGATCTTATTGAATCAATGAAGTTTGGGTTTGTGTAAGGAATGAAGTTTGGGCTTTTTAATCCATTTAGAAAAAATCTTCACAACTTCCTAATACTCTACACTCCATATTTTTTTTTAATTATTATTATTTTTTTCTTTTATCAATTATTTATTATATGAATAATAAATAGAAAATTTGAAATAATTTTAAAAAAATAAACTAAAAAAATTAAAAAAAAATTAAAAAATTAAAAAATTTAAAAAAATGTGGAGTGTGGAGTGTGGTGAGTTATGTAACAAAACTCATCCATTTACGGAGTGCTACCCGCCATGGCGATTGTGAGAGGGAGAAGGGGAGAGGGCAACGTCGCATGATGAATAACGGCAAAGAAGAGAGAGCTTAGAGAGAGAGAGAGAGAGAGAGAGAGGGAATTGATTAGGAGAGATAGGATAATATGTGATACGATCCGTTAACTCTACACGATACGATAATAACGGATTTGAGTTTATTATTAACAGGTTCGAATCAAAACAGGTTGACCCGTTAAGACACGATTTCTTAACAGGTCGATAACAGATCAACTCGTTTTGATCCATTATAATCCGTTAAAAAAATTAAAATTAAAATTATATCCTTATATCCAAAAGTAAAAACTCAAAAAACCCTAAGTTCCCAAGTTCCCAAGCCACGCTCGTGCACACAGTCACTCCTTTCTTCACTCCAGTCTTCACTCACCGCCTCCTCCCCTCGATTCTCATATCCAAAAAATCCTAACCCAGTGACCCACGGTAGTACGGTTCCCACCTGAGCCACCCATCTCCCTCGCGTGTTGTAGGGTCGCCACTCAACCCTCAGCCGTTAGTGTCTCATCTCAGACTCTCACCCTCAGTCTCGACTCTCGATCGTGTCTCTCAAGTCTCAACCTTGTCTCACAGTGCCGCTCAATCAGGTTCTAGTTCTACATTTCTTCTCTTTTTCCTTAATGTTTCTTTGTAAAATTTTCATTTCTCTCTCTTTATTTGATGATAAAGTTCTCGATTGATTGAGAGAGGCTATTGGTTTGAAGTTTGTGGATTTTGAGGGAGGCTTTCCGTTCCTTTTGGTTTTTTACTTTGTGGTGGGGCACTGGTTTGGGAAAAATACTTGATTTTTTTTACTTTGTGGTACTTCAATTTAATATATGTAACTGCTTACAGATCTTGATTTCTCTTCGCTATTATAGTTTCTTGGGTGATCTGTTTTGATTCTAATTGATTACTTATCAATCAAGCTGCCAAAAGATTGGAGAGTGCATCTGCTTTTTGTGCATTTGTTTTTAAGGAGTGTATATCAATTTAATATATGTCATGTCATTTATTGATTTTCTATTAAAAAATGTGTAACTGCTTACAAAAGTTAGATAATTGCTTATGCAGTGATTACTAACAACTTAATCTGACATTACTTTGTATGAATAAACCAAAGCAGAGGAAAGTGCGCATTTGCTTGAACAATTTTTTGTGTTGTGTTGTGATAAATTGTTTGTGTTGTTATAGCCTCATTTCAGTGAATACTTTGTTTTGTTATGTCAGATGTCTGAGGTAGCAGGCGAGAACGATGATTTGATTGACTTGGACTTGTTGGAAGATGTCTCAGCAAGTTGTCAAAATGAGGGAGAGAATTTAAAACGAAGGAAACGATCAAATTGAGACAAGGCAAAACAATATTCAAACTTGGCATGCAAGTTGTCAAAATGAGGGAGGGAAGGCGAAACGATCAAACGATCAAAATGAGAGAGGCTGCTTCAATTCATTCTATAAATCAATCAAAAGTTTAGTTGTGTTTATTATTATTCGGATTGTAACTTTAATGTTATTACAATATATTTATGTTTGTCTTGTTTATTGTAAGTTTGGACTTATATTTAATATTTGTTATTGTTAGGATTTTATTTTTCGTATTTGGTATTGTCGGGACTTAAGTTTAGACTTTGTCATATTGGTTGGCTGTATTGTGCCTTTATTTGGTATTTGGTATCGTTGCGACTTAAGTTTGGACTTTGTCTTATTGGTTGGAACTTGGCTAGATTGTTTTTGTGATATTGGTTGGTTGTATTGTGTCTTTATTAATGGGTAACCTGTTCTATCTTTCTTCTGAAAGTTAACTATTTGTTGTGAACTTGTGTGTTTCATCCTTTACATAAGTCATGTCCCA
Source organism: Juglans microcarpa x Juglans regia (assembly GCF_004785595.1). NCBI lineage: Eukaryota > Viridiplantae > Streptophyta > Magnoliopsida > Fagales > Juglandaceae > Juglans > Juglans microcarpa x Juglans regia. The sequence continues at coordinate 37,964,090 of NC_054598.1, read as the reverse complement.
TTCTACTTGCAGTTGGGCCTTTTTCTTTTTGAAAAATATTGAATTATCATATGGGTTTTAATTTTATTAGATGTTAGCAGATGAATAATAATAATGATTTTTTTTTATTAGTAGTTAGTTTTATGTTTTTAGAAGATATTGTGATTTTAATTTTGATGTGAAATTATGTGAATTAGGTTAAAATAAAACAGATTGAAACATATCAATTCAACCCAATAACATCAAATGGATTGAAATGGGTTGTGTCATGTTGATCCATTTTTTGATTAACTCATGACGGGTAGGCCTGCTACCCGCATGGTGCGGGGCGGGGGGTACCCTTCCCCGCACCCCGCCCCGCACCATGCGGGGTTGGGGATTTCTCCCCCGCCCCCCGCCCCCGGGAGGCGGGGGCGGGGGAAAAACCCCCATCCGCCCGGCCCCCCGCCATTATGTTAAAAAAAAAATTTTTTTGGTCTAAAAATATTTTTTTAGACCAAAATTATAATATATTTTAAATAATAAATTAAAATTTATAAATATAAAAAAATTTAAACTCATTAGAGTTAGATTTTGGATTGATTTGGCCTCCTAGGCCAATCTTTATATAGGAGGCCAAGGCAATACAATAGTCATTCTTAAGCAATGTGGGACTTAGTAGTAAGTCTCACATTGCTTAAGGATGACTATTGTATTGCCTTGGCCTCCTATATAAAGATTGGCCTAGGAGGCCAAAACAATCCAATGACTTGAATATAATTTTAAGTCTTTTATAAATTGTGTATATCTATATACAATATATTTATATAATATATATAAATAAAATTTTTTTTTAATTTGGGGCGGGGGCGGGGCGGGGCCCCGCTGGGGTCATCCCGCCCCCCGCCCCTGCTATACCCTCTCTATGCGGGGCGGGGAACCCCGCCCCCGCATGGGCGGAGCGGGTTAGCCCGCCCGCCCATGCGGGGGCGGGGCGGAAGCCGGGCGGGGCAGTGGGGGCGGGGCCCCGCTGTCCACCCCTATTGACGGGTCGTGTTGTATCAACCCATTATGTTAATGGGTCATGTTAAGATTTGAGAGTTTGACACGAAAAATTTAATAGATCGTATTTGTGTTGATTCATATAGTATAATATTTATGCTTTAACACGATACGAACACGATCCGTTAACACGATTAGCTATCTCTAGGGAGGGAAAATATTAAACTTAAAACCCTCCAAAACGACGCAATTTTGGTGTTCATTTAAAAAAAAAAAATTATTATCAAAATGACGTCGTTTTGATAATAAATTTTTTTTTTTAATATATATGTGAGTGTGTGTGCGCTTATATATATATATATTTATATGTTTTGGGCTGGATTTAAGCCCAGCCCGGGGGGCGGGGTGCGGAGGGGGGTAGGGCCTCAGCCCACCCCTAAACCCATTCTTATATGTAGATGAGGGAATCACGCATACGGAGATCAATAAAGATAAAAATAATGTTATTTAAAAACCTTTATATTACACACCGCGTGGCATGATGTGGTAGAATAACGGCCCTAATTCTAACTCTTGTCTGTAAGGTTCGGATTGGTCTCAGAATCTATGTACGGATTTGGTTTTTCCCCAACAACAAAGTAAAAAATCTAGATGGGCTACTAACAAATGCCTTTAGGAACTGTCTCAGTAGTAGCTGAAGCGATGATTTAGGCAGCCCAAGCTTAACTGCCACTTCACAAAACTCATGGGTTCTCCTCCAGTACTGTTGATTCCGTGGCGTATACATTATTATTCATAATTTGAAGATAAGATAAACGAAAAATCTGAACTTTTGAACAAAGACATAATTCAGAATTTAACAAAAGATCATATGATGGAGTGTCATTACTATCATGTGGTCAGGGAAGATTTGCTTCCACCACAGGTATGGGTGGCTGCGAGGGTGAAAGCTTTTTCTCCGCTGGTTCTGCCGGGGGCGCCTTGATCCCATTCTCATTTTTTGGCTTTGACAACCCAGCCTTTTCCCTAAGCATCTCCAGTTTTTCCCTGATCTTTCTCCTGATCTCAGGCTTCGTGGTGCGTGCTTCGACAGGTTCTGTCTGGCCAATCAAAGTCCCACCAGCCAAATATATCATCATTTCTCTTCGTGAAACACCCAAGTTCAATGGAGCTTCTGGTTTCCATTCTCCCTCACTTTTAACCTGCAAAGAGTTAGAAAATTAAAAAAAAAAAAATTAACCATAATGCAAAAGCTCTTTTCAAACCCTAATTGTCTCTATCCAAAATACCCACTTTAGTATCTGTTAATGTCCATTTTAAGTTTTGCTCAAGATAAAGCCAGAAAGATATGTGTTTAACTGTTTTAAGTTTTTCAAACTTGGCCCCAACGCCTGCACCACTGGCCCATCCACCAAAAACATGTCAACATCACAGCAGATCCAACTTCAAATGTATCATGGTTACATACAAACTGCAATTGATCAGGTGAAGACAACTTCAAGAATCTAGGACCTAAAACTCTTTAGAGACTAAGAACATTATTATACTAGATTCCATAAGAGCAGCTTAAACTACGGATGACTAATACTTAGCACAGCTTTTTAAACGAATTCAATCCATAGTAAGCCTTTACGAGTTTGATATATCCACCATTAGCGTGATACTTCACACTTTTGCAACATAGAAAAGTAAAATATGGCTACAAGATATCTGGTCCAAGAGTCCACTGCCCTGAAAGAGTATAGAGCATCTTATCTCGATAGAAAACCATAACTTAAAGTACCCTATGTTATTATAATATTAAGACTGCAAATGTGTCCGTTTTCAAGAATGATAAGAGAATATGGCAATGGAAGCAAAGCATTGCATAGTGTTGAATTGTGTTCACAGATTGCACATCAGCTGGCCTCATGATGACACAAATTACACACATTAGTTACAGCATAGAGAGGATATTTAACTTTGTATTACGCACCAACAAAAAATCTACAAATTGTGCAACTATATAAGTGGCATAGTTCACATTTTTTTTTTTGCTTTTTTTCCCACTACTTCTCAAATAAGCACATTCATTCAAATGAAACTACAAAAGAGCAAGCTGCAAAACTAGAAGCAGCAGAAAACAAAGTAGCAGCTACAAACAAATGAAAAGTAAAAATCAAACAACTTATTGAACCATTGGATGTAGGATTTTAGGACTAGGGATTTGATAGATATGCACTTCATAGGATCAATATATGAGAACAATTTTATAGATTTGCTCTGGCTCCCTCTTTAATGTTTTGAGTGATAACAGCTTCTTCAGTCTTAGCAGCAGAGGAATAACCCGAGAGTGCTAAAACTGAAGATGCTTCATTCAGGGAGTCTTTTCCTCACTTTGAAGGCTTTGATACTAAATTTTGAACTAAAACTCACATAATCAGAATTCAATTCTTGTAAAGCTACCTCGTACAAAGGTCAGGTAGAAGTTTCCTAGTGAATCTAGAGAGCCAGTGCCGACCCATTTTGTACAACGTTCCAAGGAGACCCACAAAATCTATATAAATCACAGCCTTCAAGCATTACACCTGATATACCTTTCCATTCATTTATCATCGATGATAACACGAATTCTTACCGTCAAAATTTCAAGAATAAAACCAGTGACCTTTGCTGAAAAAAATGGAGTTGAAAAAAAAAACAGAAACAAAAAAGTGAACCTGAATCGCATCTCATGTCTCCCAAAAATGTTAAACTCAGCACCCAGGAGAATATTTCATAGTTAAGTAGCCAACTTGATAAAACTCTATTTACATGAGAGCTTCTGAGTTCGAACCTGAAGAGGAAGAGATTTCCTTGTGGATATGATCGCCGGCCGCTTTAGGGGTAAGTCTGGATCTCCGAGCCGGGCAGGAAGTGGGCCTGCCACCAGCTTCATGCTAGAGAATGCCATCTGTACCTCCGGCGAGATGACCGGCTACAACAAGCCACTTATCAGTCAAGAGTTCAAAGAGTAAAGTGATCAGTTAGAACGGACTCCTGTGGAAAAGTTGCAACTCTTTCACGAGTAGTGGGGGAGGAAGTTGGGCTGGCCTAACTCGAGACTCGACGTTCCACATGATTTAATGGGCTGAGTCGTAGGCGATTCGAGCTATTTGAGCCTGAGCCTTAGGTTTGGACCTACAATTCAACCCAGAAAACATGTTTAGTTGGGCGAACCCAGCCCAGCTTGAATGGACACAATTCAACTTACCAATTCTTTTTAATAATTATCATCACAACATTTTTATATATAACATTAAATGATTGAAAGATAAATAATTAATATTTTTTTAATTATTTAAATTCACATTAGGAAATTATTTAAATCCAGAAAACACGTTTTAAGTTGTAAAAATGTTGTCTTGAATATATATAGAAGTGGCAGATTCCATACTAAAGACACTGAAGTCTGAGCGTTTGTAAAAATGCCTCACTAACCAAAAAAGCACTGTGAGGGTCTTTATTCATGTGTATGCTGCAGACTATGAGTTGTACAAGTTGTATTCAACCGTTGAGTGATGTTCCATTATACAAGGAAATATGATTTGTGCTAAGAAAGAGCCATTGTTGTCATGAGTTGATGTAGTGCGCCTTGTTGGTGTAGCTTGGAAGGATTTGTACTTTCCTCAATAAAGGATTTACACGGGCTTTGAAGCTTAAGTAATGATATGATTCTAGGGATATGAAACTACCTCTTGTCCTAAAAGGTTAAGCTAATGGAAAAAAATAAATTTTTATTATTTATTTTATATTTTAACACTAGCCTCATATGTGAGCTAGACTCTCCCTTAATTATGAGGGCGCCCAATACGTGAAATATTTAATTAATTGTGTGAGGTGCAGAGTCAAGATTCGAACTCAAAACTTATACTCTAATATCATTTAAAACTATCATTTATCCCAAAAGTTTAACCTGATGGAGGTAGATTTTTATTATTTATTTTATATAATCATAACAAGGGATTCTACCTGTAGAAATCATGCAAGGAAAATGGCAAGGAATGAGCCAGACAAATATAAATGAGATGATCCCTTCGAGGGGATTGATCACCTTCTGATATTAATTCCTTATGAAGTTATAAGGGTAGATAGTTCCTAATATGGAAACGACAGATATAGTATCAACTCAAGCATGATTAATTGAATTGATAAAATAGAGAGAAATGAGGAGAAATTGAATAAAAATACTTGGTATAGTTCATGGATCCTTACAATGAACTCTTTGAAGGTACTTAAGCTTACATAATTCAAACTAATCTTTAATTATTTACTGAAGCTAATAATCTAAAAATTACAACTAATTTGAGATTGACCCTTAATCGGAAAATAAAGACCGAACTGAATAGAAGACTGGCAAAGGCCCCAAATGCAAATATTCAAATCGACAAAAGCTAGACTCCATAAAAGAGAAAAGACTGGTTAGGCAACCAAAACTGCATCACTATTGCAAGAATGCTACTAAAATAAAGCTCTTGCTTACTAAAATAAAGCTCTTGCTTGATGCTTAATGCATGATTGCTGCAGAATACAAATCAGATATGATGCCACAAACATGGTGAATGTACCAAATTAATTAAAGCTTTAATCTTGCTTGTGATCTCTCATTCGACGGAATGATAGGTCCCAAACTTAGAGAGTATAAATGCTAAGATAAATTATTTCTCTTCGGGTGAGAAAGTACCACCAGTTTGGATAATAAACTTTTCGATCCCCCTTATTGATAACTCCTGGCTGCTTTGAATAAGCAAGGCCACATACAAACCGAAATAGAAAAGCAACTGAATACAAACCACGTAAAACAAAAAGCAACACACGTAAAACAAAAAGCATAATTAACGGAAATAAACATGCAACTGAGTAGCTAGTAACCGAAACACATGACATGCACGTAACAACATGAAAACAGAGCACATGAAATAAACATGCGAAAAACAAAGTACATGAACTAACGAAGTAAATATGCAGAAAACATCATCTAACTGCCTATGACCCAGTCTACGAAGCATGCATACGAGATCTTCACATAATGACCCAGTCCACGCCCCTTGCATACGACGAGATCTTCACGTACAACCTCATCCTTGTTACTTGGGATTGGGCTTTAGGCCTTTCTCTGAATGTCGAGGCCTATCAATACCCCTCCCATCAAGTCGACTCTTGTCCTCAAGGTCCACAGAAGGAAACTGGTCCAACAACGACTGCTTCTTCTCCCACGTGGCATCCTCCGCCTTGGTCTTCCTCCAACGTCGGCTGATCAGTAATGTCTTCACATACCACGTTACCCACATGTCCCTCCAAGAGTAACAACTAGGGTCTTTGGCATCTATGCCCGGTTGTAAAAATATCATTGCAATGGAAACAGAGGCCTTGTGCTCTCCTCCTTTGCATTTCCTCCCATGATAATCGCTTGATTGGATCAGCAGGTGCTTCGAGAGCTACACGAGCTGTTGGTGGAAGAGCTAGAGGAGCTTGTGCAGGTGGGGGTGGTCGTAATAACTCCCACTACTGTGTGAGTTGATCGTCTCTCATCCGTGCCAAGTTAATGGCATCCTTGAGGGATTGCAGTTTAAACATTCGGATCCCATCGGCAATTTTAGCCTTTAAGCTGCCCATGAATGTCCCGACTAGAGCCTTTTGAGTCCATCCTCGTACCCAATTGCCCAAGCTTTCAAATTCTCGCTAGTAATCACGCAGAGAGCCTGTCTGCATGATTCTCGAAAGAGCTTCTTCAAAATCTTCACACTCTGAAGGCCTAAAGTGAGCCCAGAGTTCGTCTTCAAAATTTGTCCACGAGAGAACGCGTCCTTCTTCTTGGACTGTACTGCAGATCCACTGCCACCACTGGTTGGCTCTCCTTCCAAGTGGTAGGAGGCCAAAGAAACTTTCTGGGCTTCGGGAGTATTTTGGAACTCAAAAAATTGGTTCACACGATTGACCAACTCCGTCGGATCATCTCTTGAGAATCGAGAAAATTCAAGTTTTGCTGTTTTGGAAGATACAACCAGCCGTCCCCCATTGTGGCCTTCACGGTATTGGTTACCGTGGTTTGAAGGCTCTTGGTTTGTGAGCAATACATCAAAGAGGCGATTGAGAGTTTCTTCCAAATAACGAAGCCTGTCGGCCATGCTGAGCTCCATCCTGTGTAACCCATCCTGCACTCTACCGAGCCTAGCCTCCAACTGCTCAATACGCTCTTTATTGGTTCCCATAAATAACCTGGCTCTGATACCAATAATAGGTCCCAAACTTAGAGAGTATAAATGCTAAGATAAATTGTTTCTCTTCGGGTGAGAAAGTACCACCAGTTTGGATAATAAGCTTAACGATCCCCTTATTGATAACTCCTGGTTGCTTTAAATAAGCAAGGCCACATACAAACCGAAATAGAAAAGCAACTAAATACAAACCACGTAAAACAGAAAGCATAATTTAAGGAAATAAACATGCTGAGTAGCTAGTAACCGAAACACATGACATGCACGTAACAACATGAAAATAGAGCACACGAAATAAACATGCGAAAAACAACGTACATGAACTAACGAAGTAAATATTCAGAAAACATCCTCTAACTGCCTATGACCTAGTCTACGAAGCATGCATACGAGATCTTCACGTAATGACCCAGTCCACGCCGCTTGCATACGACGAGATCTTCACGTACAACCTCATCCTTGTTACTTGGGATTTGGCTTTAGGCTTTTCTCTTAACACCGAGGCCTATCACCGAACCTCTTGATCAAGGCCTTTGCTTGCCTTGCGATCTTCTCCCATAAAAAACCTCTTCGGCAGTCCCTAAGCTCCATCGTGCCTTTAAAAAAAAAAAAAAAGGCTCCTTCGTGCCTTTATTTGTGGTGTGAGTTGCATTATCATATCCACGTTGGTGAGCCTAGACAAAGTTTTCTCTAAATGCAAGGCGCTTCAATAAGCCTCAAACATGTTAAGATGATTAAAATAAAAATTCAGTGTATATTGGAACTGTTTCCTCATTCCACCAATGTATTGAGATACCAATTGATACTTAGATTCCAACAAATTTGCATGCATGATCAAGTATATAATGATCTATAAATCTATTACCTTGCATGATCAATTAGATAAAAGTTAAGAGTTATAATATTATGTAGTTGTAGATACATCATTTGAAACGGGGTAGAAACATCGATCTCACGTGCTCCAACAATTTTGCCTAACTGTTTATTTGTCTTCCCTTATCAATTTCTTAGTCTGTTTTTATTGTTACCACCAAGTAGCACTACAAAAAAATTGGCCTTTTATGGTGAGGAGTTTCGCTAAAGAAACACCCATTTTTCCCATAAATGGGAAATCCTAAGAATTTGGCTCCTCGGATGTTGGCTGACAGCACTTCATTTGGGAAGACTACCTGGGAAGAGATTTCAAGTTCGCCGCAATTTTTTTTTTTTTTTTGCAGTGGATTTTGAACGCCAACAAATGGTGTCCATCTTGTTAGAGAGAAACTCATTTCCGACTTATGCTTCCATTTTGTCTATATAGAAGCAATAGGTGCTTCTATATTCTACACCATTTTATTAACCTAGAAGTTTCTATAGTCTTGCCCATTTGATCAACAATAAGTTTTTATCACCATTTTACAAACAACAGAGCGGTACAAAAGGCAGCTGAAGAGGCAAACAAATGTCAAGCAGTGCAAAAAATAAATGCATTTAACAAATAAACCAGCAGATTTCTGTTGAAAACATCTTGAAGAGACGTGCATGTTCTCTAATCTATATTTTTATAGTCACTCATTTCATTGTCAGCCCTATTTTACGCTCACTCTTCAATAACGGCTAACCAAGTTCGTAGTCGGTCTGTAACGGTAAATTTCTACTAGATCTGAAATTTCTATATATTTTCGTTGGTCGTTGATTTTGTGTAGTTTTATGTCTTTATTTATAATTTTTTTTTTCAAATTTATTACTTTGTATGTAATAATTCTCTTAATGGTTTCTTTATTTGGGTATGGTTTCTAAAAAGAAAAAAAAGTATTGGGTTAAAGGAGGAACATAACAAGTTATTTGTTAATCTTAATGTTGAGTAGAGTAGAATATATAACTATCATTGAATCTGTGAATAGTGAAAAATGTGGTTTTTATTTTGTATATGGACATGGTGGTACATGAAAATTTTATCTTTGTAAAATGTTCTAATTTCGATTACGTTTAGGATCATAAATAGTACTTGCAGTTGCTTCATAAACTCTGTTTTTGGTTTATGTAATTTTAAGAAATGGTGAAGTTTTTGGTTTCGGTTTCCCTATTTGGCTGGTTGTTATATTTCAGTATTTAGTTTTTGGTTATATGGAAAAGATAAGTTGGCTAGATTTGTTTGATAGTGGAAGCATCCAATGTTTGCCAAGATGATGAATTGGCTTTTTAAATCCTGTTAAAATCTATAGATAAATTAAAACTTTTGTTTTTGATAAGTAGATAAAATCAGAAATTACACTACTTTTATTCTATTTTGTTTATATTCAGTTAAAATTTAAATGTAATATTAAAACTTTTTATTGATTATTAAAAGTGTAGTTTTGTGTTTGTGTAGAATTGTATTTTTTATGTAAGTTTGGTATGCAGCTTCATTTATAATTGTTTTTTGAAATCCCCTGTTAGTGCTTCAGTTTTCACTTGAGATTGATGTGAATTTGCAGTCATGTGCAGATTCCTATAATAGTGTGATTCAAATCTGGAATGATATTTAGATTCCTGGATTCAAACAGTTGAAGCTTTCAATAAATGAGGTTGAGATTAAGAATAAGGAGGCTAAGGTGGAGGATTGATTGATAAGCACACTAACTGGTGGGATGTTTCAAAAATCAGAAATCTTCTTCCATTAGTAGTAGCTAAAGAAGTTATGAAGATAGTACTTGGTGCTGGTGAACATGAAGATACATGGTTATGGGCCTATGAGAAGGATGGAAAATTCAGTGTTAGAAGTGCTTACAGATTATTTTGAGAACTAGAAAGGCCTAGAGAAGAAGGGGAGTGTTCCAGTGTAAGTAGACAGAATCGGTTATGGAAGACTATCTGGAAAATGAATACTCCTCACAAAGTTAAGATATTTGCTTGGAGAGCATGCATGAATGAGCTACCTGCGAAGTCTAATCTTCAGAAAAGGAAGATACTTGATGAAGACACCTGCAAATTCTGCTCACATGCCGCATAAGACACACTTCATGCCTTAATTCACTGTCCAAGCCTGAAGGAGAGTTGGATAATTTTTTTTTTTTTTTTGCCTAAGCAGTAGTTCTTATGAACTTGATTTTATAGGTACAACAAGACAAATATGGGAAAAAGGAAAGAGGGAAGATCTTGAAAGATTCTTTATGATTGCTTGGGGTTTTTGGTATCAAAGAAACCAGTTGATATTTGAAAATACGTCTTTGCATACTGATTATGTGATCAACTATACTATTTCAATGCATAAAGCTTATACCATCCTCAAGAAGGAACCTTTGAAGAATATTCAGAAATGTTGTACATGGGAACCTCCTCCACAGGGTGCTATGAAGTTGAATGTAGATGGGGCCATGTTTTATGATTTGCAGTGTGCAAGTGTAGGACTAATTCTTATTAATAGTCAGGGGAATGTTATAACTAAATTACGGTTCATTTGTTTTCTCACTTTGTTCATCTTCAAATCTTGTCTTGCCTGGACAAGTTAATGTAAATAGTGACTTACTCATAATGAAATTGTATTCTTCTTAGATACTGGAATTTTGAATGTGTTGATTATAATCAAAGGCTTAATTGATGGCTCTAATAATCACTGTTGCAAAATTGTGGTTGAGGCGTATACCACAGATGAAAACTGGCAGGTAATTACTGGTTATACTTTTTATATAATTTATTGATTAGTTTCTTCTGTCAAAAGTTAATTTAACAACTCATCCTTATAGGTACATTTGGGTACTGAGAGTACTTTATCAGAATACCTCAATACTATTCTTTATTTTATTATTATTCTTCACATACTTTTTACTATTATTCAATACTTTTCACTACTATTCAATATTCAATTATTATTTTTCATTAATTTTTTACTACTATTCACAAACATTCTCAAATACTTTTTACTGGAGAAATCGATAAGTGCGAGACTTTGCTAGTAACAAAAAGTACATATATGTGTTCAAAGTAATATGCTCATTATCAATAATATGAATACTGGCACGTATATCACTGTGTGCATTGGGTGGCTTTTAATTCTTCTTCATTTCCTTTTTCAGGGTCAGTTTCTTTTGGGGTGGGGGGAGGGATTTCTGCTCCCTTCGTTTGAATTTGAATTGATCCACTATTTCACAATTTATTCTTTTAATGATTATAATTTAGATTTGGACCAAAAGATGCTTCTTGTGCACATATTTCATTATTTTCATGATGCTAAAATTCTTACCAGAAACTTGAATGGGAATCTTTGTCTATTGATTTCCTGCCTCACCCTGATATGTTCATAGATGCCAATTTAGCTTGCTCCCAAGATGGGAGAAACCAAAGAGATGATGATGGTGCAAAACGAGTTTTCTTTGGTGAAGAACGCCTTATAAAAGAAACAACGGGATAAGCTTATGTAATATAGATCTTACTTTTTAAGTTTATTCATAGATTTTACTAAGAAAACTATTTGTCTTTCAATTTCCATATTACTCAAAGTATCGCAACGTTTTGGTTATCATTATCTATAAATGCTTATTAAAATTTGCTTTTCTAATCCTATTCATTAAACTATTGACTAATCAATTTTATTTAAAAAATCATATTATTTTTTGCTCTTTGTGGACATTTGTAATCTCTAATTTTTTTTTATGCCAACTAGGTAAACATGTCTTGCACGTTACTCCACAGCTAATATGTATATATATATATACACACACATAAATGAGCCTATGCCAGTGAGTCTTCTACAACATGGCAATTGATCAATCAGTGAGGTTGGTCCCATGCCTGTTAAAATATATTATATGTTCGGTCTTTTAAATGGAAGAAGTTTGCTTTCTTTCCTTCTTGTTGACGTTTACAATCTTTTCAGAAATTTCGTGAAAGCGAGTTTAATTTCTAGACAAAATAATTTGAAAATTGAAAAACAAGTAAATAAGTGCAAAACTATATGTATGCATTGTGTTGTAAAGAACAATTTCCTCTCCGATTCTTAGAGGAAGTCCGCATTTATTTATAAATGATCAAACACTAGTATTTGATTCCATCTCTATCTCTACATGTTTATCAAGATTATATAGGGTTAGTTTGAAGGCTTATTACCTGCAAATTGAGTTATGAGTTATCTTCATTATGATCTGATCTATCAAGGAGAGAAAAAAAGTAAGATAATAAAGGTCCTCTCATAAATCACAAATCACTCTAGAATCCCAAGTTGAGTGAAAGCTGCATTGTACATGTAGGTGTTTCCTCCTTCAAATTATTATTCTTTGCTCAATGTGATATACATCTATGAATTTATCTAAAAATTAAGCTTGGCATCTATCAAATTTAGGTTTAAATTAATCAAGTCCATTTAAATAATTGAAAGATATAACAAGTACTAATGTGTCTCCATCGATAACTTTAATAATCTTGTAAGAGAAGTGTTAAGTGACTAAGCCCATCAATTTTCTTCAACAAAGGGTAGTGAAACCCATGTTTTGAGGGGTGGGCTTTGAGAGAGAGAGAGAGAGGGGGGGGGGGCATCAGGCTTTGAGATTTTTCCACTCTTTCGAGGATGGGCTTACTTTCTGTCTATGAGACATACTGACTTGGGTCTAGGCTAGTGATGAGCCATTATCAATTACTAGGTACGACCATGATAACTCATCTCTCCAACTTGCTCGAAATAAAATTTTAAAAGAAATGTTTGCATATAAATATTTTGGAAATGTAAATGACAAGATTTTAGTTTATTCAAATTTTACAGGATGCAGTGTGCAAATAGCTCTCTAATCATGTAGAAATTGGTAATTATAAAAAGGACTTTTTTGCAACAAGGATGTATATATGTGTTACATATACTAGAGGTAATAATGTTGTTGTGTATGGTACAAAATTCGAACACAAAATATAATTAACATGATCGAAAAGAATGAAATTGTATGCGCATCATGAAACTTTCATCAGCCGTAGTGGCTGAGGACGATTTTGAGAATTAATAAGGCATGCAACCTTAACAAAAATGGCTTATTCTTTTTTTCTTTTCAAGAATTATGCAGATGAGATTGTCTAAAATAAAACTCTACATTTTGATTTCTTTTTCTTTTTCTTTTTTACTTTTTTTGTAGTTTCAAACTCTCGGTGGTTGTTTTTATTGGGTTATGGAGAGCTCTAGAGTGTTATCCCTATGGTTTTCTTTTAGGGACTCCAAACAACACAGAGCCTTGCTACCAATGCAACGTCCTCATGACCTTTCGGGAGCTCTTTACAATGAGTTTTAGATGTGAAATTCAAGAAGTAAGTGGAGATCATGATTATATTAAAATTGAATAATCACATTGTACCTTGCCAAATTAAGACCAAATTCCTTACTGAAGTATGAGCAAATAAAATTTCTAAGTAAAAGATAATGGGAATAAGGAAAACAATCATATGTAGCATGTCAAATATTACAAGATTTTCTTCTTAGTTAGGGCTAATAGGTTCCCCATGTAAAACCAACAATCAAGATATCAATTACTTTGGATCGATGATTGAATACATTGACTTGATAGGAAAGTTTGATTTGAATTGTCTTCAATATCCTCTGGTTGTCTCTCCAGTGATGATAGAAAAGGCTTGGGAGGTATTTGTAAACTTTCAATACCTCTTTCAAGCATTTCTACAACTTTATTCATTGAAGGACGATCGTTTGGTTTCATTTGTATACACCATAACGCAACTATAATCATCTCCTTGGCTATTTTCTTTTCATCTTCCGGGGCATTTTCTATTTTTATGCCATTTTCATCTTGCACTTCCTCATAGACACAAGTGGGAAAGTATTCACTTGATTGGTCTGCAATTGCATTCATGTTCTTTCGCCTACCCATCATGTCCATCAATAACATTCCAAAACTATAAACATCAGCTTTGTATGAGATGCTTCCAATATTTTTGTAGCACAACTCATGGGCCATGTATCCTATCGTTACCCTTACAGCAGTTAAAGAAATAGTATTGTCATCCATATAATACAATTTTGCTAGACCAAAGTCAGAAACTTTAGGAATAAAGTCTTTATCGAGCAGAATATTGTGAGGCTTGATATCGAAATGCAAAATCTGCATTTGACATCCCCGATGCAAATACTCAATACCATGAGCTACTCCCAAAGCAATATCATGCATTTTCTCATAGCTTAGAAGAATACTTCATTCTTGTGAAAAAATGTATTTATTGAGAGATCCATTAGGCATGAACTCATATATAAGAGCACGTTTTGATCCCTCAACACAAAAGTCAATTAGTTGCACTACATTAATGTGATGAATGGTTCCAATTATTGCAACTTCACTGATAAACTCTTGCCCGTTAGCTTTGGACTTACCTAACATCTTTATAGCTACAAGTCGGCCACTTCGAAGTGTTCCCTTAAAGACAGTGCCATAGCCACCTTCACCTATTTTATCCTTAGAATTTTTTGTCATTTTTCTAGCTTCTGAGTACAAATACCTTATTGGCATGAGATTGTTGTTATTTTGTAAAAATTCTTCAATGATGTCAAACACTGATAAATGTCTCTTGCGCCATTTATATATATCAAGAATGCAAGCACAAATGGGGTCCCCATTATCATATTTGCTCCATGGTATACTCCTATCACCGAATGAAATGGATTGTAAGAAAACGTATCTATTAATCGTTAAAAGTTCTAGTACTTAAGCAAATTAGTTGTTATTTTTCGATGTAAATTTCATCAAAATGAAAGGTACATATGATGAATTTCACACACAATCTCCTAGATATAATTCGATACCACAAGCTACTACTCCTAGAGCAATATCATCATACACCTTCTCTTAGTTAAGAAGGATCAATGCCTCCTTCGTGTGAATAAAAATGTATTTATTGAGAAGTTCTTCATATATAAGAGTAATGTTTGATCCTTAAACGAAACAATCAATAATATGCATCGCGTTAACATGTTGAACCCTTTGATCCAGTGGTTGAAAAAAATATGTTGTTGCGCTATTTTCAAAATTCTACTAATTAAGAAAGCTAGGTAATTATTATTTTTTTGTAAATTTCATTAATACTATCCATCTTCTTCTTGTTTGTATATCTTCTAAAAGGGGAAATAGAAAATGAAGAAGACGAAAGGCAGAGATATATAGTTTCTTACCAAGGTCGATAATAATGATCATTAGTAGTATTAGGGATCCTACAAGAAAGAATACATTTTAATTAATTAATTAACCAAGAAAGTGATTTGAATGAATTATAAAATTCATGGCCTAAGAAAATTAAACATTTATATCATAGAAACCTCACCTTTATAGCTATATCCATCAAAATAATCTTTGATATGTTTATCAATCCGACGTCCTGTTTTGAAAAAGAAAAGAATAATATCATCATAAGCATTTGGAAATTCACAATTAATTAATAGGTAATGCTAGATATAATTTTAAAGTGTGCAAATCTTGCACATTCTCTTTGAAAAAAATAGATTCGGTCATTAAAAAAATATTATTATTATTTTTTTATGTAGGTTTCGGATTTACCTTTTTTTTTTCAAACAAGTGCGCGATGCTTATACACTTTATGACTGCAAATATCAATTATCTTAATAGATTTGACAAACAAAAGACAGATAATGTTAGCGGTTGGAAACATTCCTATATATTATGGGGGATATATGCATAAAGAAATTTCGTAAAAGTAGCATTCATCGTTTACTTGATAAGAAATCGGATCCCGCGGTGTTTACTCACCCGTATGTCTTTTACAGCAAGAACGATATTCGCTAAACTTGAAGATGCCGCAGTTTCCACAATCGGGGGTCATCCAAAAAAGCTCAAAACCGTATAGCAATAGGCTGTGTAAGTCTGTGCAGGAAATACTACTTGGGTCTTCTGGTAGTAGATTGCGGACTGACGGCCACGATGTCGGGAATATATGCTCTACTTGGCACAAGTCCTCCACATCCCCTGCTTTCGTCTGGTTATGTATCACATATCTAAACCCAGCCTCAGGCTGGGATGAAGATGAGTTGGAAGCATACGTTCTATTGTCAAAGCAAGTAGATTTGTTCAGATACCCTGGGGAATTCACTCGCTTTTCACAATTCAACAAAACCATGGTTTTTCTGATATACTGCTGATAATATGGAGTATTGGCCAATAAACTGGAATAACGAGGGATGATGGAGTAATTATCCTTCTGAATACCGGAGTTTACAACTCTTGATTGTTTCGGAAGTGTAACTGATTTCCTGTACGTAGTGTTCTACGGACAGCAAGTATAACACGGTTTGGTTGTCCTGATCGCATGACAAGGAAGAAGGAACACAGTCCCGATTTGAATCCTTAGCACTGCAAGTTTGATGAAGAAGTAGCACAACTAGAACAATAAGGGCCATGAGTTCTGCAGGAAGGGACAGTACACCTGTCTTCATTATGGGGGAGAGAGGGAGAGAGAGAGAGAGAGGGAGAGATGCGTATAGCTTCCACGGCTGTGCAGAAAAAATATCTTAGTGAGAAGTGATAAGTTCTAAATATACAAACATATATTTACTATTAAGTAGTACTCTACACATGCATCACATATTGCTAATTAATTGTCTTATTACATTTCTTTCTATTTAATACGATTATTACGTCAATAAATTGGTCGTGTCACCAAGATAGTTTGATTGTTTTCCTTTCGAGAGAGGCCGGAAAACCAGTTCAGACAATTAAGCATTTGCTCGATTGTAATAAGAATGGCAAAGTCATATTTCTTCTTGGTAGTGCTTTTTATCTTACACCACGTGCAAGGCCAACATGATGAGTGTGCCGATTCAAGGCGGTGTGGCAGCCATGGCCCAGCCATCCGATTTCCTTTCCGACTCAAGGACCGCTACCCGGACCACTGTGGCTTTCCTGGGTTTCATTTGTCCTGCTTCGATACCCGCGATACAGTACTTGAGCTCCCAATTTCAGTCAAGCTTTTTGTCAAAAAGATTGACTACAAATCTCAGGAAATTCAAGTATATCATCCTGATCGTTGCTTTCCAAGAGAGATTTGGCGACTCAATTTATCTTCCTCACCTTTCCAATTCACAGGAATCGATCAATACGATCATCGGCGACTTAATGACTTTGCCTTTTTCAATTGTTCCCATAGTAGTAAAGGAGAAGAACACAGTGATTGGAGTGCGATTTCTTGTCTTAATGACCCTAGCTATAGCCACCAAGTTTATGCCTTGAGTACATATGACGACATCAACGAGTTGCCCACACTACCTTGTAGAAAGATGTATAGTGTAAGATCAATTCCATCTAGTATTGTATTTTATCCTGATGATATCCTTTATTTGAACTGGTCCAAACCAGCTGGCGGAAACTGTGAACTGAAAGGCATGAATCAATGAATACTAATAGCCGTAGTACTGAGTCAGAAATTCAATGCTTCCCCAAACACAACAAAGGTATCATCTTCTATACAATTACCAACTTTTTACTCAATTTCTTAACAATTTTGCAGGCTTAGTTTGTAATAGATGATCTTTTGCTAATCTCGTGTTTACTTCATCAGAATAGAACAAGAATCTGATGATTATATATGTCAAATTAATATTTTACAGGTGCATCAACAAAATTAGTGACCACTGGTAAGTTAGTTAACCCTTGGCTTTTTATATTAGAAAGTTTCAGACGGACGTACTAATTAATCGGGGAAGACGTGAGCTCTTGACTTGGTGAATGTTTGATATATATGCAGGTGCCATTTTAGGTCGAACTCTTTTGCTACTACTGGCCTTCGCACTTTGTCGCGTCTATAGCAATGACAAAGCAGAAAAAGAATATCGGAAGAAGATTGAAAATTTCTTGGACGATTACAGAAGCTACAGGCCCACGAGATACTTGTACACTGATCTTAAAAGGATTACAAATCAGTTTACCAAGAAATTAGGTGAAGGAGCCTACGGAACAGTGTTCAAAGGAAAACTTTCTAATGAAATCCATGTTGCCGTGAAGATCTTGAACAGTTCCAAGGGAAATGGAGAAGAATTCATAAATGAAGTTGGAATAATGGGAGGAATCCATCATGTCAATGTCGTTCGCTTGGTTGGATTTTGTGCTGATGGATTTAGATGAGCACTAGTTTACGAGTTCTTTTCAAATTATTCATTAGAAAAGTTCATATTTTCAAAGAATTCTAAGAGCCATTTTCTTGGTTGGGAGAGACTGCATGATATTTCTCTCAGTGTGGCAAAAGGAATCGAATATCTTCACCAAGGATGTGATCAAAGAATCCTCCATTTTGATATCAAACCTCATAACGTTTTGCTAGACCAAAACTTTATTCCAAAAATTTCTGATTTTGGTCTTGCAAAGTTGTGTTCCAAGGATCAAAATGCAGTATCTATGACCACAGGCAGGGGGACCATGGGCTACATCACACCTGAAGTGTTCTCTAGAAATTTTGGGACTGTGTCTTATAAAGCAGATGTTTATAGTTTTGGAATGTTGCTGCTAGAAATTGTTAGAGGGAGCAGAAGTGTTGACATGACGGCAGAAAATGCTAGCCAAGTTTACTTTCCAGAATGGATCTACAATCTTTTAGAACAAAAAGAAGAGTTGCGAGTTTTTATTGAGGATGATAGAGATATGAAAATTGTAAAAAAACTTGCAATCGTGGGACTTCGGTGCATCCAATGGCACCCAATGGATCGTCCTTCTATGAAACTTGTGGTTCAAATGTTGAAAGAAGAAGGAGATAAATTAATTATGCCCCCTAATCCTTTTGCCTCCCCAGGCCCTACAAGAATCCATAAACGGAAACCTATGACTCATTTAGGCCAAGAATTGGACGTTATCCAAGAATTTGATTAAGTGTTAGGAGTTTGTTTTGAAGATATTAAAATCAAGAATTCCGAACATTATTACTTTTGATGTTGGAATGATCATAAAGGACCATATTTGTTTCGAATAAAATTTGGTAGTTCGGAAGGAGCTAATTGATTTTGACTAGTACTCACATGGTAGACACACTGCCTTAAAATTGCAATCGATTTTCCATGAAGTTTCAGTGCTATTCACTTGCAACTTCCTTGGGCCGTACGTAATTTCTATTTATTTATATATATATATATATATATATATTAATTTTGTGCTCACGCAAAATACTAGAGGTTAGGTAATAATGTTGATGTGTAAGTTGGTACAAAATTAAAAAACAAAATATAACTAACATGTCACAATAAAATTATATGAGCATCATGAAACAATATTCATCCGCGGTAGTAGCGGAGAAGGATTTCGATTAGCCTTCACAAAAATGACTTATTATATAGAAAAGATTATATAAAGTAAAAGATCTTTTTTATTCAAACTTTTATTCAAACTTTTATATATGGTCAGTAGAAAGGGAAAAGATAGTCTTTGCTCCTTGAAATAATTCCTCCTTGAAATTAAACAAATAATAATTCCGCCTTGAAATTATTATTCTTTGCTCAATGTGATGATTATATATGTCAAGTGGTAGGTCGCATAATCAATATCCTATTGAAGATGGGCTCGACCACTACATAGAAGACGGACCCCTTGATATTGAAAAGACACGTCATGAAAATAAAATTAAACAAATAAAAATTGATTTTCCACAAATTCAATTTGTTCACATATGCAACCTTATTAATTCCTAACATTTTACCAAAAAATTTAGCCTTGTTTGAATTGATAAAATATTTCAATTCAACACATTATCTCTTCTAATCATTATAATATTTTTAAATTTTTACATAAAATATAATAAATCATTAAACTTTTTTAAAATTTAAGATAAAAATAATATTTTAATAATATTTTATTCAATTTTTAATTTTTACTTCACATCATTTCATTTTAACTCACTATTCAAATAATCATGTATATAAATATTTATGGTTAGTAGAAAGCATGCTCATTACTGTTGCTGATTTTTCTAGTCATTGGCATGTACGCCCACAACCAGCTATAAATATACAAGTCAATGCACGACTTGGAAATTAAGCACCTTTACGTATAGACGTTTGATACGAACGTCCCATAGAAGGTGGCCTGCGTTGACCACTATAATTAATACATTGTCTCCCGATACGGCCTGACCGAAAGCTCCTTGATGTGGAAGAATTATTTCTCAAGAAGAGGGGTGTGATGGTAATATAGGGGGCAGTTTGGCCCTTGGCTGAGAGTGACACCTATTGCATGTAGAGAATCTGGGAGAGGGTGGAAAAGGGATGAGGAGAGGGGTTCAAAAGAGGGTACTGGAGTGGAAAGTAGGGAAGGTGAAGGAGGGGGGTTGTCTTTGAAGAAGGGGTGGAGTTGCAGTCTGATAGATCTAGGGGGAAAGTAGAGGGAGGGGGTAGAGCTGAGGTAGAAGAATAGAGTCTTTTGGTGGCTTCTGGTTGGGGAGTGGATGGGT
This sequence comes from Juglans microcarpa x Juglans regia, assembly GCF_004785595.1. Classification (NCBI taxonomy): domain Eukaryota; kingdom Viridiplantae; phylum Streptophyta; class Magnoliopsida; order Fagales; family Juglandaceae; genus Juglans; species Juglans microcarpa x Juglans regia. The sequence goes on along the minus strand of NC_054598.1, from coordinate 37,943,517 downwards.
TGGGGCATGAGATATTGCATAAGGGGCTTACGGTGAGTAGTGAAATGGTGCTGGGTGTGGTACCCGAAGGTGATCCCAGGCAGTAAGGATGGTCAGGTGGAAAAAAGGGAGGTAGAGAATGAGGGAAAAGAAAAAGTGAAGGCTAGTGGGGGGCAATGGAAGAGGAGAGCTAGAGCTAAGGTTCCTCCTAGTAAGGTGGTGTGTACAACAATGGGGCATAAAATGAGTGCATGATGGGAGGGGGAAGGAGAGAAGAGGGAGAAATGAGGGAAGGTGAGGAAAGGGAATGATGATTTTGAGGAGGTTAGTGAGCTGATCATGGCGGAGGCTGCTGGACATCCCTGCCAGTTATTATGAATTTCCTAAGTTGGAATTGCCGAGGGCTTGGAAATCCTCGGACAGTTCAAGACCTCTACCTGTTGGTGGGGGAAAAGAGACCCAAGATTGTGTTCCTTATAGAGACTAAAGCAAACGTGAGGACTGTGGAAGGAGTAAAGGAAAGGGAGTAATGAGATCACTTCACAATCAGAAAAACAAGGGAGTAGTCAAATGAGTGAGTCTCAAATGAGGGCTTTTCGAGAAGTCTTGGAGGATAACTTCTTGTATGACCTGGGATATAGTGGAAATAAGTTTACCTGGAGTAACCAGCACACGGACCTCTCTTTTATTAAGGAGAGGTTAGATCGAGTGGTGGCAAACATTTCATGGACCTCAAAGTATAAGGATTTTGTTGTAGAGGGGCTGGTGGCAAGGGCTTCTGACCATAAGCCTTTAGTATTACACACGGCAGTGGGTCACAATGCTGTCCAGAGAAGGGTGAGGTTGTTTAAATATGAAGCAAATTGGGCCTCAATGGAAGGGTGTGAGCAGGCAGTCGAAGAGGGATGGAGGAGGGGGGCAAGGAATGTACAGCCACTGCAGAGAGTTCAGTGCTCTGTTGCTGCAGTGGAGCTTTGGCTAGATGGAGTAAGAAGATGGAGAGGGCTTGCTCAAAGGAACTTAAAGAAAATCTGACCAGCTTGAGAAACTCAGTAATCTATAGGGCATCAATAATGTTGCAAAGATAAGAAAGCTGAAACAAGAGGTGGGCTTGTTGTTAGAACAAGAAAATCTTAAGTGGAAGCAAAGGGCAAAGAGGAACTAGTTTCTCAAAGGGGATAGGAATACAAAGTTCTTTCATGCGTGTGCATCCCAGAGGAGAAGGAAAAATTGTATAAAGTTTGTGATTGATGCTGAAGATAGAGTGGAGGTGGGGTTTAAAGAAGTGTTAGAAACTTTCAGACAGTATTTTGAGGGTATCTTCCAATCAATAGGTCCATCAAGTGAGATGCTTGAAGGGTGCTTGGGTACAATAGAAGAGAGAGTTACCCCTGAAATGAATGCGAAGCTGATGAGAGAATTTACAAGGGAAGAGGTGGAGGCAGCTATTTTTCAAATGGGACCTTTAAAGTCCCCGGGGCCTGACGGATATGGGGCTTGTTTCTACCAAAAGTTTTGGGGGGTGTGGTGGGCGACGAAGTGTGCACAGCAGTCTTGAGTTTTATGAGAGGGGGAAGTCTAAATAAGTCTTTAAACCATACCTATATAGTACTGATTCTGAAGGTGAAAGAGCCCAAGCTAATGACTGATTATAGGCCAATTAGTCTTTGCAATGTATTGTACAAGATTATTGCAAAGGTGTTAGCAAATAGTATGAAACTAGTCCTTGATGAGATTATATCGAGTGCTCAGAGTGCATTTATTCCAGGAAGACTTATTTCAGACAATATTCTAGTAGCATACGAAGCACTTGATTCCATGAAAAAGAAGAGATTTGGGAAGGTGGGGAGTATGGCCATAAAGTTGGATATGTCTAAGGCATATGACAGGGTAGAATGAAAATATTTGGAAGGTGTTATGAGGAAGTTGGGTTTTGATGATAGGTGGACTGTTTTAATTATGAACTGTATTACCACTGTCTCTTATGAAACTTTAATCAATGGTTAACCAGGTGGGATGATTAGGCCGGCTAAGACAGGGGGACCCCTTGTCCCCTTATCTTTTCTTACTATGTGTTGAAGGCCGGCTAAGACAGGGGGACCCCTTGTCCCCTTATCTTTTCTTACTATGTGTTGAAGGCCTGAGCAGTTTATTCAACTCTTATGAGCATAAGGGAGTTATAAGAGGGGTGCCCATGGTAAGGGGAGGAACTAGACTGACTCACCTTCTTTTTGCTGATGATTATGTTGTTTTGGAAGGGCAAATAGGGAGGAATGAGAGAAAATCAAGGGACTACTTGATATATATGAACTTGCCTCGGGCCAGTGTTTAAACAAACAGAAAACTGATATTTTCTTTAGCACAAACACTAAGGCACAAGTGAAGGAAATGATCCAAGAGGAGTTGGGAGTAAGGGTTAGTGGCAGCTATGAGAAGTACCTTGGACTTCCAGCCATGATTGGTCGATCAAAGTATAATACCTTTCGAGGTATTAAGGATAAAGTTTGGCAAAGGATTAACAATTGGAAGAACCAGTTTCTCTCTCCCTCAAGTAAGGAAATCCTTCTCAAAGCAGTGATTCAAACAATACCAACTTATCACATGAGTGTCTTCAAACTACCTGTGAAGCTGTGCAGAGAAATTTTTGGGATGATGGCGAGATTTTGGTAGGGTTTTAAGCAAAATGATAGGAGAATCCAATGGTGTAGCTGGGGTAATATGGGGAAATCAAAAGCTGATGGAGGGCTTGGTTTTAGAAGTCTGGAAAGTTTCAACAGAGCATTATTGGCTAAGCAGTGTTGGAGGCTTTTGTTTAATCCCACCTCGTTGGCAGCAAGGATCTTAAAGGAGAACTATTTCAGAAATACTAATTTGTTGCAGGCTAAGCTAGGTTCGGGTCCATCCTTGATTTGGACGAGTTTGTGGGGAGCTATGGATTTACTCAAAGAGGGGCTCATGTGGAGGGTGGGTAACGGCAGAGACAACAAGATATGGGGTGATAGGTGGATCCCAAAGGCATCTACTTATTGTATACAATCTCCAGTAAAGAACTTGGAGGGTAGTGCTAGAGTGGAGGAGTTTATTGATGCTGAAAGGGGCTGCTGGAGGGCAGAGGTAGTTAAAGAGACCTTGAGGGAAGAGGAAGCTGAGTTGGTTTGTAATATCCCAATTAGTTTGTCTGGACAAAGGGACAAAATGATCTGGGGTCATACCAAAATTGGACTGCTTAACGTCAAAAGTGCTTACCATTTGGAGATAGGGAGAAGAAGGAGGGGTAGGGGAGAAGTATCGGGGGGGGGGGGGGGGGGGGGGGGGGGGGGGGGGGGTGTCAGTGAAGAATTTTGTTTGGAAGGAAGTGTGGAACCTAAATCAATGTTTTGAATACCGTACCGGTCAAGGCACTGGAACGAAATATTTCGGTACCGGTACCGTTTCGAGATAGCATTTCGGGATAACGTTTCGGGATAGTCGATCTATAAATAAATTATATATAAAAATTATATTCTAAAATAATAGTCTATATATAAATAAATTATATGCAAATACATATATATATAAATTATAAATAGTCTAGTCTGAATTGAGGGTTAAAAAAATAAGCTTGTAGTTTGAAAAAACGAAAAAAAAAAAAACACACAGGCCGAAATATCGGTCGGTACCGGCCGAAATATAGGTCGGTACAGGCCGAAATTGAGGCCGGTACGACCGGTATTTTGGCCGGTACGAAACATGTATAGTACCTGTACTGGCCGGATGGCCGAAACGAAAAATTTCGACCGTACCGGCCGGTCGGTACGAAATTTAAAACTTTAACCTAAATGTTCCATGTGCGGTTAAAACCTTTATGTGGAAAGTCCTTAATGATTATCTTCCCACAAGAGTGAACCTGACTAAGAGAAGAGTCATGGAGAATCCAAAGTGCCCTATCTGTGAAAGGGAAGAGGAAACAATTAGCCACACTCTGTGGAGTTGCCCTGCTGCTATTGATGTGTGGGCTGAGGCTGTGAGTCCTGTGCAAAAATGGCCTAGTACTGAGAGAGACATGGTGAGAATATGGGAATCAATGACCTTGAATCTACAACAAGAGGGGCTGGAAGTGGTGGCAGTGATCATGAGGGGAATCTGGCATAGGAGAAACAAATTTATTTTCGAAAGTTCCTTCTCTAGTCCTAAGACAGTGGTGAAGCAAGCGAGGGACTGCCTAGATGAGTTTCAGTTGGCTCATAGTAATGCACAAGAGGACAAAATAGAAAGAGGTACAACAAGTAGAGTAGGAAGGTGGCAGCCACCAGTGGGCAGTGCAGTAAAGGTTGACTGGGATGCGGCTTTTAATTCAAAGACTAATAAGATGGGGGCTGGGATTATCATGAGGGATGATAAAGGTCAGTCCTAGTTTCTTTATGCATGAACAAGGAGGGTGTTGCTCATCCTGTGACAGTAGAAATTCATGCCCTTTGGAGGGCCTTGCAGCTTTGTGCATAGTTGAATGTTCCTGTCGTGGTGTTTGAAAGGGATGCATTACAGGTTATCGAGGCAGTAAAAAAGAAGGAAGAGTGTTGGAGCTGGTATGGGCAACTGATTGAGGATGTGAAGCAAGCTATGAAGGGAAATCAAGGCTAGACGATACAGTTCACAAAGAGAGAGGGAAATAAAGCGGCTCATTGTTTGGCAAAACTAGGTTTGTCTAGTGAGGAAGAAAGGGTCTGGATGGAGGGAGTACCAAAGGAAATGTATAGCACAGTTATACACGATACACATTGTATAGACACAATTTGATATTGAATGAAATTACAGTTTTTACCTTCAAAAAAAAAAAAAAAATTAGTTTATTAGACAGGAATCGGGATTTATTTTATAAGTTCAATACAGTTCTATTTATAATATCGGATTAATCAACTTTCAATAATTATTTTGAGGTCATTGATCAAGAAATTATAAAGTACCGTTTATTTTTTTTTTTTTGAAAAAATAAATATTAGCATCAATATTGCTAAAAATATATAAATAAAACGGCCAGGTCAAAGAAAATGAATCGTGCGCCCATGCAGCTCATGATATAGTGAAAATTGTACGCGTCCATTGCTAATTGATAAATAACATACAAATTAGCATAAAGAGATAGGGTGGGCTTGGGTACGTACGTTAAATTAAGCAGCTCACAGATGAAAAATATATGGAGTTAGTGCAAATATATGCATGTAGGCCTAAATCATGCAATATTACAGAAAGCTCATCATAATTAAACCATAATTAGGAGAGTCTCAAAAGGCTCATACACTCACCCACATGAAATCATGATAAAGCGTTTGTGTGCTGCATTAATTTGTATTTGGACTTCTAATTGGGTTTGATTATATAAATATTCTCATTTCCTTATTTTAAAAACTAATTTTTTTTTCTTTTTCTATTATTCTTGTTTTCATGCAAATTTCTAATATTTAGTTTTTTTATTATTTAAAAAACATTCCTTTTTAGCGATCATATTTTAGAAAAAATATATATATATATATATTGTACTTTTTTAATTAGACAAACCAGAGACAAGAAGAGAGGTGCTTGGGAGTGGAATGAATGACAAGACTATTACAAATAATTTTAATGGAAGATTAATATGTTTCATACATATTTTTAAAGTTTTTATTTTATTATTCTTTACTCAATATGGTAAACATATAAAACTGTATTTAAAAACTAAGGTTGGCGTCTATCAGAATTAGGTTTGGGTACCAAGAGTACCTTAAGTACTCTCACTACTATTCTTTACTTTATTATTACTTTTCACTTATTTTTTTACTATTCATGACTTTTTACCTACTATTTATTATTCTATTATTACTTTTTCACTACTATTTCTCAAGTATTCTTACTATCCAAATGTAGCCTTTCAAAAAATATTAGTAAGTCTATTTAAATAATTAAAAGAGATAACGACAACTATATGGGATTCGGGCCCCTTAACTCTAATACTTTTAAGCAACTAAACCCATCAATTTTTTTCTATAAAGAGTAGTGAAGTTCATTTTTGGGGGTTGGGCTTTGAGAGTGAGGGAGAAGCAACATGTTTTTAGGTTTTCCCCGCTCTTTAGGTAGGTAGTCTTAGGCTAGTGCTGGGCCATCATCAACTGCTAAGGTACGATCATGATCATAACTCATCTCCCCAGCTTGTCCAGAATAAAATCTCAAAAGAATAGTTTGCATATAAATATTTTGAAAAAGGAAAGATTAAGGTTTTAGTTTGTTCAATTTTACAGGATGTGTACAAAAAGCTCTCTATCTTTTCGAAATTGACACTTATAGAAAGGATTTGTTTTGCCAAATATAAATAGATGTGTGTGTACGAGTTAGATATATATATATATATATTTTCTTAAAGTAATTCAATATATAATTGTGAAATACGTAAACACTATATAATCGCTTTGAAAAAATATGAGGTCCACTATTAATAAATTAATTTTTTCATGGGGATTCCATATTTTATTTATTTTTTTTAAAACGATTACGCGACGGTTGTACAAATTACGGTTGCAAATATATTTTCTCATTTCCCTATATATTTGTATGGTTTGAAGTATTAAATTATGTAATTAAAAGTAAACAAAACTAGAATTAGAACTAAACTTAAAAATTGATTTATTTGAGTACTATGGCAGAATAGATCTTAACTGAAAACTTAAATTCCTATATCAAAGCCTTTAAGATCTCTGTGTTGACCAACTATCTTCCATTCCAAATATCAAGATCCACTGGTCAAGATGGGAAACCTTATGTGAAGGAAAATCTTGTGGAGACTTGGGATTTAGAGACGTACACAGTTTTAATGTAGCCTTTTTAACAAAACAGACATAGAGATTGAGAATGTATCTTGATTCATTGCTTAGTATAATACTTAAAGCTAAATATTTCCCTCACACATCTCTCTCACATGCTGGGCTAGGTCCAAGGCCTTCGTATTTATGGAGAAGTCTTTTTCAATCTATTCTTCCGGTTGAGGAATGCCTCATGTGAAAAATTGGTGAAGGTATCCAGGTCAAAATTTGAAAAGAAAAATGGTTGAATAGAGCCTTTACATGCTATCAACAAGGAACAAAATTGATAAAATCTAAGATGAGGTGTTAATCTATGTTGGGCCTTTAACATCTAATGAAATTTATTCTCAAGCTATTTTGACCAATTAAACATTGGGGTTGAAGATAATTATGAAACATTAAATTGTAGGTCTTTGAGTTTCTTTCCGGAGCCACCAAGCTAAACTTCATGCTATCCAAAGTTGTCATTAAATTTTTTAAAATTTTATATGCAGTCACTTTTGCGTATTATTTATGCACTCTATTAATTTAATTGGTTTATCATTTTTTTTAATATAAAATAATTGATTTGGCCAATCACATTAGTGGAATGCACAAAAAATACGTAAAAGTAATTGTATGTAGCAGAATTCTATTATTTTACTTCGACTAGGTTGATTTCACAAAGTCTAGTAAACTTGTCATCTTTATAATTTTTGTTCCAATTTCGACTTAAACTTTACGGAACACATTTACAACTCAATGAACTTACGTTGTGTATACCAATACATTATTTTTACATTAGTTTATGTGACTTGTACTTGTTGTATATTATATTATAGTTTTCTTTTTCTTTTTTATAACAACGAAGTAAGAATAGTACTCCAGGTTTAGCATGTTTGAAGTTATTGAGATAAATCTATCATTATCTCAGAGTTTTGTTTAAACTTAATCATGATCTTAATAATGCAGAAAACAGAAAAGAAATTCATGACTATGGACTGAAGTTTGAGAGACACAGAGAGATCACTCACGTATGCAGGCTCCAATATTATTCAGATGCATAGGCTTTCTTGAAAAAAGAAGACAGACACCTGGGAAATAGACAAGTTTAGAGCGGCATGATTGAAGTTTTTGAAACCTAATGTGTTACCGAATTCCTTTGGATATGAAACAGGGGTCTAGTTGCCACAAGTAGCTGTTAAGCTTTTCTTTAGGTGTAAAGAGCTCTTAAGCTTTTCATAAGCAAGGAAATGGTTATTTTTCTTATTACAAAAGTTTCGTGATTTCCACACTTATGATAGTGGTAATCTTTTAGAGCAAGGGCGAGGCCAACCATTCAAACTCTCCCCAGAAAAGTATCAAAGAAAGCAGCTTTATGCAACAGCCCAACGAATGTAATGTATAAGCTTGTAAGCCACTTTATTATTACATTAGGACTGGGCATTTAAGCCCAGCCGAGATTCTCTCTAGTTTCAACATTTAGGTTGTGGAATATGTGTGTTGTCCTGATTTTTACCACAATATGGCATACTCCATCGTCAGGAAATATTTCGGGTCTGTTTACACACTCGCCAATACAGGCGGCTCTGATTGATGATCATGTTTGATTAAGAACTTCACCACCACTTTTCTCTCTGGGGAACCTTTTTCCAAGTCCGTTTTGTAAAAAATGGAGTTGGGAGAGAGAATGGAGAAACTGCAACAGAGGAGAAAGAAATGAAAAAGGAATATCGGATGATATCATTCACTCGACTAGTACATCTATTTAGACAGGTGTTGAGCTGTAGCAGCTCTTCGCTAACAAACTGACAAACTAACAGTAACAAAATCAGTCAACAATTGATAACACTCTCTGACGATCTTGATACAGAGTTGATCGGCAACGAACATCAGGACGCCACCACTGGGAAATTGTATGAGCCTCAAGAGAATAAGAAGAATTATCAGCAGCTTTTTTGTTTGGGTGACTCTCATTAACAATTAGATGTGCCGAAGGAAGGAGATGCGTTGCATCTTTTAAATCTTTCCGAAATACAACATGACTGACTAGATTCCTCGTACTGTTATTTTCTGCTAGTGTCATGGTTTCTCCGGCTCCAACTTTGCGTTCGAAGTAGGCAATATATTCTGCACAAACAATATCAGCTCGGTTCACAAACAGGTGAGGAGTCCAGCTGGATAACATAGCAAAATGGTCCTCCATTCGAAGCTTACTAGGTTCTGCAGCAAAGTAAGTGAGGCCTGCCTTGACCACACGTTGTACAAAGTGGATTCGTTTCTTCACTTTCTCGTCCTCTAGCAGCCCTATGGGGAAAGATAGGAATGGAGGATTAAAAAGATAAGCTTTAGGAAACCATTCCATCTTGAGAATCATCTTCTTTCCAACAAGCAATGCTATAGCTGACCCCGAAGAATGTCCAGCCAACCATACATTTCGAGCTCCATTCGCCTCAACAAAACGCTCAACATAATTCAGGGCAAGTTTAAAGCGAGGGCTCTCTTCAAGTTTGTTAAGGAAGCATTTGACGTTTAACGCGAGGTCGTTAATCATTGTCTCTGGCATGAGGAGTGTGCCCCGGAAGGCAATAACATATTCTGGGACGTCTGAATCAGCTGATGCGTATTTGCCATTGTATTTATAAATAGCACCGAATATGCGCTTGTCATCTATGAGAGGTTCATCTAGGTGGAAATTGAAGGAAGTCCACCAAGGTTCAGCATTACCTTCTCGATACCTACCAGGGTTGTTCGTCTGGCGGTCCCTTTCTAAGGAGTATACTCCTTGAACTAAGCTGGCAACGACGGATCTCTGGTAATCTGTATTTTTCCTGCAACAAGATTAAAACTAGGCATGTTCATTTGAAATCTCCAGCAGTATTTTAAAATCTAGGTGATGCTAATCCTGTGGAAACAGCTGCGAAAGGTTTGCTCGATCGTTAATATTGTAGAATTTCAAGAAGCTACGTATCAACTTGTTGAAACAAGAAAATTACGTCAAAGACCGATAAGATTCATATGGTGGAACTGACCATTACTTACTTACTTTGATATGTTTGTAAAAGAGAGTGTAATATGTTTTGATCAAGATGTGATTCAAGAGGTAGTGAGGTATAATGTTAAGCTCAAACCTGGCATAGACTTGCGGGTCTGGAAACACGCTATTGAGGGCAGTTTTACAAAAATCTGCTCAGGCCCCATTTTCCAGCTTTCCCTTTTTCCAAGTTTCTATTTGGAATCATATGCTTCCCAAAAAAATTCCTGTCTTTCTTTGGAAGCTATGGAATAATGGGGTAGCCAACTTTGATGAAAATGTTAAAAAAAAATGTGGCATTCCATTGGCGTCTAAATGTAGGTGCTGCTCATAATTTGGGATTGATTCAGTATCTCATGTCTTTGACGAATGTCCTGCAGCTGTCTCAGTTTGGAGTTTCTTCTATAAGGCTTTTGGTGTCATGCCGATGTGGCACATGGTTGGAAGGAAGGATTGGTTTTTAGTTTTTTGGAGGACCCTCTTCCCTAACTCTGACAAGCTAAACTTATTGGGCATGTATAGAGTTCCAGCGCTTATTATATTGGTGGTGTGGCTCTCTCGCAATGCAGCTAGATATGATGGGGCCCTGCTAGATGTGGGGGAGCACTTGGAGACCAAATTCTTTTTTTTTTTTTTTTTATATTAAAAAAATTAATAAAATTAGAATACCATCTATTTTTATTAAAAAAATACATAAATAAATGATATGTTTTTGCCGTAATTTCATAATAATTATGACTCATAGTTTAGCCAATTCATACAATTAATCATTGCGATAAAGATAACCTCGAATCAATAGTCTCTAAAAAGATAAAAAGTACTCAAACTTCAAAAAAAAAAAAAGGCAATTCAGTGGCAAATTCAGTTATCAGTTTTCTTTGAGGATATGGTCTTACCAGTCCATAGCTGTGAGATGTTTAGGTCCTGTCTCGTGGAAAATTTCATTATTAGAGAACATTGTTCCCAGCGTCCCTCAACTTCCTCTCTTTCTGATATCCTCTGAAATAATCTGCCTTGCCGGAGAATCAAAGGAGGATGTTCAACATAATTTAATAAAGAAAATGATACTATATAGTTTGAGTTTGTTCTTTTAATTTGATCGTTTATATATTTATTTTTTAAAATTTATTTTAATAGTTAAGAAAATAATTGTTACTGAATTAATATTTTTTTTAAAATAATTAAAAATATTTGAAAAAAAAAGAAAAAAAATTAAAAAAATATAAATATACTAGAGAACACGTCCAACCATACACACTTGACTTGACGGCATAGTAGCACCGTCCGTTTGACAAATATGATTGAGAAACTGGATAAAAATATATAAGCATTAATTAAGAAAGTACAAACCACTAGACTCTAATGTAAATCAATATCCTATTCATCCTTGTGATTATTATTTCTCAAAGGAAAAATCTATATTGATGCTCAATAAATAGCGTAGAACTCATTTGTTTATGCATATGTAACTCTGCTACTTAAAACACTCTTCCTCTCTTGGATTTGTCGAGTTGTTTCCTTTTTTATTTTTTATATTTTTAAAGAAATATTATAACTACGAAGAGATTTTATAAAATAAACTTACAAATTAACGTAACTTTATGTAATATATTAAATCTACTTTACAGTAAAAATAATTTTATAATTTGACATACTATATAAAATTACGTCATTTTAAAATTTTACTTTTATGAAATTCTTTTAGGACCAAGTTATTTTTATTTACTTCAATAGCCAAGAATGGCCCGAAAGTAACGGTTAGAAGGAGGTGGCAATGAATATTTTCCTGGTTACAGCCTCATATATAGACGATTAATGTGTAGCTGAAATTCAAGAAAAAATATTTTCCAAGCCAGACCAGTACTGCATGTAACAAGAGAAGTTGAGTAAATTCTTTAAAATGGTATATAGCAAGAAAACTCTTTTTTGAGAGGTGAACATTTTTGTGTTTCACTAATACTATCTATCTCGTTTATTTTTACTGATGAGATGAAATGAAAATAAAGTTAAAAGTTGAATAAAATATTAGTAAAATATATTTTTTAATATTATTTTTGTTTTAGAAGTTGAAAAAAATTAAATTGTTTATTTTATTTTGTTTTAAAATTTGAAAAAGTTAAATTATTTATTTTATTTTGTATGAAAATTTGAAAAAATTGTAATAATATGATGAGATAGGAAGAGTTGTGAAAACAAATGAAGTAGAGTTTTTGTTTCAACTCTAAGATTTTGGACGAAGGAAATAGACAGATAAAATAAATCTTATATTATTATTGAGCATATAATATTGTCTAAGAAATTCATTTAAACAGTCATATATGTGGCACCCGAGAAATTCACTTAAACAGCTATAAAATCCGAACAAAAATTATAGAGAAACTAGATCCCAAAAATACTATCAAAAGAAGGGAATTGCATTCTATAGATTATATGTGAAAGAAGAGAACCATTTCACAACAAAAATGCACAGCATTGATATATAAGAATAATCAGAATTACTTATAACTTACTCGATACCAAGTATAAATATATGATCAGTAAGATCGAATAAAATCATACAAATAAACTCGAGGGAGCAACAGGAATTAGTCAAATCGGGCAGCAAAGCACTGAGTGACAAAAATTACCTATGTTATTGGATGTTTGGAAATAGAAGAAGAAGAAGAAGAAGAAGATAACACGAGTAATGACGAATAGTCTTCTTCCTATAAATAGGTACAAAACCATCACACACGTATGTCGTACGCAACTCCGAGATGAAAAAGAAATTGCAAGTTGTTAGTTGACTGACCTCGTGATTGGAATATATTCCAATGAAGTTTGAAATTATACCATGAAAAAGAAATTAACAAATTGTTAGTTACTTGACTTATTAAGAAATATTTTACTAAAATTTGTTGACTAGCTAAAAAATAAAATTCATCGATCACAAAATAAAGATACGCGTATTGAAGACCAAATATTACTAGACTCCAAGCCTACTAACTCAAGACTAGCTAAAATGGTCCCTATTACGTAGGAGTAGGATATGGTGATCCTGTAAATCAAGACCAACTATTTGTATTTGAATCCAATCCATAGCCATGCCATCGTGGAAGAAGATCTCCTACTTGGTGGCCTCCATCACCCAAGTTGGAATAATCAGGAGTTGAGTTTACAGTTTTTTCTGTTATTTTTATTTTTATAATAATATAGTTATAACTCTTTTACAATCTATATCATAATCAACTAATGTAAACAGAAAATCATGTTAAACCCTACACATTGGCTTGCAAGTTGGAAGGTTCAGATCAGTCAAATCACGTGGCAACCATATATCATGCATCATGCAAGTGTTTGGTAAGTTAATAATTATATATGTTGTCCAGCTTACAATTGCAATCGGATTTTCCATGAAGTTCCAGTGCTATTCACTTGCAACTTCAATGGGCGGTAGGTTTTAAATTAATTGTAATTCCTTATATATATATATATATATCATTCAGTAAGTTTTTCTATAGGATATAGCACTTGATCTTTTCTATTTAAGAAGATTTTGGAATAAATAAACCTGGCGAATGTTAGTGCCTGATCAGCCTTGCTAGTCTTTAACTAATGTCGTTTTTAAGAAAGGTCCTTTCATATTTATACAAGGGGAAGAAATTAAAATAGAAGGCTAATCTTATAGTACTCTGCCTGTGCTCAATTGCTAGGAAACTAGCTTATTTCAAAACCACTAGATAAGCTATTATATATAGATTGGTTCCAACAAATTTAAAGTTAATTTCATTCATTAAAAATAAACATTAAACAAATATTTTATTTTGTCGAAAGTAAACACTATTAAAGTACAGCTTGTAAATAAGTTCAAACTCACTCGGAAAAATAAACTGTTCGTAGATATAAAATATAATTTGTTGATAATTTAAAAAAAAAAATCAAACTCACTTAATTAGTTTGAATAAAATTAAAAAAATAAAATTTAATTTGATTATCCAGTACCACTCGCTAAAAAATTATGCAAATATAATTAAACAAAAACAATTGAATTTGTTTACACAACCTTAAAAATTCCTAACATTTTCCAAGTAACTAATTCCTAGATATCGATGGATTACACGAAACATACAGACCTCATAATGACTTTTTCTTCTATTTGATTTAGATAATCCCAATCCACATATATAATTCCTGGCGGGGATCTCGATCCAGAAGCTTATTAATTTATTCAATCAGCTTATAACAAGTGGTGACGCGGGCCGGTATCAGGCACATTTATAAATTCCTAGATATATAGAGACGCATGGAAGCCATCGCAGCTTGCCTGATCAAGTTCTTATAAGAATGGTACTAAATTAATAAGAATTTGTAAATATTAGAGCATGATTAATTCGTTAGTCTTCAAAGATTAGATTAGCATGATAAGGATTTCTTTTAAAAATATTATTTGTAGACAATAGAAAATCAAGCAACATTTTTCAAATTACTTTGTCTGATGTAATTGCAAGCTGTAGTAGACCACAATATTATAGTCAACGTACGTCATCCCATAGAAGACGCACGTCTTCTATAATTTTAGTCCGGCGGGATATAATTTTATAAGTTCATGACTAGAGTTTAATTTATATCGGATTGAACTTTCAATACTGCAATTTTGAGCTCATTCAGGAATATCAATATATAAATAAATGAATATTAAAATCATTGCTACAAAATTATAAATAAATGAATCACCCAGCTGTAGTGAAAATTGTACGTGACCTCTCCATTGCTAATTGATAATTAAATAGCATACCAATTAGCATAAAGAGATATAGGGTGCGTACGTACGTTGAAGCTCGCGCAGAGGGAAATTAATATATATATATATATTTCTGTTGATATAATAGTAACAGAAAACTTTTCGAAAATTCAGTAAAAACTGATTTAAAATTGAAAATGTATTTACCTCCCTCCATGTTACTTCCACTTATTATACCATCAATGATACTACTTATATATCTAAGGGTAAAGCCATAAAGGAAAAAGTTGATAAATAAGAAGAAAATGCTTCATCTTTTTTTCCAACAACTTCAGATCATATGGTTACTCCTATTCATCACAGACAACTTACTGTGATTAATAGAGCATTTAAAATTGAATTAATTGCTTTATATAATTAATATAGTTCTGCTAAAAATAGTGATAAGAGGAAATGTTATCATGTTACCTTTTTTTATAATGAAAAATCATGTGTTAAAAAGGAAATGGAAAGAAAAAAAATGCATGCCTTACAAAAGCATATATTTTTCTTTGATTTCCTTGAAAATTATTATGTTTTTAAGTTTAGTTTAAATGTTGTTAAAATCAATTTTGTCAAGAAATAAGGAAACATAATGGTTAAATCTAATCACCCTCCTATAGAGACAATTGTTATTTCCCATAAGGAAACTGAATTAAATGTTTGTACTTTAAAGTACCCAATCCTGATTTCAAATTTATTAAAACAAAAAAGATTATTGAACAAAACAATTTTATCAATCAAATTCTTCATGTCATAGGTCAGCAATTAGACCGCATCGAAGTAAAGGTTGAAAGTCTTATTTCTGCTTCGACTCCCAAAATGGAAAAGCCTATTAAAAGATCTTTAATTATTTTACCTGGAGTGTTGTTGCTTGAAATTGTTGGAGGGAGGAGATCAAGTGTCGACATTACGTCGGAAAATGCTAGCCAAGTTTACTTTCCATAATGGATCTACAATCTCTTAGAACAAAAAAAAAAAAAAAAAGAGTTGCGAGCTTTTATCGCGGTAATTAAATATAAAATCATGATTGATAATTAGAAGGCACAATTCATTTAAAGCTCAAATCAACTCGAATAAATTCAAAACAATTCGTATTGCTTGAATCCTTGCAAATATTTGTATATGTAAACTATATAAATTAAAAGAAATTTACCAATCCGGCGGCCTAATGTTGCATGGTCAACACTTGTAGATAAAAAAACATATGTGAAGTAGTAGTAATGTAAGTAATCTATTTTGTCGAAAATAAACATTAAACTTGTAAATAAGTTCAAACTCACTCAGAAAAATAAACTGTTCATAAATATAAAATATTATAATTTGTTGATAATTAAAAAAAAAAGATCAAATTCACTTAAGTTTGAATAAAATTAAACAAATACAATTTAATTTGTTTACACATCCTTGTAAATTCCTAACATTTTCCAAGTCCCTTTCTAGATATTGATGGGTTCACAGAAAACAGCATAGATATTGCTCGGTTAGTACTGGTGCTGATTTTTTCTAGGTTAATTAGCATGCATCTTCTTCACGCCCACGCAGTATGCACGACTAATGACCGTGGACTTAATGACTTTTTCTTCATTTTGATTTGGATAATCCCAATCCACATATATAATTACTTGCGGGATCCTCACGTACATTTATAAATTGCTTGATAGAGATATATATATATATGGACAAATGGAAGCCAGCGAACCTGTCTGATCAAGTTCTTATAAGAATGCTACTAAAATACGAATTTGTAAATATTTATTTAATTTAGCACATTATTAATTCGTTAGTCTTCAAAGATTAGAGCATGATAAGGCCGATTTGTTTTAAAAATATTATTTGTAGACAATAGAAAATCAAACTGCATGTTTCAAATTACTTTGTCCGATGTAATTCCAAGCTGTGGTAGACCACATTATAATCAACGTACGTCGTCCCAAAGAAAACGGGCTCAACCACTATAAATATATAAATTAGTCCGGCGGGATATAATTTTATAAGTTCATGACTAGAGTTTAATTTATATCGGATTGAGCTTTCAATAATGCAATTTTGAGCTCATTCAGGAATATCAATATTATATAAATAAATGAATCACTCAGCTGCAGTGAAAATTGTACGTGACCTGTCCATTGCTAATTGATAATTAAATAACATACCAATTAGCATAAAGAGATTTAGGGTTCGTACGTTGAAGCTCGCGCAGAGGTAAATTAATATATATATATTTCTGATGCTATAATAGTAAAAAAAAAAAAAAAAATTCAAACATCCAGTAAGAACGGTTAAACTTGATTTAAAATTGAAAAACGTCTCTACTATCTCTTAGGTTACTTCCACTTATTACGCCACCAAAGATACTTACGTATCTAAGGGTAAAGCCGGCATAAAGAAAGAATCTAATAAAGAAGAAAAAGATGTTTCATTTTTATTCCTAACAACTTCATATATGATTACTCTATTCATTACAGACAGTTTATTGTGATTAATAGAACTTTTGAAATTAATTTATATAATGAATATAGTTCTGCTAAAAATAGTAATAAGAGAAAATATTATCATGCTATTTTTTCTGATTCTAAAGAATCATGTGTTAAAAGGAAACGGAAAGAAAAAATGCATGCCTTACAAAAACATATACTTTTCTTTGATTTCCTTGAAAATTATTATGTTTTTAAGTTTAATTTAAATGTTGTTAAAACCAATTTTTTCAAAAAAAAATGAAAGATAGTGGTTAATTCTAGCCACCCTCCTTTAGAGACAATTGTTATTTTCTATAAGGAAATTGAATTAAATGTTTCTCTCTTTAAAGTATTCAATCTGTTTTCTGTTTCTTCTCACAAATTTTATAAATAAAATATTGATAAATTATCTGAACAAAAAATCATCAATATCATAAATAAAATGTCCATGGTATGTGTGTGTGTGTAGGGTGATAAGTGGAAATCGCAGGACTAAATCATGCAATATCACACAGAGCTCATCATGATCATAATTAAACCATAAAGATCAGGGAGTCTGACTGGGCTTATATGCTCGGCCCACAAGGAATCATGATCTGCATTTGTCATCTGCAAGCACACATGGTCTACACACAGCTTAGATTAGATTAGATAAAAAATTTATAAATAATAGTAAAATAATTTGTTAATAATACTAAAAGAAAAATTTTATTCATCATCCTTACACTACACACCACACATAATTTTTTGATTTTTTAATTTTTTTCTCTTATTAAATGTGTGATATATAAATGATGAGAAGAATAATTCAAGTAGTTTAGGAAGAATAAAACAAAAAATAAAAATAAATGTGGTGTGTGGGATGATGAATAGTAAAGCTCAGTAGTGAAATGACCTAAGTTAATATTTTTATGAGATTTTAGAAAAGAGAGAGAACAAATTGATTAAAAATATTATAAAATTAAAAAATAGTTAGAATATAATTTTTTAATATAATTTTTATTTGGAGATTTGAAAAAATTAAATTGGTTTTTGTGTTTTGTTTGAAAGTTTGAAAAATTTGTATAATTAAGTAATGATTAGATGAAAAAGTTAAAATTTTCAAATTAAAAAATGTTCATGTTTGAACAATGTTTAAATGTTAAGATAAGATGGTTTGAAAGGTTTATGAAACCATATCAGGCTATTTGAAAGCCTCCAAAAAGTAGTTTGATTATATAAATATTATCATTTTTTTCTTTTAAAAAATTATCTTTTTTCTTTTTCTATTTAACTTATTTTCAAAATATTACTTTCTAATAGTTATGTTTTAAAAAATTAATCTCTTTTTATTGATCATATTTTTTTAAAACAATATTGTACTTTCCTAATTGGACAAAGTGGAGAGGAGAAAAGAGGTGATTGGGAGCGGAATGAAAGATAATAATTATCTTATCTCAACTCATCTAATCTCATCTAATCTAATCATTCTAATTTTTTTAAATTTTCACACAAAATAAAATAAATAATTTAATTTTTTCAAATCCTAAAACAAAAATAATATTAAAAAATATAATCTAATAATATTTTATTTAATTTTTAATTTTAATCTTAACTCATATTATCACATCTCATCTATGAAAACAAATGAGAACTAAATATTTGAGATAAGATAATGGAGAATAAGAAGAGTTTTTCCACGCTCTTTGGACGGATGGGCTAACTGTCTGGGCCATGAGGCATACTATATAAATGGGTCTAGGCTAGTGATGGCCCGTTATCAATTGCTAAGGTACGACCATTACCAAAACTCATATCTCCAGCTTGTCTAAAATAAAATTTCAAAAGAATTTGTTTGCATATAAATATCTTGAAAAAGAAATTGGACAAGATTTTAGTTTGTTCAATTTTACAAAGAGCTCTTTAAATCTTTTAGAAATTGACACTTATAGAAAGGAGTTTTTTTGGCAAATATAAGTGTGTGTGTGTGTGTGTACGAGTTAGATATATATATTTCCCTATAAGTATGCACAGTTTGAAGTATCAAATTACGTAATCAAAAGTAACCAAAACTAGAATTAGAACTAAACTTAAAAATTGGATTTATTTGAGTACGAGTTTGTTCTGATGTCTCTGTCTCTGTCTCTGTCTCTCTCTCTTTCTCTTTTAATTCTCATGTTATCAACAATTCTCTCGCTAGAAGTGGTTGAACATAAATACTGCTTTGCTTTGTGCAGGTTGCTTTTATTTAACAAAATTTTTTTTTTCTTTATATATATTCAACGGAACAATATTTCATTTTTATTTTTATTTTGGAAGAAAAAAGACTGTATAAATTGTAAATTTCGTAAATATTTAACTCGGATTGGTTAATTTTCTCTCCAATTGTAAGTTTATCATGAACTATTGAGATGGATGAGCGGTTTGCTACCAAGATTGGCAGAAGGGTAATGAGATGTCTTTGAGCTATTTCGTGAAAAACCAATGGTCCAATGATGGCATATTGGTTTTTTTTTTTTTTTTTTTTTAACCCAAGATTGAATGTTAGGTCTTCTAGTATTGCAGTGGGCCATTACAAGGATAACTAGAGGTCATAAAGGCCATGGTTTGAGAAGAGAAATGCGGGAGCAATGGTATCATTGAGAAGAGTGGGTTTCGTAGCCGTTCCAATAATATATGATTCATTAAGGATTTCCTCAAGTTAACTCAATCTTATGATAAGTTAGAGCACTGGCATTCAACTTCCTATACGTTCTTCTTCTCCAAATCTTGAGATGTGATTTTGGGAAAATTTTGCATGTTGTCCTCCCATCCGATTCCCTATTTTAGAGTTGATATTTATGCTTGCCACAGTCCTTCCCAATCTAAGGGAACCACTATACATCCCATTTCTCATTTTTAATTATTTTCCCATCCTTTTCTCTCTTTCCCTCCCACGTCTTAGTTGCTATCGGCTCTCTCTCACACTCGTCCATCGGCGACAGCCCATTCGACATTGTTCACGATAGGTAAAATTTTGTCTCACGAACTCACACAAAAACCTCGCAATAACCATTGCATCTCTCACAAACTCACACACACAATCCCTATCTCTCATGACGTCAGCTCTAAGAAAAATTTTGTGCATGATCTCATTTGTGCTGTACTATTTTGTATCTCTGGAACTCCATTGTTGAATGTTGAGGTAGATCTCAAAAATCCTAGCCCACTATACCAAAATGGTTTCTGTGTATGCTTCTCTAAGGTTTCTGTAATGGCGATTTTTGTTACAGGTTTTGGAAAAACAATTGTAAAATGAGTGACCAATTTGATGTGTTCTGTTATTCAATCTAGCTTTTCTATTGTAGTGTGCGACAAATTTGACATGCTGTTTTGTTTCACTGTTAGTGAGTATTCTATATAGATTCACTGCGAGTTTGATTTTTGTTTTGTGAAATTTATGTATTGATCTGCTACTCAATCTAGCTTTGACATTTCAGTGTTTAGAATTTGACATAGCAGAAAGGGGTGTAACTGGTCCGATTTTGGATGTATTGTATAACTGAATCAGTAAATATCGATTTTGAGATTTGAACAACTGAAACTGATACCACACCGGTTACACTTCTAAATCGGTATTTTCGGTTTTATCGATTCTAGTCCAACGTAGGAAAGAAATGAGAAGAAGAATTAGGGTTTTTACCCTACACACCCAAAATGATGTTGCTCCATGGAGGGGGAAAAAAATTCACCCACCAGCCAACCAAACAACGCCATTTTGGTGGGAAGGTTGTGCTTCCCTTTGCTCACGGGCTGGTCCCCATTTTCCCTCTCTCAAGCCTAAAATTGGCCCCTTATAACCACAACAAGCCGAATAAGTCCACAATAACCAAATGGGCTCCAATTACCTTAAGAACAAAGAAAAGGAAACCTACAAAAATTTTAGGGCTCTCACGTTGGATGTATGAGGTTTTTTTGAAGATGAATAAAATTTAGAAAAAAATTTTAAGAAGTGTGTTTTTTAGCTAGATTTTTGGGAAATTTATAGGGAAGCGGATGTAAATACTCTTATATGTAGTAGTAATGGGGAAAACTTGAAGAAATGTAGGCCGTGCTGGTTCTCTTGGGAGCAATGAGATTAATTGACGGCTTTATGAGTGGTAAAAAGCTCAAGTATACCAATCAAACTATTTTCTTCTCCATTATATGTGTTCTTTTCGGCTTCCCTTTTGTTCTTCTATAGATTTAATCTAGTAAGGTGTTTTTCAATTTTTATCCTATCTTCTGTAAAATGATTATGTAGCATTTATGTATTCCACGGTTGCACTTAATATTACTTATCGGAAAATTACACTCGTACCAAACTGTTTTAGGCTTCGTTTGGATCATTAATTCATTTCAACTCATTTTAACTCATCATTACAACTTTTTCAAATTCCAACATAAAATATAATAAACAATTCAATTTTTTTAAATCTCAAAATAATAATAATATTAAAAAATAATATTCTAACAATATTTTATCATCTCAATTTAACTCATTTTAACATCCAAACACAACCTTAAACGGAACAAAACGAAAGCGGAAGCATTTACCCTTTTTATGTTTTGGGTCGGATTAAAAATCTAAGCGAGGCAATAAGGCCCATTAAGAGGACAAGGTCAAGACAAGACAAGACGGCTTGTCATTTCATAACACCATAGAATTCACTCATGTTGATGGCTTGATGCATCAATGAAAAGATTCAGTTACTATTAATTAGGAGAATTGTCAAAAAAGTTTGTTGAGACTGTTTAGATATGGATAGGATAGACAATTGATTTGGTCCGCTAATAACATGATTTTCAATGGTTGCTTTGTCTTATATTTTAAAATATATCACTAAAACTTTTTTTTATATTAATTTTTACAATATATCATACATTAACTTATTTATTTATTTTCTATGTCTAATTTAATATTTTTAATCATTTAAAATATTTCATCTAACTACCAATAATATCCTCATTTTTTTGGTATTTGCAATATCTACTCATATACAATATTATATAATTATATCCTATTTCAAATTAATCCAAGTTTATAAGACAAACCAAAATTTAAATTGATTCAAATTATTAAAAAAGATATTATATTATGATATATAATATTCTCAAAGCTAGCATATTACTAGAATATTTATTTTCGATAATTGTGAAATAAAATTCTCATGATAATTGTGAAAGAATGTTCACTTTAAAAAGCTTGTTGAATGACGTGCTCCGAAAGTCAACTACTCAATCAATGAAAATGACTGTACAATAAGATATTATCTTGCTGATAGTATATATCCTTTGTTGTTGACATTTATCAAAATAATTCATCATCCGCATGGAAATAAAAAAATAGTTTACTACAACTCAAGAGTCAACAAGAAAAGATATCAAATAGGCATTCGGAATGCTTTAAGCCCGATTTTCAATTGTACATAGACTTGTATGGTTTTTTTTCCGTCAAACGCTGAAGGAAATTATGATGGCATCATGGCATGCATAATTTTGAAATCAATGGTCTACATGCAAAAGAGATTAGATACTCTAATAGTCCTAGCCCTAAATGATAGTTGATATTGAAGCATGATAAATGGAACCTATCCTTTTACTTGTATTATTCTCTAATTAACCTATTATTTACTTGTGATTACATAATAATCCAATTGCGTTATTATGTATTATAAGAACGAAACATGACTATCATGTATCTTCCTTATTTATATCGTTATTATATTTAATATTTGGATTTCATTTTGAGAACTTTTATCATACTTGAAAATGTGCTACTTTCCATTACCCTTGAATATTCATCTTTTTGTTTTTGTTTTTAAAAATAAATCAAAATGATACGTCAACATAGTGAGATAATGGTATTGTATATAACATTTTCCTTTCATTAATTTATAGCATTTTAGCTTTTCTAATATATAACTTTATAAACCTTGACGTGTGCTTTAAGCATTATGTATATACAGAGACAAATATGCATATATTACATTTATGTGCGCATAACTATGTATATATATTGATATAGTTTTTTTGCATGCATGCACGAGTGTGGCCGAGATCATATATATAGTGCCATATTTTCTAAATGGGGTATGGAGCTGTGAGATGATTGCATCTAACTCTCCTAATAATAGTTGTTCTATGATAAGGCGCTACTACTGAATGGTTTCAAGAAGTTTTCAAAAATTTTATGATTAATATTACTTAGTATCAAATTTTATTTGAATCTGAATAATAATTTTTTTTTGTAGGCTTCTAGGCTAAACATGGTTCCCCCAATGCAGATCATGTACGTACGACTCATATATATATATATATATATATATATGCACTTATGTACTTCTAATAATTCATGAATACATCTTATATATATATATATATATTTATAGATCGTATATATTTTTTATGGTTAAAGACTAAAGAGGTAGATGTTGTGAAACTTTTGTTTTTTTTTTTTTTTTTTTTTTTTTTGTTCGATTATAAGGAGCCTTGAGCATATTATATGCGTGATCCGTCTTGCATTTTTTTTTTTTTTTTAGCCGCAAATGGTTATTTGGGACGCTTCTTAATCACCACAAACGACCATTTGTGACTAGTTCACCAAAATAAAATTATGATTATTATGGACAGAATGTTTTTTCGTCCCAAATAAATAAAATCCATGCGAACGGTATTTTCTAAGTTGAAATAATTATTAGGGACGAAATTCTTTTCGTCTAAAAAGAATCCATTCGAACACTTTCGAAAGGAAATGCAAACTTTCGTAAAAAAACCTTTTGAAATTAACAGGCCTTTTGAGATGAAAAAATTTCGTCCTAGAACACTTTAAGAGACAATCAAAACTTTTTGAGACAGAAAGTTTTCTTCCCTAAATAGTAAATTTGTTGTAGTGGTATAAGCTTCATGAAGTCTAAAGCGAAATTATGCCTTGCATGCAGGGAACACCCAAAAAGGTGAGACTTCGGCGTCTCAAAGGACTACCTACATACACAGCTAGCTAGGTGAGTTTTTGCGAACTTAATTTTCTAAATATTATATATAGACAAAAACCATATTTACAAAATTAGATCATGTCTTTTTTTATAATTCTTTTTCTATATGTTATATATATATATATATATATATATAAATGAAGAGAGAGAGAGAGAGAGAGAGAGAGAGAGAGAGATAGAGCATACCTTCAAGAATTGTCGCGGACATAAACTTTTTGGGGAATGCTTGGCTTTTGAGAAATCACATGATCTGGAAACATATTTGGCTGACAGATCCGGTAAATTCCAAGGATATATAGGGTGTCAAATTCCATGCGAAGCCTTGTCAAATGAGCAGTCCTTGCGAATTCCTCAGATGCATTGTCTTATCGACCTCGAAGTTTTAGACAAAACTGTATCTCATCTAAGTTTAGAGTTTTTGTTTTATTTTCTAGTTTTATGTGGAAGGTTTGGTGATTGTTATTGTACTAACGCTATAGTATTATTATGTGCTAAATTAAAGTACATTTTCTGAAGGATTTCATTGTTTCTTCCGATCGAAATGATCATTCACACGACAACTACCATGATATATTCAAGCATGCACCTCGATAGGATATCATCATGAACTGGGTGCTGCTGTATCCATTTAGGCTTTAGCGAAAGTTCCATATGATCCTAAAGGAGGTCATGTTTACCCAACTATATTTAACTGGGATCTGGGAACTTGGTTATATTGTTAGTTAAATTAAAGGTCGGACAGTTCATTGTCTCTCCCTATATATATATATATATATATATATATATATATATATATATATATAAAATTAAGCAGCTAATTAGACCTTCTAAATGGAAATTAATTGATCATGTTTATTTGGGTTCAATTAACCAAGCTACAAAAAATATACAGCATCTTGTCTAGTAGTACTACTGCCATAGTTTTTGTTGCTAATGTCATCATGCATAGCATCATTACATCTTGGCATTTGGTGCTAGCTAGCTAGGCATACTGATCAGGGAAATTAACTTGGCCTAATGAATTCTGATCTCAAAAGATACATACGGGTTTCTGTAAAGACTTCTGTTCAAGTCGGCCATTATAAGCGGCGAGGGCCATATATATGAACACATGCATCTAAAAAGTATTAAATTGCGTATACATATATAGAACCAAAAGGGTAAAGCTACAAAACTTGAGGACGAGTTTTTAAATATGCAAAATGCTACACCATCTTCCATTTTTCTATCCATATGGTACATATATATGGGACGTTAATTTGTAGTACTATATCTTTATATATATATATATATATATATATATATATATATATATATATATATATATACACACACACTCACATATATAAACACAACTATGATCTTCATGTTATATATATTTTATCGAAGATCCCCCAGCTTATCCGAGATAGTAATGAACGCTGGAGAACACACACATGATGTAGATTTGATCATAATCAAAACTGTTTGAACATGATTGAAATCTAGCGCCAGAATTCCTACTCCCATATATGCGCGCGTGTGTGTGTGTGTGTTCTTTGTATCCACTGGATTATGTAGCAAGATTTCAAGTGCACCGCGTTACCATATGGCCAAAGCATGCAGTATCCACAAATGAAAAAAAAAAAAAAAAAAAAAAAAAAAAAAAAAAAAAAAAAAAAAAAAAAAAGACCCTACCCATCCGTTTGATTTTACATCGATCTACCTAATAACACATATATAGGTTAAACCTACCTGATTACACATAAAATATGCTCATGATTCATATATATGCAGCCGCACATAAAGTTATTGAATCGATGCCCTCAAAACCTCATAGTTTATTTAGATCGTATCATGTAAATTAGCCGCTAGCTATGATTAGGATTTTGATGGTTTTTAGTCTCTACCATCGGTTCAAGGTCGAACAGACAATGAACCAAAGGATAATCAGCAAAAAGACTGCTCACTTGACAAGCATAGCATGGAATCCACTCACCCGAATTCGATGATCATCAAATTGCTCCATCCGATGATCATACAAGTAATAACATGGTCGTCGTATACAGCATCTTTCTTTTCTGATATTATCTTGAGATATATAACCGAGTCAGCTGAAAAACATGCAGAAGAAAAGCCAGAGATCGAGTAAGCTTCAAGTGCATCCTAATTAAACAAGCTCAAGAAATATTAAACACATCAAGGAAAGAACAAATAAAAGGAAGAGGAAGAAGCTAGAAGGAGGAGGCGGAGAAGAAGAAGAAGAAGATCAAGATCAAGAAAGGTATCCGACCCCTAGCTCATCGATCTAGGTTGTGCTGTGTTAGAGAACCAACTACTCACTATGCTAATTATTAGTTAGTTTCGAAGTGATTTAATAGATAATCAGATAAGAACATACAGAATCGAGCAGGGACGTTTGAAGCGTGTGAACTCTTATCCAATGGTATGCACACCTGCTACGTACGTACGTTCGACACGTGAGATCAGGAGCTTTGACTCACAGGTAACAGAGATCATTACATGAAGAATTCATGTGCGCGCGTCCCTTCTTTATAACAACGACCAGCTGCGCGCCCTCCCACACTTTTTTTTTTTTTTTTTTTTTTTTTTTTGGGGGGGTAATGACCGATCATTTTCCTTAGCCGTTCATTTTCATGAGTTTTCCAATTATATGTATCATGTATTAATTGAACTTAGAGAATTATATTAATGGGCATATAATAACAGATCAAGTTATACGTCAAGCTGGCAGTAGTACTTCGATTTTATTGATCGAGAGTTTTAAGTAGTACTTTAATTTGATTTTATCTATAATGTTATATATTTGATCACCATAATCAAGCTTAATTCACAAATTCATGCACAAGTTGCAACCATTAATTCAGTGGATCAATTCCATTAATATATATGTGTGTGTGTCATGTGTGTGTGTGTACAGTACTACTTCACATCTTTTTTTTCTTGTAAAGATATCAATATATATATATATATATATAGGAATTATATGTACCAATTTTGGGAATGCTATTTTTTCACCTTGTAAATAAATTACTTTTTAAAAAAAATATATATATATTCTCTATATGATCGAAGACTTTAAATGATCAACTTTCTAGAAGCAATTTTAAAATTAGACAACCCACCACTTTCTTAATAATTAGCTAATATTTGTTCATTTTTTTTATATATATAATCTGTTGGTTTTATTGTTGGGGCAATCATGTGCACCATAAAATACGTACGAACTGTTAATTGCTTGCAATATTGTACATCTTAAGATCATATATCTTACGTACCATGCATGCACGCAGGCTTATGATAATTAATGAAAACTTGTTCCTTGACTACATATATGGCATTAATGATAAGATTTTAAGTACGTACTGATGGTACGGTGCACATGAGTATTAATTAGTACTTACGTAAGCTTGAGCATATCTATTTTATTTTTTATTTTTTTAAGAAAAGGAAATTGGAGCTAGCACCAAATGTAATGAGTAATGATATTATACACAAGACATCTTGCACAATACATTATATAATACATTGTATAATAATATTATAAAATGAAAGTATTTTTGTAAAATAATATTAATAACTCTTATTATAAGAAAGTTATTTATTTATAATTAATTATTTCTTATAAAAATAATTATTTTTTATTAAAATGAATCTGTTAAATTTTGTCACAAATAATCGGTTACAAATTCTCATTTTTCTTATAGTGTATCTCTGTGTGCAAAAGAACATATAGTTTAGAATTGTACGTGGAAGTTTAATATATACCATTTTCACCGTTGAAAAGTATTTTTTGTACCAGTACTACTCCAAAAAGTTACGAATTAAGTACAGTGGTTGACAGTGATCATATCAATACCAGTAAAGTAAATGCACAGCTTCACCTTCTAGGATTCAAATATGCATATATACAGCGGCTTTTCAAAATTTGACGTTTCTGGGTAAAGCAGCAAACTTGATCTTCTAGCTAGCTATGACAGACCTAACTTTCCATATTTTTTTTTTTATTTGCTTTTACATTTTTTGTCGAAAATATTCATTAAAAGAGAAAGGTCAGCTGTGTATATATATATATATATGTTCAGTTTATTCTACAGGTCCCTGTCTTTCATCCCCTAATTGGGTAAAGCAAATGAATTGATCCCATATATATAGAAGCTCCACGTACGTACTTTTTTTCAACTCCTATAGAAGTTCTGCTGCCTAGGACACATCTGCCGCACTTGCACACACTTATGCAGGAAGAGGAGAGACAGGTTCCGTGAATATTTTAGCATTTGCTATCTCCAATTTTCCTCATCTCTGAGCATTGAATCAGACTTAGAAAGATTAAAACCTAGCAAAATGGTGTGCAAGTCTTTGAAACAACTCAATGTTTTAGAATGTTTTATGATCAGGACATCAGCTGCTTAATTTGCAGTACTGTATTAGCAATCAACACCCCCCGATCCCCAAGTCGACCTTCAACCTGTATGATCAATCCAAACCTTAAGTACTCTTTCCATGACCATAATGAATTACCTTCTATCAACAGCCAAATTTCTTTAATTCGAGCCTTTTATCATCATGGTCTTATGTTCTAACTGACTAAACCAATATATCCAAAACCATCTCAGAATTATCATGATCACCTGATTCAGAAGATACGAAAGATCCTCATCATTGACCCTTCTTTATATCAAAACCTATACCTCTTTTGATTGATCCAATAACAAAGTTAATCTGATATCCATGAGAATTACGATTACTCTCTACACGTACACTGAAATCTAGCAAGTACTCTTTCCAATGTTTTACGTGTTTTCAGTGCACCTAGAAGTCAAAAAAATACGGCAATCTAAAGCCCAGCTTTGCTCCTGAGTATTAGCGCATAAAATACATATGCGCACTAGCTAGCTAGCTACATACTTGCATATAAGAATTCTCAAGTCAGGCTCATGCCCGTATGTACATCATCATGGACGACCATAACTAAGTAACTCAGAAAGCAGAGAGAGAGAGAGAGAGAGAGAGAGAGCAAATACTTTTTGCGCGAGGGAGAAAAGAGACCTAATTAACAAAAAGTCGTATGGTGTTGATCATACTATACTAGATTTTCTGGTTCACTCCTATCACTTCATATTTATGGGAAATTCATCGGCAAGGAAACTAATTAAAAGTACAGTGGTTTGCTTCCGGCCGGTAAAGACTGGTGCAAAAAGCAATTTCAATTAGGGTTCTTTTCATTTTTCATGACTCCAGCCTTAGCTAAACCATAAGTACTCAAGGTAGAACAGACAAAGAACCAAAGATCAATCGGCAAAAAGACTGCTCATTCAACAGGCATGGTATGGAATCCACTCACCTGTACTCCATGATCGGCATGTATCCAGTTATCTGATCGTGTTCCAATCTCAGTTTGAACGGCCACCTCAGAAACCATCTGGAGGTAGTTAATGAACTACATGTAATTAGTCAGAAGGTCAAAATCACGCCACAGAGAAGCTAAATTAATGAACAGAACCTGAGTTGGTAGCTAGGACTAGGAGTAGACGAATCATGAATAAAGAGGAAGAAGAAGATGAATAAGAAGCAGTACCTTGTCCGGCCCTCGAGGCAAGTGAAGATGATATTCTGGCCGGGTTTCATACCCATGTAGCTTGTTTGTCATGCGGTGAGGTCCATACCAGATTTTATAGAGATAGGAAAACAAAGAAATATCTAGAGAGAAGAGCGCGTACGTGTGGGAGGTTTGCATCGTTTATGTGCATCTGCTACAACTGACACGTGAGGACCTTTGACTCACGGGTGACATATATATATATATATATACTTCTAGATGAGAGTTTGCATGTGCTTTTGCTCCCATAACAACCGTCCTTAGTAAAATAGGAAATAATTAATTAATTAATTAATTAATAGAATACTGCGAGAGAAGTTAAGTCTCGCAGTACTTAAGTCAACAAGAGACAATAGAAAAAGCGAGAGTGAGAGTAGATGGAAAAGTTAGGGATGACTTAGACAGAAGAGTGTGGTTGGGGAAGCTGGGAAGCAAAGGTTAGATCTGCGACGATCATGTGATTCTGAAATGCTGATGGAGAGCAATATCTTGAAGAATCGGCCTCGTCCTTTGTCCAACCTCACATGCATTTATTGGTACTACTCCTATCTATCTATCTACCATCGCGTCCTACTTCTTAATTAGCATCATGTTCTATGTGTCCCCTCAACCTCCACTGATTACAAAAGAGAAATGCTATAAGCCTATAAGGAAACCTAATCTTATACTATACACTCCATTTAATCAATACGTAATTCATGTCATTTTTATTATTCTATTAAAATACATACATATTTAAATATTAAGATAAAAAATTAAAAATTAAAAATTATATATTAATTAAATAGAGGTATGTAGCGGGTGCATGATACCAGGCCATTAATATCTCTTGAAAGAATAGGATCTCTCCGTACGTTTTAGGTCCGGCGCAGCTTGGGTCCCGTTGAAAAAACATG
The DNA here is from genome assembly GCF_004785595.1 of Juglans microcarpa x Juglans regia. Classification (NCBI taxonomy): domain Eukaryota; kingdom Viridiplantae; phylum Streptophyta; class Magnoliopsida; order Fagales; family Juglandaceae; genus Juglans; species Juglans microcarpa x Juglans regia. The sequence goes on along the minus strand of NC_054598.1, from coordinate 37,913,011 downwards.
AACAGGGTATTTCCTGTTGACCAAACGGACCCCTAGTTCGTTTTACCTTAAATGGATGTAATTAGCGTAAAATATGATATATTTTTACCATGATTTCACGTGGTTATCATATTCATATACCTAACCATAAACCAATTGCATTTTTATTTACCTGATCTAACTACACACAAGCTTTTAGTTGACTAAATATATCATGATGATCATGATCAGAGTTATTTGCCATATATAGCTTGCTATACCTTGCAGGTACGCTAATGGAAATATCGATAAGATCATCAGATTATATATAGCAGATCCCTATATTTAATTAATTAATAATATGCTCTTGAAAGAATATTCGCTTTAATTGATTACCTAATTAAGAACTAACATTAATTGACTTATACATCAATTAATTAGAATAATTAATGGAGTTTGTCCATATACACTACAAGAAAACTACTTATTTGTGACCAGTTAATTCTAACAAAATAATTATTTATAACTAAAATGAGTGTTTTGATCACAAATAATCTTTTCGCAGCAATTAAATAGTTATAAAAATCTTTTTTTTTTTTTTTTTGTAGTGATATATCTCTCTATCGTATGCACATCTAATAATATATAAAATGAAAAATTTTACTTATTATTTTCACACCGCACATGATTTTTTTTTTTTTTTAAGGACTTATTGGCTTATTGAAGGATAAAATCTTATATATTTAAGGGACTACTTATTGGCTTTTTATATATTCCTATGGCTTTAGAATTTTGTCTTTTCCGTAGAATTCGATCGATCTTGTTCCTTTATGTTTATACCGTTCATGACCCTTTTTAGCTATAATTAGCACTAATTAATATAACTTAAATTTTTTTTGTCGTCCCCAATTTTGAACAAGAAAACGACTTAATTCATTAATTTCGCATCATATAGATTATCAAATAAAAAATTATTCTTTCTATATAATTATATGAAAAACATTAGTATTAATTCTATGTATGTATATATATATATATGTATGCTACAGTACATAGCTTGTTTCAAAACCAGGCCGTGAAGTTTTCTTCACAAAGATCATAACATAATTATATCACAGTTGACCTAAAAGGTTTTAAATCACTTTAGTACTACTGGTACTGTTGGTGAAAACTTCTTGGACAAGCGTCAGTGGAGATTACATACAAATCAAGTGTAATTTTAAAATTTTATCTATTTAAAATTGTATAAATCATTTCGCATAAATCAAAGATGTTGTACGTGGCCAGTAGTTGCACTCCCACGTTACCATCCAATCGTTTCAGCCTTCAGGCAGACGGCCAAGCACAGAAACCGAAGGACGTTGCAACGTCCACAGAGAATCTACCGAACACTCAAAACACTTTTTTTTTTTTTTTTTTTCTTTCACCATTTTTTAAACTATTTAGATATTTTTCAAAAATAAAAAATATATATTCATTTAAAAACATTTACTTAATTATTAAATAAAAAAATTAAAAAAATTTCGGTAGAAGATTGAGAATAGTGTTTTCAGAAACCGAAACAGAATTAGTACAAATGTTATATATATATATACATATATATATAATTAATCATTTGAACGGTGGACCTAGCTGACCACCTTTGTTGATCAATGATCATTCACGGACGGACGAGAGCATGCATTTTTTCTTTTTCTTTTTTTTTTTTTATAAAGATACATCACCAACTACTCCACAATTTATCTACAACTTCATATTAAAAAATTGTTTTTTATTACTTTAATTCAAAATGATTGTCCTAACAACAGTCTAAAGTACCAAAAAAAAAATTATTTATTACTTAATTGTAAACTAATTGTGATGCAGTTGTTATTACATCATTTTCTTTTTTTTGTTTCATGACTAATCATGTCACGCCGTTTCATTTTTTTTTCCTGCCCGTTTGTAAGCAGTTCATGTTTCCATTTTATAGAGTGCGCACTCCATTTTGTAAGCAGTTCATGTTTCCTGCATTTCATATTTTCAGTTAGGAAAAAGTTATGCCCACCGCTCCTTCATCCTGCTTTCCCTTTCCTCTTGACGTGGCTTTATGTTGCACACCTTTATAGATTAAAAAAATAAAGCCATTTCATCTTCTTTCATCTTCCCATCTTCAAACCCAGTTCGTCTTCAAGCCTCCAAGCATTTTGTCTAGCCTCCAAGCATTTCGTCTTCCCATATTCAAACCAATTCCATCTTTGAGCCTCCACGTATTTCATCTTCCCGTCTTCTTTTTTCCATTTTGTCTTCAAGCCTCCATCCATCCCACCAAAGAGAAACCATATGTCCATTTCGTCTTCCCCGTAACCGTACCGTAAGCCCATTTTGTCTTCTTCATCTTTAGAGATTTCAGATCGTCTTCAAGCCTCCATCCATCCTACCAAAGAGAAACCCTAAGCCCATTTCGTCTTCCCATCTTCAGAAACCGATCCTAAAAGAACAAATCTATTCATCATGTTCACAAGAACAATGTAAAAGTAAAAATAAAAAAAAAATAAGAATCCAAAAATTTATATGGCATAGTTCGACCAAGTAGCTCACCAATTTATACCCAAAGAATGAAAGTAAACGAAAAAAATTTAAAGAAATACGGAAAGATTGAAAAGCTCGCTTACAAAGGCAAGTCGAAGTTGACACATACTTGCGATGTGCTGGATAATAATAGGAAAATTTATGATACTTGAATGAGCTTTTATTGAAACGAGTTTCCTCTCTAGGACACTGATTTAGGACTCACAAATAAGTATACATGGTGAAAATTATTCTTGCGGTTGTTGCTTGTTTTGGCTCAGCAAAATAGAATTTGCCAAGCTTGCTTTCGTTTAAAAGAACAAACTAATTGGATACAATGAAGGGTTAGGGAGAACCTACACATGCCACTTGCCAAGTGGGGCTAAATTGAAAGTGAGAGAGTTGGGTTGAATTGAGAGAGAGAGAGAAGACCCTAAAATCGAAGTTGTATTGGTTGTTAAGATGGTAAAGAAAAGCAGTCCTTCTACATACAATCGGTGGTGGGGAACCACCGGGTAATCGGCTGATGTGGCATTATGCCATGTCAGTTGATATTTAAAAAAAAAAAAACAAAGTTTTGATTTCAGTCATCGTCTTTACGAGAGGGGGAGCAATTTCACTTTAGACAAACATTCGAATAAAATAGGACATATCTATCCTTGGATTTTCATGAGAATTTTACAAATGGTTGAATTGTAAGATTAGTACTGGAAGACTTTAGAGGCCACCAAAGTTGAGCTTCAACATTATTCACAAAACTGTCTAAGAAAAAAGGAAAAAAAACATTCATTTTCACCCTTGGATCAAGATTTAAATCATGAAAATAATGTCTTCAGAAAGAAAGGAATTCCTTTTTCAATGCTTGCTCTCATCACGAGCTAGTTCTCATGGTGAATCTCTCGATGTCGTCCAAAAGAGATTGTTTTCCTTGGGTGTCTTTTTTTTTTCTTTTTCTTTTTTTCCTTCAGTTCTTGTTGGGCTTCTTATCAAGTGTGTGCTTTGAATCATTGGCTTCTTTGTAAAAAAATCATTCGCTTCGCTACAAAAATCCTTGGCTTGACCCCGGTCTTGTTACAGAACTGATGCACCACGCCCCATCATGCTTCTGAATTCTCCACCCTAGAATCTCGGCCAGCCCCAACATCTTGTCATTTTGCTCCTATGTGAACTTGGTCCTAAACATCTTCTTCGAATAACGTCCCACCTAATTTCCCCACTTGGATTTCACCTTCTTGGTGATGGAAGTAAATATGTCATTCTCCTTTTTAATTTTCAACCAAGGTAAAAGAAAAAAAAAGAAAAAAAAAAAAAGAGGTAAAGACTTAGATAAATGGGTGTGGGGGAGGTGGCTGAGACTGAAATTCAGAAGAAATAGTGGTTTGTGGCAGGTGGCTGGGACTGTGAAATTCCCAGTCTTATATTCTTTCTTCAGCTTCGTCTAAGGAAAAAATTCTAGGGAAAAAAAAAACTCTTTTTTAGCTAAGCCTAACAAAATCAGAGAGATTGTTAGGCTTCGGCAGATCCTCAAGAAGTGGAGAAAGCTTCCCAATGCGTCAAAAGCAACGAGCAATAGCAAGAGCATAAAGTTTCACAAAAGAACAATTTTTTTGTCAAATAATAGCTCTACTCGGGAAGCCTCCGCCATTAATGGAGTCCCAAAAGGCTATCTCGCCATTTGTGTTGGAGAAGAACTAAAGAGATTTGTAATACCGACCGAGTGTTTGGGTTTCCGAACTGTGAAATTCCCACCCATAGTTATGAGGAGAGAGTGCCTGGATTGCAAATGAAGCATAGTAAAAGTCAGTGGATGTTGGGTTCTCGATTCCTAGGTTGTCATTATTTTTTTATCGAAAAGTGTGCCGGTTCCGTAGCGTTTCCACCAGCCGGTTACAACCAGCATTTTTCAAAGAAAAGATCTCTTCTGTTTACGTCAACCGCAACCATAGCCAACGGAGGAGGCACAGGAAAAAAATGGTGGGTCATGGCAGGCTGTCGACTTTGGAGAGGGACAGGGCAGAGATTCAAAATAAACGTGGGATTTCCTTTTCGTTTTGATCTTTGTTTATTTTTTAATAATTAAAACGGACACGTAGCTCAAGCCACATCAAGCAGGAAGTGGGAGCGGGATAAACAAGCGGGGGCTATAGAACTACCCTTCTAGTTCATGTTTCCTAATCTACCGAACGATGGGGGTGTCCCAGCGGGGCCCCGTCTCTTCCCTATCTCGCAGTTCGCACTCAATTTTTTTTATACAAATATATATTTATATTTATCTATACTATACATATTTATAAATATTTATTATTTTTACCATATATAAATATAATAATATATATTAAATATAACTTTTATTTAATACTTGGTATAAGTTGTAGCATAATATGGTGACTCTTTTATAGACTGTCAATGCAATACAAGAGTCTCCACATTGCTGAAGTATGAGATTTGTATTGTGAAGATAATCTATAAAAGGATCACCTTACTACACTATAACTTACACAAAATATACACTAATAAATTTAAAAACTACATTTATATAGTTTTTAAATTATAATCATATTTACAAATTTAAATTTACAATTTAAGTTTAAAAATATATTTTTTATCACTTTTAGATTCAAGTATAATTTTTAAACTTAATTGTACTGTACTCTATTTTTGAGGGGGGAGGGGCCACCGTATAATGCGCCCCCCCCCCCCCCCCCCCCCGGGGCGCCATTTATACATGCCGTGCATGGGTACGATCACATGATCATATTTTGAGTACGTAGGACGTAGGGGGATAAGCGTTTACTGCCAAGAGAACATGCATCCAGCTGATCAAAGTCACTCGATCCTTGACTACAATATGGCTAAAATTGTCCTACTTTGTGAGATTTTGTATCCCCACTTGAAGCATCCGATTGATCAAATCGGAGAAGATGTTAGGTGACGTTGCTACAGTAGAATATTCCCGTTTGGGGAAAAATTTAAATAAGAAAAAACTGTGGAAGGAAAAAGAATGTGGGACTGTGCACCAACCCCCTCCAACACAACCCCCCATCAACTACCATTGCCCTTAACAAACCACTTTTAATATATATTGTGGTTGTTGTGTCTACATCGACCGATATATGAAAAAAAGGAGTTGATCATGATGAGTTTGCAGGAATATATATATATGATCAATGAGATATGCTAATTATAATTAAAAACTTACAAAAAAATTAATTTTTCACTTATTGATCAATGAGAGAAATGTTGAATTCATGCATCCATGCATTAAGGCTTGTTTGGGATTAACACAACTGTTCTTAAATATTTTTGAACTACTTCACTACTATTCACTAGTATTATTTAAAAATTATTCACTACAATTTCCTTACTATTTCACTATTATATATAAATTATAATTTTCTATTATTCACATATATTTTGATATATTCTTAGTACCCAAACGAGCCTTAAAATCAATGCTGAATTAATTTGTTTTCCCATATTAAGAAAAAAAAAAAAAAAAAAAAAAAAAAAGAAGGTGTGCTGAAGGTGATGATCAATAATTCGTTGGATAAGAAGGCAAGATATATGTAGCATGGTTTTGACTTGGGACCTTTCTACAGGGACTGATAAAAGGAACCGATCACGAAATGCACCGATTCACTTAGCATTTTCCTTTGACTTATAACAGACAAAATGCACATCGATGCATTTCGTCGACACCTTTTCTCAATTCACTTAACATTTTCTTTTGACTTATAACTCTCTAAGTAAAAAGAGATTATTGAGGAAAATGCAACATTTACATCAGAGGATTGGCTATATATATATATATATATATATATATATATATATGGTGGGTCTACGCCCACCGCTAGGAGCTCCCGCTGGGGGCTCCGGCTCGCTAATACATTTTGTGCTTTTTTATTATTTTACTATTTTTATATAAATTTTTTAACATCTTTAAATATTTTTTAAAAATAAAAAAATTCACAATATTATTAAAAAATTCTTACTTAATCATAAAATAAAATAAAAAACTTAAAAAAAATAAAAAAATTACCAACGGGAGCTCCCAGCGGGAGCCCCCAACGGTAAGCATAGCTTTTTCCATATATATATATATATATATATATATATATATATATATACACCATTGGTTCTTGGCATCAAGACGCTCAAATGCATGCATGTTCTATTATTTTAAACAAAAGGGTCGGGAAATGGGAACTCGATGTTCTGCGGATATCACTTACAAGAGAGGGAAATAAATATCATCAGAATGTGAGGTACTAATTGACTTAATACTTTTTTCTATTATTACTTTCATTAATTTAAACATTCAGATTTTTCACCTCAATGTTAGTACTCATGAATTTTATAATGAGATGAAGTTAATATTTTTGTTTTTTAAAAATAAGTGAGTGATCGGAAGAGGAAAAAAAAGATTAATTGGAACCAATAATTAAATTTAAATTAAAAGTATATAGTTATGGAAAGAGTGAAATTTAAATATAAATGATGCACAACTGATCGAATGATTTGGAAATTTAGAAAGTCTGAGATATATAACATAAATTGGGTTGATGTGCCCCAACCAATAAACTATTAGCCGTGGACATAGTGTTTGTGTATGTGTGTATATAGTAGGTGGAAGAGTGACGACTTCCACACCTACTACACATTACTAGGGGTGTACATTTAAGCCGCTTACCCGACCTGACCTGACCTGGAAATTCCGAATTATCCGACCCGAAATGAAACGGTGTGGAACGGAAGACTTTCGTTTGAATTTCGAATTGAGTCGGCTAAATCGGTTAATACCCGATAACTGAATGATGTCGTTTTACTTTTATCAAAAATGGATTTTCTTCCAGACGCTAGCCCTCTTTCTCGCACTCTGCCCTCTCACAGACTCCCCTCTCAGAGACTCGCATTCAGCCCTCTCACAGACTCGCATTTAGCCCTCTCACAGACTCAACCTCTCGCACTCTGCCCTCTCACAGACTCGCACTCAGTCTCTCGCACTCAGCCCTCATGCAGTCTCAGCCCTCTCAGTTCTCACTCTCGGTGTCTCAATCTCTCTATCGGACAGAAGGTATGGATGATTTGAACCGTTAGGGTTCTTGAGTTTGGGTTTTTCTTGGTTGTTGAACTTTTGGGTACTATGGGTTTCCGATTTTGGTTTTGGGTTTCCGATTTTGGTTTTTGGTGGAAATATTTCCATCGATTGAGAATACTTGAGTCTATCAACTCCTTTTTGGTGGAAATTTAGTCACATACCTTGTATGTGGGTGGTGGTATACAAAGATAAGAAATCTATTCCAAATGTGATTCAATGACTTGGCCCTGTGTAAAGAGATAAGAAATCATTATTTGTGTTCACACCGTTTTGTCAATAGAAGTTACTATCAAAAGTATGTGTAATTTCTCTTAGTATGTGTAATTTCTCTTTTCTAAAAAAGGTATGTAACCCAAAAAAATAGAGAAAATAAGGGCTATACATGAATTGCTTTTGCATGGATTGCTAGCTGTAGCTATATCTAATTTTTTCTTTATCTGCGGTCAAATACATGAAGTCATCTCAGCATTAGCAATAGATGAAAAGTCATTCATTTGATTTTTGAGTTGCAAATTATCGTTCCAATTTTATTGGATGTCCCCAAGGGGACAAAAATGGTTCCAAGTAATTAATAACTTGTCCCTGCTCTGATACAATGAACTTCTTGCACCAATAAACATCTCTTTAAATTTCTGTTTGAGAAGTAGTATATTATGGGAGTCCCACGTATTGTTTATTTCTCTCCAAATCTGAATTCTGCTCACAAATTATAAGGAAGTTTGATCCTTGCCTTACAAAGAATTAGGCAATATTTTTAGTTTTCAACCTCTGGTTCTCAAGAAATTCTTCACGAAAGAGGTCAGTCTGCATGTACAGTTGCAGACTAATACACTAATACGACGCGTAGCCTTATATTACAAGCACATTTATTAATATACTAAACATATCACTAATGTAGAAAGCTTGACACTTCATGATCAGTTTATGATATCAAAAAAAAAATCTGTATTTTAAATGTTGTTATAATTATTATGATCACATAATAAACAGCATGAACTGAACTTATCTTATATGCACCAAGCTGTCTTTGTGCAGGGACCTTATCTTTTTATATTGTAAACTGTAAAGTCTTGCTTCTTGGGAATCATGATACCTCATCATATATATATATATATATATATATATATATATATATATTGACACATGTAATATATATTGATATATATATTAATGATGCTTTATTTATCTCAAATTGCAGTTATGGAGTCTAGTGCTACTGTGCCTTCGTCAGGGTTTGAATTAATCCCTAGTGTAATTCATTTGGATCGCTCTCTCCCTACAACTACTCATTCTCATGTTCGCCCTCCTATCAAAAGATCTCGGGGTAGATCGGATGTATGGCTTCATTTTTCTAAGATTGAGAATGAGGATCCCGATGACCAAAGAGCTGCATGCAATTATTGTGGTAAGATTTTATTATGTCATTCTAAAAAACAAGGTACTTCATCTTTGAGATACCATATTGACACATTTAAGGCCTTTATTGAGACTGGGATTGGAAGGGATAACCCCCAATAAAAATGACCGGACCTAGGAGGGATGGGGTGGATGGTACATCTAGTAGTCCTAGTTTTGGACTTGTCAAGTATAATGAGCAGAAAATAAGGTTGGCGGTAGCTAAGATGATAATTGTGGATGAGCTACCATTTAGATTTGTAGAAAAACAGGGATTTAAAGACTTTATGATTACAGTTGAGCCTAGATTTTCAATCCTCTCTCACATTACTATTATGAGAGATTGTATGAAAATGTACTTGTCAGAAAAAGACAAGTTAAAGGACATATTCATGGCATCCAATTATAAGATTTGCATCACTACTGACATGTGGACATTAGTGCAAAATCTTAACTATATGTGCATAACATTCTATTTTATTGATGATGATTGGGTTTTGCATAAAAGAATTATAGGTTTTATGAAAGTTCCTAATGATAAAGGGACAACAATAGGAAGAGAGATCGAGTCATCTATACTTAGATGGGGCATAAAGAAGATATTTACAATCACAGTAGACAATGCATCATCTAATACTACTGTCATTGATTATTTGAGGAAGATTACCAAAATTAGAGATTGTTTGGAACTAGACAATGACCTTATGCACATAAGATGTTGTGTATATATTTTGAATCTTATTGTCCATGATGGCTTGGAAGAAATTGATAAATCAATTGTGAAGATTCGAAATGCGGTGAAATATGTGAAGTCTTCCCCTACAAGACTTGAAAATTTCAAGTCCTGCGCGGAGAGACAAAATATCTTGAGTGGTGCGCTTCTTTCTCTTGATGTTCCAACCAGGTGGAACTCAACATATCTGATGTTGAATGCGCCTCTCAATTATCATGCGGCTTTTGAGGTGATGCAAGATGAAGACAATCAGTTTGGTCCCATTTACGTGAGATTGGAGAAGGACCACCAACTTTAGATGATTGGCAAATCGTCAAGATTTTTGTACAAATTTTAAAGATTTTTTTATGATATCACCTTGTAGATTTCAGGCTCAACTTATGCAACTTCACATTTGTTCATTAAAGAAATAGCTTCAATCTATAATCATTTGATCAAATTTTCTATGGGTGATGATGATATATTGAAAATTATGTCGAAGAGGATGTTGTTGAAATATGACAAATATTGGAGAGATTTTGAGAAAGTAAACAAAATCTTATTTATTGCGGCTGAGCTTGATCCGCGCGCCAAGTTAGAAGTTTTGAAGTTTTGGTTTACAGATTTTCTTGGCCATGAGCGAGCGTCCGAACTTGTTACAAAGTTAAAGAGGATGATTGAGCAGATGTATAAACAATATTCAAAATCTAATGTAGGTTCAAGTGTTGATGAGAGTCAAAGCAACACGATGTCTTATAATGCGGCGGATATTTATAGTAGGTATCGACAGTATCAAGCATCAAAGGGTGTCATAGAGTCCAAATCAGAGTTGGATCGATATTTTATGGGGAGCCTTGAAGGATTGACACCCAACTTTGATATTTTAATGTGGTAGAAGACGAATTCAATCAATTTTCCGATCCTTGCCAATATAGCTCGAGATGTTTTAGCTATTTCCATATCTACTGTTGCTTCTGAGTCGGCATTTAGCGTTGGAGGTCGTGTCTTAGATTCATTCCGTAGCTCATTGGCCCTTGCAACAGTTGACGCTCTTATCTGCACACAAAATTGGTTGATGGCTCCCTCCGTTAATTATGACTCACAGATATAATGGAAGATGCGGAAAGCTACAAGTGAGATACTGGTAAGATTCATATTGAAGAATATTTTCATATAGTCATTTCAATTAATTAGATTTTTAACATAATTTTTTTTTTCATGTAGAGATGATGATGAATATTTTGAATGAGGCCGATTGAAGAGTACTTGAGTTTTCCATACTTGAATTCACGGTGACTTGTCCTCATAGGTAACATAGGAATTTTTGTTATTTTTGATCTTGTAAATTGGGATTATGCCCATGTGTACATAAGTTTGGAAATGATACTCAAGATGAATACCATTATGATCATTTTATATTGGTTTTGTACATAAGTTTTTGTTTATCTTGGACTTCTCTTCCAAAAGGAACCCAGGATTATTATAATACTTTTATCTGTAGAACCATGCAGGAGAGGTTCTTGGGACTTAGTGGCATTACTCTTGTTGTTCATTCAATTTCAATCCAAAATTTGAAGCCTTATAGTACGTTTGGATGTTGAAGTGAGTTGAGTTGAGTTGATAAAATATTATTTTTTATTATTATTATTGTTTTGAGATTTGAAAAAATTGAATTGTTTATTATATTTTGTGTTGGAATTTGAAAAAATTGTAATGATGAGTTGTGTTTCCAAACGAAACCTTAATTTCACTAAAATGGCACATAATATCTGTGACAATAATTCTACTAATTAAAGCCTTAAGACTAAACTATCTATGCGGAGGAGAGTCAACTAGTGTTGTTACATCCTCTGATGTCACCAATTCAACCATATGCTTGGCTAAATAAAGACCTTCTGTCAAGTCTTGTGAAAAGTATTGGTTTAATTGGAAAAAAAAAATTAAAAAAAAATAATCGATTAATCGGATAATCGGGTAATTTTTGAAATTGTACGGTTCGGTTAAACGGGTATATATAGCCGGTTGGGATAATCGGATAATATTGTTGGGTCGGGTCGGAACATTGGTTCCGGACCGGATCGGGTCGGGTTGAACAGCCCTACACATTACTCTAATATGAAACGTGCCATCCGTTACTCCAATTCAATACTACTACTACTTGAAGCAAATAAATAAATACTACTAGTACCACTGGATCAGTGCGAGCTTTACGTTAATTATATATATATATATATATTATAATTCTTAAGATTACATGTAGTTTATGATACTAATGACGAATTAGAATCAAAGAAAAATTTAATAAATATTTAAATTCCACATCGACATACAATTAATACCCTAGAGGATTACATATATATATATATATATATGATATTAATGCTAATTTGTTGATACTTAATTTCTCGGATATAATACTAACATAAAATATTAAGGATTATATAAAATATCATGATCATACGAGGAAGCTGCTGGTATTTAATTTTTAGAAAAACTTATGAAATTATCTGCAGTTTATTAATTTATCTTTTTGGACAATACATATATATATATATATATATATATATATATAATCACTTTCCTCATGATGAACATTTGAAAGATTGAACGGTTGCCATTCGACTTTGAAATAGTTGTGGTGACACCATCCAAGCTTGCAGCGTGGGGCCACTTAATTAATCAGGTTTATCGATCATTGATCATAAATCTTATAAATGATTCAGACCTTGACAAAGCTGACTTCTTTTTAATGATTATTCTATTGTATTTCAGCACTAAATTACAATAAATAAATAAATAGTGAGAGCTAGCTACGTAGTACTTGTGGCCTTATATATTTATAAATAAAAATTAATAATATATAGTCAATTTTGCCATCTGCACAGAAAGGGATTAAAGGTGGCTATATATCCCACGTGCAAGTAGCAACAAGGTAGGGTTGAAGCCGTAAAATGAGGAAGATGAAGCAGACATGAGACAAGGATGGGCATCGACAAATAATTGCCTTTCTTTCTCAGGCAATATTATTATTATTATTATTATTATTAATTAATGCCCTATATACGATGGTATGCTTGTAGCCGTTGGTCATTACTTCCTGTAACGCATGCAACCCAACAGAGTGGGACTCGTCACACGTCCTCATGATATATAGTACAAAACATATATTATTAATCTTCAGGGTCCATTAATCCTTTTTGAGTCGTATGATCGTCCTGCGACATGTGAACTTTACTGTTCACATGGTTTTAATTTTGAGTACTGGTGTCACATATTTTATTATATATATATATATATTTTTTAAAATAGAATAGAACGTCTAAGGCCCCATCTTGGATTTATAAATGAATTGACATGATTTGTGAATAATAATAAGATTTGTGAGTTAAAATTTATAAATAGTAATAAATAATAGTGAGATTCCAATCTAAACCGGCTCTAAAAATATAATAAAAAATTAAAATCTTAAATTATTTTAGTTTAAAACCTGAGATTGAACAAAACCTGCATTAAGAAAAACAGATGTTAGTTTAAAAACCAATTTTGGGAAACTTGCTTGAAGCCATAGAGAGATTTACGGAGGCGATAAACACGTGTCTCCCTCTTAATATAGTAGCCTAGTGGAGGTTGCATGTAAACTTCCTCATCAAGTTCACCATGCAAAAAAGCATTGTGAACGTCCATTTGGTGAATGATCCAATTCTTGGTGGCAGCAATAGCTAGAACGTAGTGGATTGTGGTCATTTTGACTAAAGCAAAGGTTTCATGATAGTCTATACTTTCGACCTGAGTGTAGCATTTGGCTACAAGTCAGACTTTGTAGCGCTCAATGGTACTGTCAGTGCGGAGTTTGGTCTTGAAAACTCATTTGCAACGAATGGGTTTTTTGCCAAGAGGGAGAGGTTCAAGTGTCCAAATGGAGTTTTCCTCAAGGGCACGAAGTTCGGAGGCCATAGCTTCATGCCAGCGAGAGTGGTGATTGGCTTCAAAGTAACAAGTACGCTTAACAGAAGCAGTGAGAGTAGTTAAGATTGAATGATGCGCATATAAGAAACGAGAGTATGAAAGGAAAGCAGGTAAGGGATGAGAAGTACCTGAGGACTGTGTAGCGGTTGAAGATGCATTGGACTCCATGGAAATGTTGTCATAATATTTAATATTTTTGAAAATCTTGAATTAAATAAATTTAGAGACAAAAAATGTGAAAAATTAATTCTTAAATGCATTAAGGAAATCTCCTCATAATATTTGTATTTTATTAGTAAAACATATAAATAAAATAATTATTCCATCACTGCAACGACAAATCAATTATGAATGAAAATCACCACATTCTCAACTTCTCATAAAAAAAAAAAAAAAGCATATTTCAACTTATTTCATATATCTAACCGCATTTCAATAGAATACACATTCTTACACAAAACTCACTCAAATATACTCACAAGTCACAACTATTCGTAGATATATATATATATATATATATATGTCCCAATTAAATTAAGTCTTTTTTTCTTAATTTCCGAGGGTCAAAACAAAGATGTACATACAGATCATATTGTACTAGAGATGGGACTAATTCCTTCCCGGAAAGTGAGTTAGAGTAGTTATAAGACACCGGTGGGTCGTAGCTGCAGGCGAAGCCGCTGTACCTGTGTTTCTTTCTCTCTGCCATGGCCCGTCCTCTCGAAACGGTGACAACAACATTATTATCACGTTAAAATAGTTGCATGTGGAAATTTAAGGAATTGACACATGAACACGTGCAACATGTGACCATATTAGTTACAGAGTACTTAATGGGGCTTAATTGTGGTATAGCCATCCATTGCATCCAGCTGGCTTGAGCCCTACAACTACTACTAAAAATAAGTATTTCAGTCATACACCCCACTGAACCATACATGCTCTTCTCCTTACTACCAGCTTATATAAAACAGACAAGTAATACAGACATAAAAATATTTTTTAAAAATAAATTTATAAACAGACATAACTTTATATATATATATATATATGATACGTTAAATCTACTTTATAATAAAAATAATTTTATAATCTAACGTACTATATCAAATTATCAGTTTGTGGATTTAATTTTGTGAGATCTCTTTGTGGTTAAAATATTTCTCTATATATAAGATAATTACTTTTATTTTCTATAGAGTTTTATATATGAATAGTGCTACATATATTTATAATCATTATTACAAAATTCATTTTATCAATTTTCTTTTAAAATTCTAATTTTAAATTTCAAATTTTATAATGTTTAGCATATCATGCACTAGTTGAGACATTGAGAAGTAAGTTATTTGTCCGTTTTTCTTAAATACAGTTAGCATTTATATATATATATATTAACTATATAGTTAATAAAGCTTATGCATGCCTTTAAACTAACGATCCAGCCCTTGGCTGCATTCAGTTTTGTCTTTGTTTGAACTCCGGTACTACTTCTTACACGAATATATAGGAAGACATGATCATCATGAAGAATCGATGTGGATGGGATTCTGGACATGGGGATACGTCCAACCACCTTTTTTTTCTTCTCTTTTTTTACTGATCGTAAGCTTGACGCTTGTTTGGGTTTGTTGATTTTAGGGATGTACGTAATTACTGTATAGGATAAACATCATATCACAATTAGGATAAACATGGTCAAAATTAGGATAAACATCATATCACAAATCGATCCATTTGTCCAGTACTTGCAATTCCCGAAAACGTCCATCTATAGAAATGGGCTTAAAATGGATTGTTTGGGCTGAGTTTTTGCATGAATCAACTATGAAATTAGTTGGTACAGTTGCATATGAATTTACTGGGGAAGTTCCATTATTATAAGGCGGTGAAAGAGGCCAACCCACCACCATGCATGAGATTGAGGGAATTTGATTTTTTTTTTTTTTTTTTTTGTGTTGCCTTTCTAGTTTCTTTAAACTAGTGATCATGAAACAAAGGCATATTGCCGATCGAGAAGAAAAGGAAACGAAAAATAATAAAGGAAGATGAAACGTAAGGCATGCAGCATATATGCAATTGTATACTTGTTGCAGAAACATGCATGGAAATTGGAAACTTGTACTCCTTGTGAAGTATATATAAAAATTAAACATCGTGCCAGACCATTTCATGCCGTTCCCGCAACAGAATTTTAGAGCCGATTGCTATTTATTGGTGAAAGAACAAAAACATGAAATATGACTAATTCAAAGTTGAGAAAATACAAAACAAAAACAATTAATTTCCATTGTTACGGGCAAATGATATAATCATTAGTAAAGGAGAAGCTGTCGGTGTGTTTGAAAGGGCTGAGCTTGTTGTGGCAAGGAGAAGGTCCTGAAGGAGGCACTGGCCCTCTGGGCAGCTGACTTTGGAACCTGCTTTTGAACACCCTGATCTCCTTCGGAGATCGGATGCACTGTCCCTTTGAAGCCGTTGCCAGAAGTAGAAAGAACAGAAGAAAAACAACTCTTGTAACCATCAATGATCTTTCCCAACATGATGACATGGTTGCAAGCTTCTCGATCTTTTCTTCTTCGATCCTCCAAATATTTATGGTGTAAAATTAGCAGAACTTATAGAATCAGAAGGGAGAAAATGCTGGAAAGGTAAAAATATGTATACCCAGAGACGTGGAAGGAGTGGGAGGAATATAGATCAGATCATCAAGAGGTTGAAGTTTAAGGCCGTCGTCTCATGTAATATTGGACTAGAACTCAAAAGGAATGTTTAATTGCAAATGTTTTTGTTGTGAGTTTCAACGCCGAGAAACATTGGGTGCTTTAAAGTGATCAAATTTAATCATTCTGTTTGAATTCTCTTTGTTGAACAATGCAACAGCAGCCATTTTGGAAAAGAGCCGATAACTAATTGCTGATCAGCTTTCAAACTCTGGCCTTTTTCTATTTGCTACCAACCCCAAATCGTCTTAATTCCAATATATATATATATATATATATATGCTTACGACTCCTTTCACAGATGGGATCGAAGTCATATATATGTATCAACAGAAGAAGATCATCGTCAAATATCATGATCATGATCAGTTGCAACAGAGAAATAAACGGGCCAATGATTAATTTTAGCATCTTGGTCTCATCACGTCTTTTCTACTATTCAAGTTTGATGGCTTGCCCGGTTTGGATGCAAGAAATATTCATCACATCTCATCTCATTTTATCATTATAATTTTTTTAAATTTTTACATAAAATATAATAAACAATTCAACTTTTTCAAATTCTAAAATAAAAATAATATTCTAATAATAGTTTATTCAACTTTTAACTTTCATCTCAATTTATATCATCTCAACTCACTATCTAAAGGACACCTAAAAAGATAGAAAAAGAAAATCTCAAGTCCTTGATTGAATTAACGGTCTTTAAGCTGGGAGAGAGATATATATTCATGAAGAGATCATCTTAGCTAGAGTATTTATTTTCGCTCGTGTCTATTTTAAGATAATATTAAACGAGAAATAATAGTTGTAGTCGTAAGTTTGTAAGTGTCGAACAATCACTTTGAAAAAAATGAATAAATACGGGATCTATATAAAAAGAAAATTAATTTTTTTAATAGTGAACCTTACTGATCTTTTTTAAAATGACTGCACGACACTTGTGTACTTCAAGATTGTATGTAGCATTACTCATATTAAATATACAATAATCATTTTAAGATTCATTTCACGTGTATATGTCTCAATTTTATAAGTTTAATCTCAATCCGGCGGTTTAATGGAATAGGCTCACCAACAAGATGTTAAATATACCCTCAATTTCTCCGAGCGTCCAAGTAAGGTTAGCTGAAAACAATTTACTCTAATCTTTAACTTATGATCCAAAAAATAAATAAAAAAACTGGCCATATGCATCATGTGTCCCACAAATTATAAATATCAAGTGGACCAAGTAAGAGACGCCTGCCCCTTGAATCAACGGCCATGATCAATTGCTACAAAAAAAATAATAAAAAATAAAATAAAATCAAAATCAAGCAACAACAATTACTAATTATTATGATGATGGCGACAGGCAAAACTTTAGCTGAATAGTGTAGGGCTTGGGTGGAAAATTCTCACATAACAAATAACGTCTTTAGCACGAAAATGGGCCTTTGGCAGCCGACTCCCTCCCTCTTTGTTTCTCCTCATAGTTGGTTTAGAACTTTAGATTGCATAAACCATCAATAAAAAGGAAATTGATAAATATATAATTTCTTTATAATATTTTATACAATTATATTTTAAATAAAGAATTTTTTTATAAAATAATTTATAAAAATAACATCATTTTATCTAAGATAAATGTTGTATGCCGTCTGAGTTTGCTCCCTCACTTTGACTGTTCATATATTTAATTTTTTTATTTAATGATTAATAAAGTAACTTCTAACGTATTAGTGTATTTTTTTATTTTTTAAAAATATTTAAATATATTAAGAAATATTAAAAAAATTTGTGCTAGGCCAAGCGGTAGAGCGGTAATTGTTAGCGGCAGCCTAGCACTACCATTCAGCCTAAAGGATAAGGTTACTACATTCTTACTACTCATTTTATACTTGATTTTTTTTTAATTTTTTATTTTACTTAATGGTTAAGAAGTGACTATTAGTAAAATTATATATTTTTTTAATTTTTTCTTAATAATTAAGAATGTTAAAAAAATACTTTAAAAAATATTAAAAAAATAAAAAAATTTGAAATGAACTATGAGTAGTAAATAGATAGTAATAGGGTAGTAACCTTATCACTACCCTTATCTAAATACTCCTTTTTAAAATAGAGTGGCATTACAGCCACCGCTTCCAGCTAGGAGCTACCGTTAGTTATATGATTTTTATTTTTATTTTATATATATATATATATATATTTTAATACTTTTAAATATTTAAAAAAATAAAAAAAAAATATAATAATATTAAAAAATATTTACTTAATCATAAAAAAAAATTAAAATAAAAAATCAGGATATAAATGAGCGATAAGGAGCGGTGAGAATAATATTTCCTTTAAAATATGATTATAGAATAGTAACATTTTATCTGAGAAGCAGCAGTCGCTCACAACCGCTGTCTCGAAGTACTAATCTCCTGTAATTCTCTGCCTCAGCCACAATAATTGTGACTGCAATCTCCAATCAGGTAAAATATCCATCCCTTACGAATGCTTGTAACATCTCTTTTCAAGATGATCACTCTCTCAGTTTTATTCACTTTTCTCACCTTTCTTTTGTGCTAGTATGGTTGGTTTTTCTTCATTATATATTCACTTCTTCCTAGGTTGCTATTCGACGTTGATAATCTAGCATGGTTCTCAAGCTTTATGCCTTGCGATATACTATTTGTACACAAGAATTCCCGAGTGCCTAGACCAGTTTGTTGGTAGTCAATGAAATGGTGGACGGGTCCTTCGGCTGTGAAGTTGTTAACTTTTAAGCCGAATGGTTGACAGGATATATATAAACATGTTATGATATTAGTTTCTGCTTCATTGTTTTTTCCCCTTTCACCAGTATATGTCTGGGAAGCTTGGGAATGTTGGAGCCCTTTTCCGTTTGAGTTAACGGTTTACTACGATCACTGACACTATAGCACAATCGGCAATGGCTGTGACTTGCTAAATAGATTTTAGGGATTTACTTACTTGTTCCTTTCCATAGGTTTTGCTACAAGACAACAATAAAAACTGGCTCCAGTACATTATAGTTTTCAGTTCTTTTGTACTCTTACTTTTCGTTGTTATACAATCTATAATTCGTGCTCTTACTTTCTTTTCCAATAGCTATTGATAATTGCCAAAATTATGGGATGTTCATAGTTTCTTTTATCCCTCTTAAGTCCAAGCATTCAGATTCCTAGTTTTTGCTGCTGCTACCTTTCATTCTATAAACTTTGCTGGCCAATTTTGCATAAGCTGATTGACAAGTTCAAGTTTTTGTAACCTTGGCATCAAATCCTTGAAAAAATTTACATATTTTTCTTTCATGCTTAGACACTCGTACAAATCGGGGCATAGGAACATGACTTTATATGTCTCTATCTATATGAATTTATGATACCGGTCTTACATTTATCTTATGT
The DNA here is from genome assembly GCF_004785595.1 of Juglans microcarpa x Juglans regia. Taxonomy (NCBI): domain Eukaryota; kingdom Viridiplantae; phylum Streptophyta; class Magnoliopsida; order Fagales; family Juglandaceae; genus Juglans; species Juglans microcarpa x Juglans regia. The sequence goes on along the minus strand of NC_054598.1, from coordinate 37,893,205 downwards.
TAGTGTTTGTTTATAGTGAAGAATAATAACTAGTAAAAAACTATAAAATTATTAATATTTCTGATTTTACTGACAAAATTGTTTGTAATCGTTGGTCAATCAACTCTGACTCAAATGGCATTTCCTTCTCTTGCAAAAGCAAGGTGAAAGGTGAGGTCATGGGTTCAAAAGTTCCCATTTTCATGTGTAACTTCCCTCTAAAAGAACATATAACATATTTGACGGGTGAACTTTAACTCAAAGGGCACCTTCTCCCCTTTTAGGATAAGGTTATGGATTCAACACTTTTGCATGTCTATAAATTACTAGTAAAAGTGTGTAACGTCTTTGTATGGTGGCACATTGTTTATGCGAGTGAGGTGAATTGTCCTCAAGTCTTCATGCATATGAGTATTCAATACTACAACATTTGCATAGGGAAGGAGTTCTGAAAATAATATATTAATATTTTCATGTGTTGTATTTTCCTTAAAAGGAAAAAACGTTTCTTACATGTGCCTTTTGGTAACTCTGACTTTGTTGTTAAGATACATGCAGTAGTACAATATCCACTTGAGATTTTCTTGTCACTCATCCAAAAAGAAACATAAGTGGTGATTGGATTTCATTCACACTTTTTTCGTGGCATGTATAATAGAAGAGGCTTGATGTATAGAGTAAAAACGCTGAGCAGCACATTGAACACTTAAGAGCTTCGGAATCAAAAAATTAATGGTTGGGATCCAATCTATCTCCACTAGTTGTGCCTTGCATATCTATGTTCTCAAGGTTTGTTTATGAATATGCTCAAAGAATTACATTTACCAAATCCAGTGGTTCACCATGATTTAATTCTCTGCACGTTGCAGACAAATTGTTAGAGTGGTTGCAACTGCTAGAAATCCAAGAATGTCATTTGAATCCATGGCTTTAAAGCCTCCTTTGCACCCAGCCTATGATTTGAAGGGAGTCATCAAGTTAGCCCTTGCCGAGGATGCCGGGGGTCAAGGTTATCTTATTGTATCATCTATCCTCTTTTCCATTTCTTCTAAATGGTTTCAATGATTATAAAATTTGGTCTTATTTGTGTTGCCGAGTAGAGGCAGAGTCCTTTTGTAACAATTTTCATGCTTTTTAACATAGGAAAGGCTCCTATAAGTAGCATTCAATATTTTACAATGTCTGACAATTTGTTCACATTATTTTGCAGGGGATGTGACTAGCATGGCCACCATTCCTGTTGACATGGAAGTCGAAGCTAATTTTTTTAGCAAAGGAAGATGGTTTCATTGCTAGCCTTGTGCTTGCAGATATGGTATTTCATGAGGTTGACCCTTATCTAAAGGTACTGGACTGCAAAAGTCAACATTTTTGGTTTGAGTTGTCTGCATGCTCATTATTAATATACATTTTAATTTCAGGTGGAGTGGTCTCAGAAAGATAGAGATTACATTCAAAAAGGACTGCAGTTTGGAAAAGTTTACGACAAGCCTAGAAAATTGAATTACCTGTAGCATTTTAGAATTCCATCGGGAGATGTTTCTAATCCTTATTCATGTGCAGGACCGGCACACAGCATTGTTGTAGCTGAAAGGGTAGCACTAAACTTTATGCAGAAGATGAGCGGAATGGCCACTTTAACAAAGGTGTCACTTTTGCAATAGTTTAAAAGTTGCTATAAATCTTTACCTGCATTTTTAGTCTTGCTTATATAAGTTGTGTACTAAAGCACACATAATTGTGGATAATTATAAATTGGGAGCATAGGAAAATCACTGTCCTTTTATAGCTGGATTATTGTACCTTCCCCATAAACGAAGAAAGAGGAGGGGGGTTGTTGACTGTTGTAAGTGTGGGAGGCTATCTATTTGCGTGGCCACATTGTATTTTGAGAAGAATTACTTGATTCTCTGCCTCTACACCTACATATATGATTTAGACAATATGATCAACACACAATGTATGTTGAGGGACTAAGACTGAACATGGTATATTCTTTCTAATTTTTTAAATTGATGAATTATGTTGTACAAAATTCAGATTTATCAATGTACAGTTGTCGTTTAAGGTCCACTACACTGAGCTAAATGCTTATCAGTCTCTGACAGATATGTGCTGCCTGAAGGAGAAATTTAAGATGACATTCTTGTTTTTAGCAGGAAATGGCAGATACTGCATACCCTGCATGTATTTTAGAGATGAGGAAAACTGCTCCAGGTTTATGACTGGTGGATAAGTGGGTCGTGTAGATCACTTCCTTGCTTTTACTTAATAACTGTAATTTTCGATAATTTGTTTACAACTTTTTGGGTTGACCTTCTAATATTCTCTCTTTATAGGTCCTTATCGATGGAGGGCAGAACCATAGAATGGGTTTATTCGATATGGTCTTGATAAAAGATAACCATATATCAATAGCTGGAGACATCAAGAATGCCATTAAATCCGTTGACATGTATTTAGAGCAATAGAACCTTCAAATGGAGGTTGAGGTACTATTCTCTACTTCAAAAATCTCAATGGTTTTGATGTCTGTCAAGTATCTTATATCCCATATATTTCTTGATGTAAATTTTCATTTAATTGCCGAGTCTTCCTGAATGATTTCTATAAATTAACGTTGTAGTTGGTAGGTCCACCCATAGATTTTTTGTGTAAGTGTTCAAGAATGATGTCCCTCTCTCTCTTTTTGTTTTGTTTACTTGTGTGTGTGAGTGTGAACATCTCTCTGTTTCACGTGTGTGCAGAATTGGTTTTTGCAGAAACGATTATTGTTACAATATCTGTGTAATTTCTCTTCTTTTTCCTTTTTCCCCCAGGTTGAAACCAGGACACTTGGAAGTAAACAATGTATTGCATTATGCATCTCAAGCAAAGACAGCCTTGACTCGAATAATGTTGGATAATATGGTTGTACCGTTACCAATGGAGATGTAGATGCATCTGTTGCTTAAAGAAGCTGTGGATATGATTGATGAGAGATTTGAGACTGAGGTATCTAATATTCTATGTTCTTCATTCGTTTTGTCATAACATTTGGCGTATTAGTTAGCTATATAGATCTAACAAGATCTTTCATTATTGTCTACCTTGCAGTTAGATTTTTTTTCCAAAAATAAACAAAAAATGCATGCTAACATGGCCCAATTGATCATTATTTCAGCCATGGGTGTAAAAAATTCCTGACTACCACAATAAAAGAGAGATCATTTCTTTAATCTCTTATATATGTGAGATTTTGTGGTAGAACACGCTTGTACCAGTATTTAGAATTCCATTTAAGCGAGTACATTTGTTCCCAATTCCCATACTCATGCCAATACCTCAATGTGATGCATGGTTAGCATGAAGCTTGTCAGGGAGGGTGTATAGCAGTAATGAATATCGATACTGAATAGCTGCTTCATTGTCTCATCATTTCCATTCAGGCCTTAGTACATGTGTTTGGATGTTCATGCCATTAACTCAATGCAATGCATCTTCATGGTTAGTCTGAAGCCTGTGAGGGCAGGTGTATAGCAACAATGACCATCGTTACGGAATAACTGCTGCATTGTCTTTATCATCTCCATTCAGTCCTTCCATCTGTCTGAGGTTTTTTTTTTTTTTTTTTTTCTGAGTTTTCTTCTCATTTATATCTTTGTTGGAACCCATCATTTTAATCTATTTTAAGCACTACTCACACATAATCAGTGTTCTTGTTCGTACTAGACATTGAGTGCAATTTTCTTTGTTACAATGTAGAATGAGTTTGATCTTGCAATTGAATGAGGTGAAATCCTAGTTCAATTGATTTTGTGCCTTTTTTAAGCTAATTAGTAGTTTGCATGATGGTGATAGAAATCAGGCAATGTCACTCTTGAAACGGTACACAAAATTGGACAAACTGGAGTGAACTACATTTCTAGGTAATGTTGCAACTCTTAATATTGATTATTGAAGATTATAGTTTCAATGATCAAAACAGACGATAGAGCAGTTTTGGTATAATTGGTACTGCTCAAGTTGTCCTATAGAGAATATCTGAGTGGACTATGATGCGCATAGAAGTTACAACTCATTAAAAGGAGATGTACTCCTGAAGTGAGATATACTCATTCGATATGCTGTCATGTTGCTGCATGAGTAGCTAGTTCCATTGATAGTGGAGATGCACCCGCTGCAGTGGCTGTGGAAGTATTGCTTATAAATGAGAATGTTGTACCTGTGTGAACTCAGTGCACTTCCGATTCCAACAGACAATGACACCAAACTACGAGAAATGATACTTGTAGTCGTGAGTGCGTAAGCATCGTGCAATCATTTTGAAAAAAGTGAATAAATACGAGATCCACATGAAAAAAATTAATTTTTTAATAATGGATTCTACTTTTTTTCAAAGTCACTGCACGGCGCTTGCACACTTTATAACTGCATGTAGCATTACTCCCAAACTATTAATCGATGGGTTGTACTGCTGCTTCTGGTGCAGCAGTGGTGAGTTTTTTGGGGAAAGTACACTTTGCACTTCCAAACTGATAGCCAATTTGTGATCTGGTACGTAAACCACCAAAGTTGCCAAAAGTATTAACAACATGCGATGTAGCACAATAAGTTGCATGTTGTTAATACTTTTGGGTACAATGCCTCAACTTTGGTGGTTTATATACCAGATTGCAAATCGATTATTAGTTTTATGATGAAAAGTGTATTTTCCCCTGAATTTATGGGTAGATATTGTAAAATTTGTATCCCAATTCAAAAAGGTTTTTTTAGATCTCATGCCAGCAAGAGGTTAAGGTACCTTGGTATTTTCCTCCTGGTTGTGGTGAGAATTACTCATGAGAAAGTACTTATATATTCCTTATCATGTTAAAACACTTGTCGCTACATGTAATGGGAAGGGAATCTAAAAACATTACATTAACTGGTCCGAGTTGAGAAACTGAACCTTGTGGTTTGGTTAGTCCTGAAATAACCAATGCAAATGCTTTTGGATGGTTGTTTAATTACCCAAGAAAGAAGTAGGTAAATAATGAAAAAATGTAGAAGATGAGATATTAGAATTAAATTTAGCGATTGAAAGGATAATGCCCAATATTTGAATGAGGTCAAATGGGAAAATTCAAAGGGGCTTGATGGATCGGAACAAAGCATTCTCAAAAAATCATCTGGTATTTGTACCCTAGCTAGTTAAGTATTTTGGTCTTTGAAGTAGTCGTTGTTAATTTACAGTCAAGTAATAGTATTAATACTGATATTCCCAGTATGATCAACACTCTTCAGCTCCTTCTTCCTTTTTTTTTTTTTTTTTTTTTTTTTTTTTTTTTTTTTTTTTTTGGTGCAATGGTATATGCCTGTGTGAATTTAGTGGTATTCCGTCCAGATTTTAATTTAAAAAAGACCCACTAGGACATGGATTCTAAAACCAAACTTACCCTAATTTGGTCCCTCCGGTCATCAATCCAGCAACAACTTTGTAGCAGGGTGGCATCGATTAATCAGATTGCCAAAATCAGAGTAATTTCGAGTGAGGAGTAATGACCACTTTATTTGCAATTTAACCTTGTGGGTTGTTAAGAGCACTAGTAATGGATTCAACAAAGTTATATTTTAGCCAAAGTTTATGGGCAAAGAGGGGTTCGGATCCACAACAAGTACCTTCATTATATAATTTGTTTTCGACAGTTTGAGTAGTTGGTTGTCAAAAGTACTCTATCGCAATTGTATCTAGGGGTGTTACCTGCACCATACAGTGCGGGGCCACCCCCTCCCCTCCTCCCGCCCGCATGGGATGGGGGTGGGGTTTTCACCCCTAACACCCGCCCCCTCCCCCCGTGCCCGGTGGGCACCCCAAATGGACCATGGGCCCATAAGCTGTTTCTTTGGCCCATTTCAATGTTTCTGGGCCATTTTGGGGCCAGTAATAAATAAAAAAATGTATAATAATTAAATAGCAACAAACAATGTATTGAATTAACAAAAAAAAAAAAATTACGAATTAAGATAAAATGAAATACTACTAATACTCATAAATCCTAACCCCTCAGCTATTACAATTTACAATAATACAATTTATAATAAAACTATTACAATAATACAAATTAACAGAAAACAATTACAAAATTACAAACATAAAAGGGCAATTGTATCAACATTACAAAGAACTGAATATGTAAAATCTAAATACAATTGAATGATAAAAGTGAGTTGTTTAAACTTTGACTTTGACATTTGGGGCGGGTGGCCAAGGGTGGAAATAGAATTTAGTGCTACCTATTGTGAGATCATAAAATTTGAAATATTAACAATTGAATAGGAAGATAAATTGGAATTATAAACAAGAAACAAAAATTAAAATTACAAAGAACCATTAGAAATGAAAAAATTACAAATTAAAATCTGATTAACCAAAATGAGATAGGGATCAATATGCAATATTGAGAATATATCATTTGAATTCTGGTTTGAAATTAGGATTGGGGTTTGAGGTGTACATGTGATAGTAAGATTATAAAAACAATTAGATATAAAAATATATAAATACGAAAAAAAATTAAGGGATAATACAACGGGGTCATATTTAGTATACCCTTTCAACGTAGAACCCCCACTACTCACATCCACCATTTTTTTTAGTTCAATCTCTAGTTTAAATTGACTTTTCTCTTGTAAAGATCTCAATATTGGACTCTTCTTGCATTGTTCTTCTAAGTGCACATTTAACTATGATGTATCATATTTCCTATAGTGACTTTACTATAATGGTTACACTTTACTTGGGAGTTATTAGGGTCACCACCCTTTAGTTTGGTAAAGTAAGACCAAATTATGGAAACAAATTTCTTCCTTTGTGTGGGCTTGGGGGCAGGGAAAGGTTCTATGGGGTTAGGATTAGGGTCTGTAGGGTTAGTGCTGGGTGTAGGGTTAGGTGTTGGGATCGACCCGGTAGGAGTAGGACGGCTATCACTAAAATCTGAGAGAGTAGAGGAAGACATTCTCCAAAACAAGCAACAAATCTGAAATTAAAACAAAAACATACCACTAACATCAATAATCAACATACAGGGTTTGGTGGGAGTCGGTAGTCTGCAAGTGCACAGGTAATTGAAATTCAAGGAAAAACTCTCTTAATCCAATGGTCCAAGTGCGTGAATGAAGAGTTTTGAAATATCGAGTATGTACGTCCAGTTTATCATGACTAGTCATCCCAAGACCACTATGCACCCTTGGGAGTAATATATATTTTTGGAATTCTGTCGTGGATGTCATATTGCATGCAATACAATTACTAATAGATAAGAAGTCGTGGACTTCAATTTGCATGAATAAGTAAATTTAATAAATGAGAAGTACTCTATGAACTTAGTTTTTTTTTTTTTTTTTTTTAAATAAAATAACTTCATTAATCTTGAGATAAAACAGAAGTCTGCATACATTCTAGGCTAAGAACCAGATCAATAACATCTAACTCAAGCTCTAGAGATGCTTTAGCAAGATTGTGAGCAAACTCATTGCCATTTCTCTTTACAAACATAGTCCCTCCAACTAACAAGATTAGATAGTCTAATCTTTGTGTCACTAATGACCATTCCCACTCTATCATACCTCTGCCTTCGCTGCTGTAAACCAAGGATCACCTGTCTTGAGTCTCCTTCCAAGATAACTGAACTCAGCCCCAACTCTGTAGCAAAGACAGCAGCATGATAAGCTCCCTGATTTCGAGAATTTCTTGGTGGCAATAACCTTACCCTCATGATTTCGAGCAACAAGACCAAAACCTGCTCTTCCTTCAGATTCACATAAAGCTGCATCCCAATTAATTTTGGTGTAGCCCATGGGAGGAGAAGACCAAGTAGTACATGCTGCTATTGAAACACTGGCTGAAGTTTTAGAGAACACCTGAGCAATTTGAAACTCTGCTATCAAAGCCTCAGCTTTCCTAGCCAATGCAGTAGGATGAACAAATAGGCCCTCAAATATCTGCAAAAAAATTCAGTACTTCCTGATCATAAGCTAGTAACAGACCCTCCATTAAATCTTTAAAGTTACCAGGTCTCAGAGAGCTTTTATGAATGGCTCTAGGCCCTTAACTCCACACATCCATTGCAGACACACAGCTCCACAAAGCATGAGTCACTGTTTCTTCATCCCTTAGGCAGATAGGGCATCGAGGAGAATCAACAACCTTTTTCTTAAAGAGGTTTAGAGATGTTGGCAAGGATTCAAGACAGGCTCTCCACAGGAACATTTTGGCTGCATTGGGAATACTGAACTGCCACAAGGATGTCCATTCCAACTTGTGGCATCATTTTGGCCAAGTAAAAACAATGTGAATGTTCTTTTAAAACGTATTAATTTTAGCGTTTTAATATTCAAAATCTTAGCTAATCAAGTACTTGATCTTCTATCCCCATTCCCTTATTTTCTTCTCTATCAGTGATGAGAAATCTGACAAATCTTACTGATTGAAAAGAGAGACCAACGTCTATTTATACAATAAATAATGCTGTTAGATACAAATTCAAGGTATGCAAGTCTCGTGCAAGTCAATTGAAAAAAAAAAAAAAAAAAATCTTATCATGGTCCTCAATCGAGATCACTCATAACAAATATACTCTTTTTATTTCTTTTAAAATTTAATAATATTTATGAGATCTATTGGTTAATGGCAAAAGTTAAGAAAAAAAAGTCTAGGGAGACTTAAAGACTACTACTTTTAAATAAATTTTTTAATTAAATTAGATTTATTATTTTTCATTTGAGTCTACTTTTAAATAAAAATTAGCAATTTAATTAGATGTATTATTTTTCATTCAAGAAGTTTAAGTTAATGACATGTTCAATTAGTTCATTTTCATTTAATTATGGGTGGATGATGTTGTTTCATAAGAATAAGCTCTATACTTTGAAAACAATATGGTATATATATAAATATAGATATTGATATCGATATAGTACCAGAAACAAGTGGATGAAGATGTGATTTTATAGCACTAATTGTAATTTGATAATAATATAATGGGATAGTTCATGATGACGTGATTTCATATATAAGAGTAAAGCTTTATATTTTGGAAATATTTAACATAAAGATAAAAATTAGATATAGATCATGTGCCTGGAGCCACGTGTTGGGATATGTGATTTGCATGGATTAGTATAATATGACAAATTTAATGGTTTAATTAGTGGCCATTTTGTTATAAAGTGAGTGTTAGTTTGAAAGGTAATTAAGTGCAGATTTCCAAAGTTTTATCAATAAAAATACTAGCAAATTAATTGGTTATTTGTTTTATAAACGTATATAAGAAAAATGTCAAATATTCCTTTGAAACCTTGAAGGATTGGAGCCCTAAATTAATTTAGAGTTTCGGTTAATAACCGAAACTCTAAATTAATTTAGAAATTTTAAAGAGGGTTTGGATTAAAATCAAAATACACACATATACAAACAAAATCACAACATCAAACACATGCACATCAAATCTCCACAACACAGTTTACAAATCCCATCCTCTATCTTCATTTCCTTCTTCCAATCTCCATAACTCAAAAAAAGAAAACAAAAAAAAAAAACATAAAACACTAAAAGGGCTTTCAGAATTGGGGCTTACCTTTGGCGATAATGATGCAAACAATTGCGACGGTGACTGCAACTGCGACTGTGACAAACATAGAGAGCGATGAAGATGAGTGACGGAGATGAGCAGACACAGTGACAAAGAGCGACAGAGAGAGAAGTGAGATTCGAGAAGGAGAAGGAAGAGTCGCGGGAAGGGGAGGGACTTAACACCCCAAACTAAATGGCATCATTTTGTCTATAATGACAAAATGGCGTCATTTGGTCTGGGCTGTTAAAAAAAAAACCCATACACAAAGCGATTTCATTTTGTCTATGGGGTTTTTTTATATAATTATATATATATATGGGATGCAATTTGTTCAATAATTATATATATAATTATATATGGGCTGGCCTTTTCCATCTCTATCCTCCACTCGGGGCCGCAAATGTAGGCAAGGCCACTTGCCCCTCGCATTTGAGCGTGGATCCCCCGCCCTGCCCAGGTGGGAGCTGGGCGAACAGAGCGGGGCAACGAGGGGTGGGGCCCCGCTGCCCACCCCTAGTTGTATCTACGTGTGGAGTTCACACATTAAGGGTGGTGGAGGGGGTTGTGACAACTCTGAGTCAACTCCGTGGGTATTGTCTGTGTTGCTCCATTGGTATTGTCTGTGTTGCTAGAGGAGTCAATGGAGGAATGGCAAAGTGTGAGCCTCACATAGGATATTTTTTAGATGGTCTTTGGGAAATCAAACGATCAACGGTTGTGAAATCACAAGGTCAGATGGGGCATGTGAGAATATATAGGGTCTCCAAAGGTAGTAGATCAGATTGGAATTAGGGTTGTAAATGAACTAGTCTGTTCGATAGCCCACTCGATACTCATTCGGTTAAACTTGAATCGAATTCGACTCGTGAAAAAAAAAAAAAAAAAAAAAACTCACTTTTGAAAGCAGATACCCACTCGATTAGTAAATGACACATACCCGACAAAACTCGACTCAACTTGACTCGACTAAAGCTCGTTAAGACCCGCTCATTTATGCTCGAGTCGATTCGTTAGCTCGGTTCGATTAAAGCACATTCATATATTGATAAGTACATACAAACACCTATGTTTATATACATATATATATATATGTATTAGCTAATAATATAAGCATAACACTTTTATAATTAAATATATAATATATAACCTAATTACTCACGTCTATATATTGAATATACTTCATAGTTATATTTTATAATTTGTACAATAATTAGTCGATAAAATTTAATAATTTCATATACTTGCATGTGTGAACCACATATGAAATAGAAATATGTTATTATATTATGTATATGTATTAATAATATATGTAAGCATATAATATATTGTTATTATGGATAAATATCAACTAGTTAGATATTAATCATTTATAAGTTTTTAAAATCTTATAATTCAATAGAAGTTGATCTACTTGTTAGCTATACAAATTCAATATTAGATTTTTATTTTTTTTATTTATCTGATTTATTAATCATTAAATCTTATAAAAAATAAAAATAAACAACTCGAGGTCAAGTTGAGAGTTTAGCTTACGGAGTCGAGTTCGAACAAAGAATAAATAAAAATCTCAAATTCGAGCTCGAGTATTTTGAGTTGAGCCAAGCTTAGCAAGTCAAAGATCAGTTTGTCTCAACTTGATTACAGCGTTAATTGGAATCAAGCTGCCGGAGGAAGAAACAAAAAGTTAGGTTTTTAGTTTTTGTTTTTATTAGAGCTTGATTAAAAAGGAAATACAGAGGGGAAAGGCGCAAGTGCTGTTTCAACCCCATTCTAATTCAACCATGGCTCACCTTGATTTGTCTCTAAATTTGTTAGCCTCAAAGAAAGAAAAGAGGACTACTGTTCATGTGTTTGGCCAACCTCGAATGCATCATTAATATGAGCTAGCTGCTGTTCTGGTCCACCTATATATAACTAGTTTCTTTAGGTCCCGGCCGTGACACCATTGGTCAATTATAGTGCCGCCCCTTATAAAGCTTTTTCTTCATTCGGTGCCTTCAATTTTGAAGTTAGTACTTGACTCCTAACATGAATTCAGTTTAGTAATATTATAACATGTATCAGCTTTAACATTGAACAACTTGTAGAGGTTTTGTTGATGGAGTAAAGGTAAGTAGATATTCCCAACTACCATGTACAAATGCCTAATAAAAAGGGGGATTTAAGGCCCTTTTTCTTGAAACCAAGATCAACAATGAACATAGCTGCATACCTTTCTCACTATCTGCCTTTTAAGGGAAAAGGGAGCTTAACATCCCACCAACCAATCTTTGTTTCCATATTGAATTCTTAACCATTGGGACCAACGATCGAGACCCCTCGTGAATGACAACTACCTATAACAATCCCGTGAATGACAACTAACTATAACAATCCTAATGTGGCGAAATTCTTTATTGGGTAAGTTTTAGCCTTAAGAAACATGTACCGATTTGGGTGGTGTCTCGGAAATCAGTAATGATAACTATATAATACATTTTAGAATATATTTCATAATACATGTATTAAAATAAAGGTATTTTTATAAAGTGATATTATTTTTATAAAGTGATTTATAAAAATACCTATCAATTTAAAATATAGTTGTGTAAAGTAGTGTAAAAAATTTTGTATGTTTATCATTTTTCCTCAGAAATTGGGAAACTTGGACACAAATAGGCGCACTTTGAGTTTCAGACAACACTTCTTAAAAAACACAAATTCATTGAAACTTTTTTTTAATCACGTAACTAAGTGTAACCAATATATACGAGCATTTCATATACAAAAACTCCATGTGCAATCACTTTTACGTGTTTTTTATACACTCTATTAATGTGATTGACTGCGGTCATTTTTTTAATATAAAATAATTTATTTGGCCAATAACATCTGTGGAGTGCACAATAAATACACAAAAATGATTGTATGTAATAGAACTCTTTCATATATAGGTCTACTGATCTGAATTCACAAAATTTCAGGCCTCGTTGCTGTCCATTGTATTTAAATAGTTTTGGTGTTGATCATATGGTATTAATTATGAGATTGAGAATTCAAATATTCTCTACTACATGAAGCCAAGTATTGCCAAAATCCAAGAGGAAGTTGCTCTTGCTAAATTTACATAATATTGATGTTTATAACAGCTGGTCCCATCAAACTTTTATTTTTATTTTTTGATGATGAAGAATCCCAATTCATTCAAAGTCTCCATTGCGTACAAAGCTCCAAATTTCGAATATCCGAACCGAATAACACCTATATGTATTCGGATGTGTGGGTTCTAGATTGGGTCGGATCAAAGTCTTGAGTCAAAATCCTATGTATAGTGCTCTAAACATTTTAGGTACCATAATTCAACCGGCCAACTTTTTAATCCTAAATACAATTCCTAGATGTAGCAAAGTTGTAGCCAAATTGTATAACTTGTCATTAGGTCAAGAGAGGACCTATGGGTAAGGAGGAAACTATATAAATGTTTTGATGACTGGTAGTTATAAAGGAGGGCCGGTTTAATCTTTTCAAAAAAGCACTATATTACCCGACCTTAATGTCACACTTCTATCCAATTGGAATCTTAGTTACTTCCCCCATTATCTCTCTCCTCTTTGCTTAATTGTCATTAACCTGCGCGCCAAGTTCAACGACTGCTGCAAATTTGCAATGGAAAAAGCTAGCCTAATCACATCCCACAACTTTCATATACCACGATTGAGATATTTACCCACCGATTAGAGAGAAGAAAATAACATGTGAATGCGACTTAACACAGAAAAATTTAGAAAGAAAAAAGGGTTAGTGGGAGTTCATGTTTTCCATCCATCCATCATGTCATGGGGATGGATGTTCTAACCGACCACATAGAAGAAGGAAATACACGACAGAATACACGTTTCCTCCTATGTATATATATATTTCTTTTAAGGAATCATTAGAACAGAAAACCCTTTTTATGTTTTGTTTATTATATATTACTAATTTCTTGGGATGAATCATTAGAATAGGAACTCTTTTTATACCTGATGTTGAAATTTCTTACTCTGGAGAAAAAATTATTAAAATAGAAGAACAAAGACTATATATTTTCTCAGGTTCTGAAAGGATGCTGTTAAAAAAAAATAATATTTATAGTTATAGAATACATAAGCGTTGCATAATTCTTTGTAAAAGGTTAGTAAATACTAAACCCACATGAAAATAATAATAATTTTTTAATAATAGACTCACTCTTTTTTTAAAATGATTACGCAGCGTTTACACATTTTATGATTATGTGAAACATTACTTTGATAAAAAATATCGCACGTAGTTAGACTATTTTAGTGCTAATCGGGATTAATTCTGTTCATGATAGACTACCACTGGATGATGACATTGACACCATAACATCAGTGATGACTCAAGAATGACAAAATAATATCAAGTAGGATTAGAATTATCCGCATCTAGTAAGCCAAACAAAGTCATGTAATTATTATATATAGACATACGTCTTAAAAATTTTTTGTTGTTTTTTTTTTTTTTTTAAATATGCATGAGACATGATTGACTTAATTTATGGTATCATTTATTAAAAACACATTAGGGATGATAATATAGAAAAATGAAAAGGGTACGTAGGGGGGTGTCTTCTCACTAGGCTTTTTTTAGGGCAGAAGAAATGAAAATGTGGGGGCCTTTGTAACCCTAATTTGACAAGCATAGAAATTTATTTATTTAAAAAAAGGCAGAATGATGGATTTTCTAAGTACCCAACAAAAGTAATTCAACAAAAGAACATATCCTTCACATGGAGATGAGTCATGAATGATGATGATGATGAAGAAGAAAAAGAAAAATGTCTAAGGGGCGGCTCTCTTATCCATTAATGACTAGTTAAAGCGTAGGAATGATGCAACTTTTTATGCATCTAGGGCTCATGTATGAGGGAGATCTAGAGGGAGAGAGAGAAAGAGAGAGAGAGAGAGAGATCCAATTTCGTCGAGAGAGAGCTTTAGGTGTATTTGAAAAAGAGTATATCTGTCAAAAGAAAACGCCAAGAAGATAAAGCATAAAACAAGAGAGAAGAAAAATATGAAGAGAAAGCTACATCGATCTTTCGGCACAGCCATGACAGCACCACACCTCTGCAGATGTTGTCCTCCCACCAAACCCAAACAATGCCCCAAATAATGCTACCAAATACTTCTTACCTTACCTGTAAATGCAGTTTGCATGGGACATGCCATCTCGTGCCACTCTTGCAGCCCATGGGTGGGGCATGCATTTAGGATTTTTTTTTTTTTTTTGAGATAATAATGCCCACTTCCAAAGGGATCTTCATCGATCAACATAGGATTCTAAAAGTTTATGGAAGTTTTAGAAAAATCATGTGCATTTTCATATAATAAATGCCTTTTTTTTTTATTAGATAATAATGCCCACTTCCAAAGGGATCTTCATTGACCAACATATATAGGATTCTAAAAGCTTATGAAAGTTTTAGAAAAATCATGTGCATTTTCATATAATAAAAGCCTTTCTTTAATGGAACAGACTATATAATGGGCTGGGGTATACTCAAATTTGAAAAATAAAAAAAAAAGGTTTTTGAGTTAAATTCAAAGCTAATAACATGGGAAAGTAAATGGGTTATCATTAATCCTTTAGTTGTTGAAAACTTTCATTTGTTTTGGGCAATGTATAAAGAAAGAGAAATGCTACTACGTCACTTGAGTTTATCCTTTAATTTTGACCATTTATATATTTAATTTTTTTTCTTAATGATTAAGAAATTAACTTTTAATGTATTAGTATATTTTTTTATTTTTTAAATATATTTAAATATGTTAAAAAAATATGAAAAAAAAAATTATACTAGACGACACGCTCAACCGTCATTGTTGACAGCAACCTAGCACTACTCATAAAGAAAACAAGGATAGCACGATCATTGCTCTTTCAGTCTCAAAAAGAGAGAGAGAATGCTTTGCCTCTTAGAATCGATTGTCCAAAAATAATCAAGGTAAGAGTACTTCCTGCCTTCTTTTTTGGGTTTGTCTCAAAAGAGATATGCAAGTTTCAAGTTTCAACAGCAATATAAATATATATTTATTTAACTTGGTCGGGGTTTAGTGGCGGCAACCCACCTTTCTCCAAGAATAGAGACTCAATTTGATGTAATTATATAAAAATAATTTTGCAATGATGGTTTGAGATAACTGAGAATCCCTCTACCATGCTTGCATGTAAGTTACAAGTTTCTCTGTCACATCCCATTGTCAAAACATCTCTGATGAATACCCTTCATGAAACCAAATTATGTGATTAGATGACATTAAATTAGAGAGCCATTGCCTTAGTTAAAGTCATTCAAAATCCATGTCAATCCAAAAAAAAAAAAAAAAAAAAAATAGAAAGATTAATATCTCTTAGAGTTTTTTCTTTCAACTTAATTATAGAGTTTGAATTTCACTACAAAAAATGAACGCAGTACGTAATAACTAATCAAACTAACACAATACGTTATAAGAAATTTATATCTTAAAACTAGAGATTTCTCTCTTCTTTTGGGTATTCATTAATATCCATCTCTTCTCGCTGTCTCATATGTTGGAAATGTGATTATAAAACAATGAGCTTTTCTCACCTCGTAACAAAAAAATCTTATAAAATTAAAGTTTACAAACTGATGTGACTACATATTATACGTTAGATCACTTTATATTACTATAATAATTTTTATAATCTAATATATCATAACATGCTATAGGTCAAAATAGATTAAATGGATCGAGTCCATAATTATTAAATGGGTCGTGTCATGTCAACTGTTATTTAAATGAATCGTGTTAGGATTTTAAGGATCCATTCAATTAAAGAGGTGTGTTTGATTGACGTATATAGTCTAATAAATAATACTACGTACAGTCGTAGAGTGTACAAACATTTCGCAATCGTTTTAAAAAAAAAGTTGGATTTACTATTAAAATATTATTATTGTTTGATATAAATATCGTATTTACTAATTTTTAAAAAAAAAAGAAATTCGTAATATTTATGCACACTACAATTATAAATATCACATATCTAATCTAATATTCGCGGTTTAATACAACACAAATTTCCATCCGTGATGTTGCTTGTTTTGTAAATCCAAGAAATCAGAAGTCGGACTAGAAATTAGAATTCTCAAGAGACGGTTTAAAGACTTGAAGACTTGGTCAGTATTTCGGGCTCTAATCAAACCAACCCGGTAAAAACCAGAGTACCAGACAGTGACCCACCACGACGAGACCAGGATCCAGATTTGTCAACGGAGCGTGCATTACACCCACCGTAACCACGCGTGTTTGTAGGCCGAAAATCCCACGTATCGTTGCTGACTCTGCTCGAAGTAAAGTTTGAACGATAGATGACTCTGAGACAAGGAAAAATAAATAAATAAAAGATTTATATAAAAGAAATTAATTTTAAATTTTAGTTTTTGAATACAGAATTTATATGAAATAACATTACACGACTGTATTAACATTATTAAAGGAAGGAAGATAGAGCGGAAAGAGAGGAAACGCTCGTTAAGACTTAAGAATAAAAAAGAGTGCTCCTTGGGAATCATTACTGGGTTGGCTGTGTATTTTTATATTAATATAATTAGTAAGGTGGAGGAGAGGGAAAGGAAAGAAAAAGGTGAAGGAAAGGAAAAGCGGAAAAAAGATGGTGTTGGGTAGGAAGGAAGAGGAGAAGAAGAAGCAAGGAGTATTGTTGCGGGTGACCTTATTCGTTCAGATGCGAGCTGTTTTCTCTGGGAAAAGGGAAACTTCTCCGTTCTCGTTCTTTTCCTTCTTTTCATTCTCATTCTCATCCTTCCCTGTATTTGATTCTTCTTTTCTTCTTTCTTTCTTTCTTTCTTTCTTGTTTCTTGTTTTGATCTATGACTTGTGCGAGTCTGTGTCTTTTCTTGATGGTGGAGGGATATACTTGGGGTGTGTCACTGTTGTGATGCTCGAATCGGTCGCCGGATGCATTCTTGACGACTCTGGAATCGGTTAGGTGTTAAGGGGGATTCTTTTTAGGGTTTTGCGGTCTTCTGCTTCGGCTTCTGGTTGCTGTTTGTTCTGTGTTGCTAATTTAATCAAAAGGATTTCTTGTTTCTTTGATGTTGTTGTTGTACAAAATAGTATTAGATTTGTGCAATCTTTGGGCTTTTTTGGTGTTAGGTTGTTGTGGATTTCCTCCTCCGATGTATTTTGTGATTCTTGGAGGATTTAAGCTCTGTTTCTAGCTTTAAGCCCATTTCGGAAGATAGATAAAGGGAGGAAAAAAAAAAAAATATCAGAGTCAGTTGTAAGGGTTTTTGTTTTTTTTTAAAAAAAAGTTCTAAAAAACACATCCGAATCACCCACCATTTTTATTGTGGGGGGTTTATCAAATTTTCACTTTTGTTAATTTTCTTTTCAAAATATTTTTATAAAGAAGTGTTGGGGTAATTGGGTCTGAGGTTTGAGATATTATGTTATGTTTAATGCTGTGAAATATAGTTTCTAAATTTAGACCAAGAAGAAGGAAGAGGAGTTATACGATTTTCATTGGGTCATTACATTCTATGGGAGTACCTGATAGTTCACTACTAGATCTAATAAAGAAGGTTAGATCTTGGATATCTTGGGTAGCAAGCGATAAACTATATTTGTCCGGGGAATTTGAAATGTCTGATAACACTTGCAAAATGTGTTGTGAGTGCAATACAAATCTTGCTGGGATTTCTCATAGATACCATTGCCAAAGCTGTAGCAGGGGGATGTGTGGGAAATGTATTCGTGTTTATGAATTGTCGGTTTTTGAATCGTATAGTTTCAAGAGTAAGGCTGAGGGTGGTGAGGGGACTATCAAGTCCTGCAGGTTCTGTTCTGATGTTAGTTTAAGGCGTGAAGGCGGGAGGAAGTCTAGTGAAAAAGTACATCC